>NC_134585.1:68087649-68716399 GCF_037038515.1 Microtus pennsylvanicus | reverse complement strand
TAATTAGCAACGACTAATTTAGTTTCTGTCCCTGTACATTAGACTATCCTGGGCATTGCATGTACATGATGTTTGCTTAAGGTTTTGCATGTGTATTTGTGCACCACATGCATGCAGTGTCTGAGAAAGACAGAAGAAAACACCCTAGAGCTGCAGTGTGGGTGCCGGGAACCGAACCTAGGTCCTCTGCAGGAGCAGCAATGCTCTTGACCACTGAGCCACCTCACCCTATCAATGCAGCTAGTTTAATGTATGGTAAGCTTGACTTAGTTCTTTATCTTACCATCATGTGTTAGAAGTCATTGTATCTAGCAGGTAAAGTCATTGGTACTGATTTCTGAGTGATACGTCACTGTGTGGACATAACCACGTTTTTATCTATCAGTTCATCCCTTGATTTGTTCCCCTGCTTGGACTCTTCTGTACAGTTCTTACAGTAACTTTGCCCTTAGAAAATTCTACGTGAACATGCGCTTTCCCTTGGGTGGATTATCCCATCACTTGGTAACGCTATGCTGATGATTTGCTGCTGGAGCGCAGCCATGTTTGTGTTTCTTTCAAACAATGAAGAAAGGTTGATTAAAATGCAAGGTGATGTGTGATACCTTTAACAAGGTGTGTTGGTGCAAACATGCAATCCAACACCTAGAGCAGAGGCAGGAGGATTGCATGTTGGGAGGGGGGTTGGATTCTACAGGTTGAAAAACATAAACATTAAAAACATTAAACAGAAGTGTTCGAGGAGAGACTGAACTAGGAAGACTGTTGACAGAGTAGGTGCAGTGTTGTGATTTAGATGCTTCATGTTAGACCTCACTTTATTATGTTCTCAACAAATTGCTTAACATTCGTTTGCATGTGTGTGTGTGCGCGCGTGTGCGTGTGTAGTAGAGGGAGAGAGGGAATTCATTAACAGGTTCAACTACTTTCTCTTTAAATAGCAACTTTAATGCCCTGTGCCCCTTCTTGCCTTTAGGACTTTCAGTTGCGGTTGAAAATAAAAATGCTTGGCAGATTTGCTCAGATAAGCAAGTGTTTGCTAACCTGAAGGAGATGACAGTATCACACGCAGCCTCTGAGCACTGAATATGTCGTTGCGTTTCCTTAAGTCCTCTTGATGGTGGGCGATACACGTGTGACTTCCCGTGAGCTGCCTGGCACCCCTTGTGCACAGCTGCCCTTCCCAGGCTCTTCCCCGCTGTCTTCTGCTCTAACCACCCAGCTGTGACTGCCAGGGAGCGCTACTCTCTGCCAGCCAGCAGGAGCTCTGAATTTTTTATCATGTTTTCTTAAGCCTTCCTCAGCTCTCCCTCCTAGCTATGCTACCTGTCTGGCAGCCTGTGTATTTATTCAGTAGCTCCAGCTTCTTTGTCAGAGCTTACCAAACAATTGACTTGAAAGAAAAGCAGCCGGCTGTTGATCTGCTTTGGTGGCGAGTTGACATTCGCTTGCTCTTAGACCTTCATTTTCCAATCACTGGTTGTTCCGTGTTAGTGATTTCACCTGAGCAATGATAACTCTTCATTCAGTGTGTCCTGTGGGTCAGTCTCTGCTCTAGGCACCCGCAGAGATAGATCTTGTTCCTTCGTGGAGTGACTTGTACCATTTCCTCTGCATTGGAGTGTCCCTCCGAGGCTCTTAGGAGCTTAAGAAGCTCTCAGAACATTCAAGTCCCAGGAAGCTCGGAAAGTCCCAAGTTCCCTCCCTGCAGGCTGTGCCTGTGGAAAACAATTACTGGGGGTGGAGGTGAGCTGGGAGCCCTCTTGGGTAAAGCTGCCCACAAGCTGTGAGGGAAATCTGGGGTCATTAGTCATGCTGGGGTGTACTTTTTGGTGATGGAACTGCCTTTGAGTAATCCTCGCTCCTAAAAGTGACCCCAATAAACTCATTGTTTCACCACAACCGGTGGAGCAATTTCCTTGGCGCCTTTCTGGGGTAAAGATGTTTGTTCCCATTTCCCCAGGAAAAGTCATACAACAGTGGTTAGGAAGGGGAGGACACTGTAGTGAAGGACCCTGGACGAGATGATGGGAAGGAACACCTTAGTAGTTCCAGTTGTTGTGTGGACTTGGAGCCCAGACCTATGAAGACCACTGTTTTGATGGAGCTGTGTCTGAGCTGTATCTAAGTGATATCCATATAAACAATGAAAAGAGACGCAGAGTTGTATTACAGGGAGTGGGGGCTTCTACAAGTTCTCTTCTCCCTACAAGGAAAACTGTGGATGCTTCACCCATGTGGAGGAGACGCCATGCAATTCCCTGTCTTTACTGCTCTTTCCTTGTGTTGTTCTTTTGGTCCCTGCCCTAGCCACGCCCACTCCTTTTAACTCCTGACCCCGCCCTGACATCGCTCTCTTTCTGCTTTTCCTCTCACACGGGGCTTTTGCCTCTCTCTCTCCTCTCTCTCTCTCCCCCCCTTCTCTCTCTCTCTCTCTCTCTCTCTCTCTCTCTCTCTCTCTCTCTCTCTCCCTCTCTCTCTCCCTCTCTCTCTCTCTCTCTTTCCCTTTATTTCTTTCTCTCCTTGTTAATAAATTCTTATATGGCTATTTCCTGTGTTTATATGTCTGACCCGCCGCCACTGCCACCGCCACCGCCACCGCCGGGACCCGCCGGAATTTGCTGCCGGGCGGGGGGACCCCAGGGATATTTTTTAAGAATAAGATTTGGTGCCCCGTGACTCGGATGATTCGTCCGCCCCGGACTTTCACCTGGGGCTGGAGTTCCGACTTTCGGCGCCATCCGAAACTCAGCTCCCTCTGGGGCAGAATCAGGACCTGAGTACGACCACGTGTTCCATCTGCCTGGATGCAACTACTCCAAACAACAATCAACTAATCGTGAGTATCCCCATCTCGGCCAGCTTAACCATCTCTTTTAACCCAAGGGATTGACCGTTGAGCTCCCGGCAACCCTTCACGGTTTTTAGGGATGGGGGACCTCCAACCGCGGGCTTTCAGGGCCTCGGTTGTTCCCTTCGCTGGCATTCAATTCGGCTTGTCTCCTGTGCTAAGCCTGTGCCTGAGACGGCTGGCCTTAGCCAGCCCCTCAGCTCACCCGCACCTGGAGGCCCGGTGTCTCCAGTTCTCCCTCTTTTTCTTTTTTCATTCCTTTTCTTCCTTCTTTTCGTCGTAACTGCTGCTACGGTGCAGCACGCCGCTACGGTGCGGCCTGACCTTGGCTGAATCCCTCATGCCCAGGAATCCCTCTCCTGTCGGAGGCTGGAGTCGATTCAGCCAGGTTATAGCACCCCCCCTATGGAATCGGACGCCTTTTCATAGGGCCTGGGTGTTCGTGCCATCTGCATCTCGCCTTAACGGGGAGCCGTTCTCGTTGTAGGCTTGAGGTGCCACGGTTTTTGCGGGTGTTTTCACGGCCTTGACCATGGGAGCCAAGCCATCCAGACCTATCACTCCGGTCTCATGCTTTAATGCCTTACACTTACACAGCCGTTTTTTTCGGTTCCAGCATTTGCCCCTCCCCTCTGCAGCTTTTTGTTATGGCATGGCGGCTCACCAACAGAGCAGACAACACGTGGCAGTCGCCATCTTGGCTGAAGGCCAGATGGGTCAGGTGACTTTTTCCGCCATCTTGGCTGAGGGCCAGACCACGTGACCACACTCTCCCGGTTTTACTCCCAGTCTTACCCTGCCTTCTCACCCGGTTTTCACTAAAATCCTCCTGTTAACTCTGTTACATGTGTTTTGAGCAATGGCATGTCTCTGATAGGGCCCATCAGAGTTGTCCACTTGCCTAATTCCTGTACACTCTTTCTATACATAATAATACATATATTTTAAACTGCTATGTACCTTTAAGTCTCTTAAGCTGTTCTCTACCATTGTCAGTTCTGCCACTAACCTTATATTACAAGCAGTTTTATCCCTCTATTTGCCTTTTTACAAATGTAAATCTTACCTGTTGAGAGCCATTGCGGTCAAGCTCAGACCCAACTTTCCAAACGAATTCTATACTATAGTTATACCTGATAAACAGCCCTCAACTGCTCAGAGATCTGGGGAATGTGATATTTAAGTATTTAATTTTTAAAAACTTTTCACAACAATAAAAAAGAGACAGGTTGGCTCCTAGCAGCAGCTCTCTGCTCCCTATAAAGAAGACAAAAGACAGACATGCGCAGAACAACGTCCTTCGACTGCAGAGTGCTGACCATTGGGCAAACCTGCCTTTCATCTGAAGTAAAGACCTCTAGACGTGGACGGAATCACTGGAATCGACAGCCTAGCTGCTCAGGTCAAGGTAGGCCTGTCTTCCTACAGATTTCTTAGCCCACAAGATATTCTGGAGCCTGGCAGGCCCTGCGCTAAACAACAAAGTTCAAGTGCAACCTTCAGCGACCATGGAGGACCCAAAAAGAGTAGCTCTGGGTGCCAACCAAGTAAGTTCTCTGTTATTTTCTAATCAGTAACTCAAGTAAAATCTTATCCTTCTCAAAGATCTCTGACAGTTTGACAGCTGAGAGGTTTTGCAAGGTGACCTCACCAAACAAATTTCAAACCAAATTTATCTCTTATGCTACAGTCATTATGTGTCTAAAACTTCTGTTTTCACAAATCCAAGGAGTTCTCGTGAGTTCCAGGGAGCCGAATTAAAGAATCCATCTTAAACAGGTCAGATACCCCCTCAATCCCCTGGTCCTAAAAATTTTTTTTTCCCCTTAATTTAACTTTGTTCTGCCAATACCTTAAACAGGATAAGAGATACCAGTTCCATGCCACAGACATCGGTCAAAAGCAAAGAGACCAGCTATGCCAGGATGTTCCCAGCACCCAGCCTTCTCTCGCGCCCCCCCCAAAGACGACGCCCACAATCAGCCGGAAGCAGTCTTGAGAATTCGCCGCCCCAATTCCTTCAAACTGGAGTGTCTAATTTGCTTTTTATTAAAAGCAAGATGTGGGAATGTTGTTCTTTTGGTCCCTGCCCTAGCCACGCCCACTCCTTTTAACTCCTGACCCCGCCCTGACATCGCTCTCTTTCTGCTTTTCCTCTCACACGGGGCTTTTGCCTCTCTCTCTCTCCTCTCTCTCTCTCCCCCCTTCTCTCTCTCTCTCTCTCTCTCTCTCTCTCCCTCTCCCTCTCCCTCTCCCTCCCTCTCTCTCTCTTTCCCTTTATTTCTTTCTCTCCTTGTTAATAAATTCTTATATGGCTATTTCCTGTGTTTAAATGTCTGACCCACCGCCACCGCCACCGCCGGGACGCGCCGGAATTTGCTGCCGGGCGGAGGGACCCCAGGGATATTTTTTAAGAATAAGACCTTGCCCTCAGGGGACACGTGCACACTGTGAATGACTGTAAACAGAGAGGTGACACCCAGGGTCTGGATAACGCCTCTTGACTTTGCAATGCAGAGATTCTTAATTTGGTTTATAGTCAACTTCAGCCCAAATAGCTCAGTTAGTGAAGCTGAGGCAGTTGTTTAGGTGGATAATCTGTGGATATACCTAGAAAATACATATTAAAGGAGACTATTGATGAATTTCCATTGTCACCACTTCCGGAAGTCGAATTGTCCAAACCTGTCACCATTTCAGACGTCAGGGGACTTCTACGTTTTACCCTACTCAGGTGCTTTCTTTGTAAAAAATCCATCTCTCAGAAAAATTAAACTGTAGTCGTGTGTGTGTGTACGTGTGTACGCTACACCGCTGTGTACATGAGTGTGGAGGTAAGAGGCTGACACTGACCCTCTTCCTCAATTGATTTTCACCAAGTTTTTTTGAGTCAGGGTCTCTCACTGAACCTAGAGTTCACCTATTCCCCAGACTAGCTGGCCTGCCATCTCCATTCATTCTCTGTCTCCTAGGGGCTAAGGCCACGGGCTGAGCCGCCACACCTGGCTCTCCACATGAGTGCTGGGAGCTGAGCTCAGATCTTCAGATTTGTATGATGAGCACTTAACTGACTGGGGCATCCTTCAAGGACACTATGCTACTCTTGATGTAACATTCTCATGATCTTAGGAGGGGGCTTTCCAAGGGGGCTGAATTGTCTCTAGAGTTCTTTGGGGGGTGACTGTGTTGGAAATCCTTGGGGACAAGGGCAGAGTTTCTGCCCAGAAGTAGAAACCTTCACAGAGAATCTGGGCCATAGGCCAGGAACCGAGACTGTGGTGACCTTCAGAGCTGCCCCGAGGAACTTGATCGGCATCTAGATCTAGATCGAGTTGGTACTGAAAAATCTTAGGAGGAGGAAGGACCTTATGTGCCCAGGGGCTGGCTGTCCCCCTCTTCTAAGAAATTCGTAATGAAGCTTTCCTCTTCCCCGGTACATTAACTTTAAAAACCATTGGCCATGTGTGGACTGCGTTTGGACAAGCTGTAGCTTCCCCTCAGTTTTCTAAGCATCTGTCATTTTCGGTGTAAAGTAGACTATGATTCCTTATGTTTTCCAGTGCCCACAGGCAATGACAAAAGGTCTGGACAAACAAGCCCAAACCAAGGAATAACTGCAGGAAAACTAAAGAGTTAAAAAAAAGGCCAGGAAATGAGAAAAATATAAATAAAATATCTTAATCATTTAAAATGAGAAATACATAATTATATTAATATTAAAACATCAAGAAGTTCCAATAGATGCATAAACACACTTGGGCTTAGAGTTTCTATTCGTTACATAAAATGGACATTTTCTCATGTGTTCTGTAAACCCTACAAGGATGAACAATGAAAGCCAATAAGACAACGCATGATCCCTGTCATCTGCCTAGCTGGGGGACAGATGGAGGTGCCGTAACTTTTTACCCTAGCCACCTGTATGTAGGGAAGCGGTTTGAAACCTCCAGAGCCAGCTCTGCAGCCCAGGCGGCTGGAGATGAGAATTGGCTGGAGAGCACTCAGGGAGGAGACAGCAGGAGGCCCCGAGATGGCGAGGACCGAGAAAGTTGCACCATGGGAAAATCCCACACTCGGGATAAATCACCAATAAGGTCCACAGAGTGATGGATCACAAAGTGCTTGTGAGAGAGAAGCAGAGGGTCTGGAGAGTGCAGAAGCCCCACGATGGGGGACTGGGAGCTGCGGCTATTTGGGGGAAAAGAAAAACTCTTGGTGGGTACAAAAGGTGGATGCAGGTGTTTGAAAACACAAGTCTATCAGGAAAGGAAGAGAAGGCAAGATGCTATATACCAACATAGGCTCAGGGCTAAGAAAGCAGCTCAGAGCTGGACTGCCTGAGTAACAGTACAGGCCCTGGGTTCGATCCCTGGTGCCACTCCCTGAAATGGTGCCTTTGATTTTAAATTACAAGTGTTTTTTATTTTTAATTTGTGTGTGTATGTTTTGCCTGAATTTATATCTGCATACCAACTGCCTGCAGTGCCCACAAAGACCAGAAGAGGGCATCAGATCCCTGGAACTGGAGTTTCAGATGGTTGTGAGCCACCACGTGGGTGTTGGGAATTGAACCCAGGTCCTCTGGGAGAGCAGACATCGCTCTCAGCAGCTGAGCCATCTCTCCAGCCCCAGTCTAATCCCCTTTAAAGAAAACGAACTTTACTCTGCTAAGAGAAGACAATGTTTTTGAACTAGAAAACCAAGTGGACCTGTGACATTATCTGTTTCTGCTGGTCGGGGAAAATGCAAGACTGACAGACACCTCCACAGAGGAAGCATGAGACTGTAGTGTATGAGGGTGAACGTCCTTCTCCAAGCAGCTACAGAGAAGATTATGTCATAGTCAAATGTCTACACAAAGCAATTAAAAATATTTTTAAATACTTCTGAAAACCAGAAGTTAAAAAGTTCAAAATAGAAAAGAAGGCAAATAAAAGGTAGGTGGGAAGTTGAAATCTGAATGAAAGGAACCAGGGGACATGTACATTATGATGGAGAGACATGACCACCTGCGTCTACACGTAGCAATCACATACAGCATCAGTAACAGAAAAATCAGAGAGGCATTAGACTCATGAGAAGAGGCAGGACATGCAGGGCCACTTCCAAAATGGTTGATCCTGATTGTAATAGTAAAATAAAAATCATACAAGCCCAGAATCGACAACTGACTTGGACTCTTAAAAATTGCACTAAGATGGAAAAGCAAAGATAAAGACAATTATCCTGTCAGCTAACAGCTAGAGCAAGGATATTTGGGCTGTAGTTACAGGAGCTAATCCTTTATTTGATCCCCTCTTGGGGGAAGATGCCACGCCAGCTAAGAAACATTCCAATGGAGAGATCCGAGGGTCGGCATTAGATAATAGTATGGTGTCACAGTTGGTGTCTGTTGTGATGAATGCTCTGTGGGTCTGCAGAAAATTATCTTTTCCCTTACCAGATACAACAGATGGAATTGGTTAGAGATGAGATTTCAGGGCTAATACTTTCAGATGTAGCAATCAAGGCTGTGGATAGGTGGATAATGGGTGGATGAATGGATTGGTACATGGATGGGTGCGTGGGTGGATGGGTGGGTGGGTGGGTGCGTGGGTGGATGGATAGGTGGATGGGTGCGTGGATAGGTGGATGGGTGCGTGGATGGGTGGATAGATGGATGGTAGATGAATGTATTGAACAAATGTCAAAATGTCAATGACTGTCTAGAGCTATCTTGAACAATATTTCTCACAAAAATGTCATGCCCACCCAGAATTGCAGAATGAAACATTATTAGAGAAATAAGGTCTTATATAGATGTAACCAAATTAAAATAATGCTGTGTGGGGCTGGGGTGGGCCTTAAAGTCCAGGCTGATTAGAACAAGAGGAGACACTGAGAGGCAAATTGGGGGGGGGGTGGCACATGAAGGAGAGGCAGAGGCTGGCATGCTGCAGACACAAGCCTAGGGTGCCTCTGGCCACTATCTTAACATGCGAGTGGGAGAGGGAGGGCTTCAGTCAAGTTTCCAGTGGGTAGGGCCATGCCACACTTCTGCTGCAGAATTCTAGGCTCAACAATTGTGTTGATTTGATTCCTGTCACCTGGTGTTGGGCAGTTGCTACAGAAGCCAGAGGAAATCATCAAGTGGTTGAAGATGAAAAGCTCTTAGGTCTGTAGGTTTGAGTGAGTTCAGACACAAGAGTTCCCCCAAATAAAGTTTGATCTCTGTAAGTTCAAGGCAAGCCTGGTCTCTGTAGAGAGCTCCAGGACAGCCAGGGCTACACAGAGAAACCCTGTTTCAGAAAGCAAACAAAAGAAAAGAAAAATGAAGAAAGGAAAAGAAAGAAAAAGAAAGGAAGAAAGAAAAAAAGGGCTCAGTTAATAAAGTGTGTGTTGCACAAGGAAGGGGAACTGAGTGTGATGTCCCTGTATCCACACCAAGGCTAGGGGCAGTGGCAAGCATCTGCAGACAGGAGGGATCCTGAAGCTGCGGACCAAGCAGACTAGCCCGACAAAGAGCTACAGGTTCAGAGAGATGCTGTCTCAAAGATGGGAAGTGGTAGAGGGAGATACCCAGTATTGATCTCCGGCCTCCACATGGTGCGCGCACATACACACACCACACACACACACACACGAAGCATGTACACTGTTTCTAGACAACATCACACAGGTATTACCTACTCTTGTTTTCCTGGCTCTTGTAAGCATAAAGTCTAAGATAAAGAACACTCGGAGTTATTCTGATGTTTGAAATGTCAAACAAAAGGACATTGACGAGTCTGGATGTTTATTTAATGCTGATTTATGGAATTCATTACACAAAGCATTGATTATTAGTAACATTTTTCCAAACAAAACTGAATATACCACAAGAGTTAAAAATCTGACTTGGACATCTCAGCACTGACATCACAGTCCTCAGGACTGATGTCATCAACGTCCTCAGCACTGACGTCATCACAGTCTTCAGCACCAGGACAGTTCTCTGAGTACTGTATCACTGTTTATCTATCTAAGAAGAGGTGAGGTGAATAGGAAATCTAGTGAAAACCCTCATTAAAATCTGCTTAGCATCTACCTAGTCACTACCTGTGACTACCAAACTTGTGGGATCTTTATCAAATCGTTGTCTCTTTCCATCTTAACGCCCGGCTTTTCCCTCTCTCTCTGTTGCCATGGTGACAATGCTGTCTTGCCAGTGTCCACCTCTCCACAGGAATGAGGGTTCTTTGAGAGCACACCCCATGACTACTGTGTTCATTGCTGCATCCCTGGTCCTTGCTAAGGAGCCTAGCACTCACTAAAGGCCAATTAAGGGCAAGTGAAGCCTTTCCTCAGAGCTATTAAGTGTTGGCAGCAAGATTTAGACTTCGTTCCGTTGGACGACAGAGGACATGGTGGTTCTACCAACTTCCCTGGCCAATCAACTAATTGAAGGGTATCTATTAATGAGTCAATCTCAAATTGATCATGTCAATCACTTCCAAGATCAGAAGAGATCAGCCCCTTGCCAGCTGCAGCACTTGGGGGAATGGCTCCTGCACTTCACAGGAGAAACACCAGAAATACTGTAGAGCTGGCCCTGAAGGTGTAGGTGTGGGAGGGGCAACCCTGAGTGTGTGAAAGCAGCCCAACTGGCCCCACCCCTTGCTTACCACTGCAAGGGGTGAACTAGCCAGGGAAATGCTGGAGAGCTCACCCTGGTGGTGAGGACAGTGGAGAACTGGTTGGTTAAGCAATCCTGCAACTAACTAGGCCCAGAACCAGGGTTGTGTTGGCCCACCCCCAACATCCACCCCATCTGTGAGCTGCTAGAACACATGAAGGGGCCGGTCCTGCAGACCTAAAACTGCAGGGTCTCCATGACACAGGGCAACGACAAGATATCCAAGAAGAGTTCCAGTGAGGGCCCAGGGTCAGTAGTGTGGCAGAAACTATTGACCTTAAACAAGAACAATGACTCTTTGCAATGAACACTTGCAAGTAAAAATATATGGAAAAAAGGGGAAAATATCAGTAACTTCTAGCCCCTGCTCAGTCTTCACCCTAGGATGAGTCAGGTTTGAGCTTCTCTAAGACTGTAGGGAAGACACTTCTGGGTCTTCGTGCTTTTAATAATGTGTTGGTTGTTGTTTGAAGATATATAAGCACCCCCTGCAATGTACATGGATCACCTGTTCTCTCTCCACCCACAACATAAATCATTTTGGGAGGTAGCCTGGGCTGCCTTAAGCTAAGTTGTAGGAATTTTGAGGCAGTTGTTTAATTAAAAGTGGAATTTTCAGAGAAATACAACATATTAATAGTAAAGCAAATACTCAGTCATATGGCCATACCACCATTCTTGGACACTTATCTCAGAAAAATAAAAATTTGTTTCTATATAAAACTGTGGCTCTGTCAGGTGGTGGTGGTGCACGCCTTTAATCCCAGCACTCAGGAGGCAGAGGCAGGTGTCTTTAAATTCAAGGCCAGCCTAGTCTACAGAGGGAGTTCCAGAACAGGCACCAAAGCTACAAAGAAACCCTCTCTCCAACTCCTCCTCAAAAAACAAAAGAACACCCAAAACTTGTGACTCTAATCATAATAGCAAAATATGGAAATAACTCAAATATCCATTATTGGGAGAGGGTGAGACAAAGTTTGACACGGTGATGCGCGCCGTGCATCTGCATGCAGTGACGTGGATGAGCCTTGGGGAGCTGTGTTGAGTGGATGGTGGATGTGGAGGCTGAATTCGCCCTGTGATTGGACTGAGAAGCACAGAGATTAGCAGAGCTCATCACTAGGTGACTCAGTGTGTGCAGGCAGGGTGAACAGAGGGTAAAGATCTGTCCTGCGTGTGGGCAGCATCATCCCAGAAGAATAAAAGGGAGAGTGTAGAAAGTCGCTCAGAGGGGTGAATAGCCAGCCACACCCACACATTTCTGCGCCACCACAGGCAGGGAGTCGGGGCAGCTGCTCTGGGAAGCTGCCAGCCAGAGCAACCCCTCCTCCTTTAAAGTGTCTGGCATTTTGTCACAGTGAGAAGTGGCTAAAATGGGGGAGAAAAATCTCAAGTGTCCATGATGCTTGGCTCTGTTTGTTACAGTTTCATTTTGTTGCTGTGATACTAACACTTTGGCTCAAAGCCACTTAGGGGAGGGCCAGGGTTTGTCTGGTTTATATGTTCAGGTCACAGTCAGCCCCTCGCTGAGGGAGGTCAGGGCAGGGACTAAGGCAGAGCAGGAACTGAAAAAGCAATCATGGAGGAACCTTGCTTTCTGGCGGGCTGTCTTGTGTGTAGGCTCATACTTAGCTAAGGCTCCTAAATGATCCAGGACCATGAGCCTGAGGACAGTACTGCCCACAGTGGGTGGAGCTGTCCTGATTAATAAAGAAGACAATCCCCAGTGGACCAATCTGATCTGGGCATTCTCCCAGATTCTGCTCTGCTTCTTGGGTGTCTCTGGGCTGCATAATCTGAAAACTACGGCTAATCAGGGCAGTGTTTATCAAAGTTTGAGAACAGCAGGATGGCAGAGATTGTTGTGAAGGATAAGTAATGGTGACAATATAAAGAAGAGGCATGAGGGGCACCCTCTGTGGTGATGGAGCAGCTCTGTACCCTTGTAGTCACTTTGATCTAAACACAGAATCACCTGCCACCACGGCTGTCACCACCATTACCACTGCCACCATTGCCACCACAAACACAGAAAGGAGTGAGCATAAAACAGTAATGAGTGATTAAAAATCTACAGTCTCTTAGAGGTGTAACAGGCTAGCTTTGCCAGGCTGCAGAATTGTTAGCACTGGGGAAACGCACAGAAGGCAGAGCAAACTTCGTACTGTTTCTTTCCTGCAATGCCTTATGTATCTGTAATTGCTACAAAATAAGAAGCCAAACAGAACAAATGCAGAAAACAAATACTTACAAACTCATCACTTCCTAATTGATGGATCTTTTACTGTTAACTATGCCATGAAATTATTTATATTGTCTGCACGGTGGATGTATTAATTAGTCAGCTCAGACTGTCATAACAAAACCTCCGACAGTGTGCCTTAAACAGTAGCTGTTTGTTCTTCCCACGCTGAAGTCTGTCTGGGAAATGGAGATCAAGAGGGCAGTAGCTGCCGTTTCTGTGACAGCCCCCTTCTTGGATTGCAGACTGTGCCTTAGCATGTTAGAAAAGAGGGAAGGAGGGAGGGAGGGAAGAGAGAACATTCTGGTTTCTTTCCGATAAAGGCATTAATCTTGTCACGGGGCTCCACAGTCATGATTTCATTAATTATCCACCCAGTTCTATCTCGTTATTAGTCAGGGCTCCATCGTACGACCTTGGGGAGGGCACAGACAGAAATGCTTCGCCCATGATAGAGGGAATATCCTAGGGTCCTGCTATTCATGTCTGCCACATCCACATTTGGTGATATCTCCCTGGTGAGTGGAAACTGGCCACACAGAACATGTATACAGGAACCAGTGGGTGCCACCAGTCAGGACCAGGTGTGTTTACTGCTGGGTGTGGAGAACCTGAAGGGAAGTCGATGTACAAGGGCTTCAGCTGCATAGACAGACACATTCTAGTGTTGGCGCAGTAGGCTGGCCGCAGCTCATTCTCATGATCATGTAGTTGCCAATGTCCGTGGAAGAGTGATAAATGCTTGAGCGATATTTGTTACTAATTTTCCCTAGGTAACTAACATTACACGTGATGAGCATGGTATTACAATATCACATCACATCCATAAATTTGTGGAATAATCACCTTGACCAAAAAGTAAAGCAAAATTAGAAACTGAACCAAGCGAAGTAAAATCAATAATGGAGGTTAGACTGGAAGGTGTGTCAGGACAGACAGCTTCTTACCTGACTCGCTGAAGAGCTGAGACCACCAAGGGAAGTTCTAGGGGTAGAGTTTTGTTTAACTTTCTTCTGCTCTCTAAGGTAACAGGAATCCCAACCATATGCATGCTAGTGTCTCAGCCATTCACCAGTTGTGAACCCATGGGCTGTCTTCAGGTGTTTGGCTCAGATTAAAAAAAAATGAGGGCTGGAGAGATGGCTCAGAGGTTAAGAGCATTGCCAGCTCTTCCAAAGGTCCTGAGTTCAATTCCCAGCAACCACATGGTGGCTCACAACCATCTGTAATGAGGTCTGGTGCCCTCTTCTGGCCTGCAGGCATACACACAGACAGAATATTGTATACATAATAAATAAATATTTAAAAAAATGAATAATTGAGGTAGAAGAGTGTTTGAGGGTGAACACATAGACACACACACACACACACACACACACACACACACACACACACACCACCCCCCAGAAAAAGGAAAAACACTTCCGGCACTTATACACTTTACCATGAAGATTATACATGAATATTATACATATTTCTGTTAATTGCAAATTTTGTGCAATTTTTTAGTAAAACTCGAAAGAAACGAATAAATCCATGCTTTAAAGACAGTTATTATTGGAAGCCACCAGTGTCACAGTGGTTTCAAGCTTGGTCCTCTTTTAATTTTTATTCCAATGTTTCCAATCACAGTTCAGTTCTCTTTAAGGGGGTCCTGTACCATCCGCATCTCACCGTTTACAGATGCTTTGAAGCAGCTCGGCGTATCAGAGCTTGTGCTCTCCTGATTGAACAACCTGTCCATGCTCTAATCCCACCGCCTGCATAGGGAAGCACCCTGGCTTCCCCTGGCTCTAACAGCGATCTGGGAAAGGACCATGCTTCTAGTAAGTGTGCTGATGATCTCCTGGTCCCCTTTGTATGACACATCAGGACAGATTTTTTTTTTTGGCATGTCTTCGTGACATGATCACATCCACCTTTCCCATACTGCATGTTTATTTTCCCTGTCCCTTTCCTCCGGTCATCACCCCCCTCAGCTGACTTTTGACTCTCTGTGTGGTTTGAGACCTCTGGCTCCTTTTGACTTTTCGCCCCTGCTTACGACTAAGCCTGAGCCTACTCTTGTAAGATGCAGCCTGGCTTCCCTCTCCTGTGTTGTAGCTTACCAGCGGGCCTTCTCTCCGAGTTCCCCAGAACTGAGATAAATGTCTCCTAGCACCAGTCCTGATTCTCTGTCACCATACCGTTCACGCAAGTCTGTGGCTTATGTCACACGGCACTGTTACTTCTTTGGGGAAATTTAGCTCTAAATTTGGTCAAAATTGCTAATTTATTGCTGTTCATAGTAAAATGTTTTAAAGGTCGGGCTCCGTGGGATAGCCCAATAATCTTTGATTAAAGAATGCTAGTTCATCTCGCCAGGCCTCTGTTCTCTTGGCTGTAAGTTATGAAAAATACTAAGAATTATAAATGTAGTCTATGAACTGCAATCTGTGTGATATGCACAACATATGGATATCATATGATTAGTATAGCTGCACCGTGTATACAATGACAGTTACCAGCTCTGTCACGAGCACGTCACTGTACTGACATTAGAGTTTTGGATTCCTGTCAGTAAGTCCACGAGTATCTATCTGGTGCAGCCTGGTGGAGGAGCTGGCGTGAGAGTTAGAAAAGGGGCAAGGTCTCCCCTCAATTCTGCCCATGCTCATGACTTTGACCCTGTGTGCATGACCTTGGGTTAGTCAGACTGTCTAGGTCTACAAGATGGCTGTGGACTCGGGGACAGGGCTGAGCCTCTCTGCAGTCCCAGTGGTCTCTGATTGCACAGTGCTGTGTTTAGTCAAGCCCCCTCCATCAGAGCTGTGCTCTCAGTGACAGGCAAGGGAGCTACCTTCTCTCTAAGCCTGTGGGCTCTCTCTCGGCATGGACTGCGGCGCTCTTGGCGATGTGTTAGTGAGTGCACAGACATAGGCAACTGCGCTCTGTTGAACACTGACTAGAGAATGGTCGTGGTCTTCAGTTTATAATCACAATGACCTTTTGGAAGTTATGGGAGAAAAATGCAAAGCCAGAGAGCTGCACAGGGCACACCTGCTGGCTTTTCCCGGGACCGATGCTGTGAGAGGGATTGCATCTTCAGTTGATCAGCCTGGTAACACGGCTCCAATTCAGCCTCTCTGAAGACACCTCAGGTCACGGGACTAGTGGCCTCAATTATAGAGGCAGGGACGGAGATGCCCAGAATCACAGAGTGTCACAGTTGGAAGAGCCCTTGTCTAGTCTAAACATTTGATTTTACACATGAGGGAACTTCATCTCAGAGAGGCCAGAGGACACCTACAAGGTCACAGAGCTAGAAGCTGAATTTTCTCTGGGTGGCGCATGCTCTGGAATCCCAGTGGAATGCTTCTCCAGCCCTATAGCAGGGGCAAGGACAGAAGGGAGCCCAAACGGGCAGCATAGGGCACATCACCCTCTCCCTAAGCCCTTTCCTCCTGTGGTTAAGGACAAACCCAGCAACATGCCTTAGGGCGTGGGATGCAAAGAGCGTGGCTGTGTTTTCTGCAATGTACCTGTCATGACTCAGAGGTCCCTGGCTAGACACAGGCTCTGTGAGAGGACAGCCTCGGGAACAAGTTGGCGTGAGGCCTGGCACTTGGGAGGCATTCAGACAGCTGGCTAGATGAGCCCAGAAAGAGTCTCTCATTGCTGGTGACATCAACATCACAGAAAACACAGTAGAATGTGAAGTGATTCGGCAGTTGGAACCCTCCGAGACACGAGGGGCGGGGCTGCGATGAGGGCCCAGACATCTACTGTGTTCACACGTGCGTGGGAAAGGCAAGGGAGGTGAGAAATACAGCCTCGCTTCTATTCTCACCTCAGGAGACGACAAGCGGACTTGTGATTCGGTAGTCGCTTGTGGCGCCTTTCTCTCCCTGACTTTTTGCTCTTAAGCAAATGAAGGGTAGGGTAGAGTCCAATCTGTGGTCCTGATTGGGGCTTCACATGGAAGACAGTGCTATCCTTCTATCTCCATTTTCTCTGGAGAGAGACATGGCTGCTGCAGAACCTGGGCCCACAATGCAGGCCCGAGGGAAGAACTCAGGCAGCTGTGTGCTGAGGCTAGTGGGCTTCTGGGCAGTCAGGAAGTCTCCCGGGCTGAGCCTGGAAACTGTCAAATCCACCTATATCCCTCTGGAGTCAGGTGACTGAGCTGCTCCCCATTAGGGGACCGAGAGAGTGAGTGTCATGAGTCCCTTATGACATGTCCCCTTACTCTCTGTTCTGCCTGTAGTCCTGGGTTTCTCTAATTTTTTTTCTTTAAGTGTAACTGATATCTAATATCATAATTTTGTAATATTCTGGTTTGATAGCCTACTCAGCAGTAGGCAAATGCATTTGGAAAGAAATAAGTTACATGTAGGAAAAATGTATATACCTATCCCTCGACCATCTAGAGACACAAGCACATACCCACAATCCTTGAAATTCCCAGGTGAATTTGAATTTGAAATTCTCCAGCAACCTCATAGGCTGATGTGGGAAAGGGCTGTCCGAGGCATGCTGGGCTTTGAGCACAAAGAAGACTCTGCTTGTTGGGGTTTATTTGTAACCAAAGCACAGCCTACCTGCCCTCGCCTTTTATTCTAGTCTATAAAGCCCACCTCATCTGAGGATGACAAAGAGACCCGACTCCGACCCCTGCCATGTCTTCTCTGCTGTCCAGTTAGGAAATGTAACCATGCTGGCTCAGGGCAGAAGGGCTTGTGGGGAAGTTCGTGTCCCCTTACTCTCTGTTCTGCCTGGACTTTCCTGAAGTTCCTGGGTTTCTCTAATTTTTTTTCTTTAAGTGTATGCTGGAAGACATTTTAAAGATGAAAACGAAGCTTTAATGGTAAGTTAAACCTCTTGATGGCTTTACTATCGACTGCCAATACTTTGAAATGTATTAATAACCCTGATGTAATTAAAACCTGGTAAATTCAGCATTTCACTTCAGAGAGATTAATTTTTGCTTATTTCCAGATATAATAAAGGAATTTTTAAGCTACAGTCATTGCTGTCAGGCCAGTATCGTTTAAATTATTATTAATCTGGAGATATAAATTGCATTCATGCTAAACTTTTGGTAATTTATAACGGAAACAAATTCTGGGACTGGAGAGATGGCTTGGTGGTAAAAGCACTTGTTGCTCCTGCAGAGGACCTGGGTTTGGTTCCCAGCACCCTATGGAGGGGTACAACCATCAGTAGCTCCAGCTCCAGAGACTCTGGTGCCCCCTTCCAGCCTGTGTGGGTACTAGAACACATACACGGCACACAGACATAGATGAAGGCAGAACACCCTGACAGATAAAGTATTTTTAAAGAAAATTCATGAATTATAGAGTTGGCTGCATTTTGATTCTCTGCGTTAACCTGCTAAGGGGTGAATCATCATTGCCCACGAGGACTAGGGCTACTTGCGAGGAGGTGTCCATGACAGCGGGTCTGTAAATATGTTTCATAAGCTCAATATTTCATAAAATTGGACTTGTTAGCACTTTAATATATAAAAATAATGTAATTGATATCTAATATCTCATAATTTTGTAATATTCTGGTTTGATAGCCTACTCAGCAGTAGGCGAATGCATTTGGAAAGAAATAAGTTACATGTAGGAAAAATGTATGTGCCTATCCCTCGACCATCTAGAGACACAAGCACATACCCACAATCTTTGAAATTCCCAGGTGAGTTACTTAACATGGTAAAACTAACCACTATGCCTTAAATGCTGATCCTCTAGCAGCCATTCTGGACCACTCTTGCAGAAAAGGCTCACAGGGCAATTTGGGTTGGAGGTATTTTTCTCGGCTGACTCTTCCAAACGCAGCTCTGTATTAGCATGTTCAATAAATCACGTAGCACGTACACTGGATTACCCTGAGCCACTCTTGACCCTCGTTCCATTCTAGTTGGAGGTAATTACTTGCTGCTAATGCAAAATGCAAAAGACACCCTTAAATTCAGTCGAATTATTATGTAGATTGGAAACCAGGCCTCTCAGTTCCTTTCTCTCCATAACTCTTTTGTCTACTTTATCAAAGAAAAAAGTCGACCTGATTTTTCACAGGGCGGGAGAGGTCTTTTACTTACAATAACACTGGTTCTGGGGCTCAGGGGAGGAATGGGTGAGCTGCCTGAGGAATAAATCAGTAATAATGTCCACTTTTAGTGTCTAATCAGGGAGGTGGAATGAGCCTTTATTCTTTCCTCATACGGTGCTTTGAAAGTACCAGATTTTGTTTAAGGCGTTCTAAAGAGAACCTGGGTAATTCTGTTGTTGATCTACGTCTGGACGGAAACTCTTCTTATTAACTCATTTATATTCAAATCAATCATTCCTGCACTAAGAGCTCATCTCTGGATTAATAGTGTTTACAGTAAAAATAGAGCATGGGTTCTCCCGGCCTCTTTCCAGGAATCAATAAAAAACAACAGTAAAAGGCTATTTTGTGTGTGTGTGTGTGTGTGTGTGTGTGTGTGTGTGTGTGTGTGTGTGAGTGTGAATACCTAAATGGTTTCAGAAGCATCATTCCACTCAGAGGAAAGATTGTTTTTCTATCACAACAAGAGGGAGCTGGGTGCAAAGCTCAGTTGTCAGGAAGAGTTATTTGCACAGGCCTGGAGAACTTCAGGGAAATCTGCCAATCAGTTCTTCCTAGGTCAGAGAGTGGAGGGTGCTGCTTGGCTCTGGCATTCATGAGTAGAGACCAGGAGCATTGTATTTCCTGGAAGTGAAATATCGTCCATAAATTAAAAAGATGGCAAGACAGTCAAGACTAAACAAGTGGGACTGGGCATTAGCCATTTTTCATAGTGTAGAAAATTAAAGTCTACCAAGTATAGAAACATCACACTCTGAAATCAGGAGCAGAGAGTGATTGATAACCTCGGTTCCCGTCTGCAGGCCCAGGTCACTGTGTGTCCATGTTCTCACTCTTTCCAGTTTCTGGTCTAATCTAAACACTACTTCCATGCAGCCTCGTTTGGGGGAATTGTGTGTAGCCCAGGCTGGCCTTAAACTTGCTATGTGGTCAGTCCATGATGATTAAACTTCTGGTCCTCCTGCCTCCACCAGGACACTGTCCCTTTTTCATACTGCAGCAGGATGCCTCTCACCTCTCTTAGCTCCAGACGCTTGTGCCTTATAAAGCGTTTGCCGTGGACATGACACCATAGCCTGCTCTTCTGTCTTTTAGAAAAGGAAAACACTTGCTAAGGAGCTGTCGCTAGTGTTCTCAGGCTGAACCCAGGGCCTGTGTGCTTGAGATCCAGGCACCGTCTATGGGGCAGTGCTTCTGCGTCCTACCAGGATGGAAACTGTTGCCTTGGGCGGCCTTGGGGCGACAGGACCAGTACCAGGGACACACTCTCCTCCCTTCTTTTGATCTGCCCACCTTTGGGGCCTTGTGCTGCTCAGCACATGACCAATAAATAAATCACCTGCTAGGCCTACAGCTCTCCTTTAGGTGAAGTATACGAACCTCGCCCTTAAGGAATGTGGCATCCAGGTGTTTTTCACTCCAGAGAAACCCCACACGGCTGAGACACAAGTGCCCTGAACCTTGGTTACTAACAGGCATTTCTATTTTATCAGTACTTGCCATGAATTAGACATATTACCTTATCACAATACTGAGCCCAAATTACATACTGACTATCGGGAAACAATATTCCAGTTCAGAGCTCCCGTTCTGCTGCCTTTATCTCTTACTGCTGAGATGGAGAAATTTTACCCAAGGAGTGGGGATCCTGATCACTTTGAAAATATTTCAGAAGTGCAGACTTGGTGGCAGAAATGAGTGTGGCTGGGCCTTGTCCTCCGGGGTATGGAAAGGCAGCTAAACTAAAGGACTTCCTTCTTAGTTGGATGCTCTTTGAACTCAGTCAAATGCACCATTGCAATGCCACGCCTTACTGTTTTAATATTCAGGCCCCATCCCCCCACAACCTGCCACTGAGTGGTGGAGCTTCCATCACAGGTGCGTTAATATGTGGGTGTGGTTCTAGGGAGCTGATTTAGCATCCTGGCTTAAGAGCGAAGACTTAAGTCAGCTAAGCTGACTCTGAACCCTACCTCTACCAGTAAAGGGCCCTGGAAATGGGACACATCAATCAGCCTGTCTTTAGCTCAGTTTTATTTATTATTTTTAATCTACAAAATGGAAATAGCAATACCATTTTCAGGCTGACGTAAAGAATAAATTAATACTCAAAACTCATTAAGAGCAGTGGGCCTCAATATGCTTTGTCACGGATAGAGATACATGTGAAACCTCCTGGCACGGCTGTCAAGTGCTCCCTCTGAGGCCATTGCTCACCGTTAGACCTTCTGAGAGAAAGGAGATCATTTTTCACAGTGTTGAAGGCGGCTTCACCTGAACTCTGGAAAAGGCGGTTCATCAGGCTGCGCAGACCTGGGACAAGTCAGCGGCTATGGGTCTCAAGTCGTTCTCAATCTAGACCCGGGTATGGGGGTGGCTGCTCTGGATGTTTGCAAAGGTGAGGGAGATGTAAACACCTGCCTCCCATCTCAGAGTCGGGCTAGCCCGTGTCTGCGTCTTCCCGTCTTGTTCATTTCTTCTCCATTGCCGGCACGTCTCCCTTTGCCCCTCAAGCATTCCTCTGCACCAACCCTTTGATGCGTTACCCTTGTTAGAGCTTATGCAAAGGACAGCTACTTTATGAATAGCAAGGGGATTCACTTCCTGGGCCGGCAGGGCAAACTATCACTAAGACAGTGGCTTAAAGCAAGAGAAGCATACTCTCAAGGTAATAGAGGCCAGAAGTCAGAGATGGCGTTTCCAGAAGCACCACGGTTCCTCCTAAGGGTCAGTGCTTCCTTGCCTCTTTCTGTTTCTAGTGTTTCCGGGAGATTCTGGTCTCCCAGCATCTCTATCATGAACGATCTTTACCACATCTGTCCTTTCTGTGCCTGTTTTTTCTCGTACGTCTTTTGTAAGGGCATTTCCTACTGGATTTAGATCACACCTAGGCAATCTAGGGGGAGCTATTTTCAAGGCGCTTAACTTTGTTAGACCTGCAAGGATCCTTTGACCAAATAAGGGTGCATTTACAGGTCATGGGGATTAGAAATTAGAATGTCTTCCTTTCTCAACCCTTTCTAGATAGCAAGGCTGACAGCTGGATTCTGAGGCTGTTTGTGGGTTCCAGCAGAAGTCTGTGTTACATGGGTGAAGTTCTTTGTGGTATTGGCTAGTGTCTGCCCAGCATGGGAAGGCACACAAAGGAGAGATGGATGCATCCATCTTAGAAGCTGCTGCCTGAGCCTCCCTGGATGATGCCTGGGTAACGTTCAGTCCTAACTGTGGAGCACAGCACAGGCTGTTTAAGGATATTCATGGGAGTGTTTAAGATGCCTGTGTGGGCAGAAAGTTTACAGTGTCTGATCCCCGTGCTGGTCACAGAGCTGCTATGTTCAAGTTTGTCAGCATGACCGCATGTCTGTCTTGTCTCCAGCACTGACTGAAGTAGATCTGTACTCAATGACAGCAATTTTTTATTTAATTACTCCCACTGAGTCAATTTTTTAAGGATCCGTACGAAAGTTATTACACAGGAATAAGTAAGCCACAGCTATCCTGAAAATACTTGCAAGGGCCAGGCCTACAGTTTCTGTGTTTTCACTTTCATTCAGAACCCAAGTAGAAGGCGGTGGAAGAGTAAGGAGCCAGAGACAGCGAACTGACATGCTCCAAAACCACTAACCGAGCCTGTCATAAAGGATGCTGTTGGATTCCTGCACTGTTACCCCAGCAAGTGGGGGAGGGGACAGGGCTGGGGAACATAGATCTACTTTCCCTGAGCAATGGGGCCAGGCTTTGGTTTCTGCTTTTCCCACTCACTGTTCAAGCTGGTAGGTGACCCCCTTTCTTTATGATTTAATTATTACACAGGAAATAGGTGCACCATATCATGTCTAAGGGCCCTTTCATCATGGTTTCTAATGGAATCTGTAACTCACAGATTTGGCCAGGCTGGCCAGTGAGATTGAGCTATCGTACTCCTTGGTGTTGTGGGCACAAGCTACCATGTCCACCTGACACCCGATCTTAGGTCCTTGTGCTTGCTTGGTAGACACTTGACTGACCCATCCACCTCCCCAGCCCCCTTAGCACACACTTTCAGCTGCTCACTAGAAAATGCACACCGGAGTGTGTGGGCGGTGAGTCTGGGTGTGCACATATGTACCAGCTGGTGCTTATCAATTGTACAACATGTACAAGCTAGGCTGGATTTACTTAGCAGGCATTAGTCATGAGATTCACGTTAATACAGTACCCTCAGGCTCAATGATAACAATGTCCCCAACAACTTGTACTTAAGAACACTTATTTAGCATCAGAGTGGGGAACAGATGAAGTTCCGAGTGACTGTGAACTGTTGCCATGAGCACAGCCATGTCCAGGACCGCAGTGCCTTAGACCCACGGCTATGGCAAAGCCTTCCTTGGGCCATGAATGGGTGTTACAAATGATTGACTTTTAGGTAAAAGCACTGGTATGCATGGAAAAATGGAACTGCAGGCTCCTTCTCCTGCATGACTGTGACCTGAAACTGCTCCCTACAGAGACCTCCTGCCAAGACGAGAGGCTGCTCCTCCTCCTTCAGCTGTATTCAGTACAGGAGCCTCCTTTCTCAGTGGTACATGCTAAATACATTGAGTTCCCGGGATACTGATATGTCTTTATCAGTGTGCAGAGCCTACCTGATTCCAGCTTTCCTGTTGGCATCTCTGTTATTTCTCCATCTCTCCAGTGAGGTCAGTCCCCAAGCCTTGTGGTTCGTGGCACACCGGCCCAATAGTGATGCGCTTGCCTTTTTCTGAATTCTGAAAGCTGTATTCTCTAGCATCTGGCCACTCTGATGGTATCTCTGTATCTGAATTCTGAAAGCTGTATTCTCTAGCATGACCACTCTGACTGTATCCAGTTTTTGCCTACAACCACAGAAACTAGAGTTCAATATACAGTAAGGATTTTATTTAATGCTCAAGATGCCCATCTCATTAATATTCAAATACAAGTGTTAGTGGAACTGTCTATGTGTAACTAATGTTACAACAACCTGGTGAAGCCAAAGCTCAGCGTCCGCCTTATGATTTCAGGATTTCACACAGATCCATATGCAAATGAGGAAGTGATCATAACCACCTTGTAAGAAAGGTCCTATGATTCATAGTGTTTTATAGGCATGGGAATTCAGTGCTATAGTAGCTAAGCAGCTCCGCACAGTTCTTCCACTCACGTCTGAGTGACTCAGTTTCTAGGGAGCTGTGTACTAACTAGACTGCCAGTTCCACACGGGTAGCAACCCCTGCCCTCATGTTAGCTCCAGTCTCCCGTGTATTGGTCATAGTTTATAGGAGGTGATCAGAAAACACTGTGGAACAACGAAGACGCTAATTCAGAATCCTCATTGAGATGACTACATAACGTATGGATGACATAGTCAGTCCTTTCGTTAATCCTATGATTCGTGACAAGAGGATGGCTCCACTGAGCATCTGTCTCCACTCCCGGAAGGCAGCTGACATTAACTCACATCCTGTTGACCCTTGGCCTCTCATGCCTAAAGGAAGTTCATCTGTAAGTTCCTGGTCTGGGATTTGGGGACGGATACTCTGGTTGCTTGGATGTCTGTTCCGGAAAAGGTATTCCCATTAGCTGAAGTGATCTTGGCTTTTGTAATGTGAGCGACGGTCGCTTGTGGGAGCCATGATTAGTTCTCATGACGCCCCTGTCTTTTCATCTCCAAAAACATTCTTCTTTCTGGTCACCAGTGCCAGTGTGTTTCCCAGACTCCACAGGAGAGAAACGGAAGGAAAGATGGCAGGATGTCCCAACGGCACTCAGCGTGCTCATATTAATGCCAGGCACTATGAGCCATCTCATTAGAGTTGACAGGATGTCCCTGAGATGACAAGCATATTGCCCAGCCTCCTGTCACTTCCAGCACACCAGCAGGGAAAGAGGCCCTCCTAGAGGAAGGGCTTAGCTCTGTAGGATCCGAGAGGGCTGATTGTTTAGTAAATATTTCATCAAGAACATTAGCTGTGGAGTTTGGATGCTTAAGTAATGCAGATAATGAAATGTAAACAATTAAAAATTAATAGTGTTTGAAATGTTAGGCATAATTAGGCAGGCAGTGTTTCGGTAATGAGGGGGTCCACTCATGGTGAATTTCTTCTATCCACCTTCTGGGCTGTGTTACAAGAGAAACGACCTCAAAGAACTCCCCAGGGATTGTCCTAGAATTCAGCTCTGTAGGCTGGGGTGTCAGTATGTGGGGGCTGCAGGTGTCTACTGGAAGAGGCTGCCTCAGTGCAGGCGTCTTTACATAGGGCCCGCGCAGAGCGCTGACTGGGCCATGTTGAAGGCAGGACATGAGAGACGGTATAAACACATGGCTAGAAAGCACAGTTCCAATCAAAGGCGAAGGAAGCAGGGCAGGGACGAGGCCACGTTTATTTAGTGAGTTGTGTAATGCAGAGGGCTCTCTGGAGAGTCGTTCCGTTTTTTCTTTTCCTTTGCTCTTGGGCTCTCATCTTCAATCACTTCCCTTTTCTCTCCCTGTAGCTACTTCCCTTCCGTCTGTGAAAATAATATGTTCAAGTGTCCTTTGCTGCACAAAGAATTCTCTTCACACGTCTCCCTATACGAGCTGTCGGCCTTCCTCTCTCCCTTACTCTGCATCAAACTTCTTGGAAGAGGGCAGCACATTTCTGCCTTTAGCCTCCCTGAATATCATCCCCTGGTGTGGCACCACGCTCTGTTGCAATCTCCCCCTGACACATGCGCATGAGCTCACATGCATGCGTGCACACACATGCAGTTCTTACAAAGCCACCTCTGCTGTCCAACTGGTTGTGCTAGTGACCTCCCTGGTCCACTCTGCAGAAATTCTCCCCTCTGATCTCAGCCTCACACTTTTGTGCGGTGTTCTTTTGGCCTTTAGGTTCTGGCCTGAGAACACCACCGCTTAGTTCTTTACTTCTTTACGCACGGCCTGCGAGTGAAACTCAGCAGAGACAGGATAGCAAACATATGTGTGAAATGGGTAGGAGAGAAAGAAGGGGTGGAGAACAATGGGGAAACAGTGATAACCTTTTAACTTGTTTATATGTCTTTTAAATTAATTTCTCTCTCTCTCTCTCTCTCTCTCTCTCTCTCTCTCTCTCTCTCTCTCTCTCTCTCTGTGTGTGTGTGTGTGTGTGTGTGTGTGTGTGTGTGTGTGTCATGGCATGTGTATAGAGATCAGAGGACATTTCCCAGGGATGATTTCTCTCCTTTATAAAGTGGAATATACCCAAGAGAGGCCTTATCATACAACAAAAGTATATGCTCTACAATGTTCATAGCAGCATTGTTTGTGATAGCCAGAACCTGGAAACAACCTAGATGCCCTTCAACGGAAGAATGGATGAAGAAAGTATGGAATTTATACATATTAGAGTACTACTCAGCAATAAAAAACAAGGACTTCATGAATTTTGCATACAAATGGATGGAAATAGAAAACACTATCCTGAGTGAGGTAAGCCAGACCCAAAAAGAGGAACATGGGATGTACTCACTCATATTTGGTTTCTAGCCATAAACCAACGACATTGAGCTTATAATTAGTGATCCTAGAGAAGCTAAATAAGGAGAACCCAAAGAAAAACATATAGGCATCCTCCTGAATATTAACCTTCAGCAAGCGATGAAAGGAGACAGAGACAGAGACCCAAATTGGAGCACAGGACTGAAATCTCAAGGTCCAAATCAGGAGCAGAAGGAGAGAGAGCACGAGCATGGAACTCAGGACCGCGAGGGGTGCACCCACACATTGAGACAATGGGGATGTTCTATTGGGAACTCACCAAGGCCAGCTGGCCTGGGTCTGGAAAAGCCTGGGATAAAACCGGACTCTCTGAACATAGCAGACAATGAGGACTACTGAGAACTCAAGAACAATGGCAATGGGTTTCTGATCCTACTGCACGCACTGGCTTTGTGGGAGCCTAGGCAGTTTGGATGCTCAACTTACTAGACCTGGATGGAGGTGGGAGTTCCTTGGACTTCCCACAGGACAGGGAACCCTGATTGCTTTTCGGGCTGGGGGGAGACTTAATTGGGGGAGGGGGAGGGAAATGGGAGGCGGTGGCGGGGAAGAGACAGAAATCTTTAATAAATAAATAAATTAAAAAAAAATAAAATAAAATAAAGTGGATCCCAGGGAGTCAGCCGAGGTTCTGAGGATTGGATGACAAACCCATTTCTAGCTCTTGGTTCCTTTTCTTGTTGCTGAGGTAGAATGCCTTGACCAAGCTCTTTAGTCGAAAATGCACTTAACTTGGTTCACATTTCCAGGTTGCCGCCCACCATTGCAGGAAGACCAAGGTGGCAGGAGCAGCTATTCACGTTATTTCCACAGTCAAGAGCAGAGAGTGCTCTATTCGCCCATGCCTGTGAGTGCTCAGCTCAACGTCTCCAGCCTCACATGACTCAGTATCTCCTGTTCAGGAAATGGTGTTGCCCACAGTGAGTGGATCTTGGGCACCAACCAAGATACCCTCCCCCAGACCATAGACATGCCTATTCACATCCAACCCAAGCTAATCTAGACAGTCCTTCACTGAGACCCCCTTCCCAGGTGATGCTAGACTGGACTGAGTTGACAACTGAAGCTCCCCATCATGCCTGTTGAGCCATCATGCCTGTTGAGCCATCTCCTCATCATGCCTGTTGAGCCATCATGCCTGTTGAGCCATCTCCCCATCATGCCTGTTGACCCATCATGCCTGTTGAGCCATCTCCCCATCATGCCTGTTGAGCCATCATGCCTGTTGAGCCATCTCCCCATCATGCCTGTTGACCCATCATGCCTGTTGAGCCATCTCCCCATCATGCCTGTTGACCCATCATGCCTGTTGACCCATCTCCCAATCACGCCTGTTGACCCATCTCCCCAACTTGTTAATATGTTGACCGTATTTATCATTTAATGATGTTGTTACTCTAACACAATAGTAACAAACCTATTCATTTTGAATTGTTCTATTTTTTTTTGTTTTGTAAAACTTTAGTTGTTATACGAACCTATATAGTAAAAAACAAAAACCAAATCGAAAAGACAACTAAACCCACACTCTGGTCCTCTTCCCGCAGGCCTGGTTTTAGACTTTTTGTTCTGCTTCTTTCTCTGAGTGCTTTTTTTCCCTTGAATTATGACTTTGGTCATGCTTTTTACCAAGACCTGAATCTTCTAGCTCAGTTCAGGGTCTTACAAAGCTAAAGACATTACATCATCTATAAAATTCTCTGAGGAACATGTTCTAAATGAAGCTCTTCTATCTCCCCTTTCTCCCATACCTGCACATAAGCACATATACGCGGCACCTGTCCATGCCCTGCATCTCTGTCCCCTCACTTGTCACCTCACTTAGTCTTTTGTCTTTCTACTTCGATTGGTCCACAAAGGCCTGGCCATTCTCCCTCTGAGACAACATTTGCATCCAGCATTTTATGGTTGCTCTGAGAAGTAGACTTTGGGGTCCTGGATCAGAGGCTCTGGTCTGTCATGGCTGGGAAAATATGATGGTACGGTCAGTCAGAGGTGAGAGTGTTTGACAGCTACTGGTCACACAACCTTCAAAGGCCTGCCTCCAGTGAGCCACTCCCTCCAGCCATTCCTCCGGCCATCACCCAACCTCCTAAGATAGCTGCCACCTGGAGAAGGTGTTCCAACACCCAGGCCTGTGTGGCCCGTTCCTTATCCACAAGCTGACATGGTCCTTTAGTGTCTAACTCTGCGTCACTGCCCTCCTTGAAGAGCTCATCTTCTGCCAAAGAAATTCACCAGTTGTTTCTTTGACTCCTGCTTCAGAGCGGCTTCTACAAGCAGGGTTTCGCAAAGGGGGACAGCCGGCTGCTCTGAACATGTTTTAGGGCAGAATCGGCTTTAGTTCCCTAGGGTTCCTACTGAGAGAGATGTCACTGGTCAGGTGATCAGGACAAACACTTCCCACTGCTCCAACCTAGATCACTCCATCTAACGGTGGTTAATCGTAGACGAGGCTAAGTATCCACGCATGTGGCATTCTTCATGAATAGGCTGGAGAGCGTTTGCTGAGTAAAGGATGGCGCCCATACCGTGAGTCTCCTATGAAACTGGGAGACTCCCTGACAGCCTCCGTTACGGTTCCCATCTTAAGACCCTTCTACTAATAAAGGGATGTGGGGAGCTGGGTGGTGTTGGGTTAGATGGGTTTTCTTTTTTAAAGAGCAAATGGTAGGTTGACTCTGGGAGAACCTCTGACCTCGGAGCAGCTCAGGAAACTGGGTATGGAGTATGGGAGGGGTCCTTGAAAGGCGATGTCATAATTTCCTCATCTCTAATGTGTCTTCTAATGCTTCATCTTTACAGCGAAACTTTCTGGCTCTGAGGTGTTGAAGGCTTAGTGCATGGTGCATTATTTTGATTTTGCCAGAAGATAACCTTTTGACTACTTTAAGAAACATTGCTCAGAGTGTTTGAGGAGCCAGACAGGAGGTAATTTCTGGCTCTCTCCTTTACCAACAAGTGACAGCTGAGGTCAGAATTTCAGTTTCATATGAGAAGTGTTAGGGTTCATTCGGGAGTGATTGTTGTCAAGCATACTTGAGATGCTATACACAGGCATGGCAGGAAGTCCAGCCGAACACGCACACATTGATAGCAGCAGGGGCTGGAGAGGGTTTGGGCTTCACAGGCATCCAATGGTCTCAGCTCTGTAACTTGAATTAAAGGGCATTCATATGCTTTGGTCTACTGGCTTGCCCTAGGCCCTTTCTAGAAATCCCGAGTGTCTGTCTACAGAAGGTAGAACAGGGGTCTGTAGTTCTTGTGATAACTTTGCAACCTAACTGGTTGACATCTGGGCAATTTCCCCTCTACAAAAAGGAAAAAAAGGGAATTAGCCAAATAATTTAAATCTAACAGCAAAGTAATGAAATACCAATTTCATTCCAAAGTTAATGGCGTTACTTCAAGTTATTTAGCATTTCATAGCAGAAAAGCTCGCCAGCCTACACTTTGCATATACATATTTATTCAATTCAAAAGAGTGTGCCCTGCACATTGGCTACCCATGATTTATGCCTATATAATAACTCCTGAATAGAACTCACTGCTTTATGGGTCGTTGGTGGGATTTTTAAAAAATAAATTCTGCACAGGGGATGGCATTAAGAGGAAAAGGAGACTACAGTGTGATTTTCCTCCTATGTAGACACCACGCTATTTTCCTTTTATTAATCCAAGCAATAAAAGTCACTTTGACATGCTGTCATTATTATTTATTTTTCACATCTTTCTCCTTTTTTTTAAAGAAAATGTTTAGCGTGGTCTATTTTCACATAGTGTTGGAGTCTCCAGAATCTGTTCCTGGAAACAGAACTAAGGCCAGTGTAGAACCACTTCCTCATGGAACAAACAACGCTCATTGCATGCCTGCTGGCCCGCTATGCCAGAATAACTCCTATTAAATTAGCAATTAAGCAAAGTAAAGCTTGACTCAGAGAACGACCCAGAGCACAATGAGATGGATGTGACGCCGATCGAATTCTCCAGTGCTGAGTGTAGCTTTTAAATGTTACCTACAAATTTATAATGTACCTGATTAGCTTGAAATGTCAAAATCATAACTGAAGACCCCACGGAGGCTTTCTAAAGGGCACAGCGCCTCTCCTTCCTTATTTTGCTTCACTTTCTTCTTTTCCCTCTTCAAGATTCTTCAGAAGACCTAGCGAGCAAAGGCTTCCCAGTCAGCCTGCTAATAACAACCAGAAATATTCACAGTTTTCCCTGGGTCTCCTCCACATCTCACATGGTCAGGTGTTAGCATGCAGTCCTTATTCTCAACGTAATCACTTGCGTATAAAGCCGGAACTTCGCAGCTGTCTCAAAATCGTACACCATTTATTTTTAGGAAGGCATTGCTGTCAATAACAGAAAGCAGGGGCGGTGGCGGGGGGGGGGGTTCTCATCTCAGACAATATGTGGAATTGCACCTGACTGACAAAGCCACTGAAGAAGCTGGCAGATACTATTCTTACACTAGTTACCATATGTCTCACATCAAATGCAGCTCTGGTCTGATTATCATTCGGGCTTTCTAGAAGGAGATAGGAGAGAGTTGTCAGGGAGAGCTGGTCCTGGGTGCAAAAGCTGGCTCTCCCTGGAAATGCAGGCTTTCAAGTCTACTCAAGAAAACAATTAAAACTCCATTTGCATCAAAAACAAGAGCGCCCTGGGTTAATTACGGGTAAGGTTGCATTTGCATTCCCAGGGGCTAGCCACTGCCAGGTCTATTTTTGAGGGGAAAAAATGCTTCTGCAGTTTAACTAAATCCACATTCTTTTCCCCCCCTCTCTTTTAAAATTCTATGTGGCCAAAGGGAACCTGCCACTCAAAGATCTTTCAAAGGTAACCTGGGAAACTTGCATTTTCCAGAGTCTGGATGCAGCTAGGGAACCAGAAACTTAAACAAAAGAAGACACGGGAGGTTGATGGCTCTGGGAGGCTCAGAAAGAATGGTTGTGGCTGTTTCCAAGGCGGCACGGTCGGCCAATTGAGCTCTGTGCAGTGCAGAGCCCAGGATGCTCTAAACTGAGAGGACAAGTTTGTCCAAGAGGTAACTTTCCCACTGGGAAGACAGCACACTAGGGAGAGTGGCTGCTTCATAAGGACCAGGACAGGATGGATCCCAGGACTTAAGAAAAGAGAAGGCGTGGTGAAGTGTGTTTGAGATCACAGCACTGCGGAGTCTGAGGACAGGGATGTCACTGGGGTTTGTTGATTAACCACCCCACCCAGTTCAAGTCCAGTGAAGACACCCTGTTTCAAAAACCGAAAAGGATGAACTGTCTCTGAGAAATGACTGCTAAGGTTGTCCCCTGATATCTCTCTCTCTCTCTCTCTCTCTCTCTCTCTCTCTCTCTCTCTCTCTCTCTCTCTCTCTCTCTCTCTCTCTCTCTCTCCCACACAGACACACACAGACTCACACAGACTCATGAATGCACACATGAATACATAAACACATGTGTACACACATGTTGCTTGCTTCCCTTATCTGCAAGGCTCCTTGCCCTGTCTTTCCTATCTATCTTCTCCCTCCCTCCCTCCCTCCCTCCCTCCCTCCCTCCCTCCCTCCCTCCCCCCCCCCCCCCCAGTTGCAGAGGGAATAATGGAGCAGCCATGTTAGCCTCAGCGGCTGTCATTGTTGCGGTCTGTGCCTAGGTGCCCAGTTACTTCTCTAGATTTAGATTCAGCTTTCCAGAGCCACCATCCACAGATATGATGCCCCAGACTTTCCTGCCTAGTGAGCCTCAAGCTATTTTGCTGTCAGTTTTCCCTGCAAGTCCCCTGAACTCTGCAGGTTTAGCTGAGGAAGCCAGTCCCTTGGCAGTTTCTGACCATCACCTTGAAAGAATAAAAGACCCCTACCTAGTAGCATTAAGTTAGCAGCAATAACGAGCCCAGCCGCCCCCCTCCCATAACCCACAGCTGGCCGGCTCTCATGAGAAACATCCTGTCCGCTTGAGACCCTCAGGACCCTCTCAGGACCTGCAGCTAGCCGGCTCTCATGAGAACATTCCGTTTGCCTAGGGGAAACAGGATGCCTATAGTCAGCACATGTGCCCAACTTAGAATATATCAGCAATTCACAGGAGAAACAATCTCCCCTACGGAAGATCCCAGCTTAGCTGCTGTAACGTCATTCCACAAGGTTTTTGACGAACAATGTAAGTGCAGAGTGAGGTCAGGGTTCCAGGCTGCAAGGCAGGATGTCTATAGCTATAGAATCAATTAACAGGAAGCCTGTTGCCATACATCTGGGCTAGGAAAGGAAGAACCAAGAGAAAAACAGGATATCTGATCCCATACATCTATTCTGGGAAAGGAAAAACCACCTGTGCCCCTTGCCCCATTCCAACTGACCAATAACCATGCATTTGCTTCTGTAATCTGCTTCTGCTACCCTCTTTCCTATAAAAAGACCTCTCCCCAGTCTGCGGGCGCGCAAGCCCTCCGAAAGACTTGCTGCCCGCAGGTACCTGTGAATAAAAGCCTCTTGCTGTTTGCATCCGAACGTGTGGTTTCGCTGTTTCTTGGGAGGGGTCTCCCCAGACTGAAAGGCAGCCCTCATTGGGGGTCTTTCAACCTCACCCAGAGCTGATTTCTTCTCCTTTACTACTCCCGGCTCTCTGACAGAATTGTTTGTTTACAGTAACCCGTTTCTGTAGAACTATATCTTGTCCCTGACCCTTTCCTGTATTTTCTACTTTGTATGACCCATGAAATAAGAGCCTTTTCTACATGTTTCTTCAGCCATGATGCCTGCCTCACAATGGGCCCAGACTATCTGAGGACTTGATGGGGCAGAAAACCAGAAGGCCAGTGGATTTTACTGACCTGCATTTTGACTCAGACAAGCAACCTCAAAGCTACACCCTCTGCTAAGCCCTACAAGGCTTATCCTGATTCTGCTAGAGAAGAGGGCTAAAGAGTTAAGATGAAGTAAGCAAACTGCTGAAGAGAACCAGCAGGGAGAAAAGGCTCAGAAGAGGCAGCCTGCTTCCTGCCCCTGTCTCTCTTTCAATTTGCATTACCCAGTAACGAAACAAAAAACAAGCTATAATTTTTTTTTCCAGATTTTTGAGGCATGGATTTATGTAGCCCAGGCTGGCCTTGGACTCAATACATAGCAGAGGTTGAACTTAAACTCCTGATCCCCCTGCCTCTGTCTCCCACATGCTAGAATGGCATATGCGTGCCCATAATTTTAATAATCATCCAGTAGCTACATTAAAGCTTTAAAGAGCATGATAAAATTAATTTTAGTGACGTATTTATTAAACCTCAAATGCTAAAAACATTTTATGTGGTCTATTTTCTGAAAATACCTTCTGCCTTCAAAGAGACTGAAGTTTTGTCAGGTCTTGCAGTCAAGTTAATAGCAAGCCTTGAGATCATTTAAGGCTATGTAATTAACCTGCTGTCCTACTGTGTGCCCGGCCTATGCTTTTAACCTGCTTTTAAGAGAACGATGCGACCAAACTTACTATTCCTTGAATTTCCCACGCAACCGGCTTCATGGCCTGAACTAAGGCGTAGCGTTCATATTGACTATGCACGCCTCCATGCGGCAGAGCCAGAATAACGTGACATGCGTGTGTGCATGCGTGTGAGGTGGTGATCATTTGCTGAAAGTGTCCCACAGGTTGAAAGCAACCTCAAACGAAACAAATCGCACAAGTCGAGTGCTGGGTTATAGTTTGATAATGTCTGATTGTGATTTGAGGGCCTTTCTGGGTCAGTAAATAACTCCTTGCCTTGTAAAACTCCATTACAGAGCTCTGCGAAGAATCCCTTGTTCCTTCCCTAGGCCATGGTTTCTGTGCTGTTCAATAAATACACTTCAAAGCCTTTTGGGAGGTATAAGCACAACACACAGGCAACACACACACAGCAGACAGCCTATAAACATGTCTATAGATGCTTATAGACAGCCTACAGACACCTACAGACAACCTGTAGACATTCTTACAGACGCCCATAGACTCCTATAGACACCCACAGACAGCCTATAGACATGCAGGTAACCACAGACGAGAAGACACATTGGAGAGAAGAGAAATATAAATTTGATCTCATTCTTGGCCAAAATCCCAGGGGACCTTTCTGTTTCGTTCATCAGTGTGAAATCGACCTGGTTTTATTTTTTGCATGTAATCAATCTATATATTAAGATAGTTTAACTACACCTTCCAAACTGGTGTTTGGTTTATGATTACAGCTCGCACACAGTGTAACAGCTGTGTATGGCTGGTGGCTGCCCTCATGGGCCACTCAGCTCACATCACTTTGCTAGGACATTGCCCTGCTGGTAGTAAAGTCCCAGGCTTTGACTTCCTCTTTTGGATACTTGCATTGCTCTTGCCACTCTGGAGCTTGAAAGCATAGGATTGGGAGACAGCTATTGAGTTATTTCATCCAATTTTAGCTGCCTGATGGCATGGTTATTCCTACCCTTTCAACCTCTGTCTCATTTTGGAGAACAATGTTCTTTGTTTTTTTCCCCTCTTGAGCACTTGCTATTTTGTAGACATTGTACTCAAAAGAAGGGAAAGCAAGGACTTTTACATCTTTATATTAATCGCTTAATATGTTAATATGTCCAGATTGGTCACTTACTGAATTCATCAAATATCACCTTGTGCTAAGGCCTATGGCAGACACCAGGCCTTAGGACAAACATGACAAACCCAGCCGTACCCTTAGAAAGCACACGAGGAAGACATATTGTTCGCTAATACAATGCGGGTGTTCAGTAGGGCTTGGGCAGCCATGGGTGTGGTTGAGAGCTCCGGTGGAGGCGAAGACTGCGAGAGTGTGGGTAAGGAAGCAAAGATACTGGAAGGGCAGGAGCATAGCCAGCTAAAGCGCTCTTCTCATCTACTACAGTTAGCCAATTACCCAGTTGATCCTTACTAGCTGGGGGTGTAGCTGACATAGAGAAGCTGCAGTACAACCCTGGCATCTCAAAGTAACCTAAGACCCAGGCAAAGGGGTGGGATCAACGAGCTGTCTTTCGTCATTATAGAATCAGAGAAAACGCAATGGAACTAGGTACACGATGGATTCAACAGGACACATCAGCCATGCTTCAAACAGTGCCAAGTGGTTTCTTTCATTGCCATTTGTGACAGCATAATTCTGGGGTTGCATACAATGATGAGAATGGCCGTGACGCATTATATCACGCTGACATCGGTGAAGGGTGGGGAGGCAGGTGTGGCCATCCCAACAATTCCCATTAGGATAAAGCAGTTGACCTTTACGGTCTACTTGCTGATCTGAGGAGAGAAGGGAGAAAGCAGTTCAGCCGCTGGTAAAACCTGAAACTGTTATCTCTGCTTGCCTGGCAGCAGGCACTCCACAGGATAGACCCAAGCGACAGCAAAGCGATGAACAGAAAGCCTGTCCCAGGGCTCGCTCCACCCATGCTTGCTCAGGTGTCCCTGCCAAGCTCTCCACATGGAAAAGAACACCACTTTCCACACTGAATCCCAAACTGGTCCTGACAGCCTGCAGCTTATCTTCTAAGTGTGCGTGACACGGGCATGCACAGTTACAGCAGAATCACAAATAAGCGGCTTTCATAGATCTATGAAGAACCTCTATGGATAACTCATCCATCAAATATAAATGCCTGAAGAACAAAATGACATTTATTAGACAGGCATAAGGAGAATGGCAACATTTTTATTGTTGCCAAGAGTAACAAAATGCGATAGAGACAATTAGAGTCCCCACAGTTAGAGGTGAGAGGGAAGACCTCACATCTCTTGCAAACAAGACACAAGAGAAGAGCATGGAGGTCCTCCTACAACCATAAGTCTGTGGGACCACAGTGAACTGCATTATAGCTCTCTCACAAGGAAAATTCTTTCCTCCCAGGGCTGTTTTTGTTAATATGCATGTCATGTCTCTAAGCTGTCGGAGCTGACCCTTGGTCACTTGTGGTCCCTTTCCCAACACTGACAGGAAACATGGTCACTTGGCTTTTGGTTTCCGTGAACACATTTCTGAGGGCCACAGCTGCTCTATTTCCTCCCTCAGCTCATCCCCTCTGTGCTCCCTAAAAGAGCACTATTTATCATGCCGAGAGGCTGAAAATATGTAAGTGCATCCAAAAACAGAGAAGCAATGGGATGCTTCTAAAATGCATTTTATGTGTCCATTAAAATATTACCTTAGAATGTTTAAGGGCGTGGGGAGAGAGAGGCAGTGTTAAAAGCACAGAGACTAAAATGAAATTATTAGTTCTTGTCTGAAGACATTGAAATCTATGCATGGGGTTGGAGATGTGGCCCAGTTGGAAAGGAGCCTGCCCCTCCCCCACAGGGTCCTGGGTTCCATCCCCGGTATCACATGATCCAGCTGTGATGGCACATGCCCTCTGGTCATGACAGAGGCAGGGGGATGAGTGGCTCAGCATTACCTTTGGTCACAGAGGGAGTTTGAGGTCAGTCGACAAAATAAAGAAAATTGTATGTGTAACTTAGAGACATCTGTGGGGTAAGAGCATTCCAGCTTGGGGACGGGACAGAGTATTTGCCTAGCATTATTGAGGTGATGTGTTCTATTCCTAGGATGTCCACCCCCCTCCATCACTCAAATAACATCATAACTAAAAATCCAATCAATAAGCTGGACAATGTTTATAACACGTGACAAGGAAAATTGTAGGAATTTTAATATGAAATAAACGTTCACAAGGCAGTTTGAAACTAGACAAAAGCCTCAATGTGGGGAGCTCTCAGAAGAAATGAGGGGCGAATCTGTGAAAACCTGTTTGAGGGTTGGGGAGATGGCTCAGGAAAGAATCTGCTGTACAGGAACGGAGACATGGCTTGGCTAGCCAGAGCCTACCTTTGAAAACGTAGAGTGTAGTGATACATGCTGATACTTCCGGGGCTGGGGAGGCAGCTAGAACTAGGTCACAGGTCATCCTTGGAGTCCACTGACCGTACAGCCTAGCCTCTTTCATAGTCAGAGAGAGACCCTGTCAAACTAAACACAATTTAGATTTTCTCTGAGGACTGACAGTTATGACTGTCCTATGTGCACGTGTGCCTGTGCACTATAGCTGACTTGGTCATCATAAGGCCCTAGAGAGCAGCGTGCAGTTAAGTCCGAGTATCCTCAGGGTCTTGGGTTACAATGTGTCTGTCAGGGTTACAGCCATCTCCTCTAAAGAGGTTTGTTTCTTGTCAACTCTTGAAATAGTGTTTTTTAAATATAAAACAAGCAATTTTTTGATACAGCTTTTTCTCCTTTGGTTTTTTTTTTTTTTTTTTTTTTTTTTTTGAGACAGGGTATCTCTGTAGCGTTGGTGCCTGTCCTGGAACTAGCTCTTGTAGATTAGATTGACCTTGAACTCACAGAGATCTGCCTTTCTTGCCTCCTGAGTGCTAGGATTAAAGGTGGGCACCACCACTGCCCAGCTAGCATTTTTTGTTTCTCATAGGCTCAAGAATAGAAGAAAAACCTATTTGTATTATCTGAGCCATAGGAAGCTTTACAACCACAGTGTACATTTGTGTAGTCAAGTAATGGTGGAGAGTATAGCATGGGATACACATGCCACATTGATTGCCTGCCTGCCTGCCTTCTTTCCTTCCTCCCTTCTGTCTTTTCTTTCTGCCTGTCCCCCTTTCTTTTTTAATGTGTGTGTGTGTGTGTGTGTAAGTGTGTGTGTAAGTGTAAAAATAAGCATGCACAAACCACAGTGAACGTGGGGACGTCCTTGGAACCAAATTCAGGTCATCAGATCATGAAACTGGCCGTAAGTGTCTTTGCTTTTCTTTTCCAGTTATGAAACATTTCACTTAGATGATTATCCCTAATAATGTAGGTTTTGAAACTTAGCACAACACAGTGAGAACCTGTTGATTAAAATCTCACAGCAGTAGACAGATGAACTTGGCTTTTGTTTGAGAAATTGTTCTGACCCATTCTGTGCTATGACCTTCAAGCATAAATGACTTTTATGGAAAACATGAGGCTATATTTGATTATGAATTGGTAAATCCAACTAAATTGTCAGACTCTTTAAAGAAGCAATTCTTATTCCTTTCAGCTTCAAACAAAAGTGAATAAAATCTTTGTTGAATTCTCATGGAAAAAGTACCAAGCTACACAGCTAAACATAGTCAAGAATTATGGGTTAATTTAAGTTCTATGAGCTAGTCAATAAAAAGCCTGAGCTAATACGCCAAACAGTTTATAATTAATATAAGCCTCTGTGCGGGACTGAACAGTCGCAGGCCTGGGCAGGACAGAGACTTCTGTTTACAGATATACACTAGGCAGAAATGATTGACTCAGAGACTAAATATTCCCCAAGTTTTGAAGATGTTTGTCTTGTTTCCATTGGCTGAGATCATCCTCAAGCTGGAACGGTGAGCACCTGACCCTTTGGAACTGTAGACACTCCAGCCACTGATGCTCCCAGTGATGGAGCACAGGGAACCTTGGGGTAGGTATGGAAGTTCGTGAGGAGCCAGAGCAGCATGTGTAAACTGGTCTTTTCTGGAAATTGTCATTGCAGAGAATTCTAGTTCTGAACGTCTTAGGAAAGGGACAGTGTATGGGTGTTTTGATGCCCCCCAGAAAGTCCAGTAAGTGTTCGACACAGAAAAATGATCCCATGGACCTGGGCATTCACGTATCACACTCAACAAATACTCGCAGGCTCCGTACAAAGTCCTGGTGACCGATCCACCAAAATGAATGGGATGAACTGCCCTCAGGAAAGCCAACCGTCCAGCTAGGGACATTGTCCCCACATGCTCAGGGGACACCCTCAGCATGCCTTCTGTGCTCTGCTGTGGGCTTCTCATATTTTGACATTGAATGGAAGGCCTAGGGGATGAGAGAAGGGAGAGAATAGAGCCCAGTTTGTGCACTGCAGAGATATCAATAGTTCCCATTGACTGGGAAGGAAAGGTTTTCAGTTCAGGCCTGTGCCCAGCACACACTCAACTCGAGACAGCCCAGCAGCCATCCTTCTCTCTCCTTCAGTTTCACAGTGGGGCTGATTTCCCCCACTCAGCTTTAATGTTCATTTTAGCTTCCTCACGCTGGGTTTATTTGACCATGTTTTCAGTAAGACTTGGTTAAGTCCCAGAATGCAGCGCCAGTGCGCATAACTTTGCTTTGGAATGGCACATTCATTTTTAAAGCGGATGCATTGCAGGTTGTGTAAGTATCTGCATTGTATTTATTAGATGTGACACTCAATGGTACATCTTGAAATCGTGCTTTTCCCACTGTTTCGTGAGCAACCTGGGAACCTGGGCCTCAGTAGCGGTAGATACCAAACTGCTAGTCCCATCATTTGTCTGGAGTTGGCACCTCATGCCTCCCGCCTGGACTGCTTCATGTCCCCATCCCTGACCTTCCCGTCTCATTATTTTCTTTGCTTTAACCATGCAAAATTCAAAACTTTTAAAAATAAGTTTGCATTTTAGTTATAGACTCCCATGCCATCATAAGAAGGAATGCAGAGATCCCGTATCACACTAACATGCCCTGAATGTAACCTTGCAAACACAATCCACAGTGTTATAACAAGACCAACAGCCTAGACACAAGCAAGATACAAAGCCTTCCAGTTTCCCCCAGGTTGCACGTTCACAAAAGTCACATCCCCTTTCTGCCTGTGGATTCTAAGACTCCAGCACTGTTCACTGTCGGTCCCTTTGTCACATGGAATGGCTGTCACCCGCATGTTCGCTTGGTAACTCTGTTTCTGGGTTCTCTGCTCTGTCCCGCTACGCCCACCCGCCTGCAACATTGTGTCATTTGGTTACTGCAGCTCTGCTGCACAGGGTAAAGGCTCTTCTCACTTGATTCTTTTGGGAGGAGGGTCTAGCTATTCTAGTACTGCCTTTCCCTCTACATCTTAGGATTTGCTTCTGCATGGCTGCAAAAGTCTTACTTTGTTTTGATAGGAATGGCTTCCAATCAATGGTGGGGAACTGTTCACATTTACTGTGTTGGCTTTTCTGTGAGCACAGCATGTATTTCCATTTATTTAGATATTTTAAATGTTCTTTGGTTGTGTTTTGTGGGTTTTTTGAATCAAGTTTCTACTCATGTTAGGTTTATATCTAAGTATCCATTTTCTTTGGAGTGATCATAAATATTTCTGAGTTTCAAATTTTATGGCATGTGATCATTGCAAGTAAACAGAACTGCAGCTGTCTTGTGCAGGTGTCTCCTGTGATCATGCGTAACCTACTGGTCCAGCAGTTCCTATTTATTTATTTGTGCATGGTCATGAGTGTGTGGATGTGCACACATGTGCTGGTGATATGCATGTGTGACTATGTATGTAGAGAGCATGGCACATATGACTGTGTCATTCTCCAGACATGGTCCCCTTGCTTTTTGTGAGACAGGGTCTCTCATTGCCCTGGAACTCTCCATGAACCTATCTGTGGGTTAATGTGTTGATGAAGTAAGAGTCCTCATAATCTAATCACTTCTCAATGGCTAGCCCAGTAACTGGTGACCACGCCTTTAATATCTGAGCCTTTGTGGGCACTTTGTCCCTAAACTGTCACAGCATCTTTTTCTTAACTTTCAATTTTTTATCTTTTATTTCTCCTCTTTTTCCTTTATCTTCTTCTCTTCCTTACCTGACCCTCCCTCCCACACCCCCTTTGACTTTTGAGACCAGGTCTTGTCATATAGCTTGGGCTAGCATGGGACTTACCATGTTGCCCAGGCTGGTCTTGAACTCATAGCAATTCTCTTGTCTCAGTCTCTGCTATATAGGCATGACCTACACACCATGTTTCTTTTATTTTTAAGGAGCTTTTGGTACTAAGAGTGGTGCCATGCATTATCTTATTTCCGGTCCCAAAGCAGGGCGTATTCCGTCTTCTTTTGTGAGAATCCCGGTGGCCTTGGGTGCTGCTGTCTGGATAGCTTTTATCAACTGAAGAAACCTTCCTATCCTTGGTTTGCTGAGGGCGTCTGTAGGTGGGCATTGTTTCTGTCAACTGCTGTCAATCAGGCATCCCTGTTATCCTGTTAATGTGATCTATTGACTCCTAAGAGGTGGGTCAACTTCCTACCTGTGGAGCTTTGACGTTCCCAGTTCAGTTTATTAGTTTATCAATGGACACAGGACAACTGAAGATTGAGCTTGGGACCTGGTGACTTTTCTGGAATTGGTCTGCTCTTCCAGGTGGCCAAGGGCATGAGGGTGTGAAGCTTTGTCAGGCTGTATTCCTCCCAGCCCCCACAGAACTTGCACTGATGTTTATATTTTATCCTGGGTACTGATGATTTTTGCAGCCTTGATGTAAGATTATCAATTTTATGGACTTCTGTTGAATTATAAGCTTTTTGTTTCATTGATTTTTTTTCTTGTTGTCTCCCCTCCTTATACTGAGGACTGCATCCCCAAGATGAGGGGAGAGAACTCTTCTTCTCTCATTTTTATTGGTTTCTTCTTGTGATGGTTGCCTTCTATTGTCTGCTTGACGCACCCCGGAAGAGGTTGAAGAACTTTCAAGGTCAAACTGGCCTGTGGTAGGCGTGTCTGTAGGGAACTGTCTTGATTATTGACTATTGTCAGAAGGCCCAGCCCTTTGTGGGTGGAAGCATCCCTGGGAGGGCTGTATAAGAAAGCCAGGGGATGATGAGCCGGAGTGTGAAATAGTAAGCATCATGCCTACACACTTCAAAGTTCAGTTTGTGTTTGACTTCCTGCCCTGACTTCCCCTGATGACCAGCTTATGACCCGTGAGATGAACTGATCCCTTTTCTACCTGTGTCCTGGCATTTTTGGTCCTGTTGTTTATTAAAGCAAAGGACACTCTGTCTTTTCCCCAAGCCTTCTGTGTTGGTGGAAGGCTCATCTCTTTGTTTCCAAGGCGAAACACTCCTCCCCAGTTTGCTTCAGTGTTCTGTGGAAACCTTGACTCTCTCTTTCATCTCTAATAACCCTTCATACATTAGTTGTCCCTTCTTCCTACACTTAACAAAGCTCACCCCAGCCCAGGACTCATGCACTACTCAACTATTTTCTGTTTCCCTCACCACCAATCGACCTTTCAGGCCAGAAGCAGCATGCCTGCCTCTACCCTCTTCTCACTCACTTGGTTTACCGTGGGTTCTCAGGACTCCTTCACTTCTGACTGTGTTTCCCAGCTGCTGCCTCTCCTGACACTGACGGCTCCCAGTCCCCACTCACACTAACTTTCTGGCTTTCTTTCTCCCCTCTGCTCCTGGCTTCTAGCCTGCCTGTTACCTGTGAGTCTCTGATCTTTGGCATCACCTTGTGACTGGTGTTTCCATACGAGAGAGTGGCTTGTCCAGTCACTCGACAAGCAGATGCCCGATGGGTCACATCTGTGTGTCAGGACCGACAGACTGACTCTGGGCCAACTGCTGGTCTTTGGCTCAGCAATACCAGCACAGGACAGTACTGTGGCTACCTGGATGCTGTGCCTAAGAAACGTGTTAGAGCCGCAAACACTAAGAGGAAAGTACAACTCAATTCCCGGCTGGGTGTACTTCTGGCAGGAGTTATGATGTGCACTGTTTTTATTAAAAGCAGCTAAGAAGATTGTTGAATGATTGATATTATAACTGAACTGTCATTTTTAAGGCCTATTAATACATTTAGTTTGAAGTTTCTTCTCAGTTTCTGAGTTACATTCATCTAAAATTCACCAAGGATTATCAGTCAGATGGCTTTCTATCTTTAAGAAACCAGAGAATGATGGGATTAATTCATAGAGGCCACTGGATTTATAGTAGCTGGGTTTTAAGTTTTAAAGTTTTGCTATTTCTTTGTGGGAAGGAACATTGACAATTTTGCTTGTGGTTCACAAGCCCCAGTATGTAGAACCTACTCCAGGACTGGCTGTGTTACCAGGTGCTGTGGCACACACCTTTGATCCCAGCACTCTGGAGGCAGAGGTGAGCAGGTCTCTGGGAGGCTGAGGTCATCCAGGTCTGCAGAGTGAGTTCAAGGCCAGCTGGAACACACAGTGACCTTGTCCCTCCAGAAAAGAATTGGTGAGAGATTTACCTTCCTTTCCTGGTCAGGATGGTATAGGGATGTGCATCCCTTCCTCCCTCTTCTTCCCTCTTGTTCTATCTTAGTGTGTGTTTTGAAAAACTAATTTACATGTCAAATAAGCACCATTATAGAGATGAACATAGCACATTGAACCATGACACGGGCCATTATTGCCCTCCCTCCTCCCCCTCCCCCATCTCTAAGCTTTCCCACAGATGCCCACCCTATGGAAGGCTGTGTTTACGATGTTTTCTTGATTTTCTTATTGGTCCACTGTGTGACAGGTCGTGTGGTTTTCTGTTATTTCTTGTCCAGTGTTCACACGTCCATTCAGGATGTGTGACTCTTGTTCGCACCTCTGCTTTGACTCCCTAATTGAAGCTTATCTCAGGGAAAGGTATCTGAATTTGCTAAGAGTGTAACAAAGAAAGGTCAGACGTTTATTAAGCAGCTAAGAATGCTTGACTTTGTCTCTGGGAATCTGGCTTAGCTTGGCCCACATTTACTCAGTATTATACCCTGTGAGGCACTAGGGATAGGGGGTGAATTGATACACATTCTTAAATCAAAGACTATATCCTCTTGACAGCCCGACAGCCTGGTTCATGCCCACTGTGGCTACAAACACTAAACTTCCTTTGAATGACCACCTTGTGTTGTTGGGGAAGAAGGGGGTGCTAAAGAAGAGTTCAGACAAGACTCCAGAGCCACCCCAGGAACAAGGATGGAAAATCATTAGGGAAGATGCTGCCAGCCTATGGGGATTTCAGGAAACACCCACAGCGAGAACAGCTGTCAGGGAAGCAAGGCACAAACATTCTCTGTGCATTTGCAAAGCTCTGAGCTTGTTGTGGGCCGAGAGGTGAGCAAGGCCAGGCTGAAGGGGGCCGTCTAGTACTTCCCTCAGTCCCCACATTGTTGAGGAGGTGGGGGAGCCATTTATGTGGAACGAGGCTTCAAGCATATTGGTTCCTCATCAGGGTCACCCACAGCCACGCAGAGGGTATGAGGGGGCTCTGTACATGTAATTAGGATAAACTCTGAAAGCCTGACAAACACGGGAAAATTAAAAGCATTTTAATGGTATTTTAAAATATTCCAACGGCATTCTAATAAATGTACCTACAAATGCAAAGCAGAAGAAAACAGGAAATAGCATAAAATCCTCCAGATTATCAGCACACAGCCAACTTCATGCCAACTTTTAACATCTGTGCGTTCCTTTCTGTCTGCCTCCTCCCTTCCCTCCCCCTCCCATTTGTGTGCGTGAGTGTGTGTATGTGTGCATGTGTGACAGACACAGCTTAGGTTCCAGAGCTCTTTCTATTCCTGTCCCGCTAAGAAGTGTGTTCGTCTTCACATGTCAAACTTTGGGAAGGCGTAAGTGGAAAGGGATGCAGAGCGTCTGGAATCTGCCTGGGGCTCCACGGTTCTGACTGCCCTTTCGGCCACAATACTTCGGCAAACATGGCTCTCACAGTGGAAAGAGTTTATCCATGATTCCTTCTTGACTGTCATAGAGGCCAGGGATGAGATTTTTGATATGTCAACAACTCTGCTCTTTCCCGTGGCTCCACTCTCTGAATATGATTCACAAGCCAATGGGTTAGCTTTTCAGAACAGTAGTACTGTGACTGTTAAGTTATATGGCATCTGACCAGGCACAAAGTGCCTGCTCTTAGGTCAGATGTGTTGTGGGTAGGATTCCGAGGTTGTCTGGATGGGGTTCACATGTGAATCAATAAACTGGGAAAGGCAGATTGGCATCGCTGGTGTGGGAGGGCAGGACTCCTCCAAACAACCGAAGACCTGGCTGGGCCTACGAGCCTGAAGAGACTGGATCAGTGATGCCCATGCCTCGGACCGAAAGCCTCTCTTGCCTTTGGCCTCAGATCCAAACTCTGGCTTTTCTTTGGTCTTTTGCCTGCCAGCTCATGGACTAGACTTCCATCCCTGGCCTTCCTGTCTCTTTAGCTTTCCCCCTGAGGACTCCACTCTACAATGGCACCCAACAATTCACCTTGATGGACTCATCATGCACTTTAAGCAGACACCAAAATCGTCACGTTGTTAGCAAGACCTCCACTCACTGGAAGGGAAACCTTCTACACTTGGCTGATCTGTGGATGGACCACAAGAATCCCAGGTTACCAACATATATGTAGATGACACTAAGGGATCCCGGTGCCAAAAGGTCAGACATGAGGTTTAGACCTGCATGGGGACTGGAAGAGAAACATTCTTGATCATGAAAGTTTCTGTCTCCAGTCCCCCAGGCCAATGTACAGCATCTGAAGAGGACCAACATTGGAGTTGCTATTGCAGTCTTGGTTTTTCTTTTCCTATTAAAGAGACTGGGAATGAGGACAAGAGGAAGGAAGCATCTCCTCAGTAGCATGCAGCTGTTTAACATGAGCTGCTGGAGACAAAGCTGAGCAGCTGTGCACAGCTGTGTGCTGGCGCAGCCCGGTCCTCCTTGCTGTGCTGATGCCTCGGCTACCCACCTGACTGTCTCACAGGCGCTCAGAGCACAGGCAAGGCACGCTTTCAGTCAAGATGGAATTCCCTCCTTGGCTCAAAGCTGAAAGACACGCTCCACCCAGCACTCTGCATGCAGAGCCTGGCAGGAGGCAGAGCCACTCCACAGAAGAGTATAACCAGTCGACTTCAGTTGGCATGCAGATGGTTCTGTTAACCTCCCTTGACTTTGGCTGGGAACACACTTTCTCTTCAGTTTCCAAATTCATACCTGCACACACATACAAACACGCACCCCGAATGCTATGAACATGTTAAAATCTCAGATCTACACCAACCTCAGCTGCCCTACACAAGAGTACCAATTACTTTTCTCATTGCTGTACTCAAACACTTGATACAAAGCAACGAGGCTCACAGTTCAGAGGACACAGTACCTTATGAAGGGCAAGCGTGGTGACAGAAGGGCGTGGTGCTAAACAGGAAGTGGAGAAAGGGGAATTCCAGTGCTTAGATGACTTGCCTTTCTCCTTTCCCTCCTTTACCCAGTCTGGGATGCCCGGGCATGGGATGGTGCCACCCACATTCAGAATAGTCTGTCTTCCCCAGCTAAATCTCTGGGAACTCCCTGGCAGACACACTCAGAGGTGTGCGTCACTAACGCCCCAGGTGTTGCCTACTGCAATCAAGCTGATGATGGAAATTATCCATCCCAGTGAGCGTGTGGGGGCTCCCAAGAGCGAGAACAGTCTTAAAGAGGGCAGAGATCCTTGGGCTATGCTTCTGGTATACATAGATGTAGTTTGAGTGAGAATGGTCCCCATAGGCTCATGTGTTTGAATACTTAATTTATAGTTAATGAACTGTTTAGGAAGGATGAGGAAGTGTGACCTTGAGAGTGGGTTTGAGATTTTAGGAGACCATGCCAAGCCCGTGGTCTGTGTTTCTCCGTTTGCCTGCTGCCATGGAGCAGGCTGTAAAGTTCTCAGCTACTGCTCTGGTGCCACGCATTTCTAGTTCCCACCGTGACTGATCCCAGACTAACCCTCTGAAACTGTAAGCAAACCCCCAATCGAATGCTTTCTGTATTAAAAGTTGCCTTGGCCACGGAGTCTCTTCCCAGCAATAGAACAGTGGCTAAGACAGTAGACCTCTGTAGCGTGTGGCGTTAGCTTGCTTAGAGCCTGATTTTAGCTTCCTTGGTGCGTGTGGTGATTTGAATACAAAGGGCTTCCTTCCACAGGCCCTCCTATTAAAAGCGTGGTGCCCAGGTGGTGGCTTTGTTCTGGGAGATTCTAGAAACTTTAGAAGATGGATCTAAGCTGGAAGTAGTAGTTTGGTCACTGGGGAATGGGTCTGAGTGTTTTCCTCCCCCTCCTCTCCCTCTCTAGCCACAGCAATGCAGAAGTAGCTGAAAGAGGGACAAGCTGCACCATGCCCTCCGCTGTGGCTCTGACCTCTTATTTGCCTATAGTGTCTTCCTAATGTGTTGTCTGAGAAACAGAATTTTATAAACATAGGACTTTTGAAAGGAAAAAAAAATCTCAAAAAATCATCACTATCTATACCTCTACCTACCAACATATATACTACAGACTTAACGTAAATAGGTGCTGCCATTGGTAATATACAGCCCGGGTAGACATGTCTTTAAACTCACATTAAGAACATCCTCTAGTAAAAATACAATTGAGATGATATGGCCATTGGAATTGAATGTTTTATTTTCTTGGTGTGTGTGTGTTCATGTGTACCTGCCTGTGTGTGAGCCTGTGTGCATGTGTGCATGTGCGTGTGTGTGAGCCTGTGTGCATGTGTGCATGTGCCTGTGTGTGAGCCTGTGTGCATGTGTGCATGCGCGTGTGTGTGAGCATGCAGATGGAGGTAAGAGATAACCTCAACTGTTGTCTTTCTTGTATCATCCATTGTCTTTTCCAGATAGGGTCTCTCATTGGCCTGGACCATACCAATCATGCCACACTGGCTACCCCAACACCCAGGGTCCTCCCGTCTCTGCCTCCCCAGTCTGGGAGTCTGGGTTACAATGCTTCTCATGCATCACACTTTTTTTTTACATGGGTTCTGGGATTAGAACTCAGGTCGTCATGCTTGTATAGCAGAGGTTTTTATATTTAAGTTAATCAAAATTTTATGTTTTTCATGTTACCAAATTATTTAAAATTGATTAATTAGACTAGACAAAAACAAAACTCCGTATCCTCCCCTACATGGAAGTGTTTGGTTGAGTTCTTTGGGCAATCAGTGCAGACAGCTAGAATACTTTTTTTCAAAGATTAAAAAAATCATGCATCTTTAACCACAGCAATGGTGACAGTGCGTATCACTGCCTGCGTGTTCTAATTCCATGATTGCGTACATTTGCACAAATTATATAATAAGATGCAATTACGATAATTACAGAGGAATAGGCAACAATTGAAAAAAATTACAAATTGCCCCTAAAATAACACTAAGTGATAAGAAAATCATCAGACAAACCAATTCATAAAAAGAAAGTGTTTTAAGATGAAACCAAGTGCAAAACAACAAACATCCCGCGAGAATACCTTGACTGAGCAAACCACACCTCGCATGCTCCAGCAGGACATAACCAGTTAAGGGTACCGCTTTTCTATTAGAATGGGAACGCTAGCATCTTGACTTTCCAAAGCATGTTATGACAAGAGAACCCCTCTCCTTGTGATCTTATTGTTATTTCAAAGACAAGAGGAAGGATAATTACTGCAGTCATAAAGCAGAGGCAGCTCCGCGGAATCTTAAGTAGGAGGAGCTGGTTCCACTGTGATTTTCTTGTCTTTTTCCCTGTAAGCAATGTCTCCAAATGCATCTCACTTCTAAGGCTATATAGTCCGAGCACATTTGTCTAACCATTTTCTTCTTAGGGAAATCATAGCCATAAGACAAATGACATGGCTCACACACTGGCCTCATCTTGTCCTGTATTGTATTTTCATCCCAATTTCTCACCTTGCCTTATATTTCAGACAAATGCCACTAATATAAGAATTGGGGTGTTTGTCTCTTTGGTTTCTCGTGCAGTTATTTTGTTGAATCTGCGGCCACATCTTGCAGACGGTGACAATGAGAAATTAACACGCTGGCAGACCGCGATTCTTCACAGGGGAACTCAGATCCCTCTTCGCTCTTCTTCATAACCCTCTCTGCTCCAAGCACTGAGCCGAGCTGTTTGGTTACTGTCTAAGATTCCGTGACGTGCCGGTGATGCCCACTTTACAGATACGGAAACTGACGCTGCAAGCTGTGCCTGGCGAGAAGAGCCGAGGTTGCAAAGTACTTGGTCAGGATGTTTGACACCTAGCTCGCTTCTGGGGGCGCACAGGGATTGTGAGGGAGCAAGGGTGAGTGTGGCCACAGCTGAGATGTCTTACAGCTGGCTGCAACACACACACCAAAGATGAGAAGTTCTGAGAGGCCTGGGGGGTTTATCACAAAAGCAGGGCAACACCAGGGCCTCTAGGGTGAGGCAAGATGCTCTATTCTATTACCTGGAAATGGAGCTTTAATAAACACTGGAAAGTGATCCTCCAAAGGAAGGATGAATCAGATTCCTTGAGAGATGGAACTAATACGTAATTAGATTCGTGAATTTTAGCGTTCTCAGGGCAGTGATGAATGCATTGAAACCAAACAGTGAGTCACCGATATGCATGACTGATGTAAACTCATTTGTTCATCCATAGACAAAGAGTCATTAGCATTGGCTCTGGGTCAGTCACTGGACATGGCTTTGAGAATGTGGGAATAAGAGAAGGGGACAAAGACCTGCCTTTATGTTTTGGAGTGCACAAGCCTCCAAACAACACGATGGAGTTGGTGTCCTATGTGACGGGTAGGCAAGGAATGACAGAGGTGCACACAGGAAGAACTCTAGCCAGGAGGCCCAGAGAAAGGAAGGCCTGAGTGGATGCTGTGAGGTGCTCAGGTGCAGAGGAAAGGTAAGAACTAGAGTCTGGAGGCAGCCTGCTACAGCACAGGCTTGAGAGGACAGTGGGCTATGTTCAAGTGACCTTGATCCCACCTCGAGTTTGTGTCAGAACCTTAGTCCCAATCTTATGGCGTTAGGAGGAGCATGCGTGTGACAGGATTGCGTCTTTATGAAAGAGGTCCAAGTAAGAGCCTCACCCCTCTGCCATGAAGGACTACAGTGACAAGAAAACCATCTCCCGGAAGTGGGCCCCTGCTACACACACCGCAGGTACTTTCATCTTGAAATTCTCATGGTTTAGACCTGAGAAAAGAACATTTCTGTTGTTGATGAGCTACCCGCTCAGGGGTGGTTTTTATAGTCACATCAGAACCCATGGAGAATGCTGCTTTATTGGCTTGCTTTTCCTGACTTGTTCAGTTTGATTTCTTACATCATCCAGGACCACCCGCAGGGGCACCACTCACCATGGACTGGGGCCCTCCTGCACCATTTGTTAAGATGTCCCTCAGACTTCCGTATAAGCCACTCTGATGGACACATTTTCTCAAGTGAGAGTCCTCCTTCCCAAATGACTCTAGCGTGTGTAAGGTTGAAAAAAACCTAGCCAACTTACAGGGAAATCAGGAGAGATACTAGATATCAGATGGGTAACTGTGAGAGATACCACTATCATACAGGGGAACTGGAGAGATGCCACTGACTGTCACACAGAAAAACCTGTAGAAATACCACTAACTGTCACACAGGGACACGTGTAGAGATACCACTGTCACACAGGAAAACCAGGGGAGATATCCAGACAGTTGTTTTGGGAAATGGACATAGTCAATGTCTATTCCTGTTGCCATGATCAATTACCCTGACAAAAGCAACATAAGGAAGGAAGGGTTTATTTTCCTCACAGCTCAAGATGTCAGAGCAGGGAAGTCAAGGACACAGGAGGCTGAAGCATCCGGTCACATCTTATCCCACCCATAGTGAGGAAACAGGATGAATGTATGCTTGTACTCAACTTGCTTCCCACTACAAATGTTTATCTCTATATCTATTTCTATATCTATGCCATGTGTGTGCAGGTGCCCATGCCAACCATAAGAGGGTTTTGAAGTAACCTAATCTTGGTGCCAGGAGCCAAACAGGAACTATTCTTATCAGCTGCATCATCTCACTCTCCAGCCCCCGCTTCTTCCACTTCATACAGGCCAGGATTTTGTGCCCAGAACTGGTTTCACCTATAACTGATATGCATCTATCCATATCAGTTAACATGATTAAGAAGTCCCCCACTGACATCCCCAGAGGCTGTCTCCCAAATGATACTAGATGTTGTCAAGGTGATAACGCTAACCATCTTGATGGGTGGAAAATAAACACAGGAAAGCATGACGGAAGGGTCCATTGGGTTGTAGAGAAGGCTGTTTCCCTTTTGAGCACCATGGAACCTGTGGAGCATTCAAAGAGATTTGTGTAGTAAATGCTTGGACGCACAGATCTGTGGCTCAGGAGACTGACCCACGGTCAAGGTAGAGACAAATTCCTTGTGCGAATGTTTACATAAACAGCTATGCAGAAAGCGTGAGAGGCACTCTCTTTCCTCCACCTTAGAGAGCTATTCCCGTTCCACCTGCCAATCAGAAGTGCTGCCTTGCCATTCTTGCTGCGCCCACACTCCACAATCAAACCTGATGGGACAGCACTCTCGTTAATGGAGGCATTCCTCCAAGATTCAACACTGAGTGGCATTCATCCGCTTCTGCCATCTTAGACAGACTTTCAGGAATAATTATCTGATCAGGAAGTTCAAAAGTTCAGCTATTATTTTAACTGCTTTTCTTAATTCACATTCTTCACTTCATGGAAGACAGGACCACTCCGTTTCTTCCCCTGGGGAGTGGCTCCTGAGCTCGGCTTCCATCAGGCGCCACTGAGAGGAACCCAGAGGGTGCCTTTCTTCTAGGTGCTCTTGGAAGTCCCACTCTGGGGAGCGGTGGGCTGATTTTCTCTCCACATTCTCCATCTCGAGAGCGTTTTCACCTAGCTTGCATTGACTACCCAGTAGACACCAACTTTATCAAACATTTCTATTTTACATCAGGTTGGGAATTTTTGCTGTTAGATAATTACTTAAAACCATTTTCTGCTCTGCAGTTAAATAGCAAAGGAGGGCTTGTGGCTCTTTCTACCTCCAAGAGGAGAAGATGATGGAGATGTTTAAAATGAGGACATTTTGCCAGCTTTTAAGCAGTGGGGTCATGCTAACTCTCTTCATGCCCAGGAAAACAAGGTGACTGGGCAAGGGTACAGTGGATGCTCTCTTTCTGAATCCCACCCCCAGCTAAACCCCCACTCCCTGATCTGCTAAGAAAGACTGCCACCAAAGCAGGGGCTGAAGCATCCCTCCTGCTCCTTGCCGTTATTCATTAAGCAAACAAACGCATACCCTCTTATAGTCTTTGCTTTCTGGACAATCCGTACACAGACCCTAGTTTACAAATGACTCGTATAATAGGCAGGTTTCTTTTTATGAAAACAAATCAGCAAACGGAGCAGAGGTCTTGTCTTCATGAGTAAAGTTGCGGCTTAACGGATATCAAAGCACGGTTTCCCAGTCACCATTTAAGAAGTGAGAGTTAACCATTCTATTATTGTGTGTGTGTGCGCGCGCGTGCGCACTCACGTGGGTATGTGGACATGCTCGCGAGGGCCAGAGTGAAATCTTAGCTGTTGTTTCTCAGTCTTGGTCTTTTCTTCAGTTTGTTTGAGACAGTGTCTCTCATTGGCCTGGAGCTTGCCAAATAGGTGGACCTGGTTGGCCAGAGAGCCTCTGGGTTCTGCCCATCCCTGCCTCCCTACTGCAGAAGGTATAGGTAGGCACAACCATGCCTGACTTAAATGAAAATCATTTGGGAAGGAGCTCAGCCCCTCACACTTGCAAGGCAGGAAAACTTGACTTGACTTCCCCAACCCCAACAGTGGCCACACAAGGAAGAGGGTGGCTTCTGATTTAGATAAGGGTACATGGCAGAGAAGTAGCCTCGATCCTACCTCATTTGGACCGGGCCTTCTCTAATCCTTTCACCTTTCGTTGACCGAGTGGCCTGGCCACTGAGGCAAGGGTGACCACAGAATCACAAACCTGATGCCAAGAGAAACTGCTGGGGCGTTTGCTCTGAGATACTAAGGATGGAATGGCTGTGGGGAGGGGCTCTCTGCTTCCTGGTCCCTATGAGCATCTGCAGCTCTCAACTAGACAGAAAATAAAGACCTCACCATGATCAGTTTTAGCTTTTTTCCAGAACATAACATGGAGAAATGTGTATAGATAACATTGCAGCGCTCTGGGTTTTCATAGATGGGCCTCTGCGTGAACGGACCAGATCAAAGGCCAAGACTCCGCCAGCGTGGGCAGTCATGGCTCTTTTCTGCTTAGTCATCCACAGCCCCACACAGGGTAGCAGCTATCTACAAGTTTATTTAGACGACTTTTAATTTTTGACGTACGTCCTCGTCGGCTTCTTCTCACGATCTCTTCGTTCAGCATTCATAGCAGGGGCTTTCGGGCTCCATTCCTCCTTGCTGCCTTATGAAATTCCATCTTGAGTGGACCAGTTTGTTTGCTCGAGCACTGCAGGATTTAGGGGCTAATCCAGGAACTGCTAAGACATTCTTGTACGATCTCTTTAAGGGAAGGAGGGATGCCTGTAGGGCAGCTGCCGCTGTCAATCTGACTGGCTTCTCCCATCTTCCAAGAGGATCTAAACTGTATTCTCTCTGCAAACATGGGATGACTTCAGGGCCTGAGCAATAGGCCTCTGGGGTGCCCTTGGAACTGTTTCATTGATATTTAATTTCTACTGGGTGCAGCTCACCCGTTTAAAATGTACTGAGTAGGTTTTCTTAAATTTTAATTTTCTTATTTTTAGCAAATTCAGTGATAGATAAAAATGATACCACAGTAATTCTAGGACATTTTTAACATCTCAGAAAGAATTCCCTTGTCTTTAAGCTGTCAGTAGCCATCTGGCCACTCTGACCAGCCTTGAGTAAGCACCCACCACGGGATGCACCAGAAAAATTCTAGACAAATGGAGTTACGTAATATATGGTCTTTTTGACTCTGGTTTAAAATTTTACCTTAAAAAATTCTAAATTATCTGCATGTACGTGCAGGGGCAGATGCTCAGAAGCGCAGAGGCAGGAAAGGCCTGCAGTTTTTGATCACCCTGGAGCTGGAGTTACAGCCAGTTGTCAGCCTCCTAATGGGGAAGCTGGGAGTTGAACTTGGGCCCTCTGAAAGAGCAGTGCTTGCTCTTAACCACCGTGCCATCTGCCTCTAGCCCATAATTATCTTTTTAATTCAGAATAATGGCCTCAAGAGTTCATGACATCTATTAGTATTTCAGCCCATTTTGTGATCAAATATCATTCAGTTGTATGACTTCATCCATCACAAGTGGATGACCGTACAAATGGCTCTAAGTGCTGTACAGTGTGTCTTCTTTATACAATGTTATTAATTTATTTTTACACAATATTTCTCTCCTTTCTCTTATCTCCCAGATGCTCCCCACCTTCCTATCTACTCACCTTCATGTTCTCTCTTTCTGTCCCCTCTCCCTCTAACAGAAAACAAAATATGAAATTAAAACAAAACCTCATTAAAACAACCAATAGCAAAATGAAACCAGAGGAAAAGAAAAAGGCACACAAAAACATGGGGTCTGTTTGTGCTGGCCAGCTACTCCTGGGCAGGGGGCCGTCTTGGAATGAGATTAATGTACCCAGCATCACTCCATTGGAGAAAATAAATTTCCCTGTCCCCAGAAGGTATCAACTGCGAGTAGCCTCTTGGTTAGGGATTGCAGTTTGTGTGCACTTCCCCTCCTGTGTGCTGGGCTTTTGTCTGGTTTGAGTCTGTGTAGCAGTGTGTGCTATCCACGTCTCTGTGTTCATCTGTGCATTCACCTTGTTGTGTCTGGAAGATGCTGTTTCCTTGAGGTAATCCTCCACCTCTGGCCCTTCCCATCTTCCTGCTTCCTCTTCTGCATGGACCTCTGAGCTTTGAGGGGAGGACTTTCGTACAGACTTCCTATTCAGGACTGAGTACTCCAGAGTCTCTCACTCTGCACACATCTCCAGTTGTGGGTTTGTCTTGATTCTCGCCTACTGTAAGAAGACGCTTCACCCAGGAGGGTTGAGCGAGGAACTGGTGATCGGGTATAGCAGTATTTTTTCCTAATGAGGTCCTTTCTCCAACTGATGCCTGGCGTAGAACTGCTAGTACATTGTGTATAACCATTTGAGGAACTGCAGACTTTAAAGCCACAGTACCACCTCTGCTTTGCCCTGTCTGAGAGCTAGGAATACATTTTTACACATTCTTGCTGATACCCATTTGAGGGGATGTAAGGTGATATCATACTGTGGTGGCAAGAAACGTTCTGGTGATGAAGGATGTCAAGGATCTCATCTAGCATTGATAGTCCATTTATAGATGTCCCTGGATGAATAGAATCCTTCTTCGCCCTTTTTCAAGTCTTGTCATTTCCAAGCATTGTTTATGTCATCTAGATGCAAGTTCCACACAAGACGTGAATGATTTAGAAATGTTCTCTTAGTCTCTGGCCTGGCTCTTCATGTGATGGTGTCATCTGAATTATAAACGTTTTTACTAGGACAAAAATGGCTTCATTCTTTCCTTTGTTCCTCGTCCTCTTGTTTGTTGTCATATGTAAGACTCCATTTCCAAGATCGCACAGATTGTCCTCTAAAAGAAACCACTTTATACATTCATATTTACACGCATCTTGCATTTGCAACTTTGCTCTCTTTTGAGTTCATTTTGGTGTGTGGCAGGGGGCAGTGACATGGTTTTACATCAGGCATCCCGTCATCTCAGCACCGTTTGCTGACAAGAGGATTCACTCGTCACAGGATAGCCGTGACACCCTTCAAGTCACGTGATGACAGATACAGCAGCCTCATAGCATCTCCATGACATGTGTCTGTCCTGATTTGAGTAACATGTCTTGATTACTGATGCTTTGGCAGCTGACACTAGTTTTGAAATTGGGAAGTTTTAACATGTGAAACCCTCCCAAGTTTATTCTTTTTCAACACCGTTTTTAATGAGGTCTAATCTCTTGCCTCCCGTGTGATATTTGATATCTGTCAGTTTGTATGGAGAAGCCAGAGGCTGTCCCAGTAGGTGCTGGATTGAATCTCTTAGCGATTCTGGAGAATGTTGCCTTCCTATGTGACTCTCCCAGCCGTGAAACTTGACTGCTCTTGCTCCTCACTGACTTGGGTCTTCAGCTCCTTCAGTGGTGCTCTGAAGTTTTTATTATGTAAATTTCATCCTTCTTTGATTTCACTCATTCTTAAATGTTTCATTTTTCTAGTATATTGTAAGTGGAATCTCTTCCTTCATTTTGTTTTTAGATCTATTGCTGCATATATAGAGAAATATGGCTGGGTTCTGTGCATTGGTCTTGGATCCAGCAACCTCACGGGGCTCATGTTCTGGTTCAGTAGAACTTAGTGTGTTCCTGGAGGCTACATGTGAAGGGTGTGTGCCCTTCCCTTTCGTTGTAAGAAAAATAGTCTCAAAAGATGGTCATATCGGCACAGTAAATAAATGACATTAGCTTCCTGGGCTAGGGTGTCGGTATCTCTGACACTCAGGGGATATCTGTAGAGTGACCAGGACAGAGGTTGGCCCACAGCCTCAGCTGGCCATTCTACTGCCCCGGGAAAACAAAGCAAAGTGTGCAGCAGCTGCCGTTTAGAAGTAAACTCCACTTGGGAGCTCACGCTCCTTGAACACACTCAAGCCAAAACACTCATCCAAACTAAGGCAAGAAAGCAAAACTCGCATCGGGAGGCAGTATTCACAGTTCTAAAAAGACAAAAAGGATTTCAGTTGCTTCAGTCTGCAAAGTATTAAGAAACACGTGAGCTGTAAGACCAAGGCAGCAGAGCACTTGCGAATGGAAAATTTACTCACAGCCTGCTTATCCAAAGGCCTCAAATTCCTGCAGCCTCCTCTCTTGGTTTACGTTATTAGCAGTTTCTGAATGTTTTGCAATTTGTCTTAGGGTTTCTGGGACACAGGGATGTAACGGAAGCGGTAAAGCGGTGTGTAGTGGCTAAGAATGGCGGGTCACCATAGACAGAAGTGAATGCTTCACCCCAAAGGGAGCTTTGCCCAGCCCTTAACATCAGCAGCCTGTAGAACGCTGGGTTGAAGGTGATCTCAGTGCTGCCCTCTGGTGGCAGGTATGGGGAGCGGGCACAGGCAGAGGGCAGTCTGGTTTGGGAGAAGTCCCCAGATGCTGTCCAGGGTGTCATGGCACGCAACTGACTGGGTTTTATCATGATGAACATGGAGGGAGCAAGAAGTGTCACATACACTCACCACCTTTTGTGACCTGGGGACAGTCTGTGGCCCCGTTGATGGGATGTGTGATTCTCCAGTTACATTTTCATCAGATACCGATGATTCATATACTATGAACACCTATTCCGTCTCCTCAAACTCTGCGTTACAAAATACAACTTTTTCTCATTTGAGGCTACCGAGGGAGAAAACATGTACCTACCCGAGCGTTACACTCACATCTAAAGGAACCAGCACTCACTAGCTATAAACATCATCTTGTTTGCTGGAGTGCACTGTTCTGAGGAAAGACACGCCACAGTTTACTGTCTCAGTTCTCCACAAAGTACACATTAAGTCAGGGAAAACTTGTTGACATATATAACTATGATTTTTATCATTGAGTAAGAAACAGGCATTGAAGAAAAGTCATTTTAACTCACCAAGTGTGGAAGGAGGTTGAAATAATCATTTTCTCGTTTTTTCACTTTTGAAGTCTGAGCAGCCTTTTTCCTACTTTCATTTTGTTCACTTCGAGTCTGTTTCAAATACTTTGACAAGAAATCATGGAAATTGGGAAATTTTAGAAAGAAATAATAAGTTGGGTTCTTTTCATGGCAGACTTGGTAGATGTTTTCTTTTGTAAAAGTATGTTTTGATTCTGGGATATTGAGAAATAAACATTTCCTACATGCTCTGACCTGATTGACCTTTAGTAGGGGCTGTCAGGAATCTACAGTCTTGGCAACACTTGGAGATAGCAAACCGGCTCAGACAGGTCCCTGTGCTCATCCCAGTCCAATCTGCTTCTAGTAACCTGGAGATACTTTGTAGAATTTGAAAGAATTTGGACTAATTGCTAGAATGTCACTCATGACAATGGCTGTTATTTCTCCTTGAGCATCGTGACCTCAATTAGTGCAACAGGAGCCCATGGAGTTCACGAGCAGGTCCAGTGGGCACAGCTGGGTACAAAGTCTCCTCACTTAGTGTCTCCTTGTGTGCTCTGAACTCCCGTGTCACCAGGTGTCATTTCCTGCACTCCGCTGACTTTTGTCAACCACTCTAGGCAGGAAGATCCTTAGGAGCCCAAACACTGCTGCTGCAGGGCTGGGGCCACATGGGGGATGTGCAAAAAGTCTCATTCAAGCATCTCTGACTGCCTCTGGGAAGTGCAGAACGTGTTGTAATAGTTCAGTTTCTGTTTAAGCTTCTCGGAAAGTGCCGAGCAAGACTCCAGCCATCCGGCCTCTCCTACCGAGGTTTTCCAGACAGCATTGCCTCGAACCCATTTCAGAGGTAAAGGAAAACCTCAAGGCCTACTGTCTGGGAGTGTCTGGACTGTGGCCACAATTCAGGGTTTGAGGAAAAGCTGGATGGGAGCTGCATGCATTGTGTGTGACTGGCATCTCCTAAGCTGTGGGGTGCTCGGTTTCACAGTCCTTTCTGATTACAAACTGCCAGCACTTCAACGCTCCCAAGGGCTCGGTACTGTTCCTTCCCAAAGGCTGTAAGGGAAACCGAGTGTCAAAACCAAGTAGGCATATTGGCTAAAGCTATAGGCAGTGGGTGAAGATCTAATCCAGTCTGGTCTGTCTCCAGAGCTCTTAGACATCACACCCAAATCCTCCTCATCTGGTTCTGACTCCTTCGGTTCTGAGAGAGCATCTCAGGATGTCGCTCAGGTCTGACTTTGACTAAATATTCTAGTCTTGGCCTCCTGAATGCCAGGGACAGGTGTGTGTCCGCGGTTGGGCTGACGCCTGCTGCTGCTAGCTTTTAATTAAAACAGTTTTATTTATTATTTAGTGTGTGTGTGTTTAATGTATAAAGGCTGAAGGTCAACACTGAACACTGTCCTCTCCCATCTTATGTTTTGAGGCAGGTTTTTTCCCTGAACCTATAGCTGCAGTTTTGGAAAGGCTGATTGGGAGCTGGCTGCGGGCTGGCTGCGGGCTGGCTGGACAGCTATTCCCAGAGATCCACCTGTCTTTGCCGACCCAGCACTGGGTTCACAGATGTGCACCTGAACACTTGGATTTGTTCTTTATGCGGGTGCTGGGAATCTGAACTCATGCCCCCGGGGTTGCACAGGGAAGCGATTTTCCCACTGAGCCATCTCCCAGCCACATCTGTCTCAGCTCATCTCTTCCAGTCTTCTGTAGCACATCTGTTTGTACCAGGACACAGCCTCGGTCCTTTGTGAAGCTGGATTCCCTTTCTTTCCATTTCCTCTCTGCCTTCCCTTCCTCACATTAACAGTGTTTCACTAAACTCTTCCCCAGGCTAAGCTGTCTTCTGAGCACTGGGGCTCTAAAGAAACGCCATCCCGAGGGTAGACTACATCTTCTTTTCCATTGTGAGATTTCTTACGCCTGCCAAAAGTCCAGGTGTAAATTAAGGAGTGAATGCATAAATGATATTTAGAATGCAAACCCTGCTGTCTAGGAACCTCGCATGCTTCGGGCTATGGTGATAAATCTGCACGCCCCAGCACAGGGTGTTTGCTGTCGAGAACAAACAGGTTATGGTGAGCAAGGGACACACTTTAATTCATTCTGGGGGACTGCCTAGGAAGCAGCTAGAGGCTCTCACTACCAAACTGCACATTTAATCCCTTCTCCTTTCTTTGCAAAACTGCACAGACTGAGGTGCAAAAACTTAACAAGAGTGATTTGATTATGTGTGCATGCTTACCGTGTTGACTTTATGGTTTGATTGTATGTGCATGCTTAGCATGTTTACTTTATGCTGGTTCCTTTGTTACCTAAAGAACTGTTTCCTACACTGGCTCTGTGTGAGCCATAGGTGACATCCCTTCTGGAGAAACATAGGCAGTGTGTGCCCCTTGTCACAGGGCTTCTGGGCACCAGCCATGCTCGCAAGCTTAACTGAAGAGTGACGTTATTTTGGATAGAATATTTCCAGATCATCTTAGGGCTGGGGAAAATAGCTGGATCGGCAGCAGGCTTGCTGCTCAGTCATGAGGACTTGAGTTTGGTCCTCACAGTGGATGTAAAAGCCCTGGGCACACCTGTGCACACTTGCACTGCCAGTGCTGGGTGTGGGTGCTCAGTAGCCAGGCAGCTAAGCCTATTCTATGGGTTCCTGGACATTGAGAGGCCCCATGTCAGAAATAATGTGACAGGGCTGGGACGGTGACTCAGAGGTTAAGAGCACTTGCTTCTTTTCCAGAGGACCTGATTTGGTTCCTGACATTAGTGGCTCATGACCACCTGTAACCCCCACTCCAGGAGACCGGACACCTTCAGTCTGCATGCATACCTGTACTCCCATGTACACACACACACCTACACTGTACACACACACACCTACACATACATAGCAATAAGAATAAATTGAAATATAATAAGGTTGACTTCTGGACTTCACACACACTCAGACACACAACACACAGTCACATATATGCACACACACATACTAATGCACCCACAGACATGCATGCTCACATTGTCTGTCTGTCGTCCCAAATCAAAAGTCTGAGAAGCGCTTTTCTTCCATTCCTATTCAAAACACACAGAGATGACACCAGACTCCAGATTTAGCCTCACTGACTGCAGGGAATGGAGAACATCTTCCCAAGTAAATGGAACGTCTAACTAAGGTGAAAAACAGTCCCAAATATGGCTCTTTCTGTCTAACATCTACCTTCAGGTGTTGCTACTTACTGCAAAATGCTATCTTTGAACAACCACATCAAAACAAAAGCGGCCCCAAGCAACACGGCAGCAGCGGAAGCAACAGACTGTTTCTGTCCGTAGTAACACTCCCGTGGGAGCTGTTGTTTGTGAGACTCACGCTGGTTGTGAGATCAAGGTTCTTACAAACGTGATCTTGGAGGGGTGTGAGGAATTTTACAACCTTTCCACTACTTACTCAACAGTGCACAAACTATTCTTAGTCTGTGGAAAACAAAACAAAACTCTTCTCCTCCTCAGGGTAAAGCGTCTGCAGTTTGGAAATGACAGCCTCTTGTCGTTCCCACAATAACAGGTGTGTGTCAGCCTCATGACCCCTGGTAGAGTTGATGAGATACGTGCCTCGGTCACCCCATTCCTAACTCCCTCCCTGCTTTTCTGTCTGCATTATGTCCGAGTTGCTTTTGAAGAGAGTGTTAAGACAGTGAAGTAAAGAAGGGAGAGCTTTTAAACATACAGTGCCGGAAAACTGGACAGGTGCACACACAAGACTATGTGGAAACCCCACGCTTATCATATCCACAGCTAACCCCAAACAGATCATTGGCCTCACTTAACTCTTAGGAGGCTAAAACCATAAAACTATAAAATGTGGTCATTTTCTTTATAATATTAGATTAAGTGATAGTTCTTAAATCCTGTACTAAAAGTGTCAGTGAGAAATGAAAATATAGATCAATTATCATTATAACTAAAAATTTGGTAATCCAAAAGATACCAAGAATGAAAAGTACAATGTAGGGACAAGAGAAAATAATTTGCAAGTCATATGACTTCTATGGGACTCATATCCAGGATATAGAAAGATTGATAACTCGGCAACAAAAACACAAGTCACTCAGAGGCTGCAGTGACGGCTCAGAGGGCTTCTGTGCAGTCACGAGCACTAAGCGTGGGCCCCAGCACCGCGCTGTCTGACACATGCCTACCATCCCAGATGCAGGAGGATACGTGGAGCTTGCTGGATTTCAGCTTAGATGAGGAAGCAAGAGTCCCAGGTTCAGGGAGAGACCCTGCCTCAGAGGAACAGGTGGAGAGTGATAAAGGAAGAACCGGGTGTCCATTTCTGGCCTCTGTGTACACAGACGTATGCACATGACTACATACATACACACATAGATACACAAATAAGGAAATTTTTAAAATGCAAGTAATCTAATGAAAAAATGTACAAAGGGATCTGAATAAATATTCCTCCAGCAAAGATACCGAAATGGCCGATATGCATATAACAGACGTTCAGTAATATTGTACATCATAAAAATTCAAACTGAGTCAGAATAAGGGTTGGAGAGATGGCTCAGTGGGTAAAAGTACCCACCACTCAAGCACAAGGACCTGAGTTTAAATCCTAAGCACTGACATAAAAAGCAAGGCATGGTCGCATGAGTCCGGAGATGCGGGAAGCGGAGACGAGAGGGTCTCTGGGGTGTTCTGGCCTCTGGCCTAGACACCCTGTCTCAAGGGAATAACGTGGAGAGTGTTCGAGCTAGACACCTCGCATCCTCCTCTGGTTTTAAGACTTAAGACAATGAAGTCCACAGCTAAAAACATAATATTTATATAATCAGGAGACGCTGTGAAAAACTATCAAGGCAATTTGAATTAATATCTAGAAATGATGAACAGGATTATTAAAACCCCTAGGGATAAATGTGTTTAGCAGATAAATGTGTTTAGTGGACTAGACACAGCTGAGCAGCAAGCTGAAAGAACAATTGGAAGGAAGGGCTCAGAATGGGGTGCAGTGAGACGAAGCCCTATAAGCCTGCTCGGCTTCCTAGAACTCATAACTCGACAATTAAAGATGAAGTACCGAGATGGCTCAGCAGTAACTGCACTAAACTCCTGTCAGATCGACATCCGAGTTTACCAGAGTTAAAGTGCTCAGGTCTGAATTACCTGGAAGAGGACTGAGCCATTTATTAACTGACATGGACGTCATGGTTTGGATCTAAAAGTGTCCCCCAAAACTCCTGCTGTGGAAGCCCCGCTTGTGTACCGTGACACTCAGAGAACTTCCGGGACAGCATTGGATAGTGCAGGCTCTGACCTCATTCACGCACTAATCCACCGGCGGGCTCACAAGTGGAGCAGAATGAAGTGGTGGGAAGGTGGGAGGCAGAGCCTGGTGGGAGGAAGCATGACTCTGGAGTCGCACCTTGAAGGATTACATCCTTTTCCTGAGTTCCTCCCCTCCCCTCCCCTCTCCTGCTCTCTGGTTGCTGTGAGGTGTGAGGCTCACAATCTGGAATCTAAAAATGTTGAACTGTGTGTAGTACGTGTGCGAGGGGGGGACGCATTCAGCGAAGGCTGAGGTGATGAGGGAGGAGGGAGACGTGTTGGTAAAAGTTGCACGGTTTCTGCTGGGCACACCTGTAATTCAGCACTGGGGAGGTAGAGAGCTGGAAGATGAGAAGGAGTTGAAGGTCACCCTCAGCTACACAGTGAATTCCAGGACAGCCTGGGCTACATAAGACCCACACATAGGCGCACAGCATCCCCTAGGAAGAGCACATTCGACAGATCTGCCGCTGAACTGGGTAGTGCTGGTGAAAATGACATCATGTACTTGAAAATCGATTTCAGACTAGATTTTATGGGTTCTGGCCTCAAAAGTGTTGACTATGTGAGGTACTATATAGATTTTAGTTCTTCTGTATCATCTACAGATATTGAAACACTGTGGTATTCATGATCAATACATATAATTTTTATTTCATTATTTAAAAATAAAAATACTAAGAGATTATTGAGTATACACATTCAAACTTCAAGAATATGATTTAAAAACAGAAAAGTGTGCTGGCCAGAGGTTGCTGCCAGGTGTCTGCCTCTGTTGCCCAGGTCTCTCTCTGAACCTGATGCTCACTGTTTTCAAAAGATTTGCTGGCCATTGAGCCCCTGGCATCTGCCTGTCTGCACCCCCACAGCTCTGGGGTTACAGCTGCATGTCACTGCCCTGTCGTTTTGAAATGTGGGTGCCGAGATCAGAATGTGGGGCCTGGCTCTTGAGCGTCAAGTGCTCTACCCAGCTGCCCGCCTCCCCAGCCCTCCGCCCTTCCTTTCTCCGGTTGCTTCTGTTGGGCATGTTGCCAGACAGCAAGAAAAACAGCTAAGGTGGTTGTTTAACTCAAAAACCCCAAAAACGATAAAAACAGACTTTTGGCAAGGGACATCCCCACATTTAAGTAGTACATTACTCGTTTTTCTCTCATGAAACTTTGATTACTAATCAAAGGGATAAGGGTGGGAGAGTTATTCTGATCAAAGCCAGCAGTTGGATAGGTCAGACGAAACCTTTAAAGTCAAAATCCTTACCGGAGAAGGATATAATTATTGGGGAATAAAAGCAATTAGAACATTTGTAGCTCTCTATTTAAACTTCCGTGTGGGCTTTTCAAAGAATAGGGGTAACCTCGACATGCATGGGAAGAACAAAGAGAAACCGACAACTGCAGGATAGAAAAATTTATCCCAAAACCCAAAGCCAAGGGCCGAAGACATAGTTACGTGGTGGACGCTGGCTTCACAGTCACGGGCCGTGGGTACGGTCACTAGCACTGAAAAGGGGGAAAATGCAACCGCTGACTACAAGACGCCTCGAAGACTAGTTTAATATGTGCAAAAACAAAGGACAAGCTCATTCCCACCTTAGATCACATCACAAGCAGCGTGTCAGCACTGTGATCTCAGCACGTGGGAGGCAGAGGCAAGGAGAATTGTGAGTCTGTGGGCTGCACAGAGACTTACCGCCAAACCAGATGAATTGTATCAGTGCTTAGAGATGAATTCAATGTAAAATAATGCAGAAATAAATTAACATGGTGTCATTATTTATCTCAAAGTGGTGGGACTTGGGGGACTTTTTCCCATTTTCCCCTACATTTAAAAAATGTTTGTTTGGGCTCCAGGGCACTCACTCAGGGGAGGATGGGGGACATGAGGACAGGGAATCCAGCACTGCCATCGGAGTTCCAGATCCCATACCTGACATGACATAAATAAAAAAATAGTCAAAAAATGTTTATTTGCTATTTAGATGGAGAAAAACAAGGCAGGAGTCAGTTTCTTGGACTTCCTTATTTCTCTTCTTCTTGTACATGTCCTCGGTGATGAAGATCAGAGGCAGAGGTGCCATGTAGCATTGAGAAGGGAGCAAAGGAAAGAGGGAAAAGAAGGAAGTGAAAGGAGGGGTGGGAACACGGACTTGCCGGGCAGCGTCACTCAAATGGTGGACACATCCGAGGACCCACCAGGACAGGGCCAGATGAACAGGGTGTGCTGCAGCCAAACGTCGGCTGCTCGTCTGTGGACAGCACAGAGGTGTAATGTATTCCACAACAGTCTGCACTCCGCCAGGGCGAGCAAGGGTCTCTCAAAGGCTTTGTGGAAGAGGGTGGTACTCTCTCTTTCCTCCCACCTATGGCCACGTAAAGGCAGAGCCTCCTTATGTGATACGTATTGGGAGGTTCCACATATACGGATTATTGAGACTAGGCCAATTCATGGAGACAGAAAGCAGCATTGAGGGTTCTGGGGACAAGGGGAGGGAAGGAAAGGTCCTATTACTTCATTGTCTACAGAGCCTGCGTTGGGTGATGGAAACTGTGGAACTAAGTAGCTGCACTCTCTGCTCAATACAGCACATACAGACACTGCCAGAGAAGTCTACAGGTAAATGACAGGGTTTGTGGATGCTATTACATTTATCATCACAATAAAAGCCCTCCCAAAGGAAAATGGCAAGGATTGAGTAATTCTTTAATCCAGAGAGTGAAGAAGGGCCAGGCAAGCAGAAGGCCTGCTGCAGTGAAGACACACTCCGCAAGTCCCAGACTAGGGTGGCTGTCCTCTGTCGCTCTGCCGGTGTGGGACAGGTGACCCCAGACTAGGCCATCCTCTGCCGCTCTGCCTGTGTGGATGGGTGACCCCAGACTAGGCCATCCTCTGTCGCTCTGCCTGTGTGGATGGGTGACCCCAGGCTAGGCCATCCTCTGCCACTCTGCCTGTGTGGATGGGTGACCCCAGGCTAGGCCATCCTCTGCTGCTCTGCCGGTGTGGGACAGGTGGCCCCAGGCTAGGGTTGGCCATCCTCTGCCGCTCTGCCTGTGTGGACAGGTGGCCCCAGGCTAGGCATCCGCGGCCACTCTGCCTGTGTGGACAGGTGGCCCCAGGCTAGGCCATCCTCTGCCACTCTGCCTGTGTGGACAGGTGGCCCCAGGCTAGGGTTGGCCATTCTCTGCCGCTCTGCCTGTGTGGACGGGTGACCCCAGGGCCTCTAAGGGCAGGCACACATACTCTGTCCATGGCCTGGAGAGCACTTGTTCTGAGACTGTGCCACGTAAAGATATAATTACTAAGCTATAAGCAATGTGGAAATTACAAATTCCTGTTCGGTGAAAGCTCTGTCTAGGAAAGCAAGTGTTGTCAAGCACTCTGCCCTGCATGTGGATGACTGCTCTGAGTTATATTTATGGAACAGACTGAACTGTCAAGCTGAAACCCGGGACAAACAGGAGGCTGTGTGTGTGTGAACAGTCGCACACCCACCCCTCAGCCCCTTTTCTCCAGCAGTGTTCTGGAAGAGCCACACGAGGCTTCCTCTAGTGATACCCCCACAGCAGTTACCCATCACCTACTGAGATTTGAAGGAAAATGCCAAACGGGATGAAAAGATTACTGGGAATATTTTATGAAATCTAAATTTATCTTCAGTTGGGAGAATGGGTGGGGTGAGAGGCAGGCAGGAAACACAACCTTCTCTGTAAAGAGCCTACAGGCTGACAGGATGGGGGAGTGGCCAAGGATGCAGACACCTTCAGGGGCAGCAAAGTGGGAACTTCAGCTTAAACATCAGGACCAGTAACTAACTAGACCAAGTGAACTGGAATATATTTTAGTGTTAAGCTAGTGAATGAATTATGTTCATTTAGTACCTTCCCTGGTACCAGGATCACTTCATGCTGGCAAAGCATCACTAGACCCCGCCTAGTCCACAAAGATGGGTGAAATATTGAAGCCCCTCTCACCGCCGACACACATCTCGGTAGGTATGAAGACTCTCATAAGGAAGTGCATGATGAATTTAATTCACAGGTACGGCTTAGTCTCTCCTTTAGCTTCTGCCACACTGTCAAGCACCCACATTGACTGCAAGGAAGGGAGCGATGCTCATTTCTCCAAAGTCAGCACCCGGTCTCTCTTTCCTTGTTGACGCTTCCCAACAGAAGGCGCTCTGTGCACACGAACACGGTCCACAGGCAAGATCTGAGCCAGTGGCGGCTGAGTTCGGGTGTTCCTAGGTTGGCACAGAAAGCCAGAGATACGCGGAGGAGCACCTGGCTCCATTCCTCCCTTGAGACCGTGCAAAGCTTTTAAAGTTGTGTGGACTCATTAGAAAAGTCCTTTAGGGACCGCCGAGAGAGTTTAGCAGCTAATAGCACTGGTTGTTCTTCCAAACTACTCAGGTTTGTTTTCCAGCGCCCACATGGCAGCTCAGAACTGTCAAAAACTCCAGTTCCAAGGGATCCATACTCTCTTCTGCCTTGTAGGGCACCAGGCATACATGTGGTGCACAGACATCTGTGCAGACAAAACACTCATGCTCATTAAAATAAATGAGGAAACAAATAAATGGCCTTTTCCCCTGGACACGGTGGTGCCCACTTGCAATCCCGGTGCTCTCACGGCAGACACAGGAAGATTGCAAGTTTAAGGATGGCCTGGGCTACCTGGCAAGACTCGGTCTTTCCAAAGAAAAGAGGACAGGAGTGGGTTGTGTACAAGATGAGGGGTGTGATGAGCATCCGGGTACCATGTGGAGCCCCTCTCCATAGTTACAAATAATCTTTGACGTGCAGACTATGCAGAGCTGAGGGTGTAGCACCCCCAGGAACCTGGGGGCTCACCGTAGACCACAGTCACTGTGCCGCTCGTTCCCAGGCAGAGCCTCCTGGACTCAGTGATTCTTTAGCCTGTTGTTCCTGTGTTATCTAACTGGATATCGGGTTGTGTTCAGATGTAATAACGGCAAGCAACTGTGACCCCCCCCCCCAGATGACTCAGAACTTATGCCAAGACACGCTTATTGGTGTTTCTAGAGACCGATTAGCATGCTCTAACGGCGTGACTGCAGAGCGTCCCTGCCTACAGGAAAGGAGCGAGCACTGTTTCCACGTTGGTCCTGTATCTAATTATCATCACCTTGCCAGTGTCATGGTGGTAGGCCTTACAAACGTCTTGCCTGCTTATGGTTTGACTGTCGAACGCTCCCTACCAGCCCCTGTATTTAAAGTTAAGGCCTCCTTAGGAGGTGGGCCACTGGGAGGGGGGCCTTGAGGCTGATAGCCCAGCTCCATTTTCCTCAGGTTTCTGCCCCCCAGTTCTGCTGAGGTGTACGGAAGGTCAGGAGTCCCAGGCCCAGCTCCCACTTCCTTTAATCCCTTTACTGCCTTGCTTCCCCCTCCATGATGACCTATGGCAAAAATCATGAGCCAAAATAAATGCTTCCTCCTCAGACTAAGTCAGGTTGTTTGGGCCCCAATGACAAAAGTAACCACTGCACCCCTTGAGGTATTAGATGCCCTTATAACAGAGTCCTCCCAACCTTCCCTCCCACTCCCCCCGCCCCCACTACTTCCAAGCCACCCCCACACAGGTCCATGCCTTACAGGGGGTTGCTCCTTGTCTCTTTTGTTCAGCTGTAGGAGGGCACAGCGAACACTAGTCCCCTTTCAGGATGCAGCCTTCATCAGATACCCATTGCCAAGGTTGAAGCTTGAACTCTCTCCCTGCACAGCTGCGAAGAATGTTCTCTGTAAATGTGCAGGATCTGGGGCTCTATTGGAGCAGCACAGAGTGCCCACCATCCTGCCATGTTCGCAGGCTTGTGGGGCCAGTTCTCACTCTCTGACATCCATTTCTGACTTTTAGGATTAGTAATTCATCACACAGTAAGCCTCCACCAAACTATGCAGAGCTCTGGGGCCTGGGCATGCTTCACTGGGTGGAGATTTGTGGCAGTCACAGCACCAGGGCTAAGCGTCTCTAAGTGTGGCTATGGCTGGAGCGATAGGAATGGGGGTCCCCCCATGCCCCTTTCTGTGTTCTAGAACACAGAGATAATTACCTTGTGCATTCCTTATTCAAAACTTGTACCCGTGGAATGAAAACAAAATGATGGCTTTATGAGTTTTGGTGTGGATGGGAGCTTCAGGTACCTTGAGACACCTTGCATATATCCCTACGGCAGCCTGGCAGGTGCAAATTGCTGAGTAACTCCAAATATGGGTCCCATAAACCTGCCATTCATTTAGATGTACAGTATGCATTTTTGTTTCCAATCAAATGCGGTTGGAGAAAATTAAGATCCAGGCTTGCTCTTGACAAATTTTACATTACTTTATGGCCAATTTCCTTCTGATGCAATGGGAATGGAAGCTTCCCTTCCCTTAGATGTTGTTAACGAAGGTGATTTCAAAGAATGGTAATTGTGTTCTCTATAGCAAAATGGGAAATGAGAGGAGGGAAAACCACCCTTGACTAAGCTAGGCCTACACCTGGTAAGATGTACTATGTGACGAAGCCCTCCCCAGACAAGAGTGCAGTCTGCCTACCCCCTGGAGAGCTATAGCACTGTAAGGGTCCTCAGAGCACCTCTATCCCAGATCCTGCTGGCTGTGCTGCAGGGGGACAGTTTCATGCCCACCGTCACCAGCACGCACTGTGGTGTCTCTACCAACAGCTTGCTTCAGCCCTCACCAGAACATCGCTGCTTCCTGTTTTTGCACAAGTCGGCATGTGGCATTAAGATGCACAGCAAGGTTTGAAATTGGACGAAGTTGAGCTGCCATCTGGGATCATCCCTGGACTCTGCAGCCCTTGAACCACAAACCTTCTGCTGTATTCTGACTGAGCACTCTGGTGGCAAGCTTAGAATACTGTCACAGGCAGAAGCCTGTGTTGTCTTCATCCTCTGGCTGCCAATGTCACTGACTCTGATCACAGTACTAGTTTGCTAGTTTGAACAACAGTCCCCTTTCCTGTAACCAAGAACTACTTTAATCATGTTTACTGATTCTAGAATGATCCAGCAGAAACATACTGAGGTAAATTGTGTCTCTATTTTACAACTGATTTCAGGATAAATGCAATCCCTGGAGCATGCTCAGTTTCCTATCTAAACCTCCATAACGTCTTGATATCTATTTCTCTGCTTTTACCGATGGATGTAAATTTCACAGAGTTGGGGGTTATTGCTTTACTTGTCATTTGCTGCCTCCTGCCACCCCTTCCCCGTGTTAGGTACAAGGTAGGCCCATGCATACAACAAACTAAGGAATGAATACACATTGGTTAGTCACTCATCAGACTTAAGCTAGAAGTTATAAGAGCTCATTACAAAAGAACTGGACATGCTCTCTTGCTTTGACATCTGGTCTACCATTCTGGAAGGTTCATTAATTGAAGTCTGTCTTCAAGAGACTTAGAAATTAAGGCTAGGTATGTGCAGTTGTACCGACCCCACTTAATCATCTTTGTCCATTCTTACGATTAATGTGCTTATTAGCTGGATTTATTTGAATATCTTCATAACATGTATTATCACCTATCAGTATGGCAATTTCTCAGAAAATTAGGAAACAACTTCCTCAAGACCCAGTAATACCACTTTTGGGTATATACCCAAAGGGTGCTCAATTGTACCACAAGGACATGTGCTCAGCTATGTTCATAGCAGTACTGTTTGTCATTGCCAGAACCTGGAAACAACCTAAATGCCCCTCGACCAAAGAATAGATAAAGAAAATGTGGTACAGTTACACAATGGAGTACTACACCGCAGAAAAATTAATGACGTCTTGAAATTCAGGATCTAGAAAACATCATATTGAGTGAGGTAACCAAGACCCAGAAAGACAAATATTATATGTACTCACTCATAAGTGACTTTTAGACATAAAGCAAAGAAAACCAGCCTACAATTCACAATCCCAGAGAACCTAGACAACAATGAGGGCACTAAGAGAGATAAACATGGATCTAATCTATATGGGAAGTAGAAAATGACAAGATTTCCTGAGTAAATTGGGAGCATGGGGACCATGGAAGAGGGTTGAAAGGAGGGTAGAGGCAGGTTAGGGGTGCAGAGAAAAATGTAGAGCTCAATAATATCATAAAAAATATGTATAATCACAGCCAGCCTCTGTCTACCTAGTACTCAACAAGGATTTCCTGAGATTTGATGCCTACAAAACATAATATCACTAAATTATGTACAAGAAGGTAGACGAGACTGGGAGACATGTAAGGAAACCATTGGAGATACCATGGGATCTGAAAATGCACACAGCTACAAAGAATAGCTTAGCCTCACTGGGGTATGATGCTAATATAGCCATGCAGAGTGGAAGCACATTTTTGTCAACAACAAACTGTGTATACAGGGGTGGTCCCAGAAGATAATAAGGCCAGGGCACTGTCTTGTTTGGTACACGCACACTCCGTGATGTGTGAAGAACATCAAAACTCTCAGGGCCAAGTGCTGTCTGACAGTACTTACTCCTCTAGTGGGCGGGGGTTGGTCTCTTGTCTCTTTCCCCTTTCCCTCTTATGCTTACTGCATAGCAGGTGCTCCTCGTGAATGAGATGACTGATGTGGGCAGTCTGGAAGAGTATCTCCTTCCTCAGCATGTGGGTTCTATCTTGTGGTTTAGATAAGGATGCTGAGGCTGGGTCGTAATGAACAAGTAGGTCTGTGTCCGGCAACATAAGAGAAGGATATTTCCTTTTAAGATAAGTTTTTCTTTGAATCACTTGTATGTGCCTGCATGTGGTCACGTGTACCTGAGTGCGGTTGCCGACTGAGAGAAGAAGAGGCAGTCTAATCCTCTGGAGCTGTTGTGAGTCACCTAGTGTGGATGCAGGGGACTGAAGTTGAGTCCTTTGCTAGAGTAGTGGCTGCTTTAATTTTGAGTCATCTCCTGCCCCTGGAAGGGTGTTTTCTGTGGAAGGAACAGCAGGGACATGTGGATGAGCAACACAGGCGCCCAGAGTGTGTGGAGCCTGGGCCCAGGAGAGCTGCCAGGGCTGAAGCTGGGCACACACAGGCAGTCCCTCTAAGCGATGGGCCAGCATTTCAATGGAAGCTTGCAAGAAACATAAGTCAGTCTGTAAGAAGATTCGCAGTAATAGTCAGCTGAGATGTCCCATATGTGCAATTCATTTTCAGAATATGCTTCTTATAAGAAATAATTGTTTAACTCTGCACTTAAGGCCGAGAACTCTCAGCGTCTGCCTGGATCTGAGACACTGCAGATAGCACCATAGCCGCAAAGAGAGAAAATAATAATAATAAAGTTTTCTTTTCATTCCGAGCTTCAGAAACTGTCAAGGTTAATTCTCTCCCTTATAGTTCTAAAAGAGTTTCTTTCCTGCCTGGAGTAATTCAGAGGAGGTATTCCTTCTCTGAGGGGAGGGGAGGCTGTGGGCTTTGCAGAGGGACGGTCCTTCGAACTCATGGTTGGCTGAGTCTCTAGATGGCACGTCTTCCCTGGGCTGTAGCACTGTCTGCGTGTAATTAAACACCCTCCCCTTGGTTTGATTATGCGGGTTAATTTTTATCAACTAGACACAAACCTAGGCAAATCTGAGGTAGGGAACCCTCAACTGAGATAAATGCCTCCCCCGGATTGGCCTGTCTGTGTTTCTGTGGGACATTTTCTTTGCTAACGATTGATGTGGGAGGGCCCATACCACTGTGGGCAGGGTCAGCTCGGAAGGTAGACCTCGGGTGTGTGAGCCATGAGGGAGGTGTGGAGAGTAAGCTAGTGAGAAGCACTCCTGCAGGGCTAGCTCTTCCTCTGTTCCTGCTTGAGTTCCTGCCCCACTTCCCTCAGTTCCTATCTGGGAGCAAAACCACGTATGTAGAGTTAACCCGTTTGTTCCCCCGAGTTGGTTTTGGTCAGTGTTTTTATCACAGAAACAAGAAGCTAACTAGGGCAGACATCAGTTTCAGTGAGTGTATACTATGATGTTTGGGGGATGACTGAGGGATACGTGCAACTGAGCTGGAAAAGACACAGAGTGTTCAGTGCTCAGTGGACCACGGTTCTGTTGGAGCGCACAGGGAAATACAGGTAAGGAGACCTGGCCTGTGAAGTTTCAGAGGGAAACAAAGCCTATCAATCATGGCTCTTTCTGTCTCCCTCTCTTTCTCTGTATGAATGTGGAGTGTGTGTGTGGTATGTATGAGTGTGCAGAACAGTACACAATGGAGTCAGGGATCAGCCCTCAGGAATTGGTCTCGACCATCTACCTTGTTTTGGGGACAGGGTGTTCCTTCTGTCCTGTGACTGCACACATATACCAGGCTCGCTGGTCCCAGGACCTTCTGGGAAATTCTCCTGCCTTCTCCCCCCATTTCTTTGAGGATGGTTGGGATTACAGAAGCATGCTCTTGGGTTTTATGTAGGTTTAGGGGGTCAGCTTCAGGTCTTCAGGCTTGTGCTGCAAGCAGCAAGCGACACACAAAGCCACCTTCCCAGCTTGCCTCAGTGACTCTTCACGGCCAAATCTACTCTGAGTTGCAAATTGTTCCAATTACATTGGTGCCCTGTATTCTGCGCCCTTAGAGTAGCTGTGGCAAGCACAGCCATTGGTGGAAGACCCTTTTCAACTATCTGGAGGCATATTCTCATATTCATTTCAGAATAATGAGATGTTTAAATATTTATTTCTTTCCAATAACTGGGTAGGCCTAGGCTCTTCATTTTAATAAATTCTGTCCAAATACCGGCAAGTCACTGCTCAGGAGATATTGGCCCCGAATCCCCTCATGATAATGGAGCACACATCAGGATCACATGTCATCCCCAGCTGCAACTAGCCGTGACCTTGGGCAAATCACACAACTATTCAGGAATGCCTTTTGATAATTTTTAAAAGTTGCCTGTGTAACTCAAAAATCCTGAATATGTCTTAAGAGATCGGATTAGTTCAAAAACATAGAAATGAGTTAACTACTGAACTATAAATTGTGGTGGGGGAGATTGGTATTTAGGAAATGACCTCTGCAGCAACTCTAAATGGTCAGACATTTGACATAGGCTACTTTTAGAAGAAATTAAAATATTTATATAGACAGGGTTTATTTGACAAATATTTATTGCAGACCCAGGAATTATGCTAAAACCTGGAAATATGACATACACACAGAAAATAGTCCGGTCTCCAAAAGCCAGTTGCCAAGCCGGGAGGCAGACATTTCATAGAATTCTAGATATGAAGACCAAACATCTAGCCCTGGTCTAACCTGGGCTACATGACAAGGAGGGCTTTCTGTGGATGGGATGTCTCAGCTGGGAACACACTTCCTGTGATTTTTGTCTGGGAAGTTATAATGATTGGAACACACAGTAAAAATATTTATTTGTCCAATGCTGGCCTAAACATTTAAGATGGAAGGATTACGCGGAAGAGAATCTGAATGCAGCGTATAAATGTCGTCACCACCCACATTTTGCCTAATCATGCGTTCACTGACTTCCAGGAGAGTGCTTTTCCTACATCAAGTTCAAGAGCAGAGGGGACACTCTTCCCTATGAGAAAGTCATTCATTGTCTCCCTAGCTTAAGAAGCTGCACAGCTGCTGCCAGAGTACACAGTCTGGAAACTTGCTGACTCTCTCCTATCCCACTTCAATCTCGGAAGTCCACCTGCTGCTGCCTGGCCCTAAGGTGATGGACGTGCACCTTGCACACAGGTCAAGTAGGCCCATGACAGACAACAAGTGCTGTCCGCTGGCTGATGAGATCATCTCCACAGTCACCAAACGAAAGGTACAGGGTTTAGCTTAAATGTGACACTGAGACCACGCTACAGAGGAAACTAAGCCGTTCAGGAGACTGCCTCACAGGGGAGTGTCATAAACTTAACATCTTGAATGTAGAAATCAATCCCCTTGGCAATAGTTTTGATACCCACCTTGTTGAATGACTAGTTATCAGAGCATGCGCCCACCCCAATCTATAGATGGGGTTAAACAATACAATGGTAGTTTTATGTGCTCTATTCTGTATAGAAGGCTTTATTTATATGCTCCTACTGTAGTAACAGCATTTAGCTCAGTTTGTTGTCGAGCAAACAGCACGGACGCTGCCCTCTGTGAGTCAGTGTGCCTTGGCTGTCTATTGCCTCCCACATTGTCATTCAGCCCTGGCTTTATTGTTTAACTGCTTTCTCCTTTGTCTGTCTTTTCCAAGGAGATCAAAGGCCCTTTGAGGATAGGGATTGTGTTCTTCCTTCAGTGCCCAGTCCTGAAACTGTTCAGCCTTCAGTGAGCATTTGCCAGGGCCTGCAATGAGCTCCAAACCTCCAGAACAAATCACTGTGAGGCTAAGACACTCCTGACAGTAACTCTCCAGCTTTAATATGTACAGGAATCACAAGGAAGCCTGTTAGGTGGACTCCCACGTCTTGTTCCCAACGCTTTTTGTTTTGAATTTTTAAAATTTTTTTCTTCTCCATGGATATACTTATAGTTATTGTTTTTCTTGCAAAAATAAATTTAGGAAAACAAGACCTACAAGGCCTTGGGACCACACTGATATTTCCCGTGGAGGAAACATGCGTGTAAAGTGGAGTGCTCAGCTCTGCCCCCACGTTCTGATCTCTTTCAGTACATATGAATTACATACCCACTAGTGCCAAGTTCTACTCCATCCAGTTCTTGGAGTTACACTGGTTAAGAAGATGGACAAAGACGTTACCATGACAGCACTAGATTGTCCTCAGAGGGGATCTGACAGACAGCTTTAAGTTTACTTAAATTAAGGTATTATGAGATACAAGGAAAGAAAAACAAAATGTGGCTCATTAAAAGATGACATCACCTGAGGTCCTGTGAGAAGAAAGACTTTGGGAAGGGGCTTCCCATGAGAAGGAGGGCAGATCCTGAAGGAAGAAACTTCACAGGGGGCAGCCTACAGTCCCTCACCAAGGACACAAAGCTGGAGTGATGTTGGCACTGCCTCCATTGCAAAATTCCTACCTGTCACAGCAGTGTGGGGGTCAGTATTTTAACTATTGTCACACAAATCTTTCTTCTGTTAAAAGTAGCCATATTATTGAAATTTTAAATTAAAATTAAACCCTTTACTTTTATAAGAGAGAGAGAGATGGAGAGAGTGAGTATGTGAGTATGCACTGTGATTCACTCGTAGAAGTCAGAGGGCAGCTTGCGGGAGTACATTCTCTCCTTTCCCCACATGGCTCCTGAGGATGCACTCAGGGCATGCCAGCAAGTGCCTCTCCCTGCCAAGCCAGCCCATCTGCCCACACTGTTGAAACTCTTCACTGGCAGAAGCTGCTTGACCTCGTGGCTCCTTTTCTGTGTAATTTCATCGGTGTTGGCAGACCGGGTGTGCTAGTACCTGAGCATGGAAATTAGCTCATGCAGAATTTTCTGGACACCGAAATGATTTATCACTGATTGGATTACTCAAATGTCATCAAATGGAGCTTAATAAATGGTGTCAACTTGTCGTTAAGCATTTATAGACTTTCTAAAGAGGGACCCTTCGTCCATAGCTTTGAAAGAAGTTAGAGGACGTATTGGTTTTCTCCTGATTATTTTTTAGTTGCTGAAATGACTTGTCCATACTTCCTGGGGACATCTGCATATTAATAACAACAGCACAATCACCAAAAAATACCAAATAACCCAGTGCCCGAGAAAGAAAAGCACAGGTCCAAACGTGCTGTCGGCCTGTGGCAACTCCCACCTGAGGCTGCTCGTGAAGTGTAGAGGTATCTGCAGGGCCTCAGCTCTAGGGTCCTTTTACTGTCTTGTCCTTAGCCTGTGCAGAAAAGGGTAGGGCAGGTGACAGACAGGTGGGCCTTCTGTGATAAGGGTTTTTGAAGCAGGAATCAGCTGCACTGTAATTCCCAAGGTCTACCAGATGGAAAATGGCTTTTTCTACCTAGAAAGATCTAGGCTCGAAATAGAATTGAGTTCTCTCTCTTTTCTTGGTGCTGGAAGACTTGGTTCCTTCCTCTGAGAGCTGCTTGATTGAATGTGTTGAGAGAGAGAGCATGCACATGTATGTGTGTGTGTGCACGTGTGTGGTCTCTGTGTGTATCTATTTTGTTTGGTTACATTATGCTACAATAATGAGGAAATTTTCCCAGGATATGAAAATTGGTTTCTTCTCTTGTACTTGGGCAGTCATGTTAGCCGTCAGTGGCTTCCAAAACTGACAACACAGAGGATAATCACTAAATACAGATGCAGGGACTGTGCTGACACAGACCCAATGGGGCAGGAATGAGTGGGAGGGAAGAGAGACTGGGAAAGAGGGCGGCTCTACTGGGCAGAACAGCAACATCCTGGCCTTCTGTGTGTATACTCATGCCGGGATTATAATTCCTATCTTCTTGTCTATGAACGCGGGAGGAGAGGGAGAAGGGCCTATTATGGCAGACAAAAGGATGTTTTAATCTTCACATGCACCCACCTGACTCAGCCTATCATTGAACAAAAGCACATCATAATTTAATCTCAATAATAATTTAGTCCATAGTCATAGGCGACAAGCCTATCAAAGCAGACAACCTATAATTTGTAAAATTCATGTGCTGGGGATTAGGGCCACCTGTTGAATTTAATCTTTGAGTTATAATGTTAATTCCGTCGTGTAAATGCACATAAACACCACATCTCTATCTGTCTTTGGGACCTGGAGCTGTGGAGATGTGAACGGTTTCTTCATGGTATCTACAGGTCTCTCTAGGTTCTATGAATCAAGAGTAAACTCGATGTCCGTTTGAGTTCTGATCAGGATGCAGGGGCATATGGTTTTGGGGTTGCCTCATTCCAGGGTATCTGTGATTTTTCTGAGACCTGATGTGAGAGAGAAGAAGAGAAAGGGGGACATGGTGCCATGTGACAGTGTGGTCAGGACAGGAGAGGTTTTGTTCCCTACCCCCTGCCGTGTTAACTGGAGTAAAGTTCTTCTCTGCAGACACCCTAACAAATGATTTCAAGCCTTACCTGATGGAGACTGTGGACAGTCTCAAGCAAAACTGAAGCCACCAATAGCTTTTAGGTGTTTGTAGGGGTGTGTGCCTCAGGTGCCCACTGGGAGTGAGAGCTCCGTCCATTTGCTGGCCAGAGCCACAGAGGGTAAAGTGGGCCATTGGACAGGTTGGCCTCAGCTCCTTGGGACAAAGGGACATGGCCCACTGATGTAGAACATCTTGGGTTTGCACTTGTTGCTTTGCCTGGTGTCATCTGTGCTCTGGTGCAACCTCGGAGTGGGACTTGTGAGACGGGCCCTTGCTTTTTTCCTTTCTCCTTCTTTCCTTTCTTCTCCCTTCCTTCATTCTTTTCTCCCTTTATCCTTGCTTTTTCTTCCTTCTTCCTTCCCTCCCTCCTTCCTTCTTTCTCCTTCTTTTCTTATTTCCTTCTTTTATTCCTTCTTCTCTTCTTCCTCCTTTGTTCCCTCCTCCTTTCTTCTTTGCTCCCCTCCTTTCTTCCTTTCCTCCTTCCTCCATTCCTTATTGTTTTCCCCTTTCTCCTTTCCTTCTGTTTCCCTTCCTTCCTCAGCTCCCTCCCTCCCTTCTCTCCCTCCCTTCCCTCTTTTCTTTCTTTCCTTTCTTCCTTCCTTCCTTCCTTTTCTTTTTTCTTTCCTGTCTCTCTTGGATTTTTGGCACAAGGTGCCCTATGTTACTCAGACTGACCTCAAATTTGCCATTCTTCAGCCTTAGCCCACAGTGTTGGGTTTGCCAGAGTGTGCATACTGGGAGATGGTGGTTTTTAAGGAACAAATTGCATCGATACGGATAATTTATACAGAGAAGACCTCCATCTGCCAAGAATTTCCATTTGCATGTAGCATTTCTTAAAACACGGAAAGGTCATTGTTCATCCTAATCACACAAGGCCCCGATACCCTGAAAATATTAACAGCACACCTGTTTGCATAAGCATTTTTTTAAAGATTACTGTTAAACTCTTAGTCCTCCTAGTTGGGGATAGTTGAACACTAGGTTCCAGAAGAAAGAAAGTATTAGGAATATCATCTCATATCCATCAGAGCTTGCAGGGTCTTGATCTTTAGACATTCCCTGTTCATGAATGGTTCCACAATTTGAGGTGGGTTCCCACTAAAGAACAAGTGTGAAATCCACCACCATACCTTATTGATCACATGCCAGTGGCCCACACAGAACGCCACATCCATCCCCAGGCAGAAGCCAGGGCTAAAGTTCCCCACACCTGCAGGCCTTATCAGCAGCCCGCACATGCAGACCCCAGCACGAAATCAATCAGCAACCAAGGCGAACCGAAATTATAATTGTTAAGCCTCTGCACTGGAGTTTTAAGTCTACCCCAAATGGGCACCTCCTCCTGTTCACATCTCAGAAGTCTCCCTAGTACAACTTTCATATTGTCAAAGAAACATTGCTTGCCTCTCAGAGGATGTGAGCTCCTCCTTGGTGCACCCCACAGCACCGTTTACAGCCAGCGCTGGCTTCACCTAGTAGTGCATCTTGCTCCACTCATCTCGGGGCACGCCTTAATTTCATCAGGCATTCAGGGATGGGAAAGCTGAGTCCTGCATATGAAGCCCCTTTGGGTTCTTCACATCTGTAGCATTCTACACAGCACAGGTGAGTGGCAATACTTGGATTGTCACTTAAAGTCTGACTTACTCATGTGTGACAAGAGCAATCTTCTCACACAGAAGGAACATCTGCAAATATTACTTTGGTTCACGATCATAACATGCAGTAAAAGAGTTGAGAGCTTTCAAGTCATCTTCTAGGTTTATAGACACAGAATGGAAGTGTGTGTGTGTGTGTGTGTGTGTGTGTGTTTAATAAAAACACACTAGCAATTTCAAATAATCAGAGATGAATTTAAACTGTATTAAAATATCACTGGAATCAGGAAACTTGATTTGGTTTCTCCCAGTGGCTTCCTGTACTGAAACCGGAGACTTGTTAGTCTAAGGAAAGGAGGTTCAATTTAAAGGGAAAAAACCCAGCTTATTAATTATTAGCCAAGCCATGCAGTAGCTTCCCGGAAGGCAAAGGAAAACAGGCTTTCTAGCCAATGGGAGCTGTGTATGCCTCCAGCCCTCTGTGCCTGCCAGAACTGGGCTCCCCAGGGGCTGGGGCCTTTCAGCCCAGAGCAGTACCCAGCAGAGATCAGAGGGGGGAACCTGAGGACTGAGTTGTGACGGGGGCTCTTTCTTGTTCCCTCTGGAAGTGCAGGAGGAACCATGGTTATTAGACCCTGAGATTCATGTTTCCTCTCACCCGGGCAGTACTGGTTTAGAATACGCCAGGCTCCAGCAACTGGACATCCATCAGCAGCTGCTATTGCTAGGGCTCAGGATTCTAGTCCAGGATCTTTGAGGTTTGGGGTCCACTCACCTCATTCCTATTCCCTGATGAACTTTGCATCCTCCTCGGAATAGCAATTCATAGCTAGCACACACCCCTCCCTGCCCCAACTGGTGCACACTACCTTCTAGCCTCCGAACTAACACCTTCTCTCCTGTGCCTCACCGCCCCAGCAGAGAGGAACGGTAAGGTGTACAGGGTGCCCAGGCCAAGCGGTGGCCGGCAGGATGGCGCACAAGCTGTCACCTTGTGGTCTGCTACACCAAGGTATCCATCCAACTGCGGGTGTCCGGCGGGGGCGGTCCTACGTGGCTGGGGACTGCTCTCTGCTGGCTGCACGCTGCCGGCAGTCGCCTGCTGCTGTTGTTGCTGCTGCTGCTGCTGCTGCGGGGGCCGCTCCTTCTGGCTGCCGAGGCTGCTGTACACGAGCAACAAGCTGGTGCACATGGTAGTGAGCACTAAACACACTGCCAGACCATGGTGCTGCAGGCGGGAGGGCGGGCAAGAGAGAGAAGACAGCGACTGAGCACTGAGCGTGCAGCCGGGAAGCTTGCAGCTCCTATTGACAGGCACAGGTCCTGGGCAGTCGGGATCAGAGGTGACATGGTCCAGTACACCTGCCGGGGATGCACTTACAGCCCGCCTCTCACAGTGGTGACCTGCGGTGAGGGTGAGCATGCTCGCCCTGGGCAATTTGGGGAGGAAGGTCTGGTCCCCACCTATGCTGCTGGGATCTCATCCGTCTGCACACCATCTCTTCTGGGCCCCCGGGGCTTCCCGCAGCGATCCCCGCTAAGTTTGAAATCCGACAAGGAAACCAAGAAAGTCGATGATGGTCCCTTCTCCCCGCCCCTCTGCCCCTCCGAGTTTGTGCCCAGCAGTGGCTGTGGGGCACCTTCCTTTCCGAAGAGGTCAGCCTGTTCCTCTGCTCTCCAGTCGCTCCTTGGATCACTCATTAAAGATCCAGGAGCCCAGGCATCTCTAGTGTTTATCCCGGGGTTCCAAGCCAGGTAGAAAGTTGTCACCCATGACAAGCGACCTTTTGCCACAGGGCTAGGTACCTGGCCAGGCTTCTACGGGCATCCCCTGGGACATAGAGTCCCGGGGGTCCTTGCCTCTGCCTGGTGGAGTTGGAACAACAGACTCACCATCAAGGTCTTCATTTTGAGCGCCTCTTTTGTGCGGGATTCTCAGGCAAGCGCGTCCGGAGCCACTTTTTCTTGGAGGCTGTCCATGGTGGGTGATGGGGCAGAGGTGCCTCGGATGCTTGCCTGGCGGCCGGCGGGCAGCTGAGCGGGAGCAGAAGCCTCGCGACCTGGGAAGCGCTGCTGTGGCAGAGATTAGAGGAGAATTAAAACTGAGCCGGACCCTCCGAGTCTCAGCGATCCACACACTGCCTCCTGCCGCCGCCTGCTGGGTCCTAGAGTCCTCTGCAGTCCCCCTCCCAGCCCCCAAACCATCTTTTCAGTGATGTGGAATTTCTGGGGCGAGACAGTTAACCGCAAGGGTGTACCCACTTCTTGGTTTGGAGATTTATTATCTTTTCATGGAACCATCAAGCTAAAAAGGACTCAGAACCCAATTCGATCCTGAACATGGTGGTCATTTGAAAATTTACTAACGAAAATTTCAGTTTTATGATTCTATTAAAAACAAGTTAACTTCCCAAATGCCAATAGATCTATTTATATTTGCATTTTGTGATTGCTGCTTGGAAAATGTTACCTTAGAATTATTTTTCTGAAAAATTATGTCAGTGCAATTTCTAGTTGTTTTCGAATGTCCTTTTCCTCCTTAATTTTGTTTTGACAAATTGTTAGTCTCATGCTTCCTTTGGACCGTACTCTTTCATGTAAATGACTTCATTCATCATTTGCTTCCAAGAACACAATTTATATTTCTACTCAACCTTTGAGGTCCCCAGTACTTACTTAAACAATTTCAAAGTTTTGGAAACAGTCAGTGCATCCTACCCATGTGATTAACCAGGACCGCAGAGTCTTCCTAATCGCAGTGAAGATGTACTAGCTGGTGAAGATAAAAACATGATTTTTTTAATCATATAAGCCTGGTGCTTCACTTGTGCTGTGTAATCTAATCCACTGACATTCACGATTTCACGTTCAGAACTTAGATTAAACTAAAAAATTAAATCTGACCACTGTTCAGTGTTGAGTTTGCATCTGGCCGGTTCTAAGGCTGCTCTCATCCCTACAGCCAATCAGAGCATGGCTGAGCTAGCTGTTTAGCTGAAAACGTATTTCTTGTGGAATTGTTCAGTAGGGACAGTTGTCTCCGTGTCTCTCTTCACACTGGACCTATAGCACTGAGGCTAAAGATCACATTAAGGCAGGGATGATGCTCAGCCCACCTGGACCACGGGCACAGGGAGTTCTTTCTGGGGGCCAGCACAGGCATTGCAAGCTTATCTTTTTTTTTTTTTTTTAAATCTTCCCTAGTCTACCGCTGGACAGGTGACACAGCCAGTATTATTTTTAACTGAAGAGGCCTACTTCCAGGCTACCAAAGTTAAAATGATTGGTTCAGTAATGAACATTCAGGAGACAGAAACACACGCTATGGAGCCTTTTAGGGAAAATACAAAAAATTCAAAGCACTGTCCAACATTGCCAGCCGTGCAGTTAGCTTTTTATTCAGTTTGTGCTGTGGGCATGAATAGTGCCCGTTGTGTGGGCAGGGAAAGCAGCAGCTGGAGGAGAATCTTATCGGGTCTTGGCAGTTCTTTATTGTATGGCTGCACTTGACACTCAAATTAATGAAACAAAGGACCGACCTGATGAATCATTGCAAGCAGATTATCTGTGTTTTTCCAACGCTGCTTGGGAGACGCAGCTAGACGGAGCTCCTTCCTTCCTCAGATTGCTCTCCCTCCATCTAGCAAGTTGCCCAAGTGACCAATAAAACACTTCTCATGTATTTTGCCCTCCAAACAGAGACATCACACTCATGACTTAGGCCATGGCAGCACGTTGGACATCTGTTCCGCGGTGTGTCCGACCAGACCCGTTAAGCTTGTGCTTTATTCCCTCCTGGGACTGCAGTTAGTTGTTCACAAAATTACTCACAAAATGAGTAGAGTATATTTAACATTTTAATGCCGAGCTTGATTTGAAGGACTTCAAGGCGTCTGGCTTTCCAGTTTCAGTATTTGATTCGGATGGTGCAAGTCTTGGCGGGATTCTGGTTTGGGAGTCAAATGGACAAGGTAGGGCCAGAGGAGGGCAGAAAAAATAATGAATGGCAGTTAATTCAACTTGATGATTGTTTAATGATCAATTAAGCAATTGATCTCTTTAGGAAGCACAGAGGCGAATCAAGCACAGCATTTTCCCTCTAAGGATTCAGGTGTGTGTGTGTGTGTGTAGAAAACTTAATGAACAGACTATGAAAGAGATCTATAGAGTCAACAAACATACTTATCAAAGATCTACTTTGTTAAGGGCCTACTGTGTTCTGGTACTAGGTGGTGCCTGGGTCTGCTGGTCTCAGGGAATTTGCAGTCTGTATTCAGGTAAATGCTGTGCACTTTTATGCCACAGAATAGGGAACGATCAATGAATAGATTTGTTTCTCAGCTTTGTCTCCCTGCTTTCTTAAGATTGGAGGGGTTCTCCTTTAATCCCAGCACTTGGGATGGACAGGCAAGTGGGTCTCTGTGCGTCTGAGACCAGGGTAGTCTACGTATGGAGTCAAGTCAAGACTACATGGTGAGACCCTGTTATTGTGGAATAATCCTCTTGTACACTGTGAGGATTTGTCACTGGGGTTAATTTAATTAAAAAACTGACTGGCCAGTAGTTAGACAGGACAGCCAGACACAGAGAGGCTGGGAAGAAGAAGGGTGGAGTCTGAGGAGTTGCCAGACAGGAAGGAAGTAGGACATGCAGGAGAGGTAAAGGCCCCTAGCCTTGGGGTAGCGCATAGATTAATATAAATGGGTTAATTTAAGTTATAAGAGTTAGTTAGTAATAAGTCTGTGCTATCAGCCAAGCATTTGATAATTAACATTAAGCTGCTGTGTGGTTATTGTGGGAGTGGTTCCCCAGACATAGAGAAGCTCCACGTATACCCTTTCTTAAAAAAATACTCAAGAAGTGTGAGATTTTAAGAGTATCCACCTATACTTATATAAACCTTTCAGTTATTAATCTGAATAGCCAGAACAAACACAAAATAGGCAAATTCATGAATACTAGATTTACTTGGAGGCAAGCAGACAGGTATACAAGTCAGTGAAGATGTTTGGTTCATCTTGCTTTTGTAGCTCAGGACAGAGTGAGCAGAAGAGTCACAGTTTGTCTCTCAAAACCCAGGGAGCTGAGACAGATTTCTCACCATTTAAAATTTTGCTACATTTCTGCCTCTCCTGCTATCATATCCAATCAAATTGGTTCCTATTTTTGAAAAAAAAGAGACTGGAAAATAAATTGAGTGTTGCACAATGTAGTTCGTGTGATAAAAATAAGCTGAGAATTTACGAAACAAGGCAAGTCCCTGGTGATGAGAGAGAGGTGGAATCCGCATGGGGACTTAAAGAACAAAGGAGCATAGAGCTACTGGAGGTGGGGGAAGGCCACAGGCAAACTGCCTAGGAGCTCTGCTGTGGTTCCTAAGCGATTATTCAGAGAAAGGTCTAGCACAATTTTAAGTGGTCTTAAGACTAAAAACCCAGAGTCAGATATAGGAGTTAGTGCTGAAAGATCAGAGAAGCAGAGCAGCCAGCCATGAGTTCTTATCTCTACCGAATCCTCAGACTGAAGGGGCGATCATGTCCGTACGAATCCTCAGGCTGAATGCCTTGAGCTCCTATCTCTTCCTGCCTTACATCCCTCTCTCTGCTCAGCCATATTCATTCCTGTCTCCATCTCTCTAGTGTCCAGATTAAGGGCATGTGTCTCCCTGGGATTAAAGGTGTGAGCCTGGCTCTGTTTCTCTTTGAGACTGAATCAACCTAGTGTAGCCCAGGGTGGCCTTGAATTCACAGAGATCTGTCTGCCTCTGCCTCCTGAGTGCTAGGATTAAAGATGTGTGCCACCACTGCCTGGCCTCTATGGCTGACTAGTGTGGCTAGCTCTGTTGTCTGATCCTTAGGCAAGCTTTATTTGTTAGATCACAAACACAATATCACCACAAAAAGGTTCGTGCTTTCTGTGCATAGTGAGTATGCACAGTGCACATATAGAACTCATAGGACAACCTCAAGTGTTGATTCTCTGGTATTCTCACCTTTTCTTTGAGATGTTATCTCTCATTGGCCGGGAATTTTGCCATGTAGGCCAAGCTAGCTGGGCCTGGGAACAGCCAAGGATCCAGCTGCCTTGACCTCCTATCTTGCTGTTGTGAGGATCTAAATGCAGGCCCTCAGACTTGAGAGGCAAATTCTCAGCTGACTGAGGCATCTGTCCTAGCCCATCATACATTTCTAAGACAGATGAAAACCATGAGTTAACGTAACATACGTTGATAGGGAGTTATGGCTGCTTTTTACATTATGGTGCCAGGGAAAAGGAAGACATTTCTGCAAGGTACGAGAAACGCAAACTTTCCAATAATGATAGTAAGTCCTAGAACATGTTTGACATTTATTCATCTGTGCTATAAGCTTTACTAACTTTCTTCTGGGCTGTCAGAACTCTGATTCTAACTCTTAGCATTTACTAGCTCCAAGAACATGGCATCTTATTCAGCTGTACTTTAACTGTGTGTGAGAGTTTGTATGTATGAGTTTATGTCTGAGTGTGTGTGAGTCAGTGTATGTGAGTGTGTGAGAGTTTGTGTCTGAGTGTGTGAGAGTTTGTGTGTGTGAGTTTGTACGTGAGTTTGTGCCTGAGCATGTATGTGAGTTGGTTGTGTGAGTGTGTGAGTTTCTGTGGATGGCTGTGTAAGCATGCCACAGGACACGTGGAGGTCAGAGGACAGCCTTGGGTGCTGATCCTCATGTTTTACCTTGTTTGGCACAGGGTTTCTTGCTGGACTGACATGGGTACTCCCGGGCATTCTCCTGTCTCCACCTCTGGTTTGCAGGAATGTGGGGTGACAGGCATGCCTGGCTTGCATTTGTGTTCTGCAGATTCTAGTTCAGGTCCTCAAACCTGCACAGCAAGAACTGTACCCAATGGGCCACCCCACCAGCCCCAGTACAAGGCCTTTGAAAAGGACAGGAACAGCACTGGTGGGATTTGACGCTGGTTTGAAGGGGCGGAGTCGGAGAGTGTGGGTTTAGATGTTGTCATCTAAACGTTGAATGAGATGTCAAGGCACTTACAGTTCAGTAGCTCTGTTGGGCTGAGATGCAAGAGCTGGGCACCTTGAATGTGATCCACTGGGAATGAGCCAGCACAGAGAAGAATCCAGACCTGAGCTCCGAGGGCTTCCCATTTCATGTGGCAGGACGAGGACTTGTGAGCATCAGCCACAATACTGTGATTTAGGTGGCTGATTATTTTCAGTTTGGATAGATTTTCCATGCTAAGACAGTTAGTCATTTATGTTCTCAAAAATACTTTTCAAATTCTATTATCATACCAAATGTATTTAATCATATTTATTTCTGTAGTTATTGCCAAGCCTCCCTTCCAAACTATAAATTTCTTTAGAACTGGGACAATGTTTCATTGCTATTATATCCACCAACCCTACCACAAAACTGAGAGTGGTAATATTAATCACTGACATTTATCCATCCCTTACTTTGTACCAGCATGATTCAGAGAACTTTACATATATTAACTCATAGAGGCTTCTGTTGCTTTTTTTTTTTAACTGCTGTGATCCAAACACCCGACAAGAAGTAACTTAAGAAGGGGAAGGTTCATTTCAGCTTACAGTTTGGAGGATGCAGTCCGTCACAGCGGGAAAGGCTTGCAGGCAGAGCAGGAAGCTGTCAGGGTTACACCCCTGGTCAGGAAGCAGCCATGAGCACTGCTCAGCCCCTCTCTGCTTCCCCTCCCAGCTCAATAGACGAGTGCCTTCCACATTTGGGGTCGCTCTTCACTCTTCAGTTAGACTTCTCTGCAAACATCCTGAAGACACTTCCAGGAGTGTGTCCCAGTGTTGCATTGCTTTCTTTTTCATTGTTGTGACCACAAACCCAACAAGAAGCAGTTTATGGAAGGAAATGTCTATTTCTGTCATGGTTCCAGGAGGATACAGTCCGTTGTGGCTGGGAAGGAAGGAACAGGAGTGAGACTCTTGATATAGGATCTGATATATAATACCGATTCTATTGCAGCCATAGGATGAGGAAGCAGAGAGTGAACAGGAAGTAAGGCCAGGCTAAAACACCCCTACTGACCCACTTTCTCCAGTGAAGTTCCACCCACTAATGGTCATGACCTTCCCAAACAGAGCCAGAGGCCAGCCATCCAGTGTTGAAATGGATAAGCCTATGGGGGACATTTCATCAGAGCACACGGCAATGGCTTGTTAATTCTAAAGGTTGTGACTGAAGATTAAGTATCGTAAGACCCCAAACAGCTACTTGAGGAAAGAATTTTCATTGTCTCTGTATTGCAAACAAATGAACCAAAAGTCAGACTCAATGCCCTATCAACAGATAGCAAAGTGACGGTTTAGTTTTATAGGTAGTGCTTAAAAATACTTATTAAAAACAAATGCATAGGAATTTTATAAAAGCTCTCACATGCAGGTTCTTGTACTGACTTCTAACTTTGACTAATTTGGGAGAAATTATTCAATATGTAATCTGTAAGATAGCGTAACTAAAGGCAATTCTCATTCTATGATGTGTACCTATTGATACTTTTACTTTTCAAGATCTATACCTACTGGGGTGGTGGATCTGGGGATCAAGTGCTTATCCTATAAACATGAGGGCTAAAGAGTTCAGATCCTAGCACCCACCTGTGATCCCAAATGCAAGGGAGGCAGAGACAGGAACTGGCTAGCCAAGCTAGCTTAAATGCTGAGCTCCAGGCCCTAAATTTACAAGGCTCAGAGTGATGGAGAACGACACCAAAGCCAACCTCAGGTCTCCATACATGTGCACCGTATGTATACATGCACCTCCACACACATGCACACCCCACACACATCCACAAAGAGGTATATATACATAGGAGACATGTAATATTCACTGTGTGCTTGGCCGAGTGCTGACAATCGTTGTATAGACTGTGTCCATTGCTCCAGACCTCACCAGGATGCTACCCAGCCACCGTATTGCCCAGCACCCCACAAAGCAGCAGGGAAACCCTGTTTTGATCTCAGTGAGTAGAGGTTAGCCTCCTCTGCTCTGTAGCAGTAGAGACAGCACCACAGCAGACCTGCGTTTTTGTCTTACTTCTCTCGGCTAGGGTCATATTTCATGGTCTCTCCATGCTGAATATATTAAGAGCTTGTTTTTTTTCATTCCTTGGCATTATGGTGTAAAAACAGCACAGGTTTAAAATCTGTTTCCTGTTAGCATGCCTTTGGACTGTTGCCTGTTGGTTATGAATAAAGCTAAGAAGACTATTCTTACATAGGTCCTTTTGTGGGTTTGTGTTTACATTTTTCTTGTGTGACTCCCAAGAAATGCATTTCTTGGGCCACAGGTTAATCTAGAAGGCTCTAATGAGTGGTTGTTCAAGGGGATACGAACCCCTTTGCACAAGGAATGAGAGTCTGCATAGTTGCTCATTCTAGTCAGTTCCTAGTGCAGCTGGCTTTTAAATGTCTTTTGTCTTCACAATGACTTCTCTAACTCTTGAGAGGGTGTAAAGAGAAAATCCTTGCCTACAACCCCAGGTCTTCACGACAGTGTGACCACAATGCTTTTTTCAGCACAAGAACCCCTGGAACAAGCTGGGGAGGTATTACTTTCGGAATTGGCAGTGTTTCCAATCGCTGATTCAGTCCGGAGATGCTGTCAACCTCCTGGTCCTTCACATCTCAGCCTGGATCCCTCCACCAGCAGCCCTGCCTCCTGAAGTGTAGGTGAAGGGAGGGCCTGTGTGGTAGTTTTAATGTAATTGGTCCCCATAAGCACATAGAGAGTGGCACTTTTAGGAGGCGTTGCTCTGTTGGAGTAGATGTGATCTTGTTGGAGGAAGTGTGTCATTGTGGGGGTGGGCTTTGAGGGTTCCTATGCTCTAGATACCAACCAGTTTCACAGTCCCCTTCCAACTGCCTTTTGATCAAGATGTAGCCAGCACCACGCCTACCTACACAGCCGCCATGCTTCCTTGTCATGACAATGGACTGAACCTCTGAAACTGTAAGCGAGCCACCTCGATTAAATGTTTTCTTCATAAGACTTGCTGAGGTCATTGTGTCTCTTCACAACAATAGAAACCCTAACTAAGATAGCTTCTCTTTAAATGCTTATGTTGCTAGGTGGTGGTGGAGCATGCCTTTAATTCTAGCACTCGGGAGGCAGAGGCAGGTGGATTTCTGTGAGTTCGAGATCAGCCTGGTCTACAAGAGCTAGTTCCAGTACAGGCTTCAAAGCCACAGAGAAATCCTGTCTCAAAAATAAATAAATAAATACTTATATTTTTGTTTCTTCTTTTAAGACAAAATCTCCATATATAGTTCAGGCTGGTCTTGACCCCATGATCCCCCTGCCTCAGCCTCCTTAATGCAGGGATTTCAGGCCTATTTCACAGTGCTAGGCTGTCAGGCTCCTCTTCACTGCTTTAATCTTGGAACAGCACAGACCAGGAATGTCCCAGTCTCTGACACTTAAGTGTCATGTGACTAAGAGAAGCCATTGATGACTATTCTCAATTTTCTCATTTGTAGCAGGTGGATAGCCAAACTGCTCTAGCAGAGTGGCTGCATAGGCAAAATACACTAATTACATAAAGTGTCCATCACTCTTCTGGGTACACAGATGGATCAATCTACAGGCGCATTTTTCACAGGGGACTGCCTGTGTTGTAGAAAGGGAAGCATAGCCATTCTTCAAATGCTTATTGAGCTTGTAATAAAAATAATAGTTAATACGTATCTCTGCCTGCTGTCGGGCCGTGTGCTCGTGGCAGACGGCGGCTTATTTAATCCTCACAACGACTCTCTGAGGTAAGTGGGAGCAACATCTCCGTTTCACCAACAAGGAGACAGAGGAGGAGAGCTATGCAGCCATTTCTCCGAAGACTGGAAAGTGACAAACCAAGGTCTGGCCAGGCTCATTTGTCAACTGCGTCCTCCCGTCACCTCAGTTCACTGTTTTTAAAATACTCTGTCTCAGGCCAGTCACCTGAAGTGCACAGAAAAGTCAGACCATGCTTACACAGGGGACCGCCACCCCAGCATCCAGAGCATAGGCTGAGTAACAGTAGAAGATAAAGAAGGGCCACAGTTGCACGCACAGCGGCTGGAGAGTGGTCAGACAGGATCTGAGGAGGGGGGAATGCTTGGCTGTCTGGCAGGGATTTCCAGAAGCAGAAAACCCGCCAGGGTTTCTAGGCAGAGGAGGAACACAGACACATCATGGAGTGTAGAACCTCATCTCAGGGGCTGGGAGAAGACCAGCTGTAGTGAGGTGGGGGGTGTTGCATCCACGAGGCTCCTGTACAGTTGTGCAGCCTTTGCTTTCCCTTGGCATCCACACTGAAGTGGGACCACAGGTATTTCCATGCATACATTCTCAACATCCCTGAAAATGACTTGCAAGTAGTTTGCTTTATACACATCAGAATATTGTAGGAGTCACAGTAGCAATAGCTTTCCCAGTGTGCACAGAAGCTGACTCAGTGACTTTGTGGGTGCGAGGTGGAGACAGGAACCAAGAAGGGCACATTTGCAGAGGAAAAGGCATGGCTAAAAGTTGCCAAAATTCCAGTAAAGAAGCTGACCAGAGCAATGTTTGTTGGAATGGATTTTAAATGTCCAGTGGGCTGTGCAGGTGTGGGAACCCGAGTTCAGATCCCCAGCATCTACCTAAGAAGGCATGGCTGTCTCCCCATTGCTGGGAGGAGAGGCAGAGACTAGAGATGCAAGGATCACAGACACCAGCCAAGCAAAAACAAAGCATAAAACAGGAGCTCCAAGTTCAGTGAGAAACCCTGTCTCAGAGAAGTGGATCTTCCCTGCTCATCTACTGCCTCTCCCCAAACACACACTTATTTGGACATATGTGTCAGCCACACACACACACACAGACTAAGGCAAGTATTGTCACATTAGCTAGAGGGGCTCAAATTCTAACTTTTCTAAGTAGACTTGAAAATATAAAACATTGCTTTTTGGTATAAGCATCCAAGGCACATTTCAGAACGATATGTGATAATTTTTTAAAAATGGCTGACAGCCGGGCAGTGGTGGCGCACGCCTTTAATCCCAGCACTTGGGAGGCAGAGGCAGGTGGATCTCTGTGAGTTCGAGACCAGCCTGGTCTACAAGAGCTAGTTCCAGGACAGGCTCCAAAACCACAGAGAAACCCTGTCTCGAAAAAAACCAAAAAATAAAAATAAAAATGGCTGACAGCTTGTCTCAGCACGAGTCTTCTCAGAAGCACAGCCTGGATAAGGGTCTCTGGGCACATATGTGTTTGGTAGGGGAGTAGCCTTGGCAGGGACGGTGTTGGCAGGGAAGGTGGCCAGTACCCAGTAGTCAAGCACTTTCCTGCTGGAAGCAATGGAGCTCTACTCTGCTGTGGGGGGAGTGGATTATGGCAGTAGGCATAGACCCTGGGCCTCAGCTACTCCTTCTGGGAGAGGCTGCTTTGGGGTGAGGTCACATGGGTGCGTGCACAGTCATCAGCACCCATGGCAAGGCAGGCAGGCTGAAGAGCCTGGGGGAAATTCCTCTTGCAGATATGCAGGTGCTGGGGGCTTGGAGTCTCTGGCTTGCACTGAAGTAGTGACATGGGGCACGGGCAGAGTAGCACATCTGTGCATGGTGATGACTCCTCGGAGCTTTAGAGCATTAGCGTTCCTCATGTCTTGGAACCTCCCTCATAGCAGAACTTGCCTCTTGCGGCAGAAGGAAAGACGTGAGGCTGGGAAGCTTGTGTTCATACCCACCCTTCTCTTGGTCTTCCTGCTCATGTGTTTAGATGTCTTTTTTTTAAAGATTTATTTATTATGTATACAGTATTGTGTCTGCCTGCAGGCCAGAAGAGGGCACCAGATCTCATTATAGATGGTTGTGAGCCACCATGTGGTTGCTGGGAACCCAACTCAGGACCTCTGAAAGAGCAGGCAAGCCGGGCGATGGTGGCGCACGCCTTTAATCCGAGCACTTGGGAGGCAGAGACAGGTGGATCTCTGTGAGTTCGAGACCAGCCTGGTCTACAGAGCTAGTTCCAGGACAGGCTCCAAAGCCACAGAGAAACCCTGTCTCGAAAAACAAAAAAAAAAAAAAAAAAAAAACAAAACAAACAACAAAAAAAGAGCAGGCAGTGCTCTTAACTACCAAACCATCTCTCCAGCCAATAGATGTCTGTCTTTTGAGCTCTATTGTGAACGGTTGAGTTTAGAGGCTTAGTGTTGTTTGCCTTTGCTCTTCACCTTAGCGAACAGAATGTATTTCATGTATACACTTGTGAAAGAGTTTAAAGCTTTAACTGTTAAGATGAGGTGTGGGAGAGTCAAGTCACACCCAGCTGCTTGTGACATGACTTGAACTCAACTTTCCTGTCTTCCTCTTGCAGAGTTCTGAACCAAGACACAGCCCAGCAAGGCACCTTGGCTAACCTTTGCTGGAGATGTCTAAACTTGACGTGTGTAGAGCATGTGAAGTGCTTGTGGATGCATGGAAAGGAGGGAACACTTGTTCTCCACAGCTAGTCTTTAGAATCCCAGGGCCATTGAACACGGTGTAGTTTTAATTCTGTTATGATTTTACAGGAGTACTATACCTATAGGAATGGGGGAATGAGAAGAAGGGGAAGGGACATTAGCTAAATTCATGTTAATAATAAACATATTAACATAAAGGAAAAACAAAAATTCAGTAGAAGAGTTTTGATTTAAGAATTTAAGAATTGATTTCTGTACAACACACATACACACATACAAGCACATGTGTTTCAAAATAAAATAAATGTCAGTACCATGACCCCTATAATCAAACACAACTTTTTTAAATTTTAAATCTCTATCTATCTATCTATCACCTATCTGTGCATATGTGCACTAACACATGAATACACATGCTCCTGTGGAGGTTCGGGTACCATTTGTGGGATTTGGTTCTTCTACCACGTGGGTCCCCAGCATTGAACTCAGGTTGTGGGCTTGGTAGCAGGTGCCTTTATGTGCTATGGCATCTTATAGGCTTTCTGCAATTACAACTTTAAGCCATGATGATCTGATAAGACACAGGGGGTTATTTCAAATTGTTTTTTTGTATCTGTTGAGATTTGCTTTGTTACCTAGTGTAATGCTATTGTAGAGAAGGATCCATGAGAAGAAGGTATATTCTTTTCTGTTTGGGTGAAATGTTCTATAGATGTCTGTTAAGTCCGTTTGATTCATAACATCTGCTAGTTCCTTTATTTCTCTAAGTTTCTGTCTGACAGACCTGTCCAGTGGTGAGAGTGGGGTGTTGAAGTTTCCCACTATTAGAGTGTGGGGCTTGATGTGTGATTTAAGCTTTAGTGATGTTGCTTTAACAAATGAGAGTTCTCTTGTATTTGGGGCATTGATGTTCAGTATTGAGACTTTATCTTCATGGACTTTTCCTGTGATGAATATGAAATGACCTTCTTCATCCCTTTTGACTAATTTTAGTTTGAAGTCTCTTTTGATAGATAATAGGATAGCTATACCAGTTTGTTTCTTAGGTCCATTCGATTGGAAAATCTTTTCCCAACAATCAACTCTGAGGTAATATCTGTCTTTGAGTTGAGTAATGTTTCTTGTATACATCAGAAATATGGAGTCTGTTTTTATATCCACTCTTTTAGCCTATGTCTTTTTATAGGTGAATTTAGTCCATTGATATTAAGGGATATTAATAACCAGTGATTGCTAGTTTCTGTTATTTTTGTTTTTGGTGGTGGTGGTATTGTGTGTGTGATTTTCTTCTTTTGTATTTGTTAGTGTGGTATTATCTATTTCCTGTGCTTTTGTGGGTGTAGTTACTTCCTTAGGTTGAAGTTTTCCTTCTATTACTTTCTGTAGGGCTGGGTTTGTGGAGAGGTATTGATTAAATATGGTTTTGCCATGGAATATATTGTTTTCTCTGTCTCTATTGATTGAAAGCTTTGCTGGATATAGTAGTCTGGGCTGGCATTCATGATCTTTTTTTTTATTTGAATAATGCATGACCAGTATCTTTTGGTTTTCATTGAGCAGTTTGGTGTAATTCTTATAGGTCTGCCTTTATATGTTATTTGGTTTTTTTCCTTTGCAGCTCTTAATATTCTTTCTTCTGTATGTCTCATATTTTGATTATTATGTAGCAAGGGGACTTACTTTTTGGGTGTTCTGTAAGCTTCTTGTATTTTCATAGGCATGTCCTTCTTAGGTTGGGAAAGTTTTCTTCTATGATTTTTTATGAAAATATTTTCTGTGCCTTTGACTTGGACTTCTCTTTCAATTCCTATTATCCTTAGGTTCAAGTTTTTATGGTGTCCCAGATTTCCTAGATAATGTGTGTTAAGAATTTGTTGTATTTAACATTTTCTTTGATCAATGAATCTATTTCCTCTATCATATCATCAATGTCTGAGATTATCTTTTCCATCGCTTGCATTCTGTTATTTATGTTTGCTTCTGTAGTTTCTGATCATTTACCAAGATTTTCCATTTCCAGTTTTCCTTTGGTTTGTGTTTTCTTTATTGCCTCTATTTCAGTTTTCAAGTCTTGAACCATTTCTTTCACCTATTTGATTGCTTTTTCTTAGTTTTCTTTAAGGGATTTGTTGACTTCATCCAATTTTATTTTTTTTGTATTTTCCTCCACTCTTTAAGGGAATTTTTCATTTCCTCTTTAAGGGCCTCAATTATCTTCATAAACTTATTTTTGAGGTTGTTTTTTTCTGCTTCATCTGTGTTGGGATGTTCAAATCTTGTTGACATAGAACCACTGGTTTCTGGTAGAGCTGTATTGCTCTTTATGTTGCTGAGTCTATTCTTGCTCTGTTGCTACCCATCTCTTGTTCTAATTAGAACGGGTCTGTGTGTCAGGGAGGCCCCTTTTCCTCCAATTGGTGTAGCTGGGGGTTGAGGCTCCGTTGAATGCTCTTTCAGATGCAAGCAGGGCAGAACCTTTGATCATCTTTTCTCCAGTATCTACAGACTCAGAAGGTCGCTCCTCCAGGTGCAGGCAGGGTTGAGGCCGAGGCTCTGGTGGTCAGATATTTTCTGGAGGTCACTGCTGTTGTTGAGGCCCACCATGCTGCTGAGGCTTCTTCACGGAGCTCTAGCCTACTGCCCATGCTGATGAGGCACCTAGTTTTTATGTGGATTCTATGGTTCCAAATTCAGGTACTCACCTCTCACAATGAGCACGCTACATACCGAAACATCTCCCCAACTCCCAAGATCAGTATTTTGCAAGACATTTTTCAAATTTCTTTTTTTTTTTTTAAAGTCTGGAGCCTCCAATGTTGTGCTCTTCTGGCATTATAGTCTACGATGCCATCCCATCCTTGGAAGCACACAGACACCAGCACCCTGAATAAGACACCAACGCTTTGTACAGTCCGTTTCTGTGCAAATCCACCTGCGTAAAGAACGTGGTAATACTGCTTTTCTATGAGGAGTAATTTCAAGAGGCAAATGAGATAGCAATGAGAGCCTAATATATGAGCAGAATTACTGACATATTTAGTTGTATTAGTCAATATTTGATACTATAACAAAATATCCAAGGCAAGCAGGCTATACAAAATAAAGAGGTATCTTTAGCTTTTAGGCTTGAAGATTAAAGGGCAAGGCCTGGCTGGGATAAGAACTTGTGGGGGAGGCAGGTAGTCTCAAGTGGGAGGAAGAGATGATGTCTGAAAAGAGAACTCATGAGAGAGACTGAGGTCATGACAACTGGCTCTCAGGAGACGGAATTCATAGCATTCTGCTCCGAGGACATCGTGTCCTGTGATCTCCACAACACCCTCTCCCTTAAAAGTGATTTGTTTGTTTCCATTTGTGTGTGTATCTGCGTGTGCACACACGTGTGCCATGCCCACGCAGATTCTGGAAGAGGACATTGGACCTCCCAGAACTGCCTGATGTGGGTGCTGGAATGGATCCTCTCAACCACCTAGTTCTTAAAGGGCCAGACCCTCTCCTGATACACCATGTTGGAAACCAAGTATTCCACACAGGAACCTTTGAGAGAAATTCAACCTAAACCACAGCCAAGCACTCATCTTCATGACAGCTCCTCCAGTTATATACTTTCCTGAGCTCCTTTGTGCAAACAAGGAAACTGAGGCACAGATGAGCACAGCATGCTGGCCAAGCACACACACTTTATGTAGCAGTGCTAGTGTTTATACATTTACACTTAATAAACTGTTATAGAACACTTTTGCAATTATTCTTGTTGCTATAAAATAGCTTGCCCAGAGGCTCACTACTCAAATTAAATTCTTGTTTTTGGATGAAGAAGCTCAGCTTTCTTCCTCCACCCTGAGGAGGACCCTGAGGCAGATACCTAGGAAACAAACACCACGAAGTCTGTTCTCTCTGAGGCAGGTGGAGAAGGCAAAGATTGTGCTTGCGGATCCTGTACAGCACTCTCCTTACAGAGCCTCATGCATCTTACCAGCTACTTGGAAAGGAAATCCACCCTGATTGCCACCCCACAAACAAGCCAATAAACAGTATATCTTCTAACTGATGGGATCAGGCCAGGATAGCTTGTTTTGTTGGGCCCATTCTTGTGAGATACAATCATAGTACATTGTGGGTACAGCCGGATGTTTTCACATTGAAGTTGATATTTACATACCAATTTAAAGAGTTTGAAAATGCTGATTTATTTGTTGACTCTTTCAGCAAATATTGTTAGATACAAAGGATGAGTCAGACACTGAGCCAGGATGGACTGAAGACATCTAAGAAACCCAGTCACCCATCCTGAGGCCTCCTCTTTCTCTGTCATGTCACTGGACGCCGACAGGCGCCACTGTGTGCAGTGTGGATGAGCCTCTCTCTGGGTACCTCCGCCATCACCTGGGCTGAGTTCTTTTTCCAGTCAGGGGAGGAGGCTGAGGTCTTCCCTAGCAGAGGGGACCAGGCTGCCGTAGCACTCTTCATCAGCTTGTAGGTCATGAGGCTGAACGCAGCAGGTCAGCTGCCACCTGACCCAGGCCCCAGCATGCAACAGGCCTTCGGTTCCCTGCATCTCACTCTCGCTCAAGGGTAGGGAAGCTGAAATAAACACTACAGGTGACTTACCACCTACAAATTGTTACACCTCAAAGACTCAAATATATGGAGGCCATTTCTTCCCTTTTCTAAGTTATCAAATAGAATTTATGAACCTTCTGATTCATGGGATTGGAATGAAGCCTATAAAATCGAGGCAATAAAACTCCATTCCATAGCTTTGCTCAACTTCTTTCAGGCAAATTTTTGTAACCTAATAATACCTTGCGGTTGTAAAACTTATATCCACTGTGGGCATTTGCTGCCGTGGCTGGTGCTGTTTCACGCTTCCGCTAGCAGTGCACGTTGCCGAGCAGAAGTTCTATTTTGTGTGTGTAAATATGGTGCCGGTATGCACATACGTGGTCAGTGAAAAGACCAGTTGGCGTGTGATGAGATTCAATTTGTCAGCTACTTCATACTAACGCTCCCTGAGGTTCTGCTGTGTGAGTAGCAGCAAGCCTTGTATAACGACATCAGGGTTTGAGTTTCTCAGGCAGTGACGGGTCGAGGCAGTTCTGTGGGCTGTGGCACAGAGTGTAGAAGCCTAGCTAGCAGCAATGTTTGTACGGTGGCCGCATCTCTAAACAGGAACAACCGATCCACATGTAAGAATTCAGGTTTGGGATTGAGGGATAAAGAGGTCCATCATAGACTGGACAATGGGCGTTCAAAGGTAGCTCATTCATGGTGCTTAGAAATTCCAAGAGGAGAGGAACACACTGTGCCACAGGTAACCTGGAGAAGGATGGTCAGGTGGACATTGGGAGGGGCAGGTATAGACCAAGCCTTTCTTTCCTGTGACTTCGTGTGAAACACAAGCAGGCTTGGGATTGTCTAGTTTCGGCAACCGGAGCAGGCCCTGTGCTGGTGTCCCTGGCTGTTTGGTACCCAGTCCTGGGCTGACGAGGGCAAGCAGATAGAAGCTGACAAAGAGGGCGGTCAGCACTCAGAGGAAAGCTGTAGTCTTAGCTCTCAGAGGGAATGGAGAGGATCAGGAGTGCAAGGACATTCATGGCTGTGTCCGTAGCCGTGTCCTGTCCCAAACAAAACAAAACAGTGCCCGAAACAAAGAGAAATAGCAGCAAATGGACACAAAGAAACGTAACATAAAACGGAGGTTGTTGGTGATGTGTGTGTCCCCACACAGCTGCTCTCTGGGCAGTGGCCAACTGCAGGCCAGCGGCAAGGCCCGTAATATGCAAGCATCAAAACACATAAAATAAAAAATATACAGTTTATACAGCTGTGTGGGGCCAGGGCAGCTGGGAGGGAAGAGTCTTGGGGCAGAGACACGGCTCCCCAGGTGCATGAGGCTGAGGGAAGAAACTGACCTGACTCCGGTATGTTAAGAATCTGTCTTGAGATGTGACCTCAGTGACCAGGAGGATTGAAGCACCTGGAAGGTGACAGAGGCCTTGCCGTGGAGCTCTCCTGGTTAAGAAGTACAGACTTTGTTTTATGAAGTGGCGGGGGAAGGAGGGTAACAGTGAGTTTTGTTTACTTCTGTTTGGTGAAAATTCTATGCCCTAAATCTGCGCTGCTTAAAGATTAATGGGGTTTCACATTTCGTCTTTGTAAGATAAACAGGTGGACACGGTTGGGACTTTCAGTAGTTGTGTAAAACCACATTTACTGTCACATTCCGAGGGATGACAAACCTTGGCGCTCTCTTTGCCACCCCAGCAGCTAGCACAGAGCAAAGAGGCAGTTTCCCTAAACCCAGAGCCCTGCATCACACGGATTGAGTCACAGGGCTCCAGGGCTCCACCCAGGAGATGCCCAAGGGTTTCGTGTGTGCTCTGGAATAAGATGCTGAGTGCAAACCCTTGCCCGGACACTGTATGACCAGAGATAAGTTGTTTAGTTTGTTTCCTCAGATAGAAAATGCAGTTAGGGCTGGGGAGAGGACTGAGGCAGTAATGTGTCATGCATGCACGAGGACCGGGGTATGGATCTCCAGAACATGCAGGGGCAAAAAACCAAACACCCACAGCTGGGTGTGGTGGCACACCTGTGGATGTGGTTCACACCTGTGAGTGTGGTGCACACCTGTGAGCATGGTGCACACTTGTGAGCGTGGTGGCACACCTGTGGATGTGGTTCACACCTGTGACTATGGTGCATACCTGTGGGTGTGGTGCACACTTGTAACCCTCTCACTGGCAGGGGGAGTCAGGGATTCTTGGGGCCCTCTGACCTGCTAGTATTGAACTAATGAGCTCTGGATTCCATAAGAGGCACTGTCTTAAAAACCAAGGTAGGCAGTAATGAGAGGAGACAGCTGACACTGACCTCTGACCGCCACATGTGCACACATGTATACTCACACAAATAGATTTAACGAGAATGTCTGTCATAGTCGTGCTTTCTGCAGCAGTAACTTTGGATGTATGTGTGCTTTGCACAGCGTTGTTGTGATGGTATGCACGCGGAGTCTAAGTGACATCACAGCAGAATAAAGGGCAGTGGGACGATGCTTAGGGAAAGCGCTGGCATTGCTACCACCTTAGTTGTGGAGGAGCAAAGCCCCTTCTATAGTAGAGGTTAGAACAATGGTAGACTAACACCCTCTGACCCTATGTGGGTGTTCCATCCTGCCCATCACTATGTATCAGTGACAGACACAGCCTGTTTCCTCCTGCTCGTCTGCATGAGTAAGATGCAGACATTTGGGAGCCAGAGAAGAGAGTGAGGATGTGGGATGTCCTGCCGTGTGTCGGGAATGTCTTGAATGATTGCATCTGATAGATTCTGACAATTTTTTCTCTGTCCTACTTTGTTTCATGTGTGTATGTTTGTGTGTTGAGGCCAGAAGACAAACTTGGATATTCCTCCACCTTGTGTCTTATATATTTTTTTAAACAGTGTCTTCTTGTTGAACTGGAGTTACTTATTTTATCTTGGCTGACTGACCAGTAAGGCCTGGGAATCCCTCTCTGTCTGTCCCCAGTACTGGTATTAATACTATTGTTTTAAGTATGTAACCACTTGCCTTTTAATTACTAATTATGTAGAAAATATACCCAATACGGGTGGGAGAGAAGGCTTGTTTGGCCAGCCTTGCAAGTGTGAGGTCACTGATTGATTCCTAGCGTCTGTAAAAAGCCTGGCACGGTGTCACGTGTTTGTAATTCCCATGATAGCGAGAAGGGAGGAAGCACAAGGCTTCTCTAACCTTGCTGGAAGAGACCCTAACTCAAGCAAAATGAAGACAGCTTTTGAGAACCCATGCTCCAGATTGACCTCTGAGGTCTACACAGCTGGATTCACATGCATGTACACCCATGAACACACGTAAGAGATACTGAACACACCGTCAGTATCTAGTGTGTCCTGCATATGCAGAGCCCGGGTATGTCCTGCACACAGTGCCATGGCCTGGCGAAGCCTTCAGGTCCAAGAGTGGCCTTCGTTCCAGTTAGTCTCACAGCAAGAGATGTTCGGTCTCCCTGAGCTTCAGGATTGTCTTGTTGGAGCACAGGGATCCATAAAGATTGTGTCATGTGGTTTATGCTTTCTTCGGGGGCTGGGGAGAGGCGCTCATTTTTGGCTTCATATAGTTTTGTTGTTTTACATGGTGGCAGTGTAGAGCTCGCACTAAATATTAGAGCTTACACAATTAGGCTTGAATGTTGTCCATGCTGCTTAAAATACCTTCTCTTTGGTGTTCTATTGCAGAATTATTTAAATAATGATTGTACCCACAGTCCAAGTAGAAACTAAGTAAGAATGGCGGAACCATGCCGGGGAGCCCCATGGCGATGCGCTGTAACTACAGTTAACTCCATCAGAATCAGGGACTCTCAACCAAGGGACTCCACACGCCTCCAGACAGCAGTGGGTTTGTAGCCGCAGCTGCGTCCTTCCCTACCTGGCCTTGAGACCTTGCAGAGAGCAATGCCACAGTGGGAACAAAATCTCACTGAAGGGTTTTGCTGGGACCTCGGGAGGGGTCTCCACTCGCGTCTCTTTGTTCTTGTCAGCCATCTTCCCTCCTTTCATAACAAGTCTTTGTTTTGTCCGATGTTAATCAGAGCCCTAGAAGCTGACAACGTTACCTAAGAGACCCGGGCCCTCCTGAAACAAGGGAAGCATAGGTAAAGTGATGGCTGTGGTCATGGCGATGGGATCGGAGGAACACACCATACAAGATTAACTGCAAATGCGCGTTCACCTTTACCGGGTGGTTCCCAGCAGGTAGACTGTAAATCCGCAGTGTATCATGTTGTCTGAAAGTCTGAAAGGATCTGAATTGTAGATTGAGCAAACCACCTGGAAATAGCCTCACGTGGCATTAGAAGCATCAGGCTAAGTCGGCGGTTCCCAGAGGTCACATGGGGAATACACGGACCTGTCAGGGTGCAATTTGTTGGCAATATTAGCGAGTTGTCAAGGTTTATAAGCAGGGTGTCGCCTTTATAAATGAGAGCAGAATGAGCCACCCTCCCGCAGACTGTCCTGTCTGCTTGCATTCTGAGCTGCTTTTGTGAAGAGCAATGGAATAGAGGACTAGCAGCTGCTGGACTAGAGGTACACAAAGCTCCCGGGGCCAGGGTGCCCAGGGTGTGAGGCCTGGTGCCCATGAGACTGTGGGAACTATGGTGGCAGTGTTTCATAGCTGTGGGGCTCCCCAGTCATAGTTCCATCATCCCTGTTTAATTTTCATTTTGGTACAATTGACATAATATATATATTTAATAGAAATTTACACAAAAGCTAACAGAAAAATTCTAAAAACCTTCCAAATTGCATTCATGATTTCCTAGTTGTGAACATTTTACCACATTTATTCCACCTCCTTTCATAATTCATATCTAAAATATGTACCACATACAATATATGATTGCATAGCATTAAATACACAATATATGCACATATAATTACTTCTTTTCACATTTATTTTTTAGTTATGTCCATGCACCTGTGTTTGCAGGATAGAGGGCAGGTTGCAGGCCTTGACTCTCTCTTTATACCATGTGAGTTTCAGGAATCATGCTTTGGCTCCAGGATTCAAAGCCAGCACCTTTATCTGGTGAGCCATCCTGGTGGTTAAGTTGTTTCCATTCTGGTGAGGCTTGTGTGCTTGAATCTGGTCACAAGGAAGATGAAATACAGATTATGGGTCTGCCTTTTAGTCTCGTGTTTTCTCTTCTTTAGCCTGGAACAATTCTTTAGCCCATCTTTTATGACAGCTGTAAATGGTTTAAATCTTTTCCTCTTTAGAACATACTACCTTTTAATTTTCTAGATACATTGCCAAAAGAATGAGGTGAAATTAATAGGCATGATGTTTCATCCATTACATTTAAATGTGCTCATTTTAACCCACAACTGGTCAATGCAGTGAGAAAGTGACCGGGAGGCTCCCACGTGATGTCTGCAGCACAACCCCTAGACCAAGGCCTGGGCTACATGGAAGTAGAGGAGGCAGAAAGATTGTAAGATCCACAGGATCAGGATACCAGCTGCTAGATTTGTGTTTTATGTCATTAATTCCCATTAATTCCCAACAATGTGGTTGCCTTAACAAGTCCTGCGTATGCAATAATGGAACCAGGTGATATGCCAAAGGGGATGGGAACCTCTCAAAGGGCCACATGCTAGAGGAAGAGCTAAGGGCTCAGTGGCTGCTAAGAAAGGGAGACCTTTGTCTTCTCCATATCCAACCTCGGCGCGTGCGCGTACACACACACACACACACACACACACACACACACACACACACACACACATACACACACGGCTAACACGTAACAGTAACCATCAGAGAAGAGGTCATGCGTTTGAGAGGAGTGGAGCGGGTACAGAAAGAGTTGAAGGGAGGAAGCAGGAGGTGGTCAAGCCATCTAAATAAAGTGCTCACGTATCAAATTCTCAACAAACACAAACTTCAAATGAAAAAATGATAATTCCGTAACATAATTAGTACATGAGGGACCTCCATAAAGCTATTAGCAGATTTGTCAGTAGAAAATGTGCAATTGGAGACAGCAAAAGGATACGTTTAAAATGGAGAGATCACAACAAAGGAGCAATCCCTAAGCAAAATGCACACTCCGCATAGCTGTCCATCCAACAGAAAGGTGAGATAAAGATTCTCCCAGTTACACAAAAGCGGAGGAATGCGCTCAGGAAACTGCCCGGTAGGAAAGGCAGTGGGGGCGGCTTGCACGGAGACAAAAGCCGGCTAATTAGGAGCAGGGAAGTCATTAGACATACACAGCTTCCTGGTGAGGAGAGCTATGGGGGAATGTTAATACGTTAGCACTGTAAGGGTGGCACATAGACTACTTTGCATTCAGCAAAAGTTTAAAATAACTACAGATAAATATTTTTTTTAATGTATCGGGATTCCAGAGCATGTGAAGTGTGGCACCAGTATCCTGAAACTGAGAAACAAACAAGAAGTCACAGAGCTTTCTTATGTAATGACGGTTACACTTTAATCAACTTGTAATAGACTAATGTAACTATGTGGAACTTTAGGTAGTCTTCATGGTAGCCATAAAGAAAGAAGCCCTCGTAGGTACAAGAAAGATGAAAGGGGAAAAATCACATCATACTACTGTAAAAATAACCACGTTGAAAGGGGCAACAGGAGATGATGAACCAGGAGACCCCGCACATCAGGAATCAGTGGCCAAAGAGTGAGAGTCGGTTCTTACCTGTCAGTGGTCACTTCATCCAAAGATACAGAGTTACTGGATGTTTAAGGAGACGGTAGTATGCTTCCTACCAAGAATGGAGAAGACTATTCCTTGCAAGGAGTAAGCAAAGGGGCAAAGATCTTATATCAGGCAGAGTTGAAGTTAAAAACTATCATAAGAAGGGGAAGATCATCAGAGGTGAAGAGCTAAGTCAACTAGACGGTTATAAAGACACATGCAGTCCATATCAAAGTATCAACGTGTACAGAAATGGACAGCAGTGTAGAACGAGGAGGCTCTGGGTCATGAGTAACCATCAGTGGAGCTAACCATCTGGGAACCAGCAGAAATGAATGACGTTACAGGCCAGGCCAACCAGAGAAACACACAGACCTATGCTCACAAGCACACAGACCTCATAGACACAGGCATACACATAACTATACATAATTACCTTTTAAAAAGTGAACTAAAAACCCACACAATCTTCTCAACAGACACAGAAAAGGGATTTGACAAAGCTGAACATTTCCTTAGGATTAAAAATGTCAGTGAAATTGGTGTAGGGGCTGGAGAGCTGACTCAGCCGTTATGGGCACTGGATGCTCAGGAGAGATCCCAGGTTTAGCTCTCAGCACCAGCACAGTGACACAGCCATCTGTAACTCCAGCACCAGAGGGTCTGACACCCTCCCTGTGGGGTTCTTCAGCCATGGTCTCACCATTCCTCTTTAGCTTTCATTTGGGTCTGTTTGGTATTTATTTTTTTAACACAAATTTTTACCAAAGCTAACAAGAGTGCCAAAAACCTTTCCAAATTCTCTCCAGACAGATTTCTCACCTGTGAACATTTCACATGTATCCTCTCTCATTACCTACATCATATCTAAGATATACACCATATATATGATACATGACATAAAATATGTAATATACACAAATATAGTTACTTAGGATGTTTTAATTTATTATGTGTGCACACGTTTAATCTATTTATTTATTTATTTATTCATTGAGAAAAGAAAGAAAAAAAAACAAGTTTCCACCTCCTCCCAGTCTCCCATTTCCCTCCCCCTCCTCCCACCCATTTCCCCCTCCTCCCACTCCTCTCCCCCTCCCTCTCCAGTACAAAGAGCAGTCAAGGTTCTCTGCCCTGTGGTAAGTCCTAGGTCCTCCCCCCTCTGTCCATATCTAGGAAGGTGAACATCCAAACTGGCTAGGCTCCCACAAAGCCAGAACATGAAGTAGGATCAAAACCCCGTGCCATTGTCCTTGGCTTCTCATCAGCCCTCATTGTTCGCCATGTTCAGAGAGTCCAGTTTTAACCCATGCTTTTTCAGTCACAGTCCAGCTGGCCTTGGTGAGCTCCCAGTAGATCAGCTCCACTGTCTCAGTGGGTGGGTGCACCCCTCATGGTCCCGACTTCTTTGCTCATGTTCTCCCTCCTTCTGCTCCTCATTGGGACTTTGGGAGCTCAGTCCAGTGCTCCAGTGTGGGTCTCTGTCTCTATCTCCATCCATCACCAGATGAAGGTTCTATGATGATATGCAAGATATTCGTCAGTATTGCTATAGGCTAGGGTCATTTCAGGTTCCCTATCCTCAGCTGCCCAAGGAACTAACTGGGGACCTTGGCTTGGGATCCTGGGAGCCACTCTAGGTTCAAGTCTCTTGCCAACCCTAAGGTGGCTCCCTTAACTAAGAATTGTGCTTCCGTGCTCCCCTATCCAACCTTCCTTTATCCCAATCCTCCTTTTTCCCCAAGTTCCCCCCATCCTCCCCTTCTCGCTTTTCTCTCCCCATCTCCCCTTACCCCCATCCCACCCCACCCCCAAGATCCCAATTTTCTCCCCGGCAATTGTGTCTACTTCCCATAGCCAAGAGGGTAACTATATGTTTTTCCTTTGGTTCACCTTCTTACTTAGCTTCTTTAGAATCACCAATTGTAGACTCTGTGACCCTTATTTATAGCTAGAAACCAATTATGAGTGAGTACATCCCATATTCATCTTTTTGGGTCTGGGTTACCTCACTCAGAATAGTGTTTTCTATTTCCATCCATTTGCATGCAAAATTCGAGAAGTCATTGTTTTTTACCGCAGCGTAGTACTCTAATGTGTAGATATTCCACACTTTCTTCATCCATTCTTCCATTGAGGGGCATCTAGGTTGTTTCCAGGTTCTGGCTATTACAAATAATACTGCTATGAACATGGTTGAACAAATGCTCTTGTCATATGATAGGGCATCTCTTGGGTATATTCCCAGGAGTGGTATTGCGGGGTCCAGGGGTAGGTTGATACCGAATTTCCTGAGAAACCGAAACACTGACTTCCACAGTGGTTGCACAAGATTGCATTCCCACCAGCAATGGATGAGGGTACCCCTTCCTCCACAGCCTCTCCAGCAAAGGCTATCCTTGGTGTTTTTGACTTTAGCCATTCTGACAGGTGTAAGATGATATCTCAAAGTTGTTTTGATTTGCATTTCCCTGATCACTAAGGAGGTTGAGCATGACCTTAAGTGTCTTTTGGCCATTTGAACTTCCTCTGCTGAGAATTCTCTGTTCAGTTCAGTGCCCCAATTTTTAATTGGGTTAATTAGCATTTTAAAGTCTAGTTTCCTGAGTTCTCTATATATTTTGGAGATCAGACCTTTGTCTGTTGCGGGGTTGGTGAAGATCTTCTCCCAGTCAGTAGGTTGCCTTTTTGTCTTGGTGACAGTGTCCTTTGTTTTACCGAAGCTTCTCAGTTTTAGTAGGTCCCATTTATTCAATGTTGCCCTTAATGTCTGTGCTGTTGGGGTTACACATAGGAAGCGATCTCCTGTGCCCATCTGTTGTAGGGCATTTCCCACTTTCTCTTCTATTAGGTTCAATGTGTTCTGACTGATCGTGAGGTCTTTAATCAATTTGGACTTGAGTTTTGTGCATGGTGATAGATATGGGTCTATTTTCATTCTTCTACAGGTTGACATCCAGTTGTGCCAGCACCATTTGTTGAAGATGCTTTCTTTCTTCCATTGTATACTTTTGGCTCCTTTATCAAAAATGAGGTATTCATAGGTTTGTGGGTTAAAATTCGTGTCTTCTATACGATTCCATTGGTCAACTTCTCTGTTTTTATGCCAATACCACATTGTTTTCATCACTGTAGCTCTGTAATAGAGTTTGAAGTCAGGGATGGTAATGCCTCCAGACAATCCTTTATTGTATAGGATTGTTTTGGCTATCCTGGGTTTTTGTTTTTCCATATAAAGTTGATTATTGTCCTCTCAAGATCTGTGAAGAATTTTCATGGGACCTTGATGGGGATTGCATTGAATCTATAAATTGCCTTTGGTAGAATTGCCATTTTTACTATGTTGATCCTCCCAATCCAAGAGCAAGGGAGATCTTTCCACTTTCTGGTATCCTCTTCAATTTCTTTCTTCAATTCCTTAAAGTTCTTGTCAAATAGATCTTTCACTTCCTTGGTTAGAGTTACCCCAAGATATTTTATGCTATTTGTGGCTATCGTGAAAGGTGATGCTTCTCTGATTTCCCTCTCTGCTTCTATATCCTTTGTGTATAGGAGGGCGACTGATTTTTTGGAGTTGATCTTGTATCCTGCCACATTACTAAAGCTGTTTATCAGCTTTAGGAGTTCTTTGGTGGAGTTTTTGGGGTCGCTTATGTACACTATCATATCATCTGCAAATAACGAAAGTTTCACTTCTTCCTTTCCAATTCGAATCCCCTTGATCCCCTTATGTTGTCTTATTGCTATTGCTAGAACTTCAAGCACTATATTGAAGAGGTATGGAGAGAGTAGACAGCCTTGTCGTGTTCCTGATTTTAGTGGGATGGCTTTGAGTTTCTCTCCATTTAATTTGATGTTAGTGTCTGCTTGCTGTATATAGCTTTTATTATATTTAGGTATGACCCTTGTATCCCTAATCTCTCCAAGACTTTTATCATAAAGGGATGTTGAATTTTGTCAAATGTTTTTTCAGCATCTAATGAAATGATCATATGGTTTTTTTCTTTCAGTTTATTTATATGATGGATTACATTGATTTTCGTATGTTGAACCAGCCCTGCATCCTAGGGATGAAGCCTACTTGATCATATTGGATAATTTTTCTGATGTGTTCTTGGATTCGGTTTGCCAGTATTTTGTTGAGGATTTTAGCATCGATGTTCATGAGTGTGATTGGTCTATAATTCTCTTTCTTGGTTGAGTCTTTGTGTGGTTTTGGTATCAGAGTGACTGTAGCTTCATAAAAGGAATTTGGCAATGCCTCTTCTGTTTCTATATTGTGAAATACATTAAGGAGTATAGGTATTAGGTCTTCTTGGAAGTTTTGGTAGAATTCCGCATTGAAACCATCTGGTCCTGGGCTTTTTTTGGTAGGGAGGTTTTTGACGACAGCTTCTAATTCTTCGCGACTAACAGGTCTATTTAGATTGTTCACCTGGTCCTGGTTTAATTTTGGTATATGGTATTTATCTAAAAAAGTGTCCATTTCCTTTACACTTTCCAGTTTTGTGGCATATAGGCTTTTGTAGTAAGCTCTAATGATTCTCTGAATTTCCTCTGTGTCTGTGGTTATGTCCCCCTTTTCATTTCTGATCTTATTAATTTGCATATTCTCTCTCTGCCGTTTGATTAGTTTGGATAGGGGTTTGTCAGTCTTGTTGATTTTCTCTAGGAACCGGCTTTTTGTTTCGTTGATCCTTTGTATTGTTTTCTGTGTTTCTATTTTGTTGATTTCAGCCCTCAGTTTGATTATTTCCAGTCTTCTACTCCTCCTAGGTGAGTCTGCTTTTTTTTTCTAGAGCTTTCAGGTGGGCTGTTAAGTCTCCAATGTGAGCTTTCTCTGTTTTCTTTAAGTGGGCACTTAGTGCTATGAACTTTCCTCTTAGGACTGATTTCATAGTGTCCCATAAGTTTGAGTATGTTGTTTCTTTATTTTCATTGAATTCCAGGAAGACTTTAATTTCTTTCTTTATTTCTTCCTTGATCCAGGTGTGGTTCAGAAGTTGACTGTTCAGTTTCCATGAGTTTGTAGGCTTTCTGGGGGTAGCATTGTTGTTGAATTCTAACTTTAATCCATGGTGGTCTGATAAGACGCAGGAGGTTACGAATATTTTTTTGTAACTGTGGAAGTTTGCTTTGTTACTGAGTATGTGATCAATTTTCGAGAAGGTTCCATGAGCTGCAGAGAAGAAGGTATATTCTTTCCTATTTGGGTGGAATGTTCTATAGATGTCTGTTAAGTCCATTTGTTTCATTACCTCCATTAATTGTCTTATTTCTCTGTTAGGTTTCTGTCTGATTGACCTGTCCATTGGTGAGAGAGGAGTGTTGAAGTCTCCTACTATTAGGGTGTGCGGTTTGATGGCTGCCTTGAATTTTAGCAATGTTTCTTTTATGTACGTGGGTGCTTTTATATTAGGGGCATAGATGTTCAGGATTGAGACTTCATCCTGATGAACTGTTCCTGTTATGAGTATAAAATGCCCCTCTCCATCTCTTCTGATTGATTTAAGTTTGAAGTCAACTTTGTTAGAAATTAGTATGGCCACACCTGCTTGTTTCTTAGGTCCATTTGCTTGATAAGCCTTTACTCTGAGTAGGTGCCTGTCTTTGTGGTTGAAGTGTGTTTCTTGTAAACAGCAGAATGTTGGATCCTGTTTTTTTTATCCAATCTCTTAGCCTGTACCTTTTTATAGGTGAGTTGAGTTCATTGACATTAAGTGATATTAATGACCAATGGTTGTTAACTCCGGTCACTTTTTTAGTCATAGAGTTTGTGTGTTTCCCTTCTTTGATTTCTGTTAGTGACGGGTCTCTAGATGTCTGAGTTATTGTGGTCATTGTTGGACTCCTTGGTTAGTGATTTTCCTTCTATTACTTTCTGTAAAGCTGGATTTGTGGCTGTGTATTGTTTAAATTTGTTTTTATCCTGGAAAATTTTATTTTCTCCATTTATAGTGAATGAAAGCTTGGCTGGGTATAGTAATCTGGGCTTGCATCCATGGTCTCTCAGTTTCTGCAGTACATCTATCCAGGACCTTCTGGCTTTCATGGTTTCCATGGAGAAGTCAGGTGTAAGTCTGATAGGTTTACCTTTATAAGTAATTTGGCCTTTTTCCTTTGCAGCTCCTAATATTCTTTCCTTATTCTGTATGCTTTGTGTTTTGATAATTATATGGCGAGGGGATTTTTTTTTGATCCAGCCTATTCGGTGTTCTGTATGCTTCTTGAACCTTCATAGGTATATCTTTCTTTAGGTTGGGAAAGTTTTCTTCTATAATTTTATTAAATATATTTTCTGGACCATTGAGCTGCACTTCTTCTCCTTCTTCTACTCCTATTATTCTTAGGTTTGGTCTTTTTATTGTGTCCCATATTTCCTGAATGTTTTGTGATGAAAGTTTGTTGGACTTGCTGTTTTCTTTGATCAGTGTGTTTATTTTCTCTATGGTATCTTCAGAATCTGAGATTCTTTCTTCTAACTCTTGTATTCTGTTGATTATGCTTGTTTCTGTAGACTCTGTTTGTTTACTTAAATTTTCCATGTCCAGCCGGCCCTCTGTTTGTGTTTTCTTCTTTGCCTCCATTTCAGTTTTCAAGTCTTGAACTGTTTCCATTATCTGTTTGATTGTTTTTCCTTGGTTTTCTAGGGTATCATTCACTGATTTATTCAATTCTTCAAACTTTCTGTTATATTTCTCATCCATTTCTATAAGGGCGTTTTTTTACATGCTGTTTAAGGGTGTCAATCACTTTCATGAAGTCAATCTTTTCTCCTTCTTGATTAAGGTGTTCATGTCCTTCCGTTGTGAGGTCGCTGGTTTCTGGTGGCTTCATGTTGCTTTTCAGCTTGTTAGGTGAATTCTTGCCTTGGCGTCTGCCCATCTCTTCTTCCAAATGCTCCCTTATGGATCTTCTTTTACCGGATCAGGTCTCCTTGCCTACCCAACGCTGGCTCTCCCCAATGTTGGTTTTCCTCAATGCTGGCTCTCCTGGCGCCCCAACGCTGTCTCTCCTGGCGCCGAGAGATAAGGCCTCCGTGCTGATGGGGCAGCTCGCAAACATAGCGCCTACCCTGCTTGGTGCAGGCAGGCCATAGAAGCAAAGGAACTCCCACCCGCTTGGGTGCCCCGAGGATTGGGACCCAGTGCCCAGACAGGCTGGGCTGGGTGATGTTATGTGCCGAAAGAGGGCGGTGGGGCTGAAGTGGGGAGGGTTCTGGATGGAAGCTGTGTGGGCTAGGAAGAAAGAGGCGGTATGCCAGGAGTGGAGGCCCTGCAGAGAGCCCAAGAAGGATAGGGGGCCAAGGAACCTCTGAGCTCCTGTCCCAGGCTGGCGCTGGGCGGGGCCAGAAACTCACCCCAACGCTGTCTCTCCTGGCGCTGAGTGCTCAGGCCTCTGTGCTGATGGAGCAGCTCGCAAACAAAGCACCTACCCCCAAAGCTGTCTCTCCTGGCGCGCCACGTTTAATCTATTATCTATATGCACACTATGATCCACTTCTCTATCCGTTTAAATGTCCAATGACTTTGCATAGAAATGTCCAAGCCTTCTGCTGTTTCATATTTTCAGGCCTTCCCTGGTTGTGGCAACCTCCTTATTTCCTGATATTTTAATATCTTTACTTGTGGTTGCTCTTTGGTCTTCCTACATGTCACCTCTCTTTGGATTATGGCTGTTGCTGCCTTTTAACCTCCCTGATCCCTCCCCTGCACCTCTATCTTCACAGGGGCCTGCCTTTCTTTTTTACAAATGTCCCGGCGTAAAAGAATGCAGACAGATTGTAAAAATCTTTACAGCTTTAATGGGGAAATAGACTTACAGAACCACTGTTCCCACGGAGACCAGGAAAGCAGAAGCGGCTGCGAGCACACTCGCCATATTTATAGGTAAACATTAGCCCGAGGCGAACACGTCCCCTAAGGGGCTGGACTTATCCTTACATCTCCCCCTTTTGTCTAAATAAGACAGAACTAAACCAAATACAACTATATACAATAATAACATAATAAATATAACAAACAAAATAGAATTGACAGAGGTCCGCAGTGGGTGGGTTCTTGTATCTTGATGGCATTTGTTTTGTAGGGCACAGTGGACAAACACTGGCAGTCCTTGTCCTTGGCCGTGAGACGCCATCGGGGAATATCAAGTAGGGGAGGTACATAAAAAGTTTCTTACTTCAGGATTATAGTAGCCTCCATGTAGAGGAGACAGGGAAGAGAAAGGTCGGGACTGAGAACATGAGGAGAAAGGAAGAACTGTTTTGGAACCCAAAGCAAAAGATGAACCTGTTAGCTAGGCAGCCTGCACCATAGTTGGCCAGTTGGCATGGGGGAGGCACATGGCGGGTTCTAGGAGGTCAGCTTGCTGAAGCGCTCTCCCAGCGGTAGTGACCTGCTGCTAATAAAGAGGATGCTGTGACCGTCCTCTTGACTTAGTTTCCATTTTGCTGAGTGTTTCCACTGAGCCCGTGTAGACACTGGAAGGCTGGGCTAGGTTGTGTTTCCACTGAGTCCGTGTAGACACTGCAAGGCCAGGCTGAGTGGTGTTTTCACTGAGCCCCTGTAGATTCTGAAAGGCTGGCCTGGATGGTGTTTTCACTGAGCCCCTGTAGATTCTGAAAGGCTGGCCTGGATGGTGTTTTCACTGAGCCCGTGTATACACCGGAAGGCCGGGCTTGGTGGTGGTTTTGTTGTTGTTTTTTTCTTTTCACTTAGATTTGAATTACTCTTGAGATCTAGAGCAATTCAGCAACTCATTTCCAAATTCTTACAAATATTGAAGAAAAGGCAGTTTGGCACCTTTTAAATGCATCCTCTGTGTCAAACAAGAATACATATGCCAGTGAATCATCTATAAAATTGTCTAAGACATAAAATCCACCTCTCCTCCATTCTTTCTCCCAGTCTCTCTTTGGGGACTTCCCATGGAAGGAAGATTTCTGACACCTGCCCTGTTGTCATGACCCTTCCCCCAAGCAGGCTCACGGAACTTTAGGAGAGGATTGACACTCCGTCACAGGTGACACTGTGAGATCCAGGTGTCTCCTACTCTCCAACACAAGAGGCACCGACTTTGCCCTGTTGATGTAGTCATAGTAGCTAGACACAGAAAGGGGTTTCACTGATCTGGACCTCACCCTGGGCCTTCTGTAGGCAAACATAGAGGCTGTGCAGTCACTGCACACAGAAGAGAAGCAAGCATCTGTCCCCCATGTTTATCAACATCTTTTGGGCTTTCAAAGGAATGAACTCATCCATACTGCCTTTGATCTCGGATTGATCTCAAGAATGCAAAACAGAGTGATGTGGTACAGTTTGTGCATAGAAGAGACAGCCAATGGGGCCTACTCCTTACCCTCTCCTTTCTGTGTTCAGAAGGCCTTCCACAGTCTTAGCATGTCATGTGGCTACAGGCAACCATGTGACAGCCAACATCCCCAGGTGCCCTGGCTACCAGCTATGGCCAGATTCTTTCAAAGGAGCAGAGGGGAAGTCTACAAACTTTTTTAAGATTTGCTTGTCATATGTGTGTTCACTTCCTGCCTTCCCACAGACTCCAAAAGCTTCTGTTTTAACTGTGGTTAGTTATCTGATCAGGGCCCCTCCCTCAGAAATTACAGGCTCAGAAGGCAGAGTTTGCCAGTGTCCTAACAATTCTCGAACACGATACCATTCATCAGTAAGGACAACTTAGAGCATATCAGAGTGTCACCCTGGCATTGTTTTTCAAAGACTGAGAGATGATGATAACCTCATCATAAGTTTCACTCACCGTAGCTTTCCTGGCACTTTACTTCAGAGGGTCAGTGATGTCCACTCAGCCAGGGCTGTCCAAACACACAGGCAGACAAGACAGCGCCATCGTGAAGAACACTCACTGATGAAAAGAGTTCTTCATCTGGAGCCGCAGTTAAAGTTCTCCATTAGCAGTCACCCCCTGATTGATGGAATGTGTTCTGTCCTGGAATGACCTCTCTGGGATCCTGTGACTAGAAGGATTCCATACTTTGACTTTCAGTCATTGAAGGCTAGCAAATGAACTTGCCTCTATCTCATAGAGGAGGGCAGGAAGCACAAGGCCTCCTGGTCAGAACGGAAGGACTTCATGACGATAATGCGGCTACCAGCGGGAGTTTTGTGATCCCGCCAGCTTCCCAGGCCCACAGAGGAGATGTGAAGGCAGACAAGGTGATGCTGTGTGCACAATGGGCTTTGCATCACAGATGAGGAAACCCCTGTCCTTCTAAGAGCAACTTCTCTAAACCTGCTGGACCTCTGCCCTGCAGGGAGACGTTATCTTCTAATGCTATTATCCTGGGTCAGGAAGCAAATGTGTTTTCTGTCATGAAAGAAAACTACTGCTCTCTTCCAAGGCCTTCTTATCTTTTATTTTCTAAGAAGAACAGACTTATTTACCACCCCTAGGGGCAGCAGGCTGGGCATAGTGAGAGCGCCACCTGTCACTCACGGCTGCTCGATTAACAAACATCCTTGCAAAGGATGATGGACGACATGAAGAAACGTTACAGAGACCTGTCAATCGACAAAACAGTGGAAGGCTGGAAAGCTTTGTAACTTATGGGCGCAGCGAGAAAGTGCGTCTCAGGGCATGATCTCTGAGGCTTGCTTCTCGGACTGGCTCCCTAGTCAAGAAAGGCAGGTGCAAGAGGCTGCTCCCAGAATCTCAGCAGCGTGAAGGGTCTGGATAAACACTGAGCTGGATCCTAGAATCTCAGCAGCGTGAAGGGTCTGGATAAACACTGAGCTGGATCCTAGAATCTCAGCAGCGTGAAGGGTCTGGAGAGACACCGAGGGAGAGATCCTAGGTGGGAGTAAAGTGGGGAGTCTCCCCGGCAGACTAGTTGTCAGATCCCTCTGACCATGGTACCACTTACTATTTTTTCCATGCCAATTACTTCATTTTGTCTTCCTTGAAGATTTGGCTAGAAAGATGGAAATGAAGTTGTTTGAATGAATAGAGCAGAGGGATGCCGTGTTGTTAAGTACAATATGCTTGCATCCTGAGGTCAAACGTTACACTTTCATGTGTGGAGTGTAGATTTAAATTTATATATATGTGTGAACGAAGACTGCATGTTCGTTTCCGGGCTGCCCAGACCCAAATAATCATACAGAGACTATATTAATTACAACAATGTTTGGCCAACAGCTTAGAGGTCTTTCTAACTAGCTCTTATATCTTAAATTAACCTATTTATATTAATCTGTGCATTGTCACGAGACTGTGGCATACTGGTGTGTTCCAACATCCTTCCTCTTGGGCAGCTGCATGGTGTCTCCCTGACTCTGCCTTCTTTCCTTCTCTATCTGTTTGGATTTCCTTGTTATATTCTGCTCTGCCATAAGTCAAAGCAGCTTCTTTACTAATCAATGGTAATAAAACATAGTCATAGCATACAAAGGGGAACCCCACATCATATGTGTGTGTATCTATATATCTATTATCTCTCTCTCTCTCTCTCTCTCTCTCTCTCTCTCTCATCTATCATCTATCTATCTTTCTATCTACCTACCTACCTACCTACCTATCTGGAAAGAGAAACAGACAGACATGAAAGTACTGGGGCTCTAGGGAACCCCATGGGACTATGGGAAGAAGGGAGGCAAAAGCATGCAGTTGGGGGGGTAAACATGAGCAAAGTATATAATCTACATGTAAGCGTCATCACACAGTCAAGAGAGATGGGAGTTTTCCAATCCCCTCTTAAGATGTTCAGTGGACACCTAAGGTATTATCACCAAATGTGTGGATTTCCAGCTCACCAACTTCATTTAGCAATTTCCCTATAAGTTTACTATGCTACAAGGCCAAAATCATTATGGTGTTTTGAGTTTTTAAAAACTATTAGTTGATGTTAGGTCGCTCACCATTCCTACTGTAAATAGATGTTAGTCAAGAAGAGAGCATGCGGTTCAGTAGGTTATTGCTTCCACTTTCTAGCCTTTCCCATTATAGAACTACGATTCCCTGCCCTTCTGTAGCCAGGCTGGGCCCACTGAGCTTCTCGGAGTGGTGAAATGGAGACAGTAGTGTGTGCTCCATCACAAAGTTCCAGCAGCTTTCTTAACTCCCTCAACAGAACGGCTGCAACCAGGCAGGGGGTGCTTCCCCCCCCCTGAAATCTGGAATGGAGACAGGGCCCACCAGTGAGATGCAGCCACATCCAACAGAAGAGAAATACACCTAACATATGTGTAGATATGAACATGTATGTGTACACACATATTGATGTGTGCATGTGCATGACATAAATGAGGTAACCTGTGACTGTTGCGCTCCACTAACATTTCGTGTCCACAGCATAACTTCGCAAAACCTTGGTGTTGGCACAGACCTCTCTGAACACCAGTGTCAGTGGCTCAGGTCACAGTTTAATGCTCTTGCTTGGGTGTTGAGCACTGAGATCCACTCCTTCATGACAACGCTGCCCCTTTCGAGCTCTGTTCCTCAATTGTTGTGGGCAGCTGAGGCCTTGAGCTCACCCAAGGGGCTTCTTCTGCTCCTGCTGCCTTCTAGATCCACAGATGGGTCCTTGTGAAGGTCTGGGGTGCTATTCCGTATATTCTTATACTGCTTGTTTCCGCTCCCCAGTTCCACAGGAGACTTATTTGCATAGTCTACTTGTCGCCATTTGGGAAGGGCTTGGATGGGTTTATGACACTCTTAATAATCAGAGGAGGATGCTAGTTGCTCTGAGATAGATTCAATTTCATTTTCCAAATAGCGATGTTCCTTTGAACTTGAACTGGATACTATGCTGTGGTGTAGCCTTATGATGTGGCTACTTGAGCCTCTGTCCTCCTGGAGTGTGGGGAAGGCATAGATCTGGGGTTTTATTTAGCCTTTGCTCTTCGACCTCACCTGACATTTTGAAATCATCTAAAATGGTGTGCTCATTTCTCTCTTCTCTGAAGATGGTGGCTAACATGGGCCGAGCGCTGAAGCTTGCGAGACCTGGGCACAGATTTGAAGCTTACAAGGAATTTGAGCAGTGCAGATGGTCTTAGTCAGGGTACGGTCATGTATTCAATCCAGCTCTTCAGAAAAAAACAAGCAAGAAAACAGTCTAAACCCACAAAAAACAAAGCTTCTCCATAAATTTCCAAGCCTCTTGTCTACCACAATTGACCGATTGCCTTTCTAACTCCCAGCCCTGAAGGGGTCTAAAATCATTTCTCCGGCATTCTCATTGACTAATTGGACTTTGATTGGTGTCAGCTGCTGCCAACTGTGATAAAAGTGTTTGCGGTAAGCCTTGACATTCTGGAGGTGACAGCAGGTCACTCTCCACATAAACAGAAACGCTTTAGGACAGGAGTGTAGAACACATGCAATGTGTAACCTGCCAGCCAACAGACCCGAGTGAAGAGCTGTGTGCCAGGTCCTGTGAGCACAGGGCAACAACTATCCCCCTTTCCCAACTGTCACTCGAGAGAGCAAATCAACTTTGAGAAGGTAGTAAGAGAAACCAGAGGGAAATGTTGCCCAGCTTTGAAATGGCGGCACTTGAAGGAAAAGGGCTGTGTGTGGCTAGAAAGGAGACAAAGTCCACAGTAGTTACTAGCATGCTTAGTGGGACACTGTGCAATGGAGGGGTTTGGGGGAGTGTGAATGTGACGTGTGTGTCAGTGAGATATTCGGCAAGACAGGGTTCTCTCTCTCTCTCTCTCTCTCTCTCTCTGTGTGTGTGTGTGTGTGTGTGAGAGAGAGAGAGAGAGAGAAGAGAGAGAGAGAGAGAGAGAGAGAGAGAGAGAGAGAGAGAGAGGCAGAGACAGAGACAGACACAGAGTGTGTGTCAGTGAGTCATTCTGTAAGATGGGTTTCTGGGTCATTACAAATATGTGAGTCTGACTGTATCTAGGTAAAGAAGATGACCCTTCCTAGGGACTCCCTAAGGCATTGTAATTGGCTCAGTTGTTAAGTTATGTTGCATGGGCTCTTAGCTGGCCAAGTGGTTATGTGCCAGATGGAGGAGAAAGGCAAGAGCCCCGCTCATACTCTTGTTGCCAACAAAGGACCAGAGTCATCGCACAAAGATGAAGCATCTTGAAGGGGACAGCCCTAGGGATGCAGCTTTCTGATTTCTCGTGGACAGCTGGATGTCTCGTCTTCCCGAAAGCAGCTACAGTAATTTTAAATCTTCTCTATTTGTCCCGAGTCTGAAATATTTGACCAGGGACTTATATTCTCAATGGTAGAATCTGCCTGAACTCTTGATGCCAAGCAAACAACTGTCGCTGTGTAAAGTGACAGAAGAAACCTCACCGGAGATGTCAGAAGAAGCAGTGACTCAAAAGTCCAGGGAAAATCTCCCTTCCAGGTGCCAGGGTGGAGAGAAAAGGCTCTCAGACCATCTCTTACCTATCGTTTGTGTAAGAGGAGGGTGTGCACTTAGGATGCACGTGTGGGCAGTCCTGGAAAGGATCCAAGAGTCAAAAACACTTCTTGGATGTGATAAATCTTAATTCCAAATAAATTCCACACTGGAGGAAGCAGACAGCAGATGGAACATGAGGGAGGACATGGATGAGAAAGCCTGGAGACACAGAGGGACCAGGGAGGCCTGATGCAGCTGTAAGATCTCAAGCGCCATGACTGAGACTCTTTCAGAAGACACAACTATCGGAGAAGCAATAGTTTGTGCCAGGAAAAATCTTAGATTTAAACTTTTATAGATGAAGAAATATATGTAAGGCTGAGTTGCTAAATTCTAGAGAATTCTCAGACCTATACATCATGCAGTTCAAGGGAAACACATAGCTTCATTAGGAAGAAAAAGCAATGTGGGTGGCATCAGAGCTCTCGCTTTGAAATAATGGGGAAAGGCCAAGCCTGACAACCTGAGTTCAATCCCCGGGACCTGCACAGAAGGAAAGAACTGATTTCCTCTAAGCTGTCCTCTGACTTTAACATGCTTGCTGTGGCTTTCACGTGTTTCTCTCTCTCTCTCTCTCTCTCTCTCTCTCTCTCTCTCTCTCTCGTCTCCCTCTCTCTCACACACACAATTGTAAGCAACGGGAGCACCGTCTACATGGTTTTGAGAGGCAAACCATCATACTCCCAGAATTCTCACTGCGCCCACACGTGTGTTCATCTGGAGGGTGGAGGGAGACAATCTCTGCATACAGGCTTCAGAAGCTGTTCTGTTCGTATGGCCCTTCCTAGAAAAAAAATTGCTTGTCTAAGTGCTTCAGTGAGCCAAGAAATTAATCATAATAAAGAATTTAGAAGTCAGGATGGTTTATCAGAAAAAACACCCTGAAAGATGCAACCAGTGAAATTGCATTAAATTTAGATTACTGTTGCTAACAGAGTTAGGAAACGCACTGCAAATGTCCAAACATGAAGGGAGGGGTTCATTCAGATCGCGATGAAAGGAAGTGAAGTCCTAGATCACATAAACACAAACTCGATGGCTGAGGTTTGCACGTCACGCTTGACATTTCTGTTTCATGTCTGTGTCTGAAAAGGCTTTACAGGTGAAGAGTAGCATCAAATGTTCGAACTGTGCTTGATTTGGGCGAATGAAATTCTTCCCCCCTTCCCTGTTCACAGCCATATGCTCAGATATAGAAATAATAGCCTTGGCAGAAAGGGAGACAGAGAGCAGAATACCCCAGGCTAGCCCCTAGGCATCCTCTTCATCCACAGGATAACTTTGAGGCTTATTACACAATCCTGTACCTTACAGAACAAACTTGACAGTGGCTCCTTAGTGGGAATAAACCCCCTGTCACATTAGGCTACTACTCTGCCCCTGTACCCTGGCATGCTAGGAGATATTGAACCTTAGCAGAAAACTAGCTGCTGGAGTCCAGAGCCTCTGGCTTGGGGCTGAGTTGGACAGGAGTCGTTGAGGATGGGATGGTTATGTAAGTTGGTTTGTGGTCCCTATTGGCTGGTACTGTATCTTCCTTTGTTTCTCTTCTGTTACTCTGTGTTACATAGAACACAGGCCAGGAAGCCCACTTATTATCTGGGCTCCTGTGTCATCAGTGATTGTTGATAAAGTGTGTGTGTGTATGTGTGTGTATCTGTGTGTGCGTCCAGCACTAGACCCAGTTGGCGATGTCACTGGGACTTCCAGATGATCACAGCTCTTGGTGATCAATGCGATTTGAATTCACATATATATCAAGCCCCTGCCCAGTTCTGGCAGAATGCCTTTGTAGTGGCAATTGAGCTAGCTTCAGGATGGATTTTCTCTGAGAATATGCTCTTTCTGAAAATGAGGGCCTCAGCATTATTTTTAACTACATGATACAAGAGTATTTCAATGGATTGAAAAATCCATTCATATGATCACAAGGAATTTTAGCATTATATTCGTAGATAAAAGGAAGATCTGTTAGCTTCCTTAAATATAATTTGAACGTGTACAGTTTTTGAATTATTAGGAGAATATTTCACGTATTTTATCATCTACCTGTGCAAACACAATTTCTCATAGTGGTGCCTACAAAGACTCCACAAGGATCATTATAGAAATTCTTCATCAGGAATTTTGTATAGTTACTTCACACATAAAACCTAATATAAATAAAAGCTGGAGCTCTGGAAGCAGACTTAAGATTTTCATTAAACACCCTGAGGATGTTTAATTGGAAACTCTGCCTTAATTCAGTATTATGTCCCTCAAATTTACGTTTTTACTATTTTACATTTTCTTTTTTTTTATTGAGAAAAAGAAAATTTCCGCCTCCTCCCAGCCTCCCACTCCCCCCCACTCCTCTTCCCATCCCCCCGCTCCCCCCCCCCGCTCCCCCCCCCCCCTCCTCTCCCTCTCCCTCTCAAGTCTGAAGAGCAGTCAGGGTTCCCTGCCCTGTGGAAAGTCCAAAGTCCTCCCCGCTCCATCCTGGTCTAGGAGAGTGAACATCCAAACTGGCTAGGCTCCCACGAAGCCAGAACATGAAGGAGGATCAAAACCCAGTGCCATTGTCCTTGGCTTCTCAGCAGCCCTCATTGTCCGCCATATTCAGAGAGTCCGTTTTATCCCCTGCTTTTTCAGTCACAGTCCAGCTGGCCTTGGTGAGCTCCCAATAGATCAGCCCCACTGTCTGTGGGTGGGTGCATCCCTCGTGGTCCTGACTTCCTTGCTCATGTTCTCCCTCCTTCTGTTCCTCCTTGGGACTTTGGGAGCTCAGTCCAGTACTCCAGTGTGGGTCTCTGTCTCTATCTCCATCCATCGCCAAATGAAGGTTCTATGGTGATATGCAAAATATTCATCAGTATGGCTATAGGATAGGATCATTTCAGGTTCCCTATCTTCAGCTGCCCCAGGAACTAACTGGGGACCTCGCCTTGGGTACCTGGAAGCCCCTCTAGGTCCAAGTCTCTTCCCAACCCTAAGATGGCTCCCTAAATTAAGATATGTGCTTCCCTGCTCCCCTATCCAACCTTCCTTTATCCCAATCATCCCGTTGCCCCAAGTTCTCCCCATCCTACCCTTCTCACTATTCTCTCCCCATCTCCCCTTACCCCCCTCCCACCCCACCCTTAAGATCCCGCTTTTTTGCCTGGCAATCTTGTCTACTTCCCCTACCCAGGAGGATAGCTATATGTTTTTCTTTGGGTTCACCTTCTTATTTAACTTCTTTAGGATATCCAATTATAGACGCACTGACCTTTATTTAAGGCTAGAAAGCAATTATGAGTGAGTACATCCCATGTTCCTCTTTTTGGGTCTGGGTTACCTCACTCAGGATAGTATTTTCTATTTCCATCCATTTGTATGCAAAATTTGAGAAGTCATTGTTTTTTACCGCTGAGTAGTACTCTTTCTTCATCCATTCTTCCATTGAATGACATCTAGGTTGTTTCCAGGTTCTAGCTATTACAAATAATGCTGCTATGAACATAGTTGAACAAAGGCCCTTGTCATATGATCGGGCATCTCTTGGGTATATTCCCAAGAGTGGTATTGCTGGGTCCAGGGGTAGGTTGATCCTGAATTTTCTGAGAAACCGAAACACTGCTTTCCAAAGTGGTTGCAAAAGTTTGCATTCCCACCAGCAATGGATGAGGGAATCCCTTCCTCCACAACCTTTCCAGCAGAGGCTATCATTGGTGTTTTTGATTTTAGCCAATCTGACAGGTGTAAGATGATATCTCAAAGTTGTTTTGATTTGCATTTCCCTGATCGCTAAGAAGGTTGAGCATGACCTTAAGTGTCTTTTGGCCATTTGAACTTCTTCTGTTGAGAATTCTCTGTTCAGATCAGTGCCCCATTTTTTAATTGGGTTAATTAGCATTTTGAAGTCTAGTTTCTTGAGTTCTTTATATATTTTGGAGATCAGACCTTTGTCTGTTGCAGGGATGGTGAAGATCTTCTCCCAGTCAGTGGGTTGCCTTTTTGTCTTAGTGACAGTGTCCTTTGCTTTACAGAAGCTTCTCAGATTCAATAGGTCCCATTTATTCAATGTTGCCCTTAATGTCTGTGCTGCTGAGGTTATACCTAGGAAGCGATCACCTGTGCCCATCTGTTGCAGGCACAATTTCTCTTCTATCAGGGTCAGTGTGCTTGGATTGATATTGAGGTCTTTGATCCATTTGGACTTGAGTTTTGTGCATGGAGATAGATATGGGTCAATTTTCATTCTTCTACAGGTTGACATCCAGTTGTGCCAGCACCATTTGTTGAAGATGCTTCCTTTCTTCCATTGTATACTTTTAGCTCCATTATCGAAAATGAAGCATTCATAGGTTTGTGGGTTAAAATCTGGGTCTTCTATACGATTCCATTGGTCAACTTCTCTGTTTTTATACCAATACCAAGCTGCTTTCAATACTATAACTCTGTAGTAGAGTTTGAAGTCAGGGATGGTAATGCCTCCAGAGGTTACTTTATTATATAAGACTGTTTTGGCTATCCTGGGTTTTTTGTTTTTCCATATAAAGTTGATTATTGTCCTCTCAAGATCTGTGAAGAATTTTCATGGGACCTTGATGGGGATTGCATTGAATCTATAAATTGCCTTTGGTAGAATTGCCATTTTTACTATGTTGATCCTCCCAATCCAAGAGCAAGGGAGATCTTTCCACTTTCTGGTATCCTCTTCAATTTCTTTCTTCAATTCCTTAAAGTTCTTGTCAAATAGATCTTTCACTTCCTTGGTTAGAGTTACCCCAAGATATTTTATGCTATTTGTGGCTATCGTGAAAGGTGATGCTTCTCTGATTTCCCTCTCTGCTTCTATATCCTTTGTGTATAGGAGGGCGACTGATTTTTTGGAGTTGATCTTGTATCCTGCCACATTACTAAAGCTGTTTATCAGCTTTAGGAGTTCTTTGGTGGAGTTTTTGGGGTCGCTTATGTACACTATCATATCATCTGCAAATAATGAAAGTTTAACCTCTTCCTTCCCAATTCGAATCCCCTTCATCCCCTTATGTTTGTCTTATTGCTATTGCTAGAACTTCAAGCACTATATTGAAGAGGTATGGCGAGAGTGGACAGCCTTGCCGTGTTCCTGATTTTAGTGGGATGGCTTTGAGTTTCTCTCCGTTTAGTTTGATGTTAGCTCTTGGTTTGCTGTAAATAGCTTTTATTATATTTAGGTATGACCCTTGTATCCCTAATCTCTCCAAGACTTTTATCATAAAGGGATGTTGAATTTTGTCAAATGATTTTCAGCATCTAATGAAATGATCATATGGTTTTTTTCTTTCAGATTATTTATATGATGGATTACATTGATAGATTTTCAAATGTTGAACCAGCCCTGCATCCCAGGGATGAAGCCTTCTTGATCATAATGGATATTTTTTCTAATGTGTTCTTGGACACGGTTTGCCAGTATTTTGTTGAGGATTTTTGCATCAATGTTCATGAGTGAGATTGGCCTGTAATTCTCTTTCTTGGTTGAGTCTTTTTGTGGTTTTGGTATCAGAGTAACTGTAGCTTCATAAAAGGAATTTGGCAATGACTCTTCTGTTTCTATATTGTGAAATACATTAAGGAGTATAGGTATAAGCTCTTCTTGGAAGTTCTGGTAGAATTCCGCATTGAAACCATCTGGTTCTGGGCTTTTTTTGGTAGGGAGGTTTTTGATGACAGCTTCTAATTCTTCGCGACTATCTATTTAGATTGTTCACCTGGTCCTGGTTTAGCTTTGGTATATGGTATTTATCTAAAAACGTGTCCATTTCTTTTACATTTTCCAGTTTTGTGGCATATAGGCTTTTGTAGTAAGATCTAATGATTGCTTGAATTTCCTCTGTGTCTGTGGTTCTGTCCCCCTTTTCATTTCTGATCTTATTAATTTGCATATTCTCTCTCTGCCATTTGATTAGTTTGGATAGGGGTTTATCAATTTTGTTGATTTTCTCTAGGAACCAGCTTTTTGTTTCATTGATTCTTTGGATTGTTTTCTGTGTTTCTATTTTGCTGATTTCAGCCCTCAGTTTGATTATTTCCAGTCTTCTACTCCTCCTAGGTGAGTCTGCTTCCTTTTTTTTCTAGAGCTTTCAGGTGGGCTGTTAAGTCTCCAATGTGAGCTTTCTCTGTTTTCTTTAAGTGGGCACTTAGTGCTATGAACTTTCCTCTTAGGACTGCTTTCATAATGTCCCATAAGTTTGAATAGGTTGTTTTTTTATTTTCATTGAATTCAAGGAAGACTTTGAGTTCTTTCTTTATTTCTTCCTTGATCCAGGTATGGTTCAGAAGTTGACTGTTCAGTTTCCATGAGTTTGTAGGCTTTCTGGGGGTAGCATTGTTGTTGAATTCTAACTTTAATCCATGGTGGTCTGATAAGACGCAGGAGGTTACGAATACTTTTTTGTAACTGTGGAAGTTTGCTTTGTTACCGAGTATGTGGTCAATTTTCGAAAAGGTTCCATGAGCTGCAGAGAAGAAGGTATATTCTTTCCTATTTGGGTGGAATGTTCTATAGATGTCTGTTAAGTCCATTTGATTCATTACCTCCATTAATTCTCTTATTTCTCTGTTAGGTTTCTGTCTGATTGACCTGTCCATTGGTGAGAGAGTAGTGTTGAAGTCTCCTACTATTAGTGTATGCGGTTTGATGGCAGCCTTGAGTTTTAGTAATGTTTCTTTTACGTGCGTGGGTGCTTTTATATTAGGGGCATAGATATTCAGGATTGAGACTTCATCCTGATGAATTGTTCCTGTTATGAGTATAAAATGCCCCTCTTCATCTTTTCTGATTGATTTAAGTTTGAAGTCAACTTTGTTAGAAATTAGTATGGCCACACCTGCTTGTTTCATGGGTCCATTTGCTTGATAAGCCTTTTCCCAGCCCTTTACTCTGAGTAGGTGCCTGTCTTTGTGGTTGAAGTGTGTTTCTTGTAAACAGCAGAATGTTGGATCCTGTTTTCGTATCCAATCTTTTAGCCTGTGCCTTTTTATAGGTGAGTTGAGTCCATTGACATTAAGTGATATTAATGACCAGTGGTTGTTAACTCCGGTCACTTTTTTAGTCGTAGAGTTTGTGTGTTTCCCTTCTTTGAGTTGCGCTGGTGAAGGGTCTCTAGATGTCTGAGTTATTGTGGTCATTGTTGGACTCCTTGGTTTGTGATTTTCCTTCTATTACTTTCTGTAATGCTGGATTTTTGGCTATGTATTGTTTAAATTTGTTTTTATCCTGGAAAATTTTGTTTTCTCCATTTTTAGTGAACGAAAGCTTGGCTGGGTATAGTAGTCTGCGCTTGCATCCATGGTCTCTTAGTTTCTGAAGTACATCTATCCAGGACCTTCTGGCTTTCATGGTTTCCATAGAGAAGTCAGGTGTAAGCCTGATAGGTTTACCCTTATAAGTAACTTGAGCCTTTTCCTTTGCAGCTCTTAATATTCTTTCTTTATTCTGTATGTTTTGTGTTTTGATTATTATATGGTGAGGAGATGTTTTGTTTTTTTTTTTTTTTGTTCCAGTCTATTCGGTGTTCTGTATGCTTCTTGAACCTTCAAAGGAATATCTTTCTTTAGGTTGGGAAAGTTTTCTTCTATAATTTTATTAAATATGTTTTCTGGGCCGTTGAGCTGTACTTCTTCTCCTTCTTCTATCCCAATTATTCTTAGGTTTGGTCTTTTTATTGTGTCCCAGATTTCCTGAATGTTTTGTGATGAGAATTTGTTGGTTTTGCTGTTTTCTTTGATCAGTGTGTTTATTTTCTCTATGGTATCTTCAGTGTCTGACATTCTTTCTTCTATCTCTTGTAGTCTGTTGTTAGTACTTGTCTCTGTAGTTCCTGTTCGTTTACCCAGATTTCCCATTTCCATTCTTCCCTCGGTTTGTGTTTTCTTCATTGCTTCCATTTCATTCTTCAAGTCTTGTACTGCTTCCCTAACCTGTTTGATTGCTTTTTCTTGTTTCTCTTGGTTTTCTTGCATGTCTTTGAGCGATTTATTCATTTCCTCTTCCTTTTTGTTTGTAATCTCTAATTGTTTATGGCAGTTTTTCACCTCCTGTTTAAGGTCCTCTATTATTTTCATATAGTTCACTTTTGAGTCGATTTCTTCTATTTCTTCTGGAGTAGGGTGTACAATTCTTCTTATTTCGGGATCCCTGGATTCTGGTGGTGTCATGTTGCCTTTCAGGTTGTTGGAGGAATTCTTGCATTGGCGCCTTCCCATCTCTTCCTTCTTATGGAGCCAGGAGAGGCCTGGTGTCTTGGTCCAGTCTTTGCTGTGATTGACTCTCTGGGTGTATCTCTTCAGTGTAGAAGCAGGAACTGTTCCCGTCCAGATGGGATTCCTTAGCAACTAAACAGGGCCGCTAGGTAGCCCAATGATCAGGGGGCAAAAGGATGAATGGAGCAAGGGGGGCGGTATCTAGAAGATCACAGGAAGCCTGGCACAGGAGCTGGAGGTGCCCGGGCTCCCTTACAGGGGACCCTGAGGCCTGCCCGGTAGGCAGGCACTCACCGCTCTGGGTGGGTAGCCTTAGTGTAGAAGCTTAAAACTGTTCTTGAGCACTGGTCCTAGCATACAGCAGGGCAGGGTTGTGGAGGGGTGCTGGGGGGCTGGGTGGTGCGAAAGAAAGACAGCCCTGCAGGAGGAGCTGGGGGAGGGGGGTTTGTGCTCTCTTCCGGGACAGTCTGCCCATGGATAGCACACACTCACCCGTCCAGATGGAATTCCTCAGCCTATTTTACATTTTCAATTGTGATTTTGTAATACAATGAACTGTTTTTAGTATAAAGCTCTGAGTGTGCCCTCATCTTACCCCAACTCACGGTGTGGGGTGGGAAGACACGACCCACGTACTAGTTTGTGTGAGCTTGTGCTACCAAGCGAAAACCAATAGGAAGCATGGTGCTGGGAACATAAGTATTGAGAGAGTCTTGTCCATTACAAAAATGCGGAAAAGCAAAGGACGCTCATCTGGACGTGACCCATTCTAGAGCAAGTGAGAAAGAGACGCTGCAATCTGTATGTCTTTCAGCTATTGCAGGACGGACATGTGAATCTACACAGTGTGTGTGGCTGTCTCCCCAGTACACAGTGACTCCTCACGTCTGGCTCTTATCCCCCTCTGACCCCAGGAAGCAGCTCCGTTTGGAGAGGGCTGTTTTTAGACGGACACCAGCATGCTCTGTGCTGTAGGTGTTTGGAGTACAGGTGGGATTTTGATGGATTCTTGATTCCTTTCCAGAGAATTTTGAGATCATAGCCAAGTGCTTACAGGGCCAGTCTGGTTGCCTGGAAGAGAGGAGATTTAAAGTCACAAGGTGATGGTACCCATTTCCTGTCACGAAATGAGGAGATATAGGGGAAGGGTTCAGTGCACATGTTTTCTAATGTTCTCAGGTGTTATAGTTGGTTTCTAAGACAGGTGCATCTCTGGAGAAGTTCAGGAGACAGCCACTGTCCTTATGACAAATGTCTGTTTGTTTCAGTCACCCCAGTAAGGCTCCTTGCCTACATTCAATGAATTGATTATCTGTATATTAATTTGTAGTGACTGATGAAAGGCCACCCTCATTAAAATATTAGCTGGGCTTAGCTTTGGATCACAGGATGGTAAATTTTGTTGTTTTTATTTTTGTTTTTAGTAAAACTTTTCCAAGAAACATACTGTTCTGATTAGAAACAAAAAAGACTAACGAAAGTATTTCCTTGTGGAATTAAAATGTGGGTAATAACACTTAAACTGAATATTTCTAGATGCTCGATTTAGAGACTGTCCTGGTTAGGTTGGTTATTTGGTGTTTTTTTTTTTTTTTTGCCAGCTTGACACAAGTTTACGTTACCTGGGAAAAGGAACCTCAGTTGATAAAGTGCTTGCATCAGATAGCCCGTAGGCAAGTCTGGACTTTTTTGTCTTGACTGATCTTGATGTGGGTGGGCTCAGCTTGTTGTGGTGGGGGGCATGTGTGCAATCCCTGGGAGGTATAAAAAAAGCTAGCTGAGAGAGCTATGGTGAGGAAGCCACCAAACAATGCCCTTCTAGAGCCTCTGCTTTAGTTCCCGTCTCCTGGCCCCTGCCTTGAACTCCTGCCCTGACTTCCCTTGCTGGTGGACTTCTGTAAGATAACCCTTTCCTCCCCACGCTGCTCTCAGTCACAATGCTCATCACAGCGATAGGAGCACCAAGGCTGGGTCTTGAGACATCCGTGATGAGAGACGGCTGCTTGGAGATGGCTAAAGCAGTCGCCCCCCCCCCCCCCCCGTGTATAAAGACTGGGGTCCAATCTCTGCCACTGTAAAGCCACAAATAAAAGTGAGACAAAGCAAACAAATAGAAAGAATGACACCAGATAACGGAGGCTTTCGCTCCAGAGGCCACCCCCACTCTTTAGGGCACATACGACTGTCCTTTTATTACTTGCATTTTATGATAAACCATTTCCTATAAAGTCCAACTCTTAACAAATGTGAATGACTCTGAGAAGACTGGTCTTTATGACGAGCCTTCTGTTTTGACTCTGGCACTAAAATGAAAATGGAGCAATTTACTCTTTAAATAAGCATAGAAGTAATCACACTTTAATTTGCCTTCTGGGGGAGGATTGTGCAGGCTTTTACTGACGTATAAGTCATATTCTATTTAGAGAAATGTTTTATTAAGGAAAAGATATTTGCCTTCAACTTAAAAAATTAAAACAGAATGAGCCATAGGGAGAGTGAACAGAGGGTCACTTGCGACCCCATGGGACACCTGCGGTGTCAATCGGAAGAGGTTGTCCCTGAGTTTGACTGAAGGTATTCCCTTGGTGGGTGAAGAGGAGACAGCCTGTGAGGCTCTGAAGCTGCCTGCTGGTAAAAGGCCCAAAGACAGCCTGAAGATGAAGACCACAGGAACACCATGCAGATGAGGAACATGGAAACACTGTGCAGATGAGGAACATGGAAACACTGTGCAGATGAGGAACATGGAAACACCGTGCAGATGAAGAACATGGAAACACCGTGCAGATGAGGAACATGGAAACACTGTGCAGATGAGGAACATGGAAACACTGTGCAGATGAGGAACATGGAAACACCGTGCAGATGAGGAACATGGAAACACTGTGAAGATGAGGAACATGGAAACACTGTGCAGATGAGGAACATGGAAACACCGTGCAGATGAGGAACATGGAAACACCGTGCAGATGAAGAACATGGAAACACCGTGCAGATGAGGAACATGGAAACACTGTGCAGATGAGGAACATGAAAACACTGTGCAGATGAAGAACATGGAAACACTGTGCAGATGAGGAACATGGAAACACTGTGCAGATGAGGAACATGGAAACACTGTGCAGATGAAGAACATGAAAACACTGTGCAGATGAAGAACATGGAAACACTGTGCAGATGAGGAACATGGAAACACTGTGCAGATGAAGAACATGGAAACACCGTGCAGATGAAGAACATGGAAACACCGTGCAGACAGACACACCAGGCCATATTGCTTCCAAAATGTCAAGAAACTTGGAATCACGCAAAGCCCACATTTTGCTTTCAGATTCTAAAGGGGTGTGAGAACTTTCTCCTAAAGTCAGTGTCTTCCCAACAAAAGATGCAGATGCTCCACCCATGAATAATTTGGCAGGGATGGCCATGAGACTCAAAAGCACCCATGGTGAAATGTTGACCCTCCATGAAGATCATGTGGCTTGCGGAGAGTGTGTGGGTTCAGCTGTGGGACTCTCCTGCTCTTATTTAATGTTTTGTTTCAGATGAGAAGTGAAGGGTTTGCATTTCTTGATGCATTTTCACTGGCAAGACCTGTGCAGAAATCATCGCTGGCATTATTTGCTTAAAGTCACTACAATGAGGGAAATGCATGAAGGTGGCTCTTGTCACCTAGACTTTGTGTGAGAAAGGCGATAAATTATCTATGGTCGAGGGAGATAGGTTTCGTTAAAACAAAAGGTACAAGGCAGTCCTCACATATGTGAATTACTCTTTCTGTCCTCTATACTGAACACCAGAGCTTGCTTAACTGCTTTCTTCAGTCTGTCAAGGCCTGCCCCAGTCCCAAACTGTGGGACCTACTGTTTCTGGATTCTAAATGTTAACATTGCTACTTTCTAGCCCTAATCAAACATCTTCTGAACCCTGTAGCAATTAATTTCTCAGGCTTCCTCTTCAGGGTGGGTGCAGGCTTTGGATGGATTCGGGTGATTTGGGTTGAAGCCTCACTCCTAAAGGTAAGACTGAAAAACAACATGATCTCATTGGATTGTGTTTTTTAGCTTTGTAAAACAGCTGTTTATACTGTGAGTTAGTTGTGGAGATTAGGTGTGCTGACCTGATGCATACAGATGCAGAATATTCCCGTCCTTAACTACATTGCATCTAGGAGCTGGGTTTATCTCCAGCCTTACGTGCCTTGAATATCTTCTATTCTAGAGCCTCCTGGCTGCTTACTAATAGCCCAAGTCCATTGTGTTTGAGTTCCCATTGTTCAGAACCCGAGTCCATTGTGTTTGAATTCCCATTGCTTCAGAACCATTCATTCATTTGCTAACCGAAGCTTTTCTAGAATGTTCAGGATTCCTTTTCTTCCTTTTGGGAGCCAAATCCTGGGGACTTTGGTGAAGTTAGTAGCTCAGAGATAAGTTTCACCTCTGAGAATGAAATGTCATAGGTTGGGGGCTGGTGGTCCTGTCTTACTTGGTGACGGTGAAGAGGGGGAGCACCATGCCTGTACATGGTGAGGTGAGTGATGCTGAGTCTGCCAGATGGTCCTGAAGGTGCAGAAAAAGGTTAACTCTTAGCAGTGTGTGCAGCTTTTATTCCCAAAGATTAAAGGCGAATACACAATAGAGAGGATGTTTACTGTTCCGCTCATGGGCTATCTAGAGTTTTGGGTTAAGAAGGACTCCGAAGCTCCATCTTTGATCAAAGAGAAGAATGACTAGAGAAGGCAGACAAGAACAGATGATGACAGGTAGCAGCTCATTAGTGGCCATCTTCCCGGACACTCCTTCCCTCCCTCCCTTTCTTTTATCTTCTCCCTCCCCACTTCTGTCCGTCTTTCCTCCCTTTCCTTGAAGTTAGGTAGATCAAAAGATTCTTTGGTTCATTTATCACATTATTCTCAACTTTTCATTGTAGGGAAAAAAAATCACTCAAGGATTACAGAAAGTTGGAGAGCAAATTAATGAAAACTGCACAGAATTCTTCCAGGATAGTAAGCAGAAAAATCTAAGCCAAAATGTCATCACCAGCTTAGACTTAATGAGCTCATTAAAATTGAGGTAAAAACATGAAGACTCAAGTAGCAGAAGGTAAAGTGTAAGGTGACACTTGCGGTCACCAGGAGCAACCTGGACCACAGCTGGGAAAGTCCAGGGAGGAGCTTGCTTCCTGTGGAGTGTTATGGCCGCTCTGGGCCTTCTCAGCAGAACGTCTCTATTGATGGCAACCCCTGAGAAGCAACGGGGTCTAGGAGAATACTAAACTAAAAGCTTGCGTAAATTCTAGTTACATGTTAATTTTGGATAATGTGACAAAGATTGCCAATGGGTCACATGTATCTGTGAATGGACATGGGACATAATGATTGTATGGTGTAGCATTTGTGTAGATTCAACACACCGTGGGCGTGACCCTGATGGTGTTGGCTGCTACAAGCACAGTGCAGAAAAAAATGTGACTTATCATGAATCCATCTAACTTTACGGATTCTCTCTGAGTCTAAACTCCATCTCCGTCTTCCTCTCATACTGCAGATACACCAATGGATGCATTACCTTTATGGTTCTCATCCAAGTTTTCAAACCGTTATTGGCTTGGGAAGAATAATAGCATTGCATTCTTTTCCTTGCATAGTCTAATATATGCATCTGCGTCGATCCACATGCCATGCAATGTCCCTCCGGGGAGAGGGAACAAGGGAAGCAAATGCCAAGTTGCATAATGCAGGAACTAGGAGTTGTTCTCACGTGTGCATGGCTCCTGGATTTTCCTGATCCCATCTTGCTGGAAACACATTTCCAAATGAATTCACATTGTGGTCTAGTGTTCTCCATACATAGCAAACCACTATTTCCCAGGTAATCCACGTGCTCTCCTAACTCGGTTGTGTTCACGCTGCTTCTTCTGTTTGAAAAGACTCCTGTGCTTGCTTTGAGAAGAATTAGCTTAGCTGTAGCCTCCATCATGAACTCTTGTTAGGACCTTCCTGCAAGAAAGCGTCTACATAGATACAGAAGGCGTCTTCTTGATAAATAATAGAGGTACGATTAAGAAAGTTTTTATCTTACTGTAGACATGGGACCTGGTTAAAAGTACGGATTGTGGGGCTAGAAAGATGGTTTGGTGTTTGAGAGTACATACTGTGAGTGCAGAGGACCAATGTTCAGCTCCCAGCACCCACACTAGGAAGGTTACAACGGGCTGTAGCTCATCAGCCCCAAGAGATCTGATGTTGTCTTCTGACTTCTGTAGGTACCTGGACACACATATACACAGACATGTAAATAATTAAAGTTTAAAGAAAGGTATGGCTTAAATTTTTGAATGAGTCTGCAGAGTAGAGTAGCTTACATTGCTTGATACCTACTGTATACATACATACGGTAAACCCTACTGCATACTCTAGTACTGGCTCTGGCATTGAACACCAGTTTTGCTACTCTGTTGCATGACTTCAGGCAAGTGACTCAATTTTTCAGTTGGAAATTGGAAACAGAAATAGTACCCAAACCATAGGGTCCTGAGTGTTAAGTGAAGAACTAGGTAGGAAGATCTGGACAAGCATGGGTTATGTGGAAGGAAACCATGAAACGTGAGCTCTTAACTGAGTACGTTCTGAGCCCTGGGTTCTTCATATGCACGAGACCCAGTGCTAGTTTTACCCTAGTTCTTTGGTTCACTCTTGACTGCTAAACTCTGCGATTTTATACAATGTAAACTGGGAGGCCGTTTGGAGTATCAGGAAGTGTGGGTGTGGAAACAGTATTAGCTGGTTTAGATTAATGAGGGGTCTGTCTTCTGGTTTAGATTAACGAATTACCTGTGTATGTGGCCACTCTGGAGTCCCTACACCGCTCTTACCCAGGTTCACAGTTTTTTCACCCTTGATGGTCATCTCCTCTTATTTCCTGGCAATAGTTGAAACCAATTAAAATGCAGTTAATACGTGATATCTCCAGAGTAGAGGGATGCCAGCTTGGGGAAGAGGCATTTGGAGACAGGCTCCGCGGGCCTGTCATGTTGGCAGTGTGTGCTGGAGGCTGACTTAAATGTCTTTGAAGACAGCTGAGATGCTTGTCTCCGAGTGTCACCAACAGAGCACAGACGCATCGTGGAATAGCATATTGATGTGATGATGTTTGCAGCGAATTTCCCTGTCTAGGGACACAGCCGTGTGTGTGTGTGTGTGTGTGTGTGTGTGGTCTAACAACCTGTCACCCACGGCAATGGCAAACCTGGATTCTGTATGCTGGAGAAAAAAGTAAGGGGAGACTAGCCCATGCTTTTCCTCATGAAGCTCTACAGAGAGGGTGAAGCACATTGAGAATAATCAAGGATGCTGTGAGACCATTTTACACTAGGTCCCCAAGCTAAGTCTCCTGTGGGCTTCGTTTTACAAGAGAGTCAGAAGAATCCCTTACAAAGCAGAATGGAAACATGTACAAACTGGAGATGCCTCATGGGGTGAAGGGAGGTCAGAGGGACAGGACCCAGAGGAAGAAACGGCATCTGATTTAGCCAGAACTCTTCTATCCTCTTGCTTTCTTGGGAGAATTTATGCCTGGATTTGGGGCTCTCGTGCACTCGGTTTTCCTCCTGCTCTCAGCAGTGCCCTGGTATAGGAAGTGAACCGTGCGGACGCTGGAGTTGAGCCGTAAATGCTCTGCTTTGCTTTCCCATGACAGTCAACAGCAGCGTGGGCCCAAACCTGCCATGGTTTCTGAAACTCTGGGTACCTGATAGCAGTTTAGAAGGAAAGGGGGACTGCACCCTGAGCGCTCAGGTCCCTTCATGTCCATCCATCTGGGGACTCAGACAATAAAGACTGCACACTGGGATACATGCAAGATGACCCAGGATTTGTGAATTTACCAGTGCTCTTCTTGCAGTGTAAATGTTAGTCCCTCTTTGAAAGAGAAGTCACAAGATAAACCTTGTCATTACCTTTAAGACAGATTCTGTATAAGATAGGTCATACTATTAGGACATGGCTAGAGTTCAAGGGCTGGAATCTGTTTCCTTGGCAACAGTCTCAAGCCTTTCCTATAAAATCATTTCCTTAGAGTCTTAAACATCAGCCTAGGAGCAGCAAATGTGTTTAGGAAAGAAACTAGAGTTCTGTCTTTCCCGGGCAGCATACACGCAACTGAGAAACAGGGCAGGTTCGGGGACAGCAGCCATGCTCACTGTATAGAATGATGTCAGCAGTCCAGCTTCTCAGACTCAGTAATGCTGCTCCTTCTTCATCTCATGTAGCCTAGGCTGGCCTAAAGTTTACAATCCTTAGTGCTGGGATTGAAGACAAGTACGTCAGCATTGAACTTACCATTATTTTGTTCAACATGGTGCTTGAAGACTCTAGACACTGGTATAAAGTAAGGAAAATTGTTTTCCAGGAATGAAAATAAAAGAGGGTTTTCAGAGACTACATTAAACTCATGGAAAGAAGCCCTAATATTTTAGACATCACTGTCTCTGTCTCTCTCTCTGTCTCTCTCTCTCTCTCGTGCACACACCTGATGAGTTTCATTAGATTGGAAGGCATGTGGTTAATTTTTTAAAAGTCAGTCTCATAGCCATACAATGATTACAGGTAGATACCAAGTGTCAATTTTAAGTAGTTACATTCTCATAGGGAACCCAAGTAAACAGAGACATGATGTGCTTTCTTGGATGAGGTCATCAGGTCTCCTGTTATTGAGGCACTACGGAGGTGTTGTGGATTTTGATGTACGGTATCCCAATGTATAGAGAGGAGGAAAGGACAGGCAGCAGCTCAGATCATCCTGCAGAATGGGGTGGAAGAGCCTGCTGTTTCTCCTCTTGAGGCTATGACATAGACAGCTCCATTAGCCTGAGGTGTAAGAGAAGACATCACCAAACAGGAGATCAGAAACAGATCCAGGCATGAAAATGGCAGCCACATACAGATCTTGCATCGTACACCAAGGTGGGAGACAGACACGGTCAATGGTTGGGTCTCCTGCTATTACTTATTTCTGAGTGTGTTTTGGTCCCCATTAGCACCTCGCTATCTGCCTTCCCTCAAGATCTAATCATCATGACTCAGATGGCATTACCCTAGTAGATGTTGGGGTCCCTTGGTTCTTGTCTTCAAAAGAATGAATTCAGACAAGAGAATTAAGCAAAAGTTATTCAGGAAAGCAGTGGTTATGTTAGCAAAGCCATATGGGTTCTCTGCTGCAGGCTGAAATGGCTGTCCCAAGCCTGAGAGCAGCCCAGTGGGTCTGCTTCTGGGTTTTAAAGAAGGCTCATGAATATTTATGACTGGATGTTAGAGTACCCTCTAGGCCTTAAGTGTAGAATGTTTCAGATAAACCCTGTTCCCATCCTTGTCATTGCCAGCAGGAGCAGGGCAGGAAAATAAGCCTACCACCCTGTTACCGGAAGAACAGCCGCACGTTAATCCGCCTTATCTGCCCTCCTGTCTGGTCACCTTGGGGATTGTACACTCAGCTATCAGCCTGTTTAATAACCTTTCTTGGGATTCCCAGTGTCATTGTTTTAACCCTAACATCTATTTTAAATGTGAAGAAAGCACATCTTGATATCTAGGAGGTGATTTGTGGCTGTGCACGTGGAGAATACCAAACTCCGTTGGCTCCGATGTTTGCTTAAATGCCCATCGACAGGAGAGCTGATCGATACAACTGCACGCTCATAGCAGTGGAGATTACTGAACGTGGGGAGATGCTTCCATGGGGACAAGAATCGAAAATGTATCCCGGAGTGGATGAAGCTAATCATGAAAGAATATGCTTCAATAGAATTCACACGAATGGAGTGGAGCGATGTGTATTTGAAGGTGGCATACAGACAGAGCAGAACTATTTATAAGAGCATCATTGTGGAGAGAGGGAAGCAAGCATGGCCAGGGAGGTATATATCAGACGTATTGCAGAATTAGTAGCTTCCTTTAAGAAAAAAGCTTACTGTGGGCCCATGAGTGTTCGTGGTGATATCCTTTTGGGCCATATTCACTAGGCAGGCCTTTCCGAATGTATGAAATATTCCACACACACAAAGATAAAATGTTTAGAGGTTTCCAGTTGGCTGCAGACTGCTGTGAACTGATCTGGGCAGTCCAATTATTTTCCTATTTACAGCGGGATTTATACTTTTAACTTTGGCTCATCCCTGATCAAATTTACCAAACACAGTCTAGTGATCAGCTTAGTAACTCCATGTGCTCCCAGCCAATCCCAACCCCAGCATATGCATAATGCAATCTTAATGACCCAGAACAGCACATTTAGTCATCTAACATAGGCCGTTCCCCCATTAGCGCTCTCACTGGAGAGACCCCAGTATGTAATTTCTATTAGTGGTTCTTTAGTATGGATTCCAGCACAGCCTGCTGGGGGCTGTACCCGAAACCAGATTTGATGAGCCTAACAAATGCGACTCGGTTAGTGTGAAGGCTTTCTCACTGCTGAAGGCAGGATGGAGTAAGGCTTCCCTCTGCTCCCCTCGCCAGCATTTCCTGTGTGTAGCACACACCAGAGAGCTCTGGAGTCTCCCTTACAGGTTACTATGAGGAAGGAGATGGCTGATGGATCGAGAGCTCATGGGAACTGCTCACAAACATCAAATCATCTCTTGTGTGTGTTCAAAGTGTTCTTGGTTTTGTTCATCCTCTTGTGCATCTGAGTGTGTGGCATGTATCAGTTAATGACTTGTGCCATGGTTTCCCTTCTGTGTTTGTAAACTAGAGGAAGACGGGAAGCCCATTTCATGTACACATGTATACATGTATGTATCCTTGGTTACAATAATGTCCCTACTATGTATTAGACACATGGTACATATTTGGGTTTTGCTGTAGTTGTTTGTTTGAGACAGTTTTTCACTGCATAACTCTGATGAGTCTGGAAGTTGCTATATGGATTAGGCTGGCCTGTAACTCACAGAGATCTTCTTGCCTCTGCCTCTTGATTTCTAAAATGAAAGCCACGTACTACCATGCCTTCCATTGATGTGGTTTTTAATTTGGTTGAAGAGAACTACATCTTTATGTTCTTGTAAATTTTAGTTTTTTCCCATATCCATTTAATTGTTTTATAAAACTCATTGGAGTCACTTCTGTGGCAAAGAAATGAACACCTGGGTTATTGGTCCTCATTGACATCTTTTATTGGACGATATTTAAGGCAAAGAGATGTCTAAAGACAAAATGACAGTTTAGCCTAAGGATCTTAATTGGCTTGAATGGTCAGTTCTAGAACTGGGCAGCATTTGTTTGATTCCATGAGACAGAATGACTGAGAATTTTACTGAACTGAACACACAAGCTTGGCCTAATAGGAAGGGGTTGAAGAGCAGAATGGAGAGTGGGCTGGCCGTTTCCCAGTTACTTCCCATCTATGGCAGGAACAAGGAAAAAGAACAACAGGAAGGTGGCTGACGGGTGAAGCTTTGGGAGGACTAATACAGAGGGAACTCTCATTAGTAGCTTTTCTGGAAGCCGCAACAATTGTTGACAGAAACACGCTAAGGGAGAATGTGTTTGGCTCAGAGTCTCAGAGGGGCACAGTGCATGCGTTCTCAGCCCTGTGTGCTGTAATATGAGCGGCGGGGCTGCGTCCCGCCACCCGGCTAGCTTTACCCAAAATAATTACATGGAAACTGTGTTCTTTTAAATACTGCTTGGCCCATTAGTTCTATCCTTTTATTGGCTAATTTTCATATCTTGATTAACCCATTTCTAATAATCTGTGTAGTACCATGAGCTGGTGGCTTACCAGGGAGATTCTTAACGTGTTTCCGTCTCAGAGAGGAGAGACATGGCATCTGTGTCTGGTGGGAGAATCATGGCGACTGCCTGACTCAGCTTCTTTCTCCCAGCATTCTGTTCTGTTTACTCTGCCTACCTAATTTTCTGTCCTATTAAAGAGTCAAGGCAGTTTCTTTATTAACCAATGAAATCAACACAAAACAGAAGACTCTCCCACATCATCTGTGCAAGGTATTTGGGGGAACACCACAGCAGTGAGATCATGAGGCATCCAAACAGTAAGGTGACAGGGATATAATTAATAATACTATAAGTCCAAATTCCTGCCGCCTGTGACCTATTTCTGGTGTAGGAGGTCCTTCTATCTTTGTTTTGATTTCATTGGTTGATAAAGAAACTACTTTGTGCCTGTTGATAGGGCAGAACTTTGGTAGGAGGAGAAGACAGAATTGAATTCTGGGAGGAAGAAAGCAGAGTGTGTGAGAGAGAGACGCCATGGATCTCTCAGAGACAGACACTGGAAATTTTACCTGGTAAGCCACTGCCATGTGGTGATACACAGATTAACAGAAATGGGTTAAATTAAGATGTAAGAATTAGCCAATAAGAATCTAGAGCTAATGGGCCAAGCAGTGATTTAATTAATACAGTTTTTATGTGGTCATTTGGGGGCTATGCTAGCCGTGCAGCCAGGACGAACAAGTGGGCTTTTTCCTATGCACTTCCTTTAGCTTGGGCCCCACCTACTAAGGTTTCTAGAACCCTCTCCAAATAGTGCTGTCAGCTAAAGCATTAAGAGGTGAAGTCTGTGGGGGACATTTCATCTTCAAACATGACTTAACATTACCATCTTTGATTACTCAAACTGGTTGGTTTGGGAAATTTGGCTCTTTCCCATCTCTCATTTTCTCAAATCCAGGTAGCTTCTTAGTTTTGGGTTAGTGGTGTGGAACTTGAGTACACGAGAACTTATTTTTATACCTTGACCTTTTCCTGTGGAGCCTAATGCAGGAACTTAGTTGAAAATGACAATCTGTAATAATTTCTATTTAAAAATGATGGCAGGGCATTCAGAAATACTCCCCAAGGGAAAAAAGAAAAATCTAGCCTTGATTAGGCAGTGTGTAATTCTGGTAAAAAAAAATTTTCCTCTTCATGGCCAACTGGCCAACTCTTCTTTCCGCAAATGTAATTAGTTTCTTGAAAAGATCTGTTTTGGAGACAAGTCAAAGAGAACTTCTGGTTATTGGGTTTAATCACCCACTGCAGATATCGTTATTCTCTGTACCAACTGGAGAAATGATTGCTAACATGAGGCCTAGCAGGGTGCAGGGTGGAGAATGGAGAAAATCAACGTGCTGTTGACCCATCCCCCAAGGCTCTACCTTCTAATCTAGACCCGTGACTGATTCATGGTTATGTAGTCATAGGTGAAATATGTTTACAAATGTCTCTGTTTGAGAGACAATGCACTGTGATCGGATGTGATTTAAATCAGTGTGAAAGTTTATTGGAGTTTTTCTGGTTTGCCTACTTAGCAAAAACTATAAATTTGATTAGAGTGTTCTTAAGGATATGATTATGTGGTTATATATTCTTGCAAGTACTTGGTGTTACATTAATAGAAATGAAATATAATAAGAATCTGGTGTTATTTTTCTCATCACGGTGGCAAAATACCAAAATATCTTTTGCTGTGGAGGCAGGAGTATGAGGCAGCTGGCCATATTATGTCCACAGTTAGTGGGCAAAGAGCTAGGAATTGCGGCTGCTTGTTTGGTTTTGGTCCAGAGCCCCAGGCAATGGGATGCTACCACTCACATGCAGGGTGTGTCTCTTAGGTGATGCTGAATCTAGTCAGGTTGACAACAAATGTAACCATTGGAGATAAGTTTGCTGAAATTCATGTAGATGCTGGGCAGACATTAGAGTACTATCAAAACCGAGAGAGAGATTGTGAAATTCGTGTAGATACCAAGCAGGCATTACAGTAATACTGTCAAAGTAGAGAGGGGAATTGTGAAGGTCTGTGCTTTCATGCCCCAGTAAAGCTCAAAGCCAAATATACAAAATGGAAACTCATTAAATGGGCTGGGATCTTAGGTAAGGATGGATCCTGAACACATCACCTGTGCTGGTCTAGGTGCAGATCCTGCCTTGTCTTATGCTAATAGGATGAGCAAAAGCACATTTGAGTGAAGTACTCAAGGTAGGGAAGAGCCATTCCCAGCCGGCCCTAGGAAAGACAGGGCTGGATGGAGTTGGGGTGGTTGAGTAGAGAGATGGTGAGGTAGGTCAGTGGAAGGGGGGGAAGGGAAGGCTTTTGTGTCAAAGGGGATTGTTCAAGTTTTCACTTTTTAAAGCCTGGGATGTAACCATTATACTTTATCAGTCACTTAGCTCACTGGCATGGCCACGACACCACTTCATATACCAAGTTGTAAAAGTCTGTTCTCCTTCCCTGGTCCTGCCATCATGGAAGCAGGGAGGAGAGGAGTCCAAAAACAAAGTGTGTGACTGTGGAACTATCCATGTTCTCTTTAAGTCCAACATCAGCCATCCATAGGACTTAAATCGTACATTAGTGACTTAGTATTTCTGAGACTTTTTATTCTATTTCTTCATGAAATCAATGGAAACAGCCCTTTCTGGTGTTTTGTGATAATTATTAACTAGACAGTATGCATGCTCAGTGCCTTGTATGTTGTGGGCATTTCAGATCCTCCTCCACTATGAAATTGCTAAGTGTTGCTCAAGTCCTATGCTGGAGTCTGGAAAGTGAGGGCTAAATAATTCTGTTCTATTGGAGATTATACTATCTGATTGAAAAGTATAATAAGTGTGACAGTTGTTTTATTAAGAGGAATCAGATCGGCTCATCAGAAACAAACATAAAAGAGGAAGGGTATCGGCAGGTATGAAACGGGGACACAGGATGTGGCTTACCTGGACATGAACAAAATGGATTATAGACATGTGAAAATCTAATAAAGCTTGCAATTGTATAGGGTAATATATGCCAATAAGGCATTCGATGCATTAATAAGCTTATTTATAGTAATAAAATAGTGAAAAGATGGGTAGAAGGTGCTAGATATACCCTCAAGTGTTCTTGTTTACTTTTTACTTATTACAGGAACCCCAGCTTTGTTGAGAACACTATCCTTTGACTCAAATAATGTTCTGTCAAGTCCATTTTGAGGATAAATATGGCCTTGCAATTAAATTATTATGGCATATAGAAAACAAGATCTAAGTGTAAGATCTGGGATGCTTTCTGCACACGGAGATGAGTATCTCTGACTTCCTTTGTGGTGCCAAATATGCAGATATAAAGTTACAGCAGCACAGCTGGTCACCACCACATCTAGGTCTGTAGCCTGGGAGCCTCTTAATTTTGCCTTGTATGAATGAAAACTAAGCACTTGTGGGCTAACCTACTGTTCTTTAGGACACCATGTAGCTTGCAGAAAAGCTTCACTGAATGAATACAATGGGATTCAGTCAGGGTCAGCATGTAGGGGCTGGTGGCCTTCCTCTCAAACAGAAACTTCTGGAAAGTGATGATTCAGCAAGCTGAAGCCCAGTGGAGGTCCGGCCACCTACCGTGTTTGTGTTTGCTCATAGATGGGGCATGCCCCACGTCGGCTCTTTTAAAGGAAGGTTTGAGGGCTCTTGTACAAGTTGATCTGTCATTTTACAGGTAAGAGAGGACGGGAGATGCACATTGAGTTCTGGAAATAGCTGGTTTTGTGTGTGCCTGAATGTGTACATGTGTGTAACTTTGTCATATTTTCCAAACACTGATAAACATTTTCTCTTCCTATTCTCTTCATATTAATCCTTGACCCCTTTTCTTACATTTGACTGGCTATAGTCAGAAAAAAAGAGTGCCATATACAAGAGAGAAAAGGGAGTTGCTTTCCTGCCTTTTGGGTTTTGAAAGCACAGACTTGGAGAAGACTCGAGGCTACCATGGTGAGGAATAAGAAGAATTCTCTCTGAGAGAAGGATATGCAGAGATACCAGGATGTGCCCCTAAGGGAGGAGCATTGTGCCTGCTCTCTAAGCCTGGCTCTTGCTGGAAAGTCTGGACCCAAGGAATCTCTGAGATGTCCCTGAGGAAGAGACAAGTTCCAGAAGGGAAGGACAGTTGCAGAGTCTAAACTGACAGGGCCTCAGATACACAGGATCTCCCAGGAAATCTCAGTGCACTTCAGAGTCCAAAACGATTCTGTGGGTACCCAGAAATGGCCTAGAAATAGCAGAGTAGGAATTATGGGTAATGCAGAGATCTGGTGGGGAAAAATGATTGAATAGTGGCCAGAAAGGATATTTCCATAGGTGTCAGTATGGACATATAAACCATCTAGACTTGCTGTTTATTGTCTAACGCTGTAATACTGTGTAGGGTGCTCTTGTATGACCTCTGCCTCAGCACAAAAAGTGGGAGCCTCTTGTCATCAATCCCCACAAAGGGGCAGAGTTCCCCACTGTGAGTCTCAGGAAAGGGCCCAGTTCTACACCATGAGTCTGGCGAAGCCCAGCTCGGCCCAGGTGTGGCAGAGACAAGCAGATTGCTCTTGCACACCTGGTGTCACACTCCTGATCGGGCTGTGTGATTGGTTCCTCCATCCTTCGCTCATTAACAACAATTTACTGAGTGCCTGTGAAGTGGCTGGCACTATTCTAGAATAAACAAAGCAGACGAAATTGCTGCCATGGTGCAGCCTATTAATTTAGTGTAGTTAGGAAGATAGGAAAATGCAGAAAACATAAACATTATTATGCTATTAGTGTTTGGGCTAGGTAGGCTAATCAAGCAGGACGTGGAATAGCACACCCACACATTAACAGGGAATCTGAGCAGACCCCTTTGCTTTTGTCACTAATTGTACGTATCCTGTTAGTTTTGAGTAACGGGGTGGGGGTGTATGTGTCACTGATCACATTCAAGGCACAACAGCTGGAAGAGGTGAAGCACATGCTGGAGCCAAGTGCTGGCTATCCCCTGGGCTCGCCCCGTACTCATCTCTCTAGCGCCCCGCCCTGGTCTCCTCACAGGAGAAGGGCTGTACCAGTGTAGCCGTGGAGCACACTGTCATCACAGGTCGTGTGACTGGACCCATTGTAGTCCTGGAGAACTCTAATCCCTTGTGAGGCTAACTGGACCAAGGACATTCCAGGATTCAAACACAGAGTCATGATTCCAAGGTCACACTTTGCACTTGGGGCCAAGCTTCTGGCAGTGTGCATGGCCTCACCCTCGGATTTTTCTCTTGCTTCACAGACAGGTTAGGATCTATGAGAGCAGGACAGACCTGTGCAGTCTTCCTCAGCTTAGGGAACTCTCTGCTCTGTTGGCCAGATCAGTCTCTGAGTCACAGCCCCACCCTTGAGAGTGGAGGGGGAGTGGAAGGAGGAAACCTTATCCCAGAACCACGTCTTTCACAAATCCACGTTTCTCTGTGGCAAGCTGCTGTGGATTCTGTTGACTATAATCAGCTTAGCGCCAGAAACAGGAAGAGGTCTTCAGCTAGTAGGCTAGAGAATTAGAAGAGATCTTGATTAACTAGCCAACCACTTTCATAATCCATGAGCTCCCTCAATCAGCTTCTGACATAGTGTCTTCCCTATTCCCCTCCATCATCCCTCGTTTTAGAAAAAAAAATCCTAAACTGATTGAACAAGTGATTGCTGTCAACTGTCATCTTGATAGCATATAGAAGTCACCAGGGAGATGGGCTTCTGGCCGTACCTACCAGAATGCGGGGTATCTTGAGTACGGTAATTGACGTGGGAAGGCCCACTTTACCTGTGGGTGGAACCTGGGATGTCTACCTGGAGGACATTTGCTGGGCTGGCTTGCTTGTATCCATCGCTCTCATCTTCTGATTGTGGGTGTGACATCTTATCAGGACCAGCTTCTCATTACCTACTGCCTGGACTACCCTACCGTGGTGGTTAGGGACTTGAATTGGAGCTAAACTCAACCCTTCCGTAAACAGATTCTTATTGGGTATTTTATGACAGCAATGGGAAAAGAAACCAAGGAAGGTGGTGGTCAAATCCTAGGGAAGAGAAGCCTGGCATGTCTGAAAAGGACGAGGAAGAGAACACTGAAGAGTATCTGTCTAAATTCCAACGAGCCCACTGATTATGGCAGAAAAAGAAAAGAGTTGAAGATAAACACAGTGAAAGCCACAGGGTTCAATTTCATAGCCCTCCTCCATATAGACCATAACAATTTGGCAAAGTTATTGCCCAATTTACTCAAAGAATAAGCATTAATGAAATCATTCAACCTGAACGATGTGCTGTTTTATGGCCGATACACATGGCTCACCTGGATGAATTCACTGTGCTTATTTAGTGCCCCTTTAAGATGAAATATGATGGTACCTCGACATTAACGGCGTCTCTTGATGCTGAGAAAATGTCCCCGTGGATTGAATGGCACTTGTTCTTTCTGTGGATGGAGATTGAGAAGTTTATCTCGAGAGCCTGGCGATGGGGATGGTATCCCAAAGGTGAGCACCACAGCACATGTTACTGCAAGTGTCTTAAATTTTACAAGTTCCCAGGCCTAGGCTGTCCAGCTTCAGAAAGCCTTTGTTGGCCACCATGAAGTTCCCAGAAAGGAAACCACTACGTAGTCACAGTCTGTTTTTGAGTCACTTCCACAGATGCTCACCTTCTATTGGGTGGCCTAGTTTGCTCTTTCATTCACTATCTTGCAACTGCACCTCTTTGTGTCTGAAAAAGCCTACTACCAGGAGAAGTGGTCGATTACAGGAGCATTCCAGGTATAAAATGATTCAGAGGTTTCTTAGAGGTCCTGAGTGTGGTGGGGAGCATGTTCTGTCAATACTTCAGGAAATACGGGGCAAATGGTACCGGTATTGATCTTTCCTGGGGCTCAGACTCTCTGTCTATAAACACCTGCCGGCCTAATAGCTCTTAAATCCGTAATTTCTGCACTGCTTTGGGAACAGATTCATAGGAACCTCTTCCCATCAGGCAGACGACATCTGCCTACCATTTTCTGTATAAGTGGATGTGTGCTGGCTACGGAGTTGGATTGGCCTGACCTGTCTGCAACTTTAGTTAGTAAAATAGAGGATGTGGAAACACTGAGATCAACTTGGTTTCTCATGAGCCCTAAATGTCTCACGAGCCATTTTGATTTTATGTGTATACAATATGTAACTGCTTCAGCCAGGTCAGTTTTTAAGAAGATTTAAGATTATGTGCCTGCATGCATGAATGCACGCCATGTGTGTGCCATGCCTCGAGGACCAGAAGAGGATATCAGATTTTCTGGAATTGGAGTTACAGACAATTATGATCCTCCCATATGGGTGTTGGTAACCAAAGCAAGGTCTCTGCAAGAACAGCAAGTGCTCCTAACCACTGAGCCCATCTCGTAGCCTGGCCATGGTGTGTGTGTGTGTGTGTGTGTGTGTGTGTGTGTGTGTGTGTGTGTTTCTATTAAAACCAGGGCTTCTACCCTGAGCAGTATCCTGGCCCTTTCTTTCTGTTTTCTTCTGAAGCAGTTTCACTAAACTGCTCAGACAGTCTCTCAGTTAGCTGGGGTTACGAGCCTGTTTCACCAGGCCTGGTCAGGAAAAGGGTTAACCTGTGGGGCTCTTATGCATATGGAACGCTGGGCAAACTAATGATTTTTTAAATGGTAACCATAGCCTCCTGAGAGGCCCTAAATGCATTCTCAGGAGGTTGCCAAGTTTGCGAGTATGAGAAACACTGGTGCACAGAAAACAAACCAAACAGCAGGAGAGAGAGCAGCCGCTCCGAAGTATGCTCCTCTGGCATATTGAATCCTTGAGGTAATAGCCCTTGGAAAACAAAATGTAGGAAGACGTTCCCAAAGAGTCACATCCTCCCACTGAAAGTTGGAGACCTTCATCTGGGGACATTCCCCCTTTCTCCTCCTGCTCCCTTTCCAGGCTCCCTCATGGGATTTATCCAGGGTAAGGAAGTCAGGCAATCCATGTAGGCATGCCAGCCTCCAGTGGGCAGAGCAAAGGATGGTAGGGCCTGAAGAAGGCTCTGGGAATGGCAGGAGGAAGGCGTCCTGTAAGAAGGTTAGATTTTTAAAATTTAGAAAATTTAAAAACTTACTTCTGCATTGAAAATTCTGTGTATTCATGCAATGTGTTTTGATCATATTTCATCCATCCTTGCTATGCTCCAACTCTCCCTTGCGCCCCATCATATTTCCTCCAAACTTCATGCCGTCCATTTCTATCTTGTTATTGTAATCTCCTGAGTCTACTCAGTGCTGCCCATATGTGCATGGGGATGGGACCATTCTTCAAAGCACGGGTAACCTGGTAGCTGTGGCCCCAAAGGAGAGTGTCTCTGTCCCTCAGTAACCATCCACCGTCTCCAGTTCCTCCCGGAAGAGTGGTCCCACCTTGTGGTCAGAATTTTGACTTGCCGGATTTTGTGCAGGTCTCTCCAGATGCTGTGACGGATGTGTGCAGCAGGCAGACAGCCGCGCCACACCCAGAATTCAGCATTTTGCAGACCCCCTCCCCCCAATCAGTTCTTCCATTCTTTCCGCACACTGTTTTGTGTTGTTCCCGGTGACCTGGTGGGGTGAGGTTAATACAGACACTGAAGCCACAGCTGAGTTATCATGGTTACTCACACTTGGCACTTGGGCCACTTGTGAGTCTCAGCATAACTATTCCCCACTGAGAACAGAGGCTTCTTCAACCAAAGATAAGAGCAACATAAATCTATGAATATGGACGTAAACATTTAGAAGGCAATGTGGTAGCATGAGTCTTGACAGTAACAGCAGTGGGTTCCCTAGGGCCTAAAGTCTCCCATAAAGTCTTCAGAAATGAAGTCTAAGAGCATGACTCACATCGTTAGACCCTGCAGTACCGAAGGCAGGATTTGCTTCATCGATTCTCTCATAATGTGGCTCTCTTCTTATCTCTCCTAAGGGAACATACTGTACCTGTGAGATACTAACACATAAAGATGTGTCTATCCGATTAGCTGGATGCTTATCAATGCTTTGAATGTGAAACTAGAATGTAGGGGAATAGAGTAATTTCTCAAAATTTATATTACACCCTAGAAATTGATAGAAGGAGAAGGTATAAAAGTATTCTTAGATTTGAGGGCAAGCAGGAAATAAAATAAAAATCAAAAGTGGATGCCAAGATTTTATTTTCCCCTCTGAAGTTATTCAGGGCATGATTTCAAGACTGTTAAGTTAATTTTCAAGGTGGTCCTTTGAAGTTTGGGGACGCCATTGTTTACCTGTTTTTTCTTTTGCCCCTACTTTTCAGGGGAAGAAAATGAGGCCCAAGTGAATTAAACAGTCTGCCTTGGGGTCACCCTGTGACTGTACTGTGCTGACCCCAGTGTAGGCCCTACAATGTCACGTTTCTTCATACGGGCTTTAATGTCAGATCCCAGAGGGGGAGCCAGACTACTAATGTCTACCTCTTCCACCTTGTCCTCTGTGAATGGAAACAATGACCATTTAATCTGCAACCAAATGGTCCGTTTTCTTCCTTTGAGAATTGAATTTAAATAATATCATCAATCACCTAGCCAGATAACGCACAGCTTTGGGAAACAAAATTAAAATAGTCAAAGCAGTTAAGCATGTATTTTATTTTTCTTTCAATTTTTTTTTTATAGAGCCAGCCTAGAGAGTATTCGCGCACACCTGTTTGTTGTTTGTGAGACGCAGTGTTTAACTTGGTCTTTCATGAAGTAAGCGTTCCTGTCACATTCAGGCTCGGCAGATGAATTGTGCAGAAATGAAATGTCAGGTTTCTTATTCACATACCTCATTTCTTTTTGACCTCAGAGAATTCCCCAAATCTGATGGAATGCCTAGGTGGGGAGATGAGAAGCGTCAGCTGCCGTCAGGCAGTTTTTTTCTTCTTTATGTGTTTTCTTATGGTGTCTCTTTGGCAATTACTAAATGGTGGTCTCAGGGACACCCGTCTGTCATGCTTAATTAGAGACTATAAATGGGTCTTCAGCAAATATTTCATTAAAACTAGATTTCAAGTAATAGAAAAAAAGTATTAGTCTAAGCTCTAATGGCAAGTGCTTTACAAAAATATTACAGAGAAATATGGGGAAATAGATAATATGCTATATTATTCCGATTTTAATTAGACTCATAGAATGTTAGAATGGGAAGAGCGTTCAGAAAGAAAGCAGCTGGGTGGTAGACAACTAAATAGCCATTTAAATAAATATGCTTCATTTAATACCCACAATATCAGTAGAAAGTTGGAATAATTACTATTTTACATATAAGAAAGTTGGGGTACGGGGAGACTATATTTTGTCCAACATCACCAATAGGTAATACGAGAGCAGAATTCCAACCTGGGCTCTTCTGGTTTGTCCCAAACTCATACTTGTGGCTCAGTTACCTTAATAAATAACAGCAGGCATGTAGCTGCTCTTACCAAAAAGCCTTGACTCCTCACCCGGTACCACCGGGTGACCCTGCTCTCCTCTGTCATCATTGTGGCTCCGTTTACTTTGTGAATCCTCCACTTGGGCTCAGACTTCTCCTTGGCTCAGCACTGGCCCCTGACTCACTCATGATACATCTGTCTACCTAACCTATCACATCCTGCTTCGAGGCTGAAGGTGCAGAAATGGATGGGTCATTGCCCTACGCTTGTATTCACCTTGAATTGAGAAGATCGGAGCCTGGAGGACTTACCACCCAATATGAAGGCACAGGAGTGGGGTGGTTTTCCTCCTGTGGGGACTAGATTGGTCCTCTCATCTGATGATAGCTTATTGGAACATGTTAAAAGATCATCGATGAATCAATGCTGTTTGGGATCATACTTGAGCCAGGACTTAGCAACTATGGAAATTTCTTGCCCTCTGCCCCAATTCTTCCTCCATTTTAACCTAAACCTCAAACCAAAGATGAGGAAGAGGTCTCTAGACCCCCCTTTGTTCCCCTCTTCTTTGTCTCCTGGCTACTATTACTCATTCATCTCTCTAATTGGAATTGAGGGTGCAACCTAGGTTGGGGCTCTCAGAGCTGGGCTTCTGCCCCCATTTCTGTTCATGAGACTGGCACTGTCTGTCTCACGGATGGGCACTACTCACGCGTATCCTGGTGCCCTTGGCTCTTAAGAATGAGACTTGAGATGTCAAATGCTTCTCCCCTTTTTTTCTAATAATTCTTCCATATCCTCTGCAGCATCCTACATGTGAATATTCACTAATTTTTAACCAGTTGAACATGTATGTAGAAGGAAGAGCTCATAGGCTACCGATTTCTTTCCGCCGTTTTTGTCCTGGTGAACTTAAATGCAAATAATCCCTAGATCCTTACAGCCAGCCCTGCCTTCTCAGTGATTCCGACCATGGCGTGCAATGAGTGTCACACACGCCCCACATCTTGATGGGTGTCGTTGGCTGTGAGAAGTGGAAGTTTCCTCAGAAGAATGTGTCAGCCCTCCATTCCTCTGTGAAAATTAACCATCAAAGATTTTCAAGACTTCTGCAAAGCCTTGACACTTAACAAGTCTAACTTCCCAAAGAGAATGCTACTTCCCCAGGTCAGGTTATTGTAATCCACCCCGCCCCCCAAATTAGACTAACAAATAATGCCACTTCTGGTGGAGCAGTAAACATTGAGAAAAATAGAAAGTGGCGCTTCTGGTCCCTTATAGGAAAAGAAAAATCAAATGATATTCAGGAAGTAAAATCCCAAATGTGCCTCAGGTTTTGGAGTTGCTGAAGCAATATTTTTAGAGGCCTGAAAAGAGAGGATGGAGAGTAACCCAAGAATTCGTATCTAGCTGAGTTATTTATGAGTAAAGACAGAAGGAAGCTATTCTCAAACAGTTGATATGTAATTGGTGAAGAAATCAAGCCAATTATGAGAGTCAAAATAATGAGCTCTGGCTGGCATCTGAAGCCATGGCAAGAGAGAATCAGCAAAGTGGGAGAAGGGGGTGGGGAGGGGGTGGAGCTCAGATCAAAATGTAAAGGCTCCACCTGAATGTGAGAAGAATCAGTACCCGCAAGGGGCAGGGGTGAGGAGGTGGAGCCCTGGGAGGAGTGAGGGGAGGACTCCTTCCGGCACCCTCAATCCAAGGCACAGGTGCATTTGCATTTTGTACAGCTATAAAAATATCAGGGTAACTGAACAGAATGGGTCTGATTAGGGGACAAGAAAGGAAAATCTGTAAAAAACACAGCACACCAAAGTGCGCCCATCTAGAAAAAGAGGGGGGAAGTGTGGAAACTGGATGCCCTTCTGCTCCCATCTGTGTAAAGATTGATGCATGTCAATGTGTGCACACTTTCTCAGCGTTGCCTGCTGCTGATGCCATGCGGAGGATGGGAGGTGAAGGGGAGAACCAGGGATTCTTACCCCTGGCATTGTTACATTGGAGAAATCACTTTTATAGCCAATAAAGATAACCCTATAGTTAAACATTAAACAAATACCAAGTGGATCAAAAATAGAGACTGCATGAAACTTTAGTAAAATACGGTTTAGGAAATATTATTGGGACATATGATTTATGAGGAGACTGTCAGCTATTGTAATGCTGTGCTTCTAAGGCCACAGACTACAGTCCCATGTTAAGTTACCAAAACAAGGTACAGCATCTGTCGCTGGACACTGAAGGGCATCATCAGTCGTCACAGTTCTATGAATCCCAAGAGGACCCGGACCTGGTGACTTTGGCTCATCTGGGAAGGGAATCCTTGGTGACAGCTGGACCTCGTGTTATCCCCCCAGGTGTCAGCAGGATCTCCAGCTCTCCCCTGGTCGGGCAGGGTAGGAAGAGAGCTGTGTAGGAAGGATGACCTTGCACAGAGCCTCTGACCTCTTACCAAGGACATCATGCAGGCTGCCTGCCTTTGCTTCGTTTCGTTTGTAGCTAACACTGAATATATTTTAATAAAATGTATTCTTCTGTTATCTTAAATGTTTGAAAAAACAGTTTTTATAATAGGTAAGACATTTTCGACTGTCCTGAAGCATTGCATGTGAGCATTTGTGAAAGAATTCTAGTCCAGCAACACTCTGACTGCAAAGCAATACTCATTTTTAAAAGAAAATCACTCTATTTTAATTAACTCACAAATGAAAATATCACACAGTTAATTTAAGTAAGCCATTCCAATGCTTGCCCAGTCTCAAGCTCCGTACAACCCTGTGGACATCTGGATATCTGAATAGCCATCTGAAGCCAGGGAACTTTGCTTATGCAGTAGAATTAATTTCCACAAAAGTTTACTTGTTTTATACCATTTTTCCTTTAGATGGTGTGCTGAAAACAGTTCGATAGCAATTCTTTAATTTTATTGTTAGGATAGTGATTAAATTACAGATTATTAGTAAGAAGTGTATTTGTCCAAACTCCAGGCATCTGTGTGTTTGGCAGGCCTGCTGAAGTGTGTGTGTAGTTGTGACAAAAGGTAGCATAAACAATCCTCTTTATTCTCTGTCCTCCTCAGGCTCCTGAGCCTGTAGAATAGCCAAGAAGGCAAGACTTGACACAAGGGCACTGAGCTCAGAAATCATTCATTGAGCACTCTGTCCAAACCCTTGCTCGGTGCCCAGCCATTGCCCCTCAGGTATAATAGAAACCCTCTTCTGCATTACTATACGGCAGCACCAGCGCTGGGAGGACGCAGTCCAGCACAGAGGGGTGACTTCAGTGCTTCAGGTATTTCTGTGGGTGACGTGCACATTTCCTGGGCTGTTTTCTTGGATCCAACATGTAGGGATGAACCGGGCAGGAGGGGAGACCGTGTGTGGGAAAGCAAGAGGCAGTACAATCCAGGTGCATTATCTTCAGCGGGCTTCAGCCTCCAAACCCTCCTCTTCAGAGATTCTGCCTCATGTCCTCATGTCTGCCTTTCTCTCCTCAGCTAAGCCTATGCCATGTGCCCTGTCTAGGCTTCGCTTCTGTTCTCACCTGGAGAACATAAATTGGATGCACCAGTAATCTGCCGAGTAAGGGACAGACGTGCAATGTCTCCCACAGGCTCGTGTGTTTGAATATTTGGTCCCCAGCTGGTGATGCTATTTGGGGAAATTGCAGAAGCTTTGGGAGGCGAAGTCTAGGGCTTAGAAGTGGGTGCTTGTAGAGTGCCTCATCACCACTCCCCTGCAGGTGAGCATCATAGAGCATCTGGGGTGTATCATCTCCTGGGGGCAGGCCGCTTCCTGTCTCATCTGTGTTTCCTGACCTCCCAGGATGTGAGCAGTTAGCATCATGCACCTACCGCTATAACCAAGAGTCACTCCTACCACTTTCCCTTCTTGTTACCCTCTAACGGTGAGCCCCAGCGCACCATCCTTTCTTAAGTTGTCTCTCGTCAAGTGATTGGTCACAGCAATGAGAAAACTCACTGTGACATTATCGAAAGCTTTGCTTAGAGGAATCCTACCCGCCACTGTTTATCTGGGTGTTCTCCAAGGGATGCTGCAGGCCACCCTTGCTGTTAGCCTTCACTCCTTCTCCACGCTGACCTATCTGTGAACCAGACCTCTGGGTCTATCCCACATCACAAGTGGTCCATGGGCCAAAGCTGCTGCCGAGAGGCTGGCAAAGGTCATATGCCAGTACAAAAGAGGAGGTGGAAAGCCACAGATCTTTCAGCTTCTTGAACCACTTCTAAGTTAAGGCAGATTGCTGAGCCCATTCAGTTTTCTGAGCTGGTAAGTCTGAGAGCACCCGGGTCAAGATGAGCCAATCTGACCACGTGGTCACTTGTTGCTATCTCCTCCATAGAGCCCCGAGCAAGACTGCAAATACACGTCTGTTCAAGTTAGTGCAGCTATTTCTGATCCTCTTTTCTGATAGGGACGGGAAAGAATTCGTTTGCCGGATCAATAGCGGCGCAGCCTGTATCTGAGCCTGTGCTAATCTGTGCTACCACAGATAACGTATGCAGCTGCAATGGAGCCTCCCGCTTTGCAGCTTTTCACCAGGATGCGTTCACCCTCCGGATCCATCTGCTTCATCATAGAGGCCAGACTTGGGAACTCCGTGGGGGCGATGATGGGGTGACGAACACCACATCCTTCAGGTGTGGAAGTGCCACCCATTCCTGCCATTCTGCCTGAGGTGTGATATTTTTAATTCCTTATCTTATGTGTAAAGAGTGGGACAATTTCAGAGGCTTTTGTCTGGCTTTTCCCCATATGCTGACTCTTGACAATATTGATTATACCAACTACTGGAGATGGTCTTACCTATCATTTGTGTGTGTGTGTGGGGGGTATTGCATTAGGTGTGCTTCTCATTGCTGTAATGAAATTGATGACAAAGACATATTTAGGGTTGATCATTCTTTCTCAGTTAGCCCAATTTGTAGACCCCTCACAGGTATACCCACCCGAAGGTTCCACAGGATTCTAATTCCATCAAGTTGACGATTAAGATTAACTGTCATAGGGACTAAAGAAGGAATGTTGAGTAGGTCATAGACTTAATGGACCCTGGACTGGGGCTCTCATTACTGCCTGGTAGCTCTTTGTCTTCATGCCACCAGAGTTCCATGATGCCACACTATGTCCCCCAACAACAATGTCAACAAAACTCCATGTCTAAGAGTTCTCCAAATGTTTGGGTAATATTTTTTCTTTACAGCTGCTTAAGTAAATGGCTGTCACTTTGGGAATGATATATTATGATAAAATGTCATATATGTGTTTTATATGTATATCACACACATATTTTTCATGCCTAATTCCTGGCCTAGAGATATTCAAATGCCCCATTTCCTAAGTGAAAGAATAATCTCTGTTATTAATAACAGTTTCCAGCCATGCCTGGGGTTGTTAATGAGGTAACTCTTGGGTGCTCCTGCATAGTTTCCAGCCAGTCTAAGCTGTCAGAGACCCCAATCGTGTGATCAGAGGTTTGGAACTTTCCTCTTAACTGCAGGGAGTGGAGAGGAGTCAGAGTTTGAGTTTGGTCATCAATGGTGAATTCAGCCTTGTGTGTGATAGACGCCGTGGAAATGCTAAGCTAGGGAGTGCAGAGAGCCTGCATTAGCTGTTACACACCTGGGGGTCTGCGTCGATGTTCTCAACCCAGCTGGCCACACTTGTCCCATGATGTTCTTCCCGCTGCTACTATTCCCAAGCTGCGTTCTTTATAATGAATAGGTAACGGGTGAACTGTCTTCCTGAGTTCTGTGAACTGTGACAGCTAATTGCTCACCCCAGGAAAGGGGTTGTGGAATCTCTCAATCTCTAGCTGGCTGGTGAGAAGGATGGGCTGCCCTGAGCTTAGCGGATGTCGCGCACACATCTTATGGCCCTGAGACTTTAGGAACTGAGGTCTGAGAGTTGTTCCAGAATTGACTAGAATTGTGGGGCACTGCTCTGCTAGGAGAGAACTCAGGTGTGGGAGACGCTCCCCCACCTGGAGTCAGAAGAGTTGTCTGTGAAGAGACAGTGGGGAGAGGGATCATGGCTGGCACCTGAATGGCAGCGGTAGATCTGGGTCTAAAACCTGGAGCATGCCTGGACACTGGACAGAGAAGTCCACCCTTCTCCTTAGATAACGCCGCCCCTTTGATTCTCATCTCTTCAAGCTACTACTTCATCTCTCCTTGACTTCTTTTGATTATGTATATGAAGTAGTAACATTCTTTTTCTTTGACTCATCTGTTTTCCTCTCTGGAAAGAAGCATAATTAACTCCCTCCATGGCCTCTGCATTTTCATACTCTGTGAGGTTAGTATTGTAGTAGCATCTCCACTGTCCACTCCGGGATGTAGAGGACAGCCACCACCAAGCTGTGTCAAGGCACCATCTCCCTAGCACGGTTCCCCCTGCTTTGGCACCATGGACTTGAGTCCACAAGGCTTGTTCAGCCTTCTGTAGCGTATCTGCTTTACTTTGGCTCTCTTCCTCGAGTCTCGTTCCTTTATGTTGCCATCTGCCATGGTTATTATAGCTCCGTGTATGGATCAGCATCATCACCATAACCTGGGTGTTATCCCAGGAAGACATTCACATCATCCTTGTTGGAGTGTTAAATCTTACATCCTGGGAAGTGAGCCTAAATCCATAAGTCCTTGTCATATAGTTTGCTTAGCTTCTCCGACCTGATATCCTCAGCCATGGTGTCCTCCCAGCTTTTGAGTTCCATGTTGATGACATGCTGCATGCCTGTGTCCTTCTTAGGAGATGCATGCTGTCCCGTGATGTTGTTTGCATACGTTTTGTGTTGGAGAGAGGCCTTGTCTTCCCAGTTAAAGTAAGATGGATGGACCCCTTTTAAAGTGGCCTACTTCTGAATGTTTAAAGGGTTAAGGAAACCTGGCATGCTCTGAGAAAGGGATTCTCACCTAAGCGAGGTGGCTTTATGAAGGTAGACGACTGGGCTGTGAGAGCTGACAGCTAACGCTCTCCGCTGCCAGCGTGCTCCGCTGGGGACAGCACACGTTTCATCCGACGAGTTTCCTGGTGGCTCTTGAGGGTCTATCCTGGCTGCTGAAAGATGATTGGAGTTTCCTGGGGTTTGGTCTGCACTGAGGCTCTGCCGAGTATTAGTTATGTCATTTTATCTAATCTCTGGAAACCTACAGGGACAGCTACTGTGATTCCCTCAATTTTAAAAGCAGAAATCACCAGGCCTGGAGAGCTAAGCTTTTCTGGGGGTGACAGCTAGTAAACAAACACAGGAACTGGGACTGGAAGATGTACCCTGGAGTCCACATGCAGCCTCCCTCAATTTCTCAGCTGAAGCCACACGCGGTGTGGTGGCCCGTAGGCTGTCTCTGGCTGCCCTGTCTAGTCTTTTCCTTGAATATTCCTACTGGCTGTTTCTGTTTGTTTCATCTTGTTGCAGTGTTGGGGATTGGATGGCAGGCCTCACTCATGCTAGGCCAGGGCTCTATGCTTTTATTCTGGGGTGATCTTCTCTCATGCTCGACAAGTTATATTCCTCACACTGCTCTTGGCTCAGAAGAGCTGCTCCCTTTGTCGGGGAGGTGGCATGGGCAGTTGGGTGTGATGCCTGCCCAGTAGATCACCCTTCTCATTAGAGCACAAGCCTGCTGAGATAGACAAGGCTTTCAGGGGTTTTAGTGTCTCCTCCTCTTGGAGCAGTGACTGTCAGGAGACTGGTTTCAATGCTGCAGTCTAACGTGCCTGGCTTTTACATCCCCATTTCCAGCCCACATCTCCCCGCTGAGTCTTGTACTTGTGTAATCTATTGGCCACTAGATATTCCCAGTTGTAATTTCTACAGACTCCTACTAAAATTGTTCCCTTCCAAAGCAATTCTCCTGTCTTCGCAAAGGTCTGTCACTTCCTTTGTATTTTCACCTGTGGTCGTCGGAGGCATCATCTCTTCTCTGCCCGTGGGAAAATGAGAATGCAATTACTCAGGAATTCTGGGCCCTATAGTGGTGTGTAAGGTCAGCCTCTGGATCCAGTCCCTCGTCAACCTCCCAGTCCAGTCCCTGGTGCGCCCCCAGCACTCACTGAATGTGAAGTGAGGGGCAAACAGGCAACAGCCAGCACACAAATATGTGAATGATTCCCAGTGCAGTTTGCTAGTGTGAAAATGACAAGAACAGAGGGAAGGATTTGTTTGTTTGCTTGTATTTTTATTTTTTTAAGTTTCCCTCTGAGACAGGATCTCTGTGTAGCCCAAACTAGCCTGACCCTTGGAGTCCTCTTGCCCGGGACTCCTCAGCACTGTTTTCATTGGGATCTGCCATTACTCTTCATTCATTCTTTCTTGAGGAAGGAAGGGTTTATGTTGGCCTCAGCTCCCGGAGATACAGTTGAGCATGGTAGATGGTCATGTTGAATCCAGTCAGGAAGCAGAGGGCCCTGGTTTTTTTAATAAGGTTATCATTGACTAGGTCTATGGAAATCCTTTTTTAGCTGAGCCCCAGGGAATGGAAGTGAGTGCAGCTGGTTTAAGTTCAATGGCTCCTCTGCAATGCTTCACCCTCCCCTTGCCTCCCAAACAGCTCGGACCAGCCTCCTTCCTGCCGTTCTGCCATCCTTGATTGCTTTATGCATCCTCACCCCTACTGTGGTCAACTCCCTGACAGTCTCCATCCAGCCAGCCTCAACACATGCAGAACTGCCATCTCTTCCCCTTGTTACATTCCTCCAGGCCCTCCTGTGGGTTTTCAAGATAAGCTTGAAGCATCTTAGAGCGGTGTACTTGCTGTCCTAGGGGCGCTTGCCATCTCCACAGATTTCTCTCGCCATTGCGAGAGCACCTGCTGCCTCTCAGCCCTGTTGACCCACTCAGTGTCCTTGTCAGCCGTGCCCATCACACTCCTCATTCTGTGTCTTTACCCCTCCCCCGTGGGACACCAACACACGTGTGCTGGGTTCACGCGACTCTTCCCCTTGAAGCTTCAGCGTTTTCTCAGGAGTTTAGCTGTTCCCTCGGTGTGGCCCGGTGTCTCTCTTTGCCAGATTTGTTACTTCCTGTTGATCAGGGATAGCAGCTGGGATGGTTTCAGTGGCCTGATTCAGATAGTTGGTTGGTGATATTGTTCAGGTGGGTTAGGAAGTGTGGCCTTACTGAAGAAGTGTGCCACTGGGGTTGGGCTTTGGGAGTTGGAGGACTGGAGCCCTTCTCAGTTGCATTTCTGTCTCCTGCTTGAGGCCCAGGATGTGAGCTCTGGTCTTGTAATTCCAGGCACCGTGCATGCATTCCACGCCCATCTCTGTTCCTTGTAGACCACAGGGAGAACTTACCTCATGACTAAATGCATAGCTTGCTTCTTTGATGTCAGTAGGGTACAGGCTCACAAGGCTTCCCCTCATAAAACATTATTTCTTTATATTATTTTCTCCTTGCTTTAATTTCCTTAGATTTGTTGAACTTGTCAATTACCACCTTTTTACAGCTTTATGATTTATCTGGTTATAAGGGGCAGTTATTCTCTGAAAAATATAGTAGCCTAAGGCTGGGAATAAAACACCCAACTCTCACCTTCCAGGTTATTCTTAATATTTGATTTTTATTCCTCTTTATACCTTGGGAATATTTTTTATTATTTAGGTCCTGGGTAATTTTTCTAGGAACCCACCCTTGGAGCAATATAAGACAGCACAGAAAATATCCCTAATGTCTTCTCAGCTTACTTTGCATACCTGCTGGCGTGTTTTCATTGTGACATGTAACTTCCAACACCTCCATAAGAAGTGGAGTGGAATTCTTAGTGTGAAGGTGGATATTGTAATTCCCTTTAGACCTGGAGGGTCCTGGCTCTGCTTTTCTCCTGGGATCCAACTCTCTGTCTGACCACCTATTCCTCTGCTGATTCTCTATCCCTATTTATCTGTCCTATCTATCTATCTATCTATCTATCTATCTATCTATCTATCTATCTATCTATCTATCTACCTACCTACCTACCTACCTACCTACCAACCACATCTGCATTGTTGGAGTGCTGGTTTAATATAGACCACTGGTTAAAATATATTGGTGTTTTCTTGGATGTTCCTCTCAAGTTCAAAATTTGGTTTTTGGTAGCATTTTAAATATTAGTGTCAGTTTTCCTGGATTGGAGCCAGCATAACATTACCAAACTCTGTTGGTGTCAGGAGCACAACTACTCTCGCTTCTTGGTCTAATGAGCAATGTGAATATGTGTATAAGGGGCACAGTTGGAGCGGAGTAATTTAGATAGAAGTGAAAATTAGTTAAAAAGAAGATTATAGCATATCAAATAGGGACTTGGAAACATAAACCAAAACAGTGTACCTGGTTTGTAGCAGAACTTTATGTCATTCGCTAAACTGTATTCATCTTGGTTCACTCTGTGCCTGTTGTTGAAATAACTCCTGTGACAGCCTGAGCCGGGAAGCTCAGGGAGGACGAGCATGAGTTCAAGAGCACTTTGTTTCACAAGGAAAACTTGTTGCAAAAACCAAGAACATGTAAGTTCATCATGTTTTTCCATGTGCATATAGTTTCTAAAATGAGGAGTTCAGTCTATGAGCATGTGGTTAAAATGAGGGGTTCGTGTCAGTTTTTAAGAAAATCAGCATTATCCAATATAGAAAATGGGCCAAAGGCATACACAAATGAAAAAATAGAAAGAGTCAGCAAATACAATATTCTGGTCAACCATCTTGAATAATAAAAATAAATTAATATAAGACTATGATTAGGACTTTTAATTTCTGGTATTTGGAGTGGACTCGTGCTGTTAGCAGAAGGCAGTTTTGAAGTTTGTCTTGCAAACCTTAGTCTTCAATCCTCTGAGGTACAGTATCCTCCCAAGTCTAGCCTGAGGAAATAAGGATGGACATTGGCCAAATCAGCAGGCACACTTACCATGAAACTAGCTAATAAAATGAGAAGAATATGCCGATTAAGGTTCTAATGGTAGTCACGTAAAACAAAGGAAGTAAGTTCACCAGCTCAACACCAGAGACTGTTCAATCGGGATGGATGCTGACACGCTCTGATTTTGGCCTTAATGCTTACCTGTCTTCCTCCCTGAAACCTGGATGGGGATAGTTAGAGTAGGCTTTTTCCTGTGACCACCGCCTCTGGATGTCTCAGAGAAGCTGCAGCCCTGACCTTGCCATGGTCCTCTCTTCTAGGCTTCCACTTACGTGGACAGGGAGCCGGCTCCTAGCTCACTACTCTTTCTTTCTATTTTCCTTTCCCATCCCTTCTCCCCTTTGGTGTGTCACTGTGTCTTTTCCTTTGTTGTACTGATTGGTTTGTTAGTTGGTTAGTTGTTTGGTTAATTGGTCTCACTCTGTAGCCCACTTCCTGGCCTCAAACTCACTGTAATTCTGCTTCAGCCACCCAAGTGCTGGGATCACAGGAATAAGCCACTGTACCCCCCAAAACCCCAATTCTCAACTAAGAGATCACTAGACTCTTGTGTTCCCTCTGGTCCCTCCATAGTCATTTCCTACATCTTCTACAAGTGACCCTTCAACATGAAAATGCAGCTAACGATCTTATTTGGAAGTTTTCAATGACTTGCCTTTACTGTAGAAAGAATTCCCAGTCTTCAGCCTGGTGCAGCAGCCTCTGTGCTCCTCTTCCACCTGATTCTGTGGGCCTTGTTCCCCCTCTCCAAGCTCTAAACACAGCAAAGGTCTTCTTGAGTGCCTCGCTTTAGCAGGCAATAACCTGGCTTTCTCCCCTCTTTCCTGAACATTCCTAGACCTAAATTTAGTCGCTTTGCCATATATGCCTACTCTGACGCCTTGATCAAAATCAGGCCTCCCATGTTTATCTCTCTCAGTATAGTTCTGTAGCATTTGTCTCAAGTTACATCACATATAAGCTTCTGTTTCACTGTTTCCTCCTTTGACCACAGACTCTGTGAGGCTTTAACCTTCATGATGACACCTGAACCCAGCACACTCCCCTGTACAGAGGACATCTGTAATACATATTGACTTAGTGTCAAAGTAGTTCTTTAGTTTCTGTCATAACACAATATTCCAGTAACTGGATTATTATTAGCATGCAAAATATTAGGTTTCAGTGTGGTGTTTTTTCAAACGTGTGTGTGTGTGTGTGTGTGTGTGTGTGTGTGTCAGTCAGGGCTTTGCTGTGGAAATGGAGTACAGTCATCAACAGCACTGCATAAAACCAGAGAGATAAAGAAGACTATATCACCCATTTATCCCAAACTGTACAATGTTCTAACATCAATTTATCACATGCCAAGTGATATGTAGTCATTTGTTCATTTATTGGACATTTGTTATTCTCCTGGCAGGCATGTAGCTTGAAGGGAGCCTTTAGAAACACCCTGTTCTTGAAGGGCACATGCACAGAAATGTGTGGAAACTCTGTTCAGATGGAGCAGGGTGTGGTGATGCTTGCCTATAATTCCAGCACTTGGCAGGCTGAGACATGAAGATTATGAATTTGAGTTTGGTGTTTTAACTACTTTTCTGTTGCTGTGAAGAGACACCATGACCAAGGTGACTTATAGAAGAACTTCATTGGGACTCACCACTTCAGAGGGTGAGTCCAAGACCATCATGGCAGGGAGCATGGCAGCAGGCAGACGGGCATGGTGAAGGAGAGTAGCTGGGAGCTTATATCTAATACAGAAGCAGGACGTAGAGAGAATAGCAACCGGGATGATGTGGGACTTTGAAACCTCAAAGCCTGCCCCAGGTGGCACACCTCCTCCAACAAGGCCATATTTTCTAATCCTTCCCAAACAATTCTACCAATTGGGGATCAAATATTCACACATATGAGCCTGTGGAAGCCATTTTTATTCAAACTATCACACTTGGATTACAGTGCGAGAGTCTGTCTCAAAACAAAATTGAACTATCTACTACCCAAGCCAACCAACCAATAGCAATGGAACAACGCTTCTGTACCGGCCAGTCAACCAATAGGAATGGAACAGCACTTCTATAGAAAGAGTTGCAATATTCGCTGGGTCCACAAAGCTGGGAACTTAGGTCAGAAGCGTAGGGGTAGAGAAAGCTTCAAAGAACATCTGGAGTGTGGTGACAGGATACACAGGCTGATGTGGGAAGGAGTTGGATTTAGTCAGAATAGCACATACAAACTTTTTTTTCCCATCAATTTGACACAGATGAGAATCAGCTGAGAAAAATAACTTCAACTGAGGAAATACTCCCATCAAACGGCCTTGTAGGAAGCCAGTGGGATATTTTCTTGATTGATAATTTATGTGGAAATACTCCATCCTTGGGAAGGTGGTCCTGGTTGTATAAGAAAGCAAAACAAATGAGTCAAGAGGATTAAGACAGTAAGCAACATTCCTCTGTACCCTCCATTTCAGTTCCTGCCTCCAACTTCCTTCCTTGGGCTCCTTCTCCGACTTCCCTGTAGATGGACTACAGCTGCAGGCTGAAATAAACCCTTTCCTCTCCAAGTTGCTTTTGGTCAGTGAGTTATCATAGCAGCGGAAATCAAAGTAGGACACAAAGACATAGCCATGTAAAAGAGAAAGTCTAAGGCAGATGCTGCATTGGTGAGAGATAGGGCCAGCCCTGATATACTCCTGCTACCCAGATCTACGGTCACCATGACAGGGACTCTGTAGACCTAGTTTCCTAGCTCTCCTGGGAATTATGACAGTTGGAGCTCTGTCCTCTTAAAAGGCATGGCACACTACTTCATGGATGCACGTTTACACCTCTCTCTCTCTCTCTCTCTCTCTCTCTCTCTCTCTCTCTCTCTCTCTCTCTCTCTCTCTCCTGGACATAGAAGATGCAGTGATTCCATGCTAAGGGGTTGTTAGAAGCCTAGCAGGGTCCAGATTCAGCACATAAGGCTTAAACATCTGAGTAAATCTGGTCAGATCTTTATTTCTGAGATCCCCGCAGTCTTGGGAATTGAGGAGAGGGCTGAATTAAGGGGCAGGGAGAACAATAGACAGTATTAAAATAAAAAGAAAATATTTTGAAAACCCACTTCACACTTTAAAAAGGCTTTTTAAATATGCATCTTAAAAACAGTGATCACCAGAGAAAAACCTTGAAGAAGGTAAATATGACCCATTTTCCCCTCGTATTTCTTACATGTGGTGAAGCCCAAACCCTCATAAAGCACGTATTGAACACGGTTTTATAGGAATTTAATGACTCTCTTTAATCTCCCTCTTCTTTGGTTCTTGGCCTGCCTGGGCTCTCCTTCCCTCCCTCCCTCCCTCCCTCCCTCCCTCCCTCCCTCCCTCCCTCCCTCTTTCCCTCCATCATTTCCTCCCTTCCTCCATCTCTTTCTCTCTCCCTCCCTCCTCCCCCCTCTCTCCTCTCCTCTTAATTGGCACACCACTTGAAGAGAAGTCTCCTTTCCAATTCTCAAACAACTGCACAACTGACTCTCACTGCTTTCCTGAAAGTTCTCACATTGTCTAAACGGCTCCTTTTGTTGACAGCTCTTTGGCTTGGCGTCTGAAATCATGGTGTTTCCCTGCCCCCCCAAAATCTAAAATCTTAATCACACTTTTTTTTATCTTTTCATGCCCAGCCTCAGCCCCACTCAACAGTTGATCTACTAGAGTAGAATTGCCTTTTAAATCTGTAAACTCCCCCCTCCCCTTGCTTCCAGATCTTCTAGAACGAAGTCATTGTCAGTCAGTCCCAAGCTTCAGTGATAACCACCAATATATTGGACGTTCTAATCTGTATTCTTTGACTTTCATTTCTCTCAAAGAAGTGTCTCCTAGATAATTCAAACTCAGTATAGCAAAAGGGAATCTATCACCCCCCCCCAATCAGATCTACATTCCTGTGCCCCTTGTTTCTGCCAGGGAAGTCATCAGACATTTCGTGAGCCAAACTGTGATTCTCCAAGCAAGGGATGACTCTTCTCATTTCACTGCATCCTCATACTGACTAATGGTGGGGTCTGCTTAGTTCTATATTTATGATAACTTGTTAGTGAGTGTTAGTTCATGTTATGTGGATGAATGTTTTGGCTGCATTTTCCATGTGCACCACATGCGTTCCTGGTGCCAGAGGTCAGAAGAGGACCCCTTCAACTGTGAGCCACCCTGTGGGTGCTGAGCCAGGCGCTCTGCAAGAGCAGCAAATGCTCTTAACTGTTGACCGACCTCCCTAGACCCTCTGCAATAATGCTTGAACTCTGTTATCATGAATGAATGGTTTCTCAGTAAGTCTAGAACCCTCACTGCTGGAATAGCGTGCTAGATGGAGCCAGGGTTTTCTCTACTTCCAAAGGGAGGGGCAGTACCCAAGCTTGCTTTACATGGGTCAAGAGATTGTCTTCTTTCCAGTCAGGTCAACTGTAGCATCTGCTGTGCCCAAGCCTGCCAGGTTCTAAGGAGCCAGCATTCCTGGCCACTTCCCAAACTCCTGGAGCTTCCAGCTCAGACCATCATTTTACCCAGAAATCCTGTGTATTCCTGCAATGTCATGGCTGTTGCACTCCTCTCTCTCTCTCTCTCTCTCTCTCTCTCTCTCTCTCTCTCTCTCTCTCTCTCTCTCTCTCTCTGTGTGTGTGTGTGTGTGTGTGTGCGTGTGTATACATAGGTAAGCACACTTCTATGTGAGTGTGCCTGTGTGCATGTGGTTATGTGTGCCTATTTGTATGTGTTCTATGGAGACCAAGGGCCAACCTTGAGTATTGTTCCTCAGACACTGGAAACCTGCTTAATTTTGATACAAAGTCTCTTATTGGAACAGAACTCATCAAGTAGGCTAGGCTGACTGGCCAGCAAGCCCCAGGGATCCTCTTGTCTCTGCCTCCCCAGCGCTAAGGTTACAAGTGCACACCCCATCACTTGGATTCTTTACCTCGATTCTGGGAAACAAATCTTCATACTTAAAAGGCAAACCCTTTGCTGACAGTCATCTCCCCATTGTTTTCTCAGGCTTGTCCTATAAAGAAGCCGACTCACATCTGACTGAGAGATGCTTCCGCAATCACACAGAGATAAAATACACCGGGTGGATCTTAGCCTCTGGTATAAATTCTGACTTAACCTCCGCAGACCCTGCCTTTCTTGACTTTCTAGCCTGTTTTAAGCTATCCTCTCTCACCACAAAGTGTGGTCTTTAACACCTGCCAGGCATCCCTATAAATTTCATCTCAGTTCATTGGCTGTAGTGGGAGGTAGGATGCTGGGGACCAAGGAGCATGGGGGCATAATAAGACCCTTATGTCTCAGGGTCTCTATTGCTGTGATAAAGCACTACAACCAGAAACAACTTAGGGAAGAAAGGGTTTATTTCAGCATCTATGAAGGACCTGCCTGGGGTCACTGCTTACAGTGGGCTGAGTCTTCCCACATCAATGAATCAAGAAAATGCCCAACAGGCTAGTCTGGTGGGGGGATTTTGTCAGTTGATGTTTCCTTTTTGGAAATGGCTTCAGCTTGTGTCAGGTTGACAAAGAATAACCAGGGAACCCCTTCCCTTTGAAAAGTAGCATCTTTTTCAGCAACTCGTAACCTCTTGACTGGACACCCCAGCACCGCTGCCCTTATATGCTCCCTGAGGACAAATGTACCATAAAAATCAGATTACCTCCTCCCCTTGTAAGTCTCTCAGTAGCAACATGGGTATATAATGATCTTTTTTAACACACAAAATGATTTTGATTATATATTATATACCAAATATGTGTATCACATATAATACATATGTTAAATATTATGTGGATATAAAATATTTAAACGCACACATATGATTAGGTATAAAAACTTTTCTTTTTCAAAAGAATTTATTTTTATTGGTGTGTGTGTGAGTCTGTCTGCGTGTGAACGTACACAGGTGTGAGTCTATGTGTGTCTGTGTATGAGTATACTTATGTGTGAGGCTGGAGGAGGGTAGCAGATTCCCTGGAGCTAGAGTTACAGGCAGTTGTGAGCCACCCAGTGTGGGTGCTGGAAACTAAACTCCAGCCCTTACAAGGGCAGCAAGTGATCGATACCTCTGAACTCCCAACTTTCATTTGTTATTAGATCTAAAATAAAAATCAATGCATTGTGTAGTGATGAATATTTATTTTGAGACACGTACCATTAGGTCTTCTCGTCACTGTGTGATATCACAGAACATCAACCATGTGGGTGTAGGTGCTATCACCTATGGGATCACTATGGTATAGAGGCCAGATCTTGGTTGAAGTGTTCTTATGTAGAACATCACTGTAAACAATCACATATAAACCAAACAAACAAACCAGTGGAGTTGTAATTAGCCAACAGTCATAGCAGAAAGATAAGCTTTGTGCATTTCTATGTTCTCTCGTCTGTTCTTGTATCTTAAATTCAAATTAGTCAACAAAGCAATGCTGTTTCTTCAAGAATGCCGTTCTTAATGGTGTCCAGTGGCATCAGATTTGTTAATTATTTAGAATATACAGATTCTTACTTATCCTGATTCTGCCTGTGGAGCAGCCATTGTCAACCAATCTTGTTGAACCACCCCTTGTTCCCCAGGAGGCTTTCTTTCTGAGTTGAAGATAAGGTTATCATCATGGCATATTTAAATCTGTATTAAATGCTTACTCAATTCAATTATTCCTGGATTGGAACCGGAAAATGACATGTCAAGTTATTTTTATTTCTTACATTTTTTTTAAATAGATTCATTATCTCAGCACAGAACCAGATGGAAGATATGAACCAAGCCTTTCCAACCATTTTGAGATGGTTTGACCATAAACCAGGTTTTCTGTTCTGGTTTCCATTATGTCTGAAAGTCTGCTTGAAGTTCAGCAAATCCTTGCTCTTGCAACAGCATTTGGCCTTTACTTGGTATAAACAAAGCACTTAATAAATTGATCTGTATTGTTTGCTATAAGCCAGAAACATTTAAAAGGGCATGTTATCTTAATTCAACAGCAGAGTCTCAATTTATTATCTGCCTTAAGAAACAAAACCCACATTGTAGGGAAATATGTTTTGTCTCAGGATTCCACAAGAAAGGATTGTTTTTGCTCTAATTGCTAAGTAATTTTATGTAGATTTTATATGAATTCATTGTGTGGCAGTCGTAATTTTGCTGTTTGGTTGTGTTGCTCTAACCCCACACTATTCACTATTAAATATACTTACCAACCAATTAAAAGTCAGAACCTGTCAGTTTTAGATCGTTAGCAAATTGTTACTGTAGCATTTTGACTGGTCCACACAGTTACTTCTTTTGAAAACAGATTTGAATTCTCTTTAAAATGAGACACATAACTTCTAGAGTCCTGTGGATTTTACCACTCTGGACTGCTCTACAGTTAGCTGGCATGATCATTTATTTACAAACTAAAACCTACTGAATATTCAACTCCCCCACAGCATCCAAGTGGCCATAATGTAGTCATGAACAACAAGCATGGTGGTGATGGAATGATTCAGAACATATGTCTGTTCCCTTTATGGTTCTTGTCTGTTTGGTCTTGTTTGTTTTTGTTTTGGGCCACACCAAAGTGGGGGAAAGAAACTCACACTTTTTAGAAAAAGCTTCTTGGTCCCAAGAGAGTTCCCTTACTTTCTCTGTCTTGAGGGTCTATTGTCTTAGGTGATTTTCTGTTAATAGGAGAAAAAAAATCCTTATACATGTGAACTTTAGGAAGGAGGAGTTCATTTTGATGTGCAAAGGCTATGTTATATTCCACAGTAGAGTCTCAATTTATTATCTATCTTAAGAAACAAAAGCCACATTGTAGGGAAGTGTGTTTTGCTTTTTAGTGTTCCACAAGAAAGGAATTTTGTTGCTCTAATTGCTAAAGCAATTTTATATGAATTTGTTGTATGGCAGTTGTAAGAGCAGTTGGTCATGTTGCATCCACAGTCAAGAAGCAGAGAGCCATGAGTCCTTGGACTTAGCTTACATTCTCTTTTTGATTCAGTCCTATAGATCGGCGCTGCCCTCACAAATGTGTTTGTGTCCTAGGTCACTCTAGACCCCAGAGGTTGTCAGTATTAACCATCACATCCACAGACCTCAATTCTAGCCCTGCTTGGTTCCACACTTTAATTCCTTGAAGAGGGTTCATTGTATGGAAATGCTACTGAGTTTTCAGAGACCCACACTCACCTGCCATATAGTCTCCTGTCATCCACCGTCTTCACCTGTCATGGTCTCTGTCTTCCAGCCATCGAGTGTTTCTTCTTCTTTAAAGACAACCATTATTATGGTCTTGGCACCATTCCCAGTCTCTTTCTTCTGCCTAGGCTGACAAACTTCCACTCAAGGCTCTTTTGATGTGGATGGAGGGTACACTAAGCAGAGGTTTGTCAAACTTCTCATAGCAGAATGAGTTTGCTTTCTGCTCTGCGCTATGCAGAGCTAATTCACAAACATCGGTAGCATCAATGCCCGAGTGTGGAGTCAGCCACTGTGTGCCCCATCTCCTTTCCCTCTCTTAAAGGTTAAGGAGCCACCTCTTCATCTTTCTTCTGAAGACCAGAGATGCCACAGGCCTTTTATAGGGTGAATTCAGAAGGTAGAGTAAGATGAAGAGAGAATGAAGCTCAGGCACCAAGGATGACTGAAGACTGATGTAAGCCCGTCACAGCACAAGGAAGACACATAGTTTGCAGCTAAAAGATGGAGGGAAGTTAAGGGGGCATGGGTAGATTAGGGCGGTGAAAGCTGCTCTCTTGAGGTGGTTGCTTCTTGTTCCCAGAAAACATTTTAAGGAGAGATTGTGGGAAGGTTTGGGCAAGGAATCTAATTTGGACCAATAGAAGAAATGGAAAGACCCATGGGTCCCGTAAAATACCCAAGCCAGGGTCGTTTTTAGGAACTTCTAGCATTAAGTTTCTTCCACCCAGAGTGCAAAAACGTTGTTGCTTTTCTAAGAGTTTAGTTTTCTCTTCCTTGGTCATTCATTTCTTTCTTTGTGCTAGGGAAAAACTCAGCCACCCTCCTGAACAACCACTGACACCCCTGTTACACAAACCTCTGGTTTCTGAAAACTCTGACCTCAATGTCTTCAAATATTGATCCCACCCTAGTTTCTCTCTCTCTCCTCCATCTTGGAGTCTGATATAAATACATGCAAGGTAGCCTTATAGCATCTGCTGTGTATTTGACCTTCTCTGCACACGGTGATTTAGTTTCTTTGTGTACCTTCTCTATCTTTGCTGAACTGTTTTCAACTAACTGGGTCTAGCATGTTTTAACATCTGCTTAGTTCTTGAGTTCAGTTATTAAAGTCTCTGTTGTTCTATTGTCTCTTTCTAAATCAGCTACACAACTTTTAAGCCTGTTATGTAACTTTTTCAAGTTTACTAATGGTAGATATTTAATATTGGGCTTTTTATTTATTTAAACACAGTGTGGCCCTTTGAATGAGAATGACCCCAATAGGATCATATGTTTGAGTACTTGGTCTCTTGTTGTTATAGCTGTTTGGGAAAGATTCGGGGTGTGACTTTGTTGGAGGTATCACCCCACCCCTGTGTGTGTGTGTTCTGACTATATATATATGCATGTGAGCTCTTGGTTGCTCCTCTGGAGCCATGCCTACCTGCTGGTATGTTCTCCATCATGATGGTGATGGACTCCTTTTCATCCAGAACTGTAGCCTCAAATAAAACCCCCTTCTCTAAGTTGCCAACATCACTGTGTTTTGTCACAGAAATGCAAAAGTAATTGACTCACAGGCGGTAAGCAGACTGCACTGCTTCTGATCTATCTGTCCCTGGCAGTATGAGCCCTCGGTCTGGAAGCAGGATGCTAATTTCATCTTGCCTTTCTTCCTTCAGACCGCACCATTTTAATACATGCCCATGGGCTTTCACCCTGTCTGCAACTGCATCATTCTGAGAGCTTTCCTGGGCGACCTTAACCCACAGACCAGAAGTGCTGGGTAGCCAGCATCCCCCAGAGCAGCTCTGTCCTGGGGCTTCCCTCTCCCAGATCTCGGGGTTCCTTGGCAGATAGAGGTCCAGCCTCTCATAGCGGTAACTGACGATAGTGCCTGCTAGCTGACTTCCTGCTCTCCCCGCAGCAGGCATCCACCCCAGTCCTCCATGCAGCAAATCCCACATGAAGATGCTGAGCCCATTTCTGTTATCCATTCCTTTTTCCTTCTGCTTGTCTTGCTCTTTGACCACGTTTTCTTCCTGCCTGCCTAGTTGTATTTCTAAACTAGATGCCTTACTTAAAATATTTATACGGGGCACTGTAGACTGAATAATATTTTTATTTAAAACTGGTTTGTTGGCCTCTGCTTGAGGCTTGGGACAACACTGAGGCCTTGTATTGCAATGCCTGCTCTGTGCGCTATGCACTATGGTACAATTCGCAAGTTGGGCAAGGGGCTGGAGAGGGAAACACACATACATACAGAGAGGAGGGGGTAATGCCAAAACTGCCCCCCCATTGTGTTCCAGAGCAGCTTATATAGGGTCTCCTTGTCCCTATATAAGAGAGTTGACCAAGTCCTAACTCTCAGCTGCAAGCCTACAAGAAACCACTCCCCTGCCATAAGGAACTCCCAAGGGTCTCTTGCTCAGAGCAGCTGCAAGCATAGGAAAACAAATTGTTTACTCCAGCAGGCAGGGGGTCACAGGAAACTCAGAGTTTCGGGGTCCACAGTCCCCAACAATGACTGGCAACACCAGTCAGAGCCACACTGCCACATCGCACGCGCTGAGCTGTGAGCACACGCACCCTGGTGATCTCAAGACAGCACACCCTTCCTCACTGTCTAAGACATACGGGAACACACACAGGCACACAGCACGTCACTACCCATACACAAAAGGCATATTTGAAGACTGGAGTATTTTTACAGTGATTTCTCTGACGATTAAAAAAAAGTAATCTATTTTTGGAGGAGTGGCGTGGTATGATGTATGCATGAATACGGGAACTTGTATCCTGTGAACACGCATGAAGCTCGGAGGACAGCCGCTTTTGTAGGTCTTCATGAGAGCTGGCTGCAAACTTCCCGGGATCCACGCTCTAGAAATGCTGGGATTACAGATTGGGTCTGGCTTTTCATGGGTTCTAGGGATCTGAATTCGGGTCCTCACACTTTTGGGGCAAGTGTTTCACCCATTGAACCGCCGCCACAGCCTGAATTCATTCAGCTGAGATCTTAAACTATCTGCACTCTGCAGTCCCATGATACTGTAGACACTGGTCCCTGTACTCAGCACGAACTGGACTCCCATGGAGGTGACTAGGTGCTCATTTAACATGCTCACGGGCACGGGCACTTCCTCCTGATCTGTGTCTTCTACTGTGGGTCCATTCCATTTCCTTGGACCTGAGCTTCCCCATCTGCTAGAAGGAAGCTCATCTGTGAGTTGAAAATTCAGCCCACAGAGAAGCTGGGGCTATGCAAATCTGAGAGATCTGTTTTTCACCAAATTATTCATCTGCTTTATAAACTCAAAACCTGGGATCCATTTTAGGAAGAGAGGGAGGGGTGAGCGAGGGAGAGGATCAGATAGACTCCCACTCTTCCCAGTGAGGGAGAGAGGATCAGAGAGGCTCCCACACTTCCTAGTGAGGGAGAGGATCAGAGAGGCTCCCACGCTTCCTAATGGGAGAGAGAAGGTCAGAGAGGCTCCCACGCTTCCTAATGGGAGAGAGAAGGTCAGAAAGGCTCCCACGCTTCCTAGTGGGGGAGAGAGGGTCAGAGAGGCTCCCACTCTTCCTAGTGAGGGAGAGGATCAGAGAGGCTCCCACTCTTCCCAGTGAGGGAGAGAGGATCAGAGAGGCTCCCACGCTTCCTAGTGGGGGAGAGAGGGTCAGAGAGGCTCCCATGCTTCCTAGTGAGGGAGAGAGGGTCAGAGAGGCTCCTACTCTTCCTAGTGGGGGAGAGGATCAGAGAGGCTCCCATGCTTCCTAGTGAGGGAGAGAGGGTCAGGGAGGCTCCCACACTTCCTAGTGGGGGAGAGAGGGTCAGAGAGGCTCCCACGCTTCCTAGTGGGGGAGAGAGGGTCAGAGAGGCTCCCACGCTTCCTAGTGGGGGAGAGAGGGTCAGAGAGGCTCCCACGATTCCTAGTGGGGGAGAGAGGGTCAGAGAGGCTCCCACGATTCCTAGTGGGGGAGAGAGGTTCAGAGAGGCGTCCATTCTTACTAGTTTTGGGCTACTAATACTCTCTGCACAGACCCGGCCTTCAACATCTAATATTTCTACATGCCTCAAAAGGGTGTGAAGACTAGACAAATTCTTGACTTAATAGCCATGTAATAGGGAGTGTGTTGGGGGGTGAGGGGCTATGATGGAAAAGAGCGAGACTAAATGCACTCTGAGCAAAATGAATGCATATCCTAAGTGGACCTGGCATTTGACACTGAGCAGGATGAATTTTCTGCATAGTATTCATATAAGAGGGAAAGGGAGAGAGGGGCATGGCGCTGTGTCAGCATGGGGGATGCAAATGGCAATAAAAATGGTACCTAAGGAGCCCAAGAAGGGGACTGAAGAGAGCTCCAGCCACTCTGCAGATATAGTTGTCTAAACAGACAAAAAAATGCACGTGAAAGACAAAAGGAAGTGAGGGAGGCAGGGGATGGAGGAGATAGAAAAAAAAGACAGATATATAGGCAAATATGCACACATAGAGAAGAGAGCTATATACATAGTAGATAGGTATATGATAAATAGGTCGATAGATGCATGTATTCATACATACATACATACAGGTTCTAGAAGGGTGTGTCTGGCATGGTCCCATTCTTAAAACACTGAAAGTAAGACTGGTAATTGACTGAGAACTGACAGTAACATGGTAGCCACTAGAATCGTCTGGTCCCTTGCCTTCCTTCATGAAAACCCATTTGCTCTAGTATTGAGCCCCTTTTAGAGCCCTGAGGATTTCCATCCATAAATGACAGAGCTGACTGTGAAGTAGTCTAGCAAATGCCTGTCTCAGGAGAAGCACGGTACAATGACCACAGGAGAGCACGGTACAGTGGCCAGCAGTGGGAGTGTGAGCTTCAAGCATAGGCTGTGTAGGGGAGAGCGACTTGGAACAGCCCACCGTCCTGGGAGCCTTTTAGGTCACCAATAATAAAGTCACACGCAGGCCGTTTCTGAGAATGATGAAGGTTCCAGGAGGTGGAAATACCAAAGGAGAACTGTGGTCCGCAGCAGCCCTTCAAGGAGACAAACTCCTACAGTTGGAGCACAGCCGCTCAACCACATCAAGCAGCCTCATCAGAGCAGGCAAGCAAGGAAAGGAAGCTGGATTCCCTCTAAGTAGCAAGTGCTTTGCCCTGGGTGCTTAAATGCATTACCAGAGCCACCACAGCTACTCCTACAGCCGTTTTCAGGTGAAGGAACACAAGACTGAAGGTGAAATTGACATCTAAATTGGTACCAAAAGTAACACAAAGCATTGCCAGTTATTAAAAGCTCCGAGTGCCACACCCTGGGTGAAGTACTTCACCGCTGTCATCTCATTTAATCATAATGACCTTTCAGAACAGAATAAATTCTCCAACTGCAGGAAAGAAAGGGCATCTCATCAGGAAGGAGCAGAGCTTGGGGCAAGTGCCGCCACCCTTGCCTGAACCCCTTGTCTCTGGTTCTACATTCCTATGGCCACTGATTTCTGGACTTCCAGGTACAGGCTCTACAAAGTCGTCCTGTTTCCCTCTGCATCTCTGCTTCAGGCCCCATGTTCTCACCTTGATGTTTCCTCCCCAAACCCTCAAGGACAACGATGCCTCTTGCAGTAGCCACTGTTTTGACCTCAGCGGCCCTTCACAATGACTCTGCAAAGCAGACAGCAGAGTCTCCTCCACCTTACAGACGGGAAACCGAGGCTGCGAAGGTCGGCTAACACGTTCAAGGTTACACAATGAAAAGTGATAGATTCGGAGCTGAACATAAACCCCAGCAGTACTCTGTGTCCTTGCTGCTCCCCACAGGGCCCCTCGGAACGTGCTCTGGGGGCTAATCCTAGGCTCACAGTGGGGCAGGAGATTAGAATTTTGCACACAGTGCGCTCTAATCATTTTACTGTCGCAGGGCCTCCACTCTATGTAGTCACAATCTCCAAGTTTTCCAGTGTGAAAAGATGGCCTTTGCAAACTAGAAAGAGAACTTTCATTCCAGAGAGAGCTTGAAGAATAAAAAGAAAACCTTGCAAAGCAAAGCAGTGGGGGAGAGTGCTAATGCCATGAGTCCCCTTCTCCGAAGGGAGAAAGGGACATTTTAGGAAAGACTCCTCATTGTGTGAAGTTGAAAATGCAAAGCAGGGGTCAGAAGGGGCTGTGTTGCAGGCTCGGGGAGGAAGTGGCCACCCAAAGAATAGCCTTGATTGCAAGCCAGCGTTAATTAGGCATGCGGGGCCGTAATGGCAGAAGACTGGCTCCCTCCATCACTTCCCACAGGAAAATCTTTCATAATATGAAGAAGTTATTTAATCCTCCATTCACAGGGTCTTTTGAATTCCCAGAGTAATCAAATTGTTTTTTCGGAAAATATCAGAAGCAACAAATATAAAATACTGGGAGGAAGACTGTTGTAAATGCCCCCAGGGAAGCAGGTGGAAACTGATGTGTGATTTCCAGACATACTTTACAGTTTGGTGTTTGCTATGGGCCAGGGACCTCTTTCCGCTCAGATGGTGCTGAAGATGGGCTGGGTCCTGCACACCACGAGCCCTGACTCCATGTTTGCTGTAACCAATGAGAAACGATGCCCAAATGAACAAAATGGGAGCATGAAAGCGAGGGATACTGGGGATGGTTGAGAAAAGAGGAACGTGGGCTGAGATGCAGGGAGCAGAGAAGGAGAGAGCGGACATCTCCCTTGGTTTATCACCATCACCATCTGCATATTCAGATCTGTCTCCCTGGGTAGCATGGAGCCTCCATGAGCCTGGCTCTGTGTCAGCCCCCACTCCCCGGGAAAGATGGAATTAGGAACCAGGTTCTGACTCCGAGATTTCAAATCTCAGCCTGACTGTCTTTTAACTTTGACACCTTGGGGTTGTTCAGGGACCTGTGGGCACATAGCAAGCATGGCTGCTAACTGACCGATGGAGGCCTCTGTCCGCTAGATGAACTTCTGCTTTGAGTCCTCTGCACAGCCGTAGCCCCCTACACAGAGCAGTGCCTGTGTGGAATACATGAAGGAAATGTTGTGTGGCTCTTTCTTTTAGACAGAAATAGTATTTTAAGTCAGCTTGTCAAGCTGTCTTCATGTTGTCTCAAATGTTGGAATGACATTGAGCCCAGGACAAATGCTACCTGGGGTCTTTCGTCCATGCATCCATTCGTCCTCGGTGACTCCAGTAGCCTACAGAACTTCTTCTGTTCATGATTCTTTACCAAGGGCGGTTCCCGTCACTCCTGAGCAGATTCCAGGCCACACTGAGTTTGTTTCAGCCTCTCCTTCAGATGGAATCAAATGAAGGGAGTTTTGTCTACTGGAGCGTTCTCCTGTGTAGAGCTCCCTTTGAAGCTCACCCATTGTTCTATTGAGAATGTTAGCATCTCCCTTCTTTCTCTTGAAGTTTCATTCTAGATTGCCCTTCCTAGAAGCTGTACCCAATAGAAGGATAGATCAATCTTCTGATGCAGCTGATCCCAAAGGCTGGGGTGAGGTTGTTTACTCTCAGAAGTGGTGCTATCCGATGGACTCATTGAATTCGAGGTGAACCTGACTGCTTTAGCTTCAGGGTGTCTCTTGCTCTTGTTCCACCATGTGACCCTTCTCACACATGCCGTCACCTTGGTGCTGTCTACCACATGCCTCTTACCAGGGGACAGAGCAAATGGGGCTGTCCAGATGGACTGTCAATCCCTGAAACTGAGAGAAAAGTAACACCGTCTCTTTCTTCCTTACCCAGATTCGGGCATTTTGTTACAACATTGAAAGATGGGCTAATACACGGACAAATCTAAATGCTCTAATATGTCGCTTCCACTCTGAGGGTCTAAAGCCCTAAATGACCTTAGTAAACCTTGGTGGGTAGTTTTGTATTCAATGGATGTTCTTTGAAAAAATTCACTGAGATGCCTTGAAGAAACACAGCAATGTAACTTACATGTACTGCCTGATGCCCATAGTCTCTGGATTGTAAGCCATGTAAACATTCTTGGTTACTGGTGGTGTTGACACCATCTGCATTGGGTATATTCTGGGGCTCTTATGCCTTGCTCTCTTGCAAAGATATTGTCAAATGATAATTTATAAGGGTAAGGCTTAATGACGGTGATATAAAAAAATAAAGACTAGCGTGTCAAACTGGGGTCCAGGTGAAGCCTCAAGTTTCCTGTGTGAAGGACTGGGGCTTGCTTTGATATTTCAGTTATGATAAATCTGGCATTTGACTTCCTTCAAACATGTGTGTGTGTGAAGTCAAGCTCTAAAATCTCTGCTTTGTTAATAAAAAACTAAACATCTAATTTGGGTATAACTATAATCTCATGGTTGTGTAAACAATACCTACCAGACTCCAGGTGGCTGGAGGTCAGTCACTGTCCCCTATAGTTTTGAGAAAGGATCCTTTGCCTTTTATTGCCACGGAGTGTGCTTGGCTTGCTGGCCAGGACACTTGCCGAGGCTCGCCTGTCTCTGCCTCCCATTTCCCTGTAGGGAAGCCTAGATTAAAGGGGCGTGGCTTCTCATCCATCTTGGTGGGAGGATTCTAACTCAAGTCCTTATGCTTATAAGGCAAGCCTTTCACCCACAGAGCCCCCTCCCCAGCCCTGGTGGACTTCAACTTGTATTTCTGACAAGGCTGTGGCTGAGCTCCAAAGAAGGGCAGGGAGTTGAGATGCTACCTCTCCTCTCTTTTTCTTCCTTCTCACTGTGGCTCCTCTGTCTTCCATTTGATAGAATGGCGTCCATTTGGAAGACTAAGCAGTCAAAGGGGACAATGAAAGCAGGAAGGTTTAGTGCCCTAAATTCCGACTTGAATTTTTGCTCAAAACCTGGCAATTCCCATACATACTAAGTAATTCAGTTCACCAGGATAGAAAATCTGATAAGTAGCAATTGGAGGCCATCGTGTGACTAGAAGTTTTCATTTTCTGAGGTCCCTCTGGTTTCTCTTTATACATCAGAAGCTTTCTTGCAAGCTTGGACTTGGGCACTTCTGATCTTGATTAGTAAAGCTCAGCAGAGACTTAACAGGCCTTTTAACTTTCCTGTTTATGGCTGGCTTTGCATTCCCTTTAGGTTTAATCCTTAGAAATAATATTGCTCAAAAAATGTTTTGCAAAATGCTTGTCTGCTGATTGCTGTTCTGATGATGTGGGAAGATAATACCACGCAATGGGTACTTTTCCCTTCAGCCGTCCCTAGAAATAAATGGCACGTTCTTCAGACTGTTGGAGTCAGAACTGCTGCGATAGAGTCACAAAGATGGTAAAGGGCAACTGAGAATCTCTACCTTCCAGAAGCTAATGTCCACAGCGAGATAAAAATTAGAAGGCGAAATTCTCAAAAGAAGAGACTTTTAAGAAAAATACGTTTGGGGAAAAGCTCAGGGCCAGGGTAGTTGCCTAGATGTGCATGCCCTGACCTCAGTTTACTCCAGGGAGAGGGTGTGGAATTAGTAGTGGTGAGGATGAGCTCAGGTCATACGCATACGTGTAGATCATGGCGGAATTATGCTGCAAACGGAAGCAGCGAGAACAAGGAGAACAACAATCTGCTCCGGCAAGATCGGGATGAGGCTCACTGAGACCTGAGGAGGATTGAGAGAGAGACAGGTTTACCCAGGAGATACCATCGAATTCCCCTTCCCAGGGTGATGCATATGTCCCTCTTAGGGTCTTCCTTGTGGCCTAGCTTCTCTGGAGCTGTGGATTGTAGTCTGGTTATCATTTGCTTTACATCTAGGGTCCACTTACGAGTGAGTACATCCTGTGTTTGTCTTTCTGAGTCTGGGTTACCTCAAGATGGTTTTTTTCTTGTATCATTCGTGTTGGAGCCCATTGCTTATGGTGGGATGCCATGCTCAGCCTTAATGCAGGGGGGAGGGGCTTGGTCCTGCTCCAACTTAATGTGCCAGACTTTGTTGATGCTCATGGGAGCTCTTACCCACTGAGAGGAGTGAGTGATAATGGCTGTGTGTGTATGTGGGGGTGCAGTGGGAGGAGGGGGAGGCGATAACTGTGGTTGGAATGTAAAATGAAATTTTAAGAAGAATGTGACTTAAAAAATACATTGTAAAAAAAAAAGTAAAACGAGAACTTGGCTTAGAGAAAGAGTTGGATAGATCTCACTAGGAGAACCAGACAGGGAAATGAGACAGTAACAGATATTAGCCCTGTCCCTGCCATGGGAGGGCCTCGGGGAAGCTGGATCAATCACATGGAGTACCATTCTTGGAATTACTGCCTGTCATCTTGGCTACAAAACCACATTGGTCCCTTTCGATGTCTTTCATGCTTGTTGGGGGCCCTTTTCTGTCCATCCGAAACATGGCTCTGAGTCTGTCAGACTGTCGCAAATAGCTCCTTGCATGCTTGTAACCTCCCTTATGTGGTGCCGGAGGCTCTTGAACGTCAAGTCTCACACATACTGGACATGACTCTGCCACGGAGCTCACCCTGGCGCGAACGGGTCTTCTCAAGGACGGGATGACACCTTTGATGCTGGTATGCCTATGAGCAGTGTGGGGGTGTGAACTTCTGTGCTGTACAATGCAGAGAGGACGCCCTCCATCCTTCATCTGTGGGAGCTGAGCTCTCTGCCCCATCTGGAGACTTTTGCCCCTTTCCTCCTGTTGCTGCCCAGTTGTGTCACAATAGCGGAGATTCTCTTCTGAAGTTTGGGCTGGAAAAGGAGCTTTCCCGTTTTTTTCTCCCTCTTGGAGAGGAACAAGGGCTTCATGTCTTAACTGTGAAATGTCTGCGTGTTCAACAGTCACAAGGATATCCCGAAGCTGTCATTGCAGTGCTGGTCAGTTCCACAGCACGTGTGACTCAGTGTAACCCATCTACCGAGGATGCGTTTACAGTTGACTCTAAACTAGTTACTGTGGGAGGTAGCTAGAGAAGACATGTCTGTAGTTGGGCCCTAGCTGGGTTCAATGGAATTCTTTCAAATGGTGCTGTCTGGTTAATGGAGAGGCGTTGTCAGTGTGGGGTGCCTGGGAGACATGGAGACATGCCAATAAATGGATTTAGATTTTCCTCTTTCTTAGCTGTAAATTATATCGGCTCATTTAATAGCAGTTCAGTTTTCTTGAGATTGATGGATATTGGTGGCTTTGCCCCCATGCTGGCCTCTTTCACCTGTTTAACCTTGGCACTCAAACTTCTTAGCCATCAAACCTCTCTCCATGCCCTTGACTCTGCCTTCCTCCCACTCCTCTGTCTCCAGGACCAGCTTGTAATCGCTCCCAAAGCAAATTTCTTCCTGGCTTAGCAGTTCCTTCTGCGCTCTTGGGGACAGCTGCTTGAAGGTGGCTGAGTGGGAAGCTGGAGGCTATCCAGCTCCATTTGGCAGAGACTAATAATTTAGAATGTTTGGTTTCTTTCCTTTGTTTCTCATTCTGTGTTGGGGGAAAAAAGGAAAACTGGAAATGTGTCTGCTGAGTGGGATGGGGAGGTAAGTGTGTGGGCAAGGCTGAGCGAGTGGGCCCGCATGGACCCTCCCTGCCACCTGTTAGCTGAGAAAGCCATCTCCCTCCTCTTTTGTTCTCCGTTCCTGCCATCTGCTAAGCTATATTAGTCAGGTCCCCGTGGTTCTGCATACAGGAACTAACTTGACCTCGCACAAGGACAAGGTATGAGTGAACACATAGGGACCTTCTAGAACACCCACCATGAATGTGAACATGGGGAGAGCTCAAGGAGGACCTAGAGCAAGTACCTGGGGAGATCTATCTTTCTTTTGGCCAACCCTCATGACCTTATCCATTCATAACCTCTCTCTTTACTATCTGTCTGTCCATCCCTCTATCATCTATCTAACATCTCTCTTTATCTATTTTTATCCTTTTCTATGTCTGTCTATCTCTCTTGTGTTTAGATTTCTTATCCAAGAGTGCAATAAACTTACCCAGAGCACCTAAATCCAGGTCTTACTGAACTCTTTAGCTGCACCTGGGCCAAATCCCTCTGACGGTGAGCCCTGTAGTGCTAGTACTTATGGCTTCCTAATGTGTCCACGCTCGCTCGCTAAATTATTCAAATAATGATTTTTGTCAGTAAGCTATTGAGGGCTGTGAACACGTGGGTACTTCTCAGTTATCTCAGCACCTCGTATGGTTAGAATCAGGAACGCCCCCTCACGTTCTGAACCCCAGTCTCCAGCCAAGGGTGCTAATTTGAAGGCTGTGGGGCTTTTAGGAGGTGGGGTGTAGCTGGGGGGTTTAGGTAACTAAGGGCAAACCTTTGAAGGCTGCACTAGCCCCACCCTCAGCCTCCTGATCTATACCACGTGAACAAGCCTCTGCCTCATGCTGTCTCTGTGGGGTCAGCCCACCATACCCTCCTTGCTATGCTGAACTGGATCCCCCTGAAACTGTGAGCCCAGATAAACCTTTTCCCCTCCATTACCCCTGCCAGGAGTTTTGTCAGTGATGGGAAAAGTTACATGGCACTAGCCTCAAGAATGCAGGAGCAATTGCTCTTTGGTTTCCAGACTCCCCTACTTTCTTCCTGCATGTCAGAAAAGGAGGGGTGATAACTGAAGGTCTGAGTACGTAAACAGGCCAACAGCCCGTTGATGCTGTGAGCACAGCCTGCTTCATCACCTGACTGTTTCCTCCGCCCCTTCTCCTGAAGTCTCAGAGAGAACTCATCCTGTGGACACCGTAGTTGACAGTTCACTCCTGTGGTTCAGCCAGGCAGTTGTGAGATTTCAGTAGGTCTCACACACCAACCGAACTCATAATATATGCTTGTGCCCAGAGCTGTCATCTTAACATAGTGTGTATGTACTATGGCGTGCCTCATGGGTTCTGTGACATGGCCTTTCCTCTTGGAGTTGCGTTTGCGAGGTCGTGTCTTCCTTTTTATTGGTGCATAGTGGCCCAGTGCACAAGAGTTACTGTATACATTTTAAGTGTCTCATTTCCAACAGTGGATGCTACAAAAGGTACAGCTATGCACATTCTTACCGATACCTTCTGTCAATCCATCGGCAAACTGTTAACACATATGCAAATTTTCACTGCCAACAGCAGGGTTAACACACCACCAGGCGTGTGACCACAGGACCAGACATGATCGTCTGACATTTAAGGACCTCTAGATTAGCCTAGCAAGACTGTGTGGCACTTTGAAAGAGAATGACCCTATAGACTCCAGCATTTGAATACTTAGTCTCCAGTTGGTGATGCTTTGGGGGAAGTTTAGTGAGTCTTGTTGGAGGAAGTGTGTCCTTGGAGGGAGACTGAAGTTACAAAGCTTCGTGCCACTCCCAGTGTGCTCTTGGCTTCCTGCTTGTGGTCTGAGATGTGTGATCCCAGCTGTTACTACCACCGTGCCTGTTACTTGCTGTTAAGATTCCATGCCAGGCTCTTATTCTCTGGAACCATAAGCTCAAATAAGACCTTACTTTTATAAGTTGCCTTGGTTATGGTGTTTTATCACAGCCATAAAGAAGTAACTAATATATGTAGATATTTACAATTGGAAAGAGATTGCATCCATGAACAAGTAAATATCAGACGCCATGGGAATTCACAAGGCGTTCAGGCTGCAGCGGGAAGAACAGGAGAGGATATACGGTAAAGGCAGCAGCACCTACTTGGATGGAAGATGGAAATAGGCTCTGGGTGAGGAGGAGAGGAGAGATGGGGAAGGAGCACTGACTTGAACGCACAGAATAGTTGATAAAGCTTGATTCAGGAGCCTTGCAGAGGTTAGACTTGGCTGCTCCATGACACACACTGATGTAAACAATGTATCACATTGTAAACACTGTAAGGAAGAGGGTCTAATCTTCACTCTCAGTACCTGCTGCCTCCAGTCACAGTGCTGGCTCAATTGAGTCTTGGCCTTCCGTGAGGCACAGCATCATGGGAGCAGGTCCATCCAGGCTGCTCATCTCGTGGAAGAAGGGAAGCAAAGCAAGAGTGGGCGAGAAGGCCAGGGGAAGATGTCATCCTGAGGACATTCCTCCAGCTACCCCTCCAGCTCGGCATCACATATTAAGGCTTCTAGAACTTCCTCCCAACCGCCACCTGGAAAGCAGCCTTTGGATGAGATGTCCCTTTTGAGGACCCTTCACATCTGAACCACACCATGAACTCTCCTGCTGGAGGGCAGCAATGAAGACATCATTCTGGGCTCAGGGGTGACCACTATTGCTTCTAAGACTAGGACCTATGCTTTGGAGGGTGGATGAAGAAAATAAAATTTTTTTTACTATGAATTTAGGCCTGAGTTCAAAAAATTGGGGCCAGTGGGGCAACTTTGATTTCTAAATGTATTTTGTCTGGATGCCATGGTCATTTTCAAATTTTGTGCCTTCTGGCTTGAGAATTATCAGATGTCTCCAGTTCTGGATACTCTCTATTGTTATACTCTCTTTACTTTCTGGCTTCTGAGGCTGTTTCTCTTTGAGCTTCCTGCCTAAGGCTCTACTATGGTGTGTAGGGATTTTGGAGTGCAGTAACTCACCCTGGGGATACATTGCCTAAGGTGTCCTCACAGACATCTCTGTTCAGACTGTCTCTGTGTCTCTGGTATCTAGGGTCTAACTTGTTTGTGGGACTAGCCCCAGCTGCAGAGGCATGGAAGCGGGGAGCATTGCTGCCCACCTGCCTTTTAAAATCTGCCGCTCCACACTCAGATGTGGGCTGTGGTGGGTGGATGAGGTGATGGGAATCTGGGAGGGAATCTTGGCAATTTTGCTAGGCTGGCTGGCCAGTCAACTAAGACTTTTAAAATATGAATTCTGGGAAGTGAATTCAGGTCCTCATATTTGGAGGGCAAGCCTGTTAGGCCCAAGGACCATCTCCCCAGCCAAACAGTGACTTCCTTTAAGGCTTTAGAAACAGCCACAAGGGCCCTCGGACGGGTCTCCCGGACTGCTTGCCTGAGTTCCACTCACAGCACACTGGCTTCTCCACCTTTCAGCTCAGTTCATCTTCCACCCTTGTAAGCAGCTGTTTCTTTTGGATGTGTTTGGGCCTTAGGAATGTAGACTCCAACACTCAGGAAGTTTCCTTGCAAATCCTCATGTTAACAGGAAGACGCTAATGGACTTCTGTGACCCTATCCTATGTACCCGGAAGAGTTGGTGGAGGGTTAAGTAGATGTTTGGAAAACCTAGCAAAGAAACACACAGACTCGATCTCCCATCGAGTCCCAGGTAATTTGTTGAACACATGTCTCTTACCAAAATTCATACAACTTTCATCTCTTCTAGCTACAGACCCGAGGCTAGCTCCCATTCGGTTTTAGTACCCCGCCCTGGGCTGGCTCTGTGACTTGCTCGCCCTGTGACTGTTCTCTTCCCTTCTTTCCACACAAGGCCTGCAGAAGACTCCACAGGGGTGGTCCTTTTAAGGATGTTTTCTGATCAGCTTCAGTTCTGAATGGAGTCGGTGGCTCTGTGGTGGCCGCTGTGAGTCCACGGGTTAAACCGATAATGAGCCTGTCCGGACAAATAGGCCTGCAATTGTTCGAGCCAGGCCAAAGGAGGCGGGCCAAGAGCCAAGTGCAGATGCTGCTGCGAAGCAAGAAGCCGGGAGCCCACAGCGCGGGATTAATGAAATCGCCCGTGCTCAGTTTGCACCAGGAGCTAAAGCGGCTTTGGGAAAGGCATGTGGCAAAAAAATAAGCCAGAGTTAATCACAAAGTCAGGCGTTCACAAAAGCAGCATCTGTTGGAAAGGAAGCATTCAGCCACCATGGTGACTTCGCTCCGCTCCTGCTCCATGACGCAGGGGGATGTGCCCAGGTGGATTAGCAGGGCGACAAACCACAGTGCTGCAGGCTGCAGGAGGCCCCAGGGGCTGTGACCGCTGATGCAAGGGCCTGCTACAGCCAGCTGCGGCTCTGATTAACTACAGCAGCATGGGCAGCTCTGGGGCTTGGCTCTCTCTCCTTCTCTCTCTGTCTTTCCTTCCACACACACAAATCAGCTACTGCCAGGCTCTTGTTGCTTCCCAATTCGACCCGCGTTGCCAGGGATCAGCCAGAGCCTGTACTGTGGAGGGCACAACCTTATTCAAGCAGCCTTGGCAGGATGCCAGTAGCCTGCTTTGCTCTCCTGCATTAATGATGGCTCCTTTGCTCCAGGTTTCAAGTCCATCAGCATGGCCACCACTGAGAGCTCCCTGAGACCAGGAGAGAACCAGAGGTGATGGACAATCAGAGAGGCACATCTGTCTGCCTGGAATTTAGTCTCTGCTGATAACAGTCAAACAGCCATGTCTTCAGCTGTTCTCAGCTCATACCTGTCTTTTCAGGGGTATTCTGGGCACACTAGTGGAGGAGAAGGGATGACTTAGGAATTCCCAAGTGACCTACAATGAGCAAACACTGGGTTTATAGAGGTTCCTATTTTAATCCTATAAAGAGGTCCAGGGTTTGGAGGATGCCGATATGCCTTGGATGCGGTTATGGATAGAATATGCAAGTCTCCCTGGGTCACGATTTGGACTCGGTGCTCTCTTCTGGAAGATGGCTTGACATGAATTGTGTCTTTGAGCATTCAGATATCTCGGTGCTGTGGCTGTGGATCTGAAGACTAGCATATCCAGCAAACTAAGACTGGGTCAGGTGGGGGTGGCTGACTCTCCAGAGTACTGCAGCTTTGCCCATGTAAGAGCGAGCACCGAGACACCAGGAGAAGCCTGTAAGTACTGGACTCATTCTGCCAGGGAACTGGCAGGTCCTTGGAGGGAATTCTGGAAATGGGATGAGGGAGTCAAGGCTCCTGACCCTCCATCTCAGACTTTTCATCTCGGGAACTTGACAGTAACAGAATCCCATGCAGCTCTCTTGTGGAACCTGCTGCTTAGCCGTGACAGCAACAGAAGCACATGGCCAAGCAGAAGGTTAGGGGTTTGCATTGAAAGCTCGAGTAACATTTGGTGATCTGGGAGAGCCAACTCTGGTTACATTCATAGCATTTTACATTTGAAAGAAAAGTCAGGCCAATGTGATGGTTAGGGTTCACTGTCAGCTGGTCAGATTCTAGACTCACCTAGGAGGTGGACCTCTGAGCACGCCTGTGGGGGCTTACTTGATTGCATGAGAAGCTGGACGATCTGTCCACTCTGGGTGATACCATGGCCTGTCTGGGATCCTCAGAGAAAAGGGACTGAGTCAGTCAGCACTCACTCATCATTCTCTGCTTCCTGGCTGTGGATGCCACGTGACCCGCTGCGGCAGGTCTCGCCTCCCTGATTGCCGTGCCATGATGGTCTGTACATCAAACCACGAGCCAGGCTGAGCCTTCACTCCCTGAGCGCTTTTTTTTTTAAGTGTTTATTCTACTACAGCAATGGGGAAAGAATTGAAGCCAGTCAGCCATGTACTTTATAAATCAAATGGGTACAGGGCCTTCTCCACTCTCCCTACCCAGATTCTGAAACTTGCTTCATTCTGATGCTGAGGAGACTCTTTCTGTCTTCCCTGAGTAACGGCCAGAGCCTTTAATTACACGAGCTGGCGAAAGCATCCCAGGAGTGACCCTAATCTGCCTCTGCTGTGCACTCCTGTGCCTCGCTGGCTTGAGTTAAAATGGAATAGCCTGCCATCCTGGCTGCACACGAGCGGGCGAGGCAGCTCTCTTATTGAGTGGTTTCTGGGACCGAATAGTGGTTACTCACATGCGAGGATTTCCTGGGTTAATAAATATTAAACATTAGTTTTAGAACTTTTTCTTTGTTAGGTAAAGATATGCAAGCAGCAGTTGGCAAATTAGATAGGAATCGAGGGCTGCCTTGTATCAATGGTAAGATTTGAATTGTTGACTTTGCCCAGTAAGAATAGGAAGGCAGGAGACGCTTACTTCTATATCTCTACACTGATAACTTTCTTTATAGAGAATGTTTCTTTAACCAAAAGTGTGAAAAAGGTACATCGTCAGGGCATTCGATTGTCTGATGTGTTTTCCTTTGTTATTAGAGTATATTAGTTGTACAAAATGGTGGATTTCATTGTGGAATTTGCAAACATAGATACCAGGTACTGTGACCATATTCACCCCTGAGGGCTCCATCCTCCCAGTTCCCTTCCACCTACTCTCCTTCCTTTTCCCAAACTGTCTCCCTCCTGCTTTGGTGTCTCCTTTTTTAAATCTAGATTTCCCACATTGAAAGGAACTCTTTTTTTCTGAGTCTGACTTATTTTGCTTAGCATGGCCATCTCTAGTTATCTATTTACTTTAAAATGCCATTATTTTGTTCTTCTTTTTTTTAAAATTTTTTTTATTGATAAAAGAAGAATAAAGAAAAAAAACCAAATTTCCACCTCCTCCCAGCCTCCCCTATCCTTCCCCCTCCTCCCACTCTTCTCCCCCTCCTCTCACTCTTCTCCCCCTCCTCCCACCCCTCTCCCCTTCCCCCCACTCCTCTCCCCCTCCCTCTCCAGTCCAAAGAGCAGTCAGGGTTCCCTGCCCTGTGGTAAGTCCTAGGTCCTCCCCCCTCCGTCCATATCTAGGAAGGTGAATATCCAAACTGGCTAGGCTCCCACCAAGCCAGCAGATTGCGTAGGATCAAAACTGCGTGCCATTGTCCTTGGCGTCTCATCAGCCCTCATTGTTCGTCATGATCAGAGAGTTCAGTTTTATCCCATGCTTTTTTTGGTAATAGTCCAGATGGCCTTGGTGAGCTCCCAGTAGATCAGCTCCACTGTCTCAGTGGGTGGGTGCACCCCTCGTGGTCCCGACTTCTTTGCTCATGTTTCCTTCCTTCTGCTCCTCATTGGGACATTGGGAGCTCAGTCCATTGCTCCAGTGTGGGCCTCTGTCTCTATCTCCATCCATCGCCAGATGAAGTTCTAGGATGATATGCAAGATATTCGTCAGTATTGCGCTAGGATGGGGTCATTTCAGGTTCCCTATCCTCAGCTGCCCAGGGAACTAACTGGGGACCTCAGCTTGGGCACCTGGGAGCCCCTCTAGGGTCAATTCTCCTGCCCACCCTAAAGTGGGTCCCTTAACTAAGAATTGTGGGTCCGTGCTCCCCTATCCAACCTTCCTTTATCCCGATCCTCCTGTTTCCCCAAGTCCCCCCTCCTTCCCTTCTACCTTTTCTCTCCCCATCTCCCCTTACCCCCTTCCCACCCCACCCCCAAGATCCCACTTGTCTCCCCGGCAATTTTGTCTACTTCCCTTATCCAAGAGGATAACGATATGTTTTTCCTTGTGTTCACCTTCTTACTTAGCTTCTTTAGGTTCGCCAATTGTAGACTCCGTGACCCCTATTTATGGCTAGAATCCAATTATGAGTGAGTACATCCCATGTTCATCTTTTTGGGTCTGGGTTACCTCACTCAGGATAGTGTTTTCTATTTCCATCCATTTGCATGCAAAATTCGAGAAGTCATTGTTTTTTACCGCAGCGTAGTACTCTAGTGTGTATATATTACATACTTTCTTCATCCATTCTTCCATTGAAGGGCATCTAGGTTGTTTCCAGGTTCTGGCTATAACAAATAATACTGCTATGAACATAGTTGAACAAATGCTTTTGACATGTGATAGAGCATCTCTTGGGTAAATTCCCAAGAGTGGTATTGCTGGGTCCAGGGGTAGGTTGATACCGAATTTCCTGAGAAACCGAAACACTGACTTCCACAGTGGTTGCACAAGATTGCATTCCCACCAGCAATGGATGGGGGTACCCCTTCCTCCACAGCCTCTCCAGCAAAGGCTATCCTTGGTGTTTTTGACTTTAGCCATTCTGACAGGTGTAAGATGGTATCTCAAAGTTGTTTTGATTTGCATTTCCCTGATTGCTAAGGAAATTGAGCACGACCTTAAGTATCTTTTGGCCATTTGAACTTCTTCTGTTGAGAATTCTCTGTTCAGTTCAGTGCCCCATTTTTTAATTGGGTTAATTAGCATTTTAAAGTCTAGTTTCTTGAGTTCTCTATATATTTTGGAGATCAGACCTTTGTCTGTTGCGGGGTTGGTGAAGATCTTCTCCCAGTCAGTAGGTTGCCTTTGTGTCTTAGTGACAGTGTCCTTTGCTTTACAGAAGCTTCTCAGTTTTAGTAGGTCCCATTTATTCAATGTTGCCCTTAATGCCTGTGCTTCTGGGGTTATACCTAAGAAGCGATCACCTGTGCCCATCTGTTGTAGGGTATTTCCCACTTTCTCTTCTATCAGGTTCAGTGTTTTCGGGCTGATAATGAGGTCTTTAATCCATTTGGACTTGAGTTTTGTGCACGGTGATAGATATGGGTCTATTTTCATTCTTCTACAGGTTGACATCCAGTTGTGCCAGCACCATTTGTTGAAGATGCTTTCTTTCTTCCATTGTATACTTTTAGCTCCTTTATCGAAAATGAGGTGTTCATAGGTTTGTGGGATAAAATCCGGGTCTTCTAAACGATTCCATTGGTCAACTTCTCTGTTTTTATGCCATACCACCCTGTTTTCATTACTGTAGCTCTGTAATAGAGTTTGAAGTCAGGGATGGTAATGCCTCCAGAAGATCCTTTATTGTATAGGATTGTTTTGGCTATCCTGGGTTTTTTGTTTTTCCATATAAAGTTGATTATTGTCCTCTCCAGATCTGTGAAGAATTTTGATGGGATCTTGATGGGGATTGCATTGAATCTATAAATTGCCTTTGGTAGAATTGCCATTTTTACTATGTTGATCCTCCCAATCCAAGAGCAAGGGATGTCCATCCATATTTTGGTATCCTCATCAATTTCTTTCTTCAATGCCTTAAAGTTCTTGTCAAATAGATCTTTCACTTCCTTGGTTAGATTTACCCCAAGTTATTTTATGCTGTTTGTGGCTATCGTGAATGGAGAAGCTTCTCTGATTTCCCTCTCTGCTTCCATATCATTTGTTTATAAGAGGGCGACTGATTTTTTGGAGTTGATCTTGTATCCTGCCACATTACTAAAGGTGTTTATCAGCTGTAAAAGTTCTTTGGTGGAGTTTTTGGGGTCGCCTATGTACACTATCATATCATCTGCGAATAACTTAAGTTTAACTTCTTCCTTTCCAATTCGAATCCCCTTGATCCCATTATGCTGTCTTATTGCTATTGCTAGAACTTCCAGCACTATATTAAAGAGGTCTGGCGAAAGTGGACAGCCTTGTCGTGTTCCTGAGTTAAGCGGGATGGCTTTGAGTTTCTCTCCGTTTAATTTGATGTTAGCTGTCGGCTTGCTGTATATAGCTTTTATTATATTTAGGTATGACCCTTGTATCCCTAATCTCTCCAAGACTTTTAACATAAATGGATGTTGAATTTTGTCGAATGCTTTTTCAGCATCTAATGAGACGATCATATGGTTTTTTTCGTTCAGTTTATTTATATGCTGGATTACATTGATAGATTTTCGTATGTTGAACCAGCCCTGCATCTCAGGAATGAAGCCTACTTGATCATAATGGATAATTTTTCGGATGTGTTCTTGGATTCGGTTTGCCAGTATTTTGTTGAGGATTTTTGCATCGATATTCATGAGTGAGATCGGCCTGTAATTCTCTTTCCTGGTTGAGTCTTTGTGTGGTTTTGGTATCAGAGTAACTGTAGCTTCATAAAAGGAATTTGGTAATGACCCTTCTGTTTCTATATTGTGAAATACATTAAGGAGTATAGGTATTAGGTCTTCTTGGAAGTTCTGGTAGAATTCTGCATTGAAACCATCTGGTACTGGGCTTATTTTGGTAGGGAGGTTTTTGATAACCTCTTCTAATTCTTCGCGACTAACAGGTCTATTTAGATTGTTCACCTGGTCCTGATTTAACTTTGGTAAATGATATTTATCTAAGAAAGTATCCATTTCCTTTACATTTTCCAGTTTTGTGGCATATAGGCTTTTGTAGTAAGATCTAATGATTCTCTGAATTTCCTCTGTGTCTGTGGTTATGTCCCCCTTTTCATTTCTGATCTTATTAATTTGCAAATTCTCTCTCTGCCGTTTGATTAGTTTGGATAGGGGTTTGTCAATCTTGTTGATTTTCTCCAGGAACCAGCTTTTTGTTTCATTGATTCTTTGGATTGTTCTCTGTGTTTCTATTTTATTGATTTCAGCCCTCAGTTTGATTATTTCCAGTCTCCTACTCCTCCTAGGTGAGTCTGCTTTTTTTTTCTAGAGCTTTCAGGTGGGCTGTTAAGTCTCCAATGTGAGCTTTCTCTGTTTTCTTTAAGTGGGCACTTAGTGCTATGAACTTTCCTCTTAGGACTGATTTCATAGTGTCCCATAAGTTTGAGTATGTTGTTTCTTTATTTTCATTGAATTCCAGGAAGACTTTAATTTCTTTCTTTATTTCTTCCTTAATCCAGGTATGGTTCAGTAGTTGGCTGTTCAGTTTCCATGACTTTGTAGGCTTTCCGGGGGTAGCCTTGTTGTTGAATTCTAACTTTAATCCATGGTGATCTGATAAGACACAGGTGGTTAGTAATACTTTTTTGTAACTGTGGATGTTTGCTTTGTTACCGACTATGTGGTCGATTTTCGAGAAGGTTCCATGAGCTGCAGAGAAGAAGGTGTATTCTTTCCTATTTGGGTGGAATGTTCTATAGATGTCTGTTAAGTCCATTTGTTTCATTACCTCCATTAATTGTCTTATTTCTCTGTTAGGTTTCTGTCTGATTGACCTGTCCATTGGTGAGAGAGGAGTGTTGAAGTCTTCTACTATTAGTGTGTGCGGTTTGATGGCTGCCTTGAATTTTAGCAATGTTTCTTTTATGTACGTGGGTGCTTTTATATTAGGGGCATAGATGTTCAGGATTGAGACTTCATCCTGATGAACTGTTCCTGTTATGAATATAAAATGCCCCTCTCCATCTCTTCTGATTGATTTAAGTTTGAAGTCAACTTTGTTAGAGATTAGTATGGCCACACCTGCTTGTTTCTTAGGTCCATTTGCTTGATAGGCCTTTTCCCAACCCTTTACTCTGAGTAGGTGCCTGTCTTTGTGGTTGAGGTGTGTTTCTTGTAAACAGCAGAATGTTGGATCCTGTTTTCTTATCCAATCTCTTAGCCTGTGCCTTTTTATAGGTGAGTTGAGTCCATTGACATTAAGTGATATTAATGACCAGTGGTTGTTAACTCCGGTCATTTTTTTTTTTAGTTGTAGAGTTTGTGTGTATCCCTTCTTTGGTTTGTGTTGATGAAGGGTTTCTAGATGTCTGAGTTATTGTGGTCATTGTTGGACTCCTTGGTTAGTGATTTTCCTTCTATTACTTTCTGTAAGGCTGGATTTGTGGCTGCATATTGTTTGAATTTGTTTTTATCCTGGAAAATTTTATTTTCTCCATTTATAGTGAATGAAAGCTTGGCTGGGTATAGTAATCTGGGCTTGCATCCATGGTCTCTCAGTTTCTGCAGTACATCTATCCAGGACCTTCTGGCTTTCATGGTTTCCATGGAAAAGTCAGGTGTAAGTCTGATAGGTTTACCTTTGTAAGTAATTTGGCCTTTTTCCTTTGCCGCTCTTAATATTTTTCCTTATTCTGAATGCTTTGTGTTTTGATAATTATATGGCGAGGGGATGTTTTTTTTGATCCAGCCTATTCGGTGTTCTGTATGCTTCTTGCACCTTCATAGGTATATCTTTCTTTAGGTTGGGAAAGTTTTCTTCTATAATTTTATTAAATATATTTTCTGGACCATTGAGCTGCACTTCTTCTCCTTCTTCTACTCCTATTATTCTTAGGTTTGGTCTTTTTATTGTGTCCCATATTTCCTGAATGTTTTATGATGAGAGTTTGTTGGACTTGCTGTTTTCTTTGATCATAGTGTTTATTTTCTCTATGGTATCTTCAGAATCTGAGAGTCTTTCTTCTATCTCATGTATTCTGCTGGTTATGCTTGTTTCTGTAGTCTCTATTCGTTTACCTAGATTTTCCATGTCCAGCCGGCCCTCTGTTTGTGTTTTCTTCTTTGCCTCTATTTCAGTTTTCAAGTCTTGAACTGTTTCCATTATCTGTTTGATTGTTTTTCCTTGGTTTTCTAGGGTATCATTCACTGATTTATTCAATTCTTCAAACTTTCTGTTATATTTCTCATCCATTTCTATAAGGGCGTTTTTTACATGCTGTTTAAGGGCGTCAATCACTTTCATAAAGTCAATCTTTTCTCCTTCTTAATTAAGGTGTTCATGTCCTTCCGTTGTGAGATCGCTGGTTTCTGGTGGCTTCATGTTGCATTTCAGTTTGTTGGGCGAATTCTTGCCTTGGCGTCTGCCCATCTCTTCTTCCAAATACTCCCTTATGGATCTTCTTTTACCAGATCAGGTCTCCTTGCCTACCCAACGCGGCCTCCCCAATGTTGTCTCTCCTGGCACCAAGGGATCAGGTCTCCGTGCCCAACCCTGGCTCGTCCCAATGCTAGTTCTCCCCAATGCTGGTTCTCCTGGGGCCGAGAGATCAGGCCTCCGTGCTGGTTGGGCAGCTCGCAAACAAAGCACCTACCCTGCTGGGTGCAGGCAGGCCACAGAAACAAAGGAACTGCAGCCCGCCTGGGCGCCCCGAGGACTGGGACCCAGCGCCCAATGCCATGCGCCGAGAGAGGGCGGTGGGGCCCAAGTGGGGAGGGCTCTGGACGGAAGCTGGGTGGGCCAGGAAGAAAGAGGCAGTAACCAGGGAATAGAGGTCCTGCAGAGAGCCCAAGAAAGACAGGAGGCCAAGGGACCCCCGAGATTCCCGTCCCCGGCTTGCGCCGCGGGCCAGAAACTCACCCCAACGCTGGTTCTCCTGGGGCCGAGAGATCAGGCCTCCGTGCTGGTTGGGCAGCTCGCAAACAAAGCGCCTACCCTGCTGGGTGCAGGCAGACCACAGAAACAAAGTAACTGCAGCCCGCCTGGGCGCCCCGAGGACTGGGACCCAGCGCCCAATGCCATGCGCCGAGAGAAGGCGGTGGGGCCCAAGTGGGGAGGGCTCTGGATGGAAGCTGGGTGGGCCAGGAAGAAAGAGGCAGTACCCAGGGAATAGAGGTCCTGCAGAGAGCCCAAGAAAGACAGGAGGCCAAGGGACCCCCGAGATCCCCGTCCCCGGCTGGCGCCGCGGGCCAGATACTCACCCCAACGCTGGTTCTCCTAGGGCCGAGAGATCAGGCCTCCGTGCTGGTTGGGCAGCTCGCAAACAAAGCGCCTACCCTGCTGGGTGCAGGCAGGCCACAGAAACAAAGGAACTGCAGCCCGCCTGGGTGCCCCGAGGACTGGGACCCAGCGCCCAATGCCACCCGCCGAGAGAGGGCGGTGGGGCCCAAGTGGGGAGGGCTCTGGATGGAAGCTGGGTGGGCCAGGAAGAAAGAGGCAGTACCCAGGGAATAGAGGTCCTGCAGAGAGCCCAAGAAAGCTATTTTGTTCTTCTTAATGTCTGAGTAACACTCCATTATATGCAAACACCACGTTTTCTCTATTTGTTCTTGTGTCGATGGACAACTTGTCCGAGCGCATGTCTTGGCTCTTGTGAGCAATACTGCAGTAAACGTGGATGTGGAAGTTCCTCCGTGCAGGGCTAACATGGGTTCCTTCAGGTGCGAATACAGGTAGAGCATAAAGCAGTCCTGTTTCAAGTTCTTAAAGATCCTTTGACGTAGTATTTGAACTTGTGCTCTGTGTGTGGCTGTGTGCGGGGATGTATGTACACACGAGTGCAGGTGCCTGTGGAGGTCAGGGGTCTGATCCTCGGGAGACGGAGCAACAGGCAGTTGTGAGCAACTGGGAACTGAACTCCATTCCTCCAAACAGAGTGACTTAGGTGCTCACCAGCCTCACACTGAAGATTCTAGAGAAGAACCTCCATTCTGGTTTCTGAAGTGGCTGCTCTGGTTTGCATTACCACAGTCATATTCTGAATGCCAGGTGCCAGGCGTGTGCAATAGCTTATTGTGCAAGGTCAGTTAACCCCCTCAAAAACCTACGAGAGTTGACTGTATAAGTGGGTAAACTGAGGACCTGGGCTTTCAAGTCAACAGAGTTGCTCATTACCGGAGAGGTGGGGACCTAAGACGGCTGTTGAGCTAAACTGATGCAGCATCAAGTCATCTTCTGTTTACATGGACAGAGGCTGCCCTGCACTAAACCAAGAAACCTCTCCTTGTGATGAACAGAGCTAAACACAAAGGCACATGGCTGTACAGGAAGCTGAGATAAAGGCTAGTTAGTTTTCACCATCCCCTTAAGGTTCAGGGAACATTTTGGAAGAGAGATAAAGAGAACGTAAGAGCCAGGGATGGAGAGAATGGCTTCAAAGTACCGTCCTCTAAGCAGGACACAGATGTGGTGACCAGGAACTCAGAGCAGCTATGCCTACCAGCATAGCGCCCATAGAAGTTGGGCTGGAGAGGAAGGAGGGACCCACAGGACTGTACCATATTCTGTGGATCCATGGACCATACCATATACTGCCGATCCGTGGACCGTACCACATACTGCCGATCCGTGGACCATACCATACACTGTCGATTTGTAGGAGAGGGCAAAGCATGGTGTCCAGTTGTGCACCAGGCTCTGATGGCTAGTCCAAACTCAGGGTCATGCAGACTTCCCTGATCAAACTCTGTGGGATACTAAACAAAAGCCCAAACTAGTAAACGAGAAAGATTTATTGGGCAGGGGAGTTGATGGTAGGGACAGGAGGGAACCAGGGGAGGATGGGGTGTGTATGATCAAATTACATACTATATATGTGTGAAAGGACAAAATTTACTCTAAAAAAAAAGTGAACCAAGGTGACCTGCTAATAGATGGTAAGGCCAGGAGTTGGATCAGATCTAAAGTTGGGCCTCCATAGCTCACTCGTGTGCCAGTGAGCCTGAGCACTGTGCAGCCTTAGACTCCCTGTAAAGGTGACACATTCTAAACCCAAATCTCAGCAGCTCACTCACATGCTGGGAATGGTTGTGTGTGGATGCACTTCCCTTTCCTCTAGCTGCTGGGGGTCTGCCATGGGGTCACTCATGGTCTGGACTGGTATTGAGAAAGCCCCGACTGTAGCTGAGGTTGCCTGCCCGCAGTGGAGTAGGATGGGGACAGTGAGCTGCTTCCAGTGGGAATTCAGCAAGTAGCTGGAATGGCTCGCTTTTCTCTTCAGTTCTCCATGTGCTGTGGTGTTTCTCTTCAGTTCTGCGTGTGCTGGGGTGTGTCTCTTCAGTTCTGCATGTACTGTGGTGTGTCTCTTCAGTTCTGCATGTACTGTGGTGTGTCTCTTCAGTTCTGTGTGTGCCGTGGTGTATCTCTTCAGTTCTGCATGTACTGTGGTGTATCTCTTCAGTTCTGTGTGTGCCGTGGTGTATCTCTTCAGTTCTGCATGTACTGTGGTGTGTCTCTTCAGTTCTGCATGTACTGTGGTGTGTCTCTTCAGTTCTGCATGTACTGTGGTGTGTCTCTTCAGTTCTGCATGTACTGTGGTGTATCTCTTCAGTTCTGTGTGTGCCGTGGTGTATCTCTTCAGTTCTGCGTGTACTGTGGTGTATCTCTTCAGTTCTGCGTGTGCTGGGGTGTTTCTCTTCAGTTCTGCGTGTGCTGGGGGCTATCTCTTCAGTTCTGTGTGTGCCGTGGTGTATCTCTTCAGTTCTGCATGTACTGTGGTGTATCTCTTCAGTTCTGCATGTACTGTGGTGTGTCTCTTCAGTTCTGCATGTGCTGGGGTGTTTCTCTTCAGTTCTGCGTGTGCTGGGGGCTATCTCTTCAGTTCTGCATATACTGTGGTGTATCTCTTCAGTTCTGCATGTGCTGGGGTGTTTCTCTTCAGTTCTGCATGTACTGTGGTGTATCTCTTCAGTTCTGCATGTACTGTGGTGTGTCTCTTCAGTTCTGCGTGTGCTGGGGTGTGTCTCTTCAGTTCTGTGTGTGCTGGGGTGTGTCTCTTCAGTTCTGCGTGTACTGGGAGCTATCTCTTCAGTTCTGTGTGTGCCGTGGTGTATCTCATCAGTTCTGCATGTACTGTGGTGTATCTCTTCAGTTCTGCATGTACTGTGGTGTGTCTCTTCAGTTCTGCATGTGCTGGGGTGTTTCTCTTCAGTTCTGCGTGTGCTGGGGGCTATCTCTTCAGTTCTGCATATACTGTGGTGTATCTCTTCAGTTCTGCATGTGCTGGGGTGTTTCTCTTCAGTTCTGCATGTACTGTGGTGTATCTCTTCAGTTCTGCATGTACTGTGGTGTGTCTCTTCAGTTCTGCGTGTGCTGGGGTGTGTCTCTTCAGTTCTGCGTGTGCTGGGGTGTGTCTCTTCAGTTCTGCGTGTGCTGTGGTGTGTCTCTTCAGTTCTGCGTGTGCTGTGGTGTGTCTCTTCAGTTCTGCGTGTGCTGGGGTGTGTCTCTTCAGTTCTGCATGTACTGTGGTGTGTCTCTTCAGTTCTGCGTGTACTGTGGTGTATCTCTTCAGTTCTGTGTGTGCCGTGGTGTATCTCTTCAGTTCTGCGTGTACTGTGGTGTGTCTCTTCAGTTCTGCATATACTGTGGTGTATCTCTTCAGTTCTGTGTGTGCCGTGGTGTATCTCTTCAGTTCTGCATGTACTGTGGTGTATCTCTTCAGTTCTGCGCGTGCTGGGGTGTGTCTCTTTAGTTCTGCATGTGCTGGGGTGTGTCTCTTCAGTTCTGCATGTGCTGGGGTGTGTCTCTTCAGTTCTGTGTGTGCCGTGGTGTATCTCTTCAGTTCTGCATGTACTGTGGTGTATCTCTTCAGTTCTGCATGTGCTGGGGTGTGTCTCTTCAGTTCTGTGTGTGCCGTGGTGTATCTCTTCAGTTCTGCATGTACTGTGGTGTATCTCTTCAGTTCTGTGTGTGCTGGGGTGTCTCTTCGATTCTGCGTGTGCTGTGGTGTGTCTATCTCCAGGAACTCTTTGAGAGGTGAGGACAAATCAATTGCTTCAGCTGTCATTTTCAAATACTGCGAGAGGCAGGAAGTTAATGTATCAAATACCACTAAAGGCTTAAACCAAATTGCATTAAGCTTAGCTTCAAAACCTGGATTCAGTAGCAAGCTTTGTGTGTGTGTCCATGCATATATGTTTATTTGTGTTTATGTATGTCTGTGTATCTGTATGTTACTATGTGTTTGTATATGTGTGTTTGTGGATGTGTTTATCTGTATGTGTGTGTTGTATATATGTGTATTTGAGTGTATCTGTGTATATGTTGGTGTATTGGTGTGTCTTTTATATATATGTCTATGTCTACATATGTGTGTCTGTATATGGGTAAATGTGTGTGTACATTTGTGTACATATTTGAGTGTATAAATATATGTATATATGTGCGTATGTGATAGGATTTGGATACAACAGAAGAGGTATAGGGAACACAGGTGTTAGAAGTGAGGAGTATCGGGGCATGAATGATCACTGTGTGTGGAAATAATCTCAGAGGCATAGCCTTGGCAGAGAAGAGCCTTCTCTGTAGGGATCCATGTGTAGAGACACTGCTGAACTTAGAGTCTGGGGAGTAGGCACTCGTCACAATTGAGGCTTATCTCCTTGGTTCTTTATGTGGTGGAAGAGACAAATGGGCTCCTCGGGCATCTTATAAGGAGGGCAGTCTCATTCCCCAGGGCCTAGCCTTCCAGTCAACCAGACCACAAAGCCCACCTTTTGAACTGATCAAACTGAAGATCAGGTTTCAAGGAAATCTGAGAAGTACAAGCAAGGGTCACTGCCGCCACAGGCTTAACTATCTCATTTCATTAAAATGGAGCTCGTCCCATGAAAATGAGAATGATAAGGCCTTTTATCTTTAATATTCCTGTTGTGCTCTTATCACCAGACCCTCTTCTGGGTGATTTATAGGTATTTGTAATAACGATGGGGACAGATAGAATTATTGTTTCCATTTTTCAGCGAGGAGACTGGCGTGGAGAGGTTAAGTAGTTTGCTCAAGTTCATAGAGCCTGGTGAGTGCAACAGGGGTTCCAGCCCAGGCCGCAGAGCAGGAGAGGGAGTGCTCATCACTCTGTGAGGTGGTCTCACTGAAGCCAGAATATTTATCAGTCAACCACGCTTGAAAAAGAGGCCTTGCCAGATGGCCAGATTGGATAAGTAGATTTGGACCTTTTCTAATGGATTGATAGGCCGTGAACACACATGGCTGAAGAGAAAGAGGCTGTACACTGTGGGTTTTCCTGCTAACTACTCGTTTCTTCCTCCAGACATTGACTCAACTTGGCAGATGCTCCTCTCTCATCTTCCCGTTTGCTTACTGTGCTCTCTCTGGCTTGTCCAGTCCCCCCTCCAGCACCTCCCAATATTCTGCTTCTGCCCTTCCTGACTGAACACGCTCTTAAATGCTCTCAGTCCTCTTGCCTGTGTCTCAGGTGTGGGCTGCGCGTCTGCCAGCTACTCCCCTGGCTCCAGGCCACTTCTTGCCCCTCTCTTTTATTCTAACCTTACCAAGTGTCCTGGCTCAAACCCATAATCCTCCTTGCCCCCACCACTCTTTTTCTGGGGGCTGTGCATCTTGCAGGAGAAGCCAATGAGCTCCTCTCCTGTCTCTGATGCCAACCACTCCTCAACCTTTGCTTGGTATCTGATTTTCTCCCTCAATGAGGGACTGAATGCCTCTCCAGTCGTCAATGCCCTGTTTAATTGTTGCCAACAGCAGCATCGCTGTAAGCAGCACTTTTGACTTCTCAGCAGGACTTCGGGGTGGCCCGATTTCCCCTGCCCACTGCCTGACTGACCAGGTTTCTCTTGCAAACAGCCTCCCTCTGCCAGCCTCTAAATATGTTCCTGCCATTACTCAAGAACGTTATCCTCCTGGAAATCTTCATGCCTTCCCTGGGCATATACCTTCTCCTCCTCTTTATCTTTTTTGTTATGTGCGTTGGTGTTTTTCCTGCATTCATGTCTGAGAACCTCATGTACCTGGGGTCTATAGAGGTCAGCCAGAAGAGGGTGTTAGATCTCTTGGAATTGGAATCATAGATGGTTATGAGCCACTATGTGGTGCTGGGAATAGAATCTGGGTCTTCCAGACAGCATCCTGTGCTTTTAGTCATTGAGCCATCTCTCTAGCCCCCAAATCTCTCTTCTAAAAATCACCTACTGGAAACAGGACTATATTAAATGGTACCCACATTTCCGCAGTTATCACTGACCTTACCTGCTTTATATGTATTGCTAGCTGCCCTAACCTTATTCTGTGAGGTTAGGGTCTTTCTCTTCGTTCCAGGATGTATTTTTTGTAGCTATAATTGAACCTGGCAGATGGTAGTTGCTCTATAAATATTGGGTTTAATAAGCAGATACAAGCACCCTCTTTTCATATCTCTCTGGGTCTCCTCTTGCCTTCCCAGCCGTGCCTTCCCGAGATGCCCGAGACATCAGAGTTTTACCCTTGATTTGATGCTTCTGTGCTGCCGGGTCTCCACATTGCTTGCCTGGACTCTTTGTGACAATATGGTACATGTATCTCGCTGATTCTTATCTCCAATCCCATGAACCTGAGTAAAATGATGCCATATTCTTTTCTAAAATAATTTTATATTGTTATATTTATTGACTTTCTGTTGATTATCATCAGAAAAATGGCTGACTGTACTATCTCTGCATCAATCGTTTCAAGTGAACCCTGCTTATGAAACAAACCACACACCTCTAAAATTTATACCCAGTTGTCCTTTTGAAAACACAAGTTACAAAATCTACTTTTCTCCCACACTATCTTCTAATTTGAAAAAATTAGTCATTTCCCCTTTAGTTAGATTTGGCTCTTTTAATAAAGCCTTGTTTATAATCCTGGGAACAAATGAAAATATCATGATTAAATAAATCTGAGCATCCAGGTTTAGATCAGGTTTAGAAACTGCGAAATGTTCTGAGATAAAAGAGACCTCAGGATGGGAACAAGTGATAACATCACTATCTCAGTGAACAAATGGAAGTGGACAAGGAGCCAAACGGGCAGATCAGATCACAGATCTCCCTTTTGCCAGGTTAACAGTGTAACCTGATCAGTGCAGCAGACTAGCTCAATGAATGCTGGCCCCTGGTATCTGAAAACGTGTGTGTGTGTGTGTGTGTGTGTGTGTGTGTGTCCATTCTGATTGTAAAAAGATACCATTTAATTAGAGAAGCAGAAAGCATCATGATTGTTTCTCAACACTTGAAGCCAAGGCATGGACACATGATCTGGTCTCTGGCAGAGAGAGACAGCCAGTGCACCCTTGCAGCTGCCCACGGGTGAGGGCCAGAGCAGAAGCTGTGCCCACTCTTCTCTGGAGAGAGGCAGAGGCAGCAGCCAGTTGTCAGAGAGCAGAAAGTTGTTCTGGGCTGGTTGGAAGGACACATAGCAAATCTGGGCCTTCTCTGGTGGTATTAATGGCTTCATCAGAACAGCGTGGCAATGTGTGGTCTTAGAAATACTCTTATGTGTGGATCCACCAAGCCTGGCCCTCCCAGAGATTTTTTAATGTACTCTGTATTCTGTTATTGAATCCATCCCCTCCCCCCAGCAAGCCGTAATTGACTGTTATTCTCAATGGAGTCGTGGATCCTAATGCCATGTGACACACTAGCTCAGGACCCTTACATTCTGTCCTCTGCGGCTTCTCTCTGGGAAGGCCACTGGAATAAGTTTCACTTTGTCTTGTATTATATTTTAAAAGCTTTAAATCAATTTCTGAGAGCATGCACCAAATCTCATTCATCTTTGCATCTCTCTGTCAATGCTCTGGACATTGCCAAAAATTATAAAGTTGACTTGAGCAGGATATAAATGGACAAATAGACTTTTGGAGCTGCAGGAGAACAGTGTCAGCCACGCTCCCGAGAGTAGATTGAGGAACACTGAGAAATGTTTAGAGAATGGTCCAAAGCTCCGCTTGCAGAGTTTAGATTCTGTCAATGCGAGATTTCCCATGAGGCTCTACCTCTTGGGTCCAGAGTGATGTCAGCAAGCCCCTCTCAGAATCCCCATTAGCATCCATTCACTAAGCAGTAAATAATACATGCATGGAGCTAGGGATGCAGGAGCCGCTTGGACCCGCAAACTCTATAGCCCTTGAAGGTCGTATCTGAAGGTCACATGTAAGTGCCAGGTAAAATGCTCGTGTGGCTGGGGCTGGAGGAGCGATAACCTGAACCAACAGCTGATATGCTTTAGAACCCGGACAAAATCTTAGAATTGTGCACAACTCTGGGATGTAAGGTGAGGAAGAGAAGAGATCACATAATCATCTCAGATTTAGTGGAAGAAAGATGGTGCCACGAATCACACACTGAGGGCATGATTGTTTTAAAACTGCATACAGAGTGGGCCTGGGAAAGCACCAGATGGCCCCATAGCCAAAAGATTTACATCTTACTGCTTTGCTTAACTTAATAGCAAAATTAGTATGTAATCCTTCTGCTTTTGAAAGACATTTGCCAGCAGGTGGACTGGATTGGAGAGGAATAGGAAATGGGGGCGGGGAGAAGGTCCAGAAGGAGAGAGGCAGCCTTGAATCTGATGTGGCTGGTTGGGAGGCTCAGAGGAGGGCGGATTAGGACTTGGACAGCAGCAAGCCCTTCTATGCGCTAGACAAGAGCTACAGACGCTCATGAAAGAAAGTGCTGATAAAAACAATGCATCTTGCCCACTCAATTTAGAGTTTGATAAGTATTTGTTGAATGAATAAAAATACTTTCTCTGCATTTTTTTGTAAGTGATCTTGGTTTGATCCAAAGTCTACATAAGTTCCCTTGACTGGCATTGCCCTTTTCTTGGATTCTGTCATGGATAGAACCACTGATGCTTTTACTTCCCGATTTTCTTCTCAGTAGATTAATCTCCAAAAGGCCTTTGATATAAAACTACCTATACCTCAGTTTGAACTTTGGCTGCAATGCCATCTTTGAAAGCAATGTGGATTGACTCTTAGGCCTGGAGAGTGACTTACTTCGTCTTGAGTCTTCTGCCCTTGACATGAGTCAGAACCAAAGGGGCAATGCTGAGGTTCAGTTGACACACTGTAAATCAGTTCTCTGCTGGCTCTCTGGCTTCTGACACAGCTCTGGACTGCCTTTGGGAAGTCATGTGTATATACTCATCCCTAGATAATGTACATAGTCATGAACACATACTCACCAATAGACATATACAAACACACATACATATATTTACTCACACATAGATTACATGGTATTGTATTATACTTACCCCTCCATGTGTATATATATACACACACTCGTGCATCTATTCACACATTAGATATATAAACTAACTCATGTTCATATGCTTACCCTTTATATAAACACACATACTCGTGTACACATTCTCACCTATGACAATCGCACACACTCATCTACATATACTTACACATAGATATACACAAAGAAACATGATCTGAGACTTATATAAACTCATTTACCAATATCCACACCTAGAGATATACCCACAGTCATGTCCATATACCCACCTCTAGACATATACACACAGTTATGTATATATACTACCACATAGAGAATCAAACATACTCAGGTACAAATACTTACCCCTGGACATACGCACTCTTGTAGCTATACTCATACATGGCCATAAACACACATATTATATATATATATATATATATATATATATATATTCACTCCTACATATATATACACACACTCATGTACCTATATTCACACATACATTCACTCACGTATATGTACACACCCTTGACACACATAGTAACCCCAGATATAAAGACCTTCATACATAAACATACTCACCTCTAGAAATATAAATACTCATGTAAACATACTTACAGAATTCACCCATTCATGTATAGATATTCACCCCTAGACATATGCACACATTCATGTAACCTACTCACACATATATTTACACTAATGTACATATACTCACCTCTAAGTATATATACCCACACATATACAAATTCTTATCCCTAGACATATATACAGTCTGTTGTACACTTACTTCTAGACATATACACCATCTCTTGTACACATACTCCTAGACATACACAGACTTGTGCACACATAATCACGCAGAAATAAATACAATCTAGGTTGTTTCCAGGTTCTGGCTATTACAAACAATGCTGCTATGAACATAGTAGAGCATATACTTTTGTTACACACTGAGACAATGGGAATGGATGTTCTATCGGGAACTCACCAAGGCCAGCTGGCCTGGGTCTGAAAAAACCTGGGATAAAACCGGACTCGCTGAACATAGCGGACAATGAGGCCTACTGAGAACTCAAGAACAATAGCAATGGGCTTTTGATCCTCCTGCACGTACTGGCTTTGTGGGAGCCTAGGCAGTTTGGATGCTCACCTTACTAGACCTGGATGGAGGTGGTGGTCCTTGGACTTCCCACAGGGCAGGGAACCCTGATAGCTCTATGGGCTGACAAGGGAGGGGAACTTGTTTGGGGAGGGAAATGGGAAGCAGTGGCGGGGAAGAGACAGAAATCTTTAATAAATAAATGGAAAAAAATAAATACAATCATGTACATATACTCAGCCCTTGACATAACACACTTATGTTTATAAAATCACTCCTAGACATATACAATCATTTATGAATACTCAAACAAAGATATATATGTACATAAACTCATGTACATATACTCTCATATAGACATAAATACACACTCAAGTTTACCTACTCAAACATAGTCAAATATACACCCTATGTATAGATAATCACACATAGAATATACACACTGATTTATACATACTTATAGAGATACACACATATTCATGTATACAAACTCCAACCAAAGCATGCATATATATATATATATGTATATATAATCATATACATCTTCTCACTTGTAGACACACATACACACACATGTACTCATACTCACATATAGACATACACACCCTCATGTATACATACTCATCTCTACACATATACACACACTCATGTCCACATCCTCACACATAAACATAAACACACTTAAGTCCCATGTCACTCCTACACAATACACATACTCACACCATAGACATACACACAGTCATGTACACATTCTCACTGTAGAGAAACACACACACTCTTGTACATATGCTCACACAGAGACATATATACACACTCAAATCCACATCCTCACATATAGACATAGAGCACACTGATATACATACACTCATTCCTAGACCTACACAGTCATGTATACATACTCATCCCTAGGTATACTCACACACTCCTGTACATATAATCACACATAGACACACACATACAAATAATATCAACTTTTAAAATATTTCCCAAATGGGTTAATAAAGTGACTTTCTATTTCTTTTTACCAGTTCTCATTGTTAGCAGCTCTTCCCGGTGGTCCACAGAGAGACTAGACCATGTGGCTGTCCCACTGACATGCATTTGAGCGAAACTTCTCTAAACTCTGAATTCATTATCACGTCTGCTTATTTACTTCAAAATAACAGCTGACAACTCTAAACTTCACAAGTACTTTCACACGCAGACTTCCATTTAATTCTCACAACAAGCAGCTAATATCTCAGACACATTTTCTACGATGAATTAAGTAACAGTTGGTTTCATTTTTTTCAAGTAGCTTTCCACGTTTTTCTGTGGCTGGGCGGATGGAGAGCTGTGTCCTGTTCTGGACCACTTTCGATTTGGCTTCTGCAAGTCAGACGTAGAACGTAGTGAGCATTACTTTTTCTCTTCATTGCCCATCTATGCACAAGCCCCAATACTGCTGATTTTTCACTTTCAAATCTATATTGTTTTCCATCTCCTCACCTTTGCGGTGTAAACTCTTTACCATCATTTATCTGACTTATTATGTATCATTTTGAGCCTAGTCTCATGTATCCCAAGCTGCCCCCAAACTTACAACACTGCATAGGATGATCCTGAACTTCTCAGCCCCCATCCTATGTCTCCTGGACTCTAGGATTGCAGGTGTACACAACCACACCCTGTTTTACGAGGTCCTAGAGATGGAAGCTCAGCTTCATGCTTTCTAGGTAAGCACTCTGTGAATGGAGTCACGCCCCCATTCTAAGCCATTCCTCCATCCTTTAACTTTTCCTTCCTTAACTCAAACATCCGATCACAGTGAAGAGAGGAAAAGCCTAGCCTAGAGTCTTCCACAGCTCCCTGCCCCCCAACCCTTATGTCCCTCACATCCTCCTGCCCCCTTGCTCCCATCCCCCACAGCAGTGACTCTAAGACTTCATCTGTTTGCATGGTCTTCTCACCTTGTTACCGTCATCTCTTACACCAAAAGGGATGATTGATGTCTTTTTATACGTAAGACATTGACACCTGTAGACACGAACACGGAGGATTCATACAGCCTGTGCACACCCTGTGTTCTTTTCAGTCTTCCAAAGACTTGGCAGAGAAGTTTGGTTCAAAATTTGGAACATTCTTGGTAGACTCTGGGTCTGAGAATCATGGGTCTAAGTAAGATGTATTGCCTGAAAAATAACTAGTTTAATTTATCTAAAGAAATAAAATTGATGAATTCATGAATTAGGTATATTAGCTATGCATCTCCCGTGCATAAAATTTAAAATACATGTTCTTATTACTGCTAAGAGGTTGTGTACCACTACTATCCTGAAGGTAAGTCTAGTATGCTTCTGAAAACATCTTTCCATGACAGAAACGCCTTTTGTATTTTGGACTTTATCCTACTGCGTGGTCCTATCTGTAGGCGGACTAAAGGCTGATTGTATAATTTACAACCCAAGCAAAGATGCTTTCATGTGTGAAGTGGGTGTGCTGCCGGTACAGGACCAACAGGTGTAAAACCACCACTTCTGAAAACCGAGGCATCCGGTCCTCCTGTTCATCTGCTTACTCCCTTATCAGCACTTCAGGGACTTGAGAAATTCTCGTATATTTTTAGGTTTTTGTACACACCATATGACTCTAAGCCTTAGAGGATTTGTACATCTTGTTCTTGAGCTTGGAAGTCCTTTATTAATTCTTTTCTCAGATCTAACTCCTACGCAGTCCTTCAGGAAGCCTTTCTCCAGGCTCAGGACTAGCAGAGAACCATTCTCGGGACCTCGTGAGGATTCTAACCACACAGAAACCTGACTTTCCCTGTCACGCACTTTCCAGAACAGCAATAGAGCCAACTGTGGTTGCCTTTTTGGTTTATTTGTTTATTTATGGTTTTTATGTTTGTTTGTTTTTTTTGTAGTGTGTGGAGCAATTCTTTTCCTTTTCATATCTTTTTCTCCTTCTTCATGGAAATAGGATCATTCTGCTGAAGACCTGGCTTAGCAATATCACAGGCGTAACTCTGAAACTGCCCCTGGGTGTAGTCAGTACAACCAGAATTCAGAAAACCCCCAAAATCAACCAAACATTGTTAGGATAAGCAAAGTCTATAAAGTTTTAGGATATAAAACAAGACTGTGCACCAGCTCTTAGCTATCTGGAAGGAATATTAGGCATCAAAAAGATTTTTTTCCATAAGGAAGAAATTTATGTAAAAGAATTAAAGACTCATATAGTGAAATCATTAAGAGATAGAGGAATGGGATCAAGGAAGGAACAAATAGAAGAAAACAATCGTGTGTTACAGAATTGTAAGATGTGTAAAGGCCTCTGCGCTACTTTCTGGGACCGATTATTTATGTACCTGCCTCCAGCTCGCATGCAGCAACCCTAGCCTCTGAGCTGATAGCATTGGAACCTGGGCATTTGGGGAGGTGTTGAGACCACTGAGATGGAGCCACAGCTGACATATCAGTGCTTTAGAAAAGGCCCTGTGGGGGCTCCTTGCCTCTTTTGCCAAGTCAATGGTACAAAGATGGCCGTCGTGAGGACTCTGTGGACATGGAGCTCACTTGTTCTTGACCTTGGGTTCCCCACCTCCAGAGTGGCAAGAATTTAAATTGCTGTTATTGGGGCTGAGAGACAGCTAATCAATTTGAATCACTTGCCATGCCAGGGAGAAGAACTAGAGTTTGGATCCCTAGTGCCCTTGTAAACCCTTGGCTGCAAAGTGGTGCACATGTTATTTTACCCTTTGGGTGACAGAGACAGGGGATTCCAAGAGCTAGCTGGCCTGGTAGACTAGTTGACTGGTAATCTCTGGGTTCAGTTGAGAGGACCTGCCTCAAGATAGGAGATGAAGAGAGATTGAGGAAGACAGCTAACACCAGCCTCTGATCTCCATGTACAGGTGAACCTATATATGCCCCCAGTCATGCAAACATATACCCATAGTGAAAATCCCTGTTCATGATATTGTGTTATAGCTGCTCTAATAGACTGAGATACCACCCCCAAATTTATAAATTCAGTACTATTTTAATCTAAGTCCCATTTTATAAGAGTTTAAAAAGAAGAGATGATTCCAAGATTTATGCAGAACTTCAAGAAGCCATAAAGAAGCAAGCTTAATGAGAACTTAGTTCCTGTTCTCACAATAATGGTCCTTCACAAAATGGAGAGTATCTGACACAAATGACCTTAATATTCAGTGAGGAATCTCAAGTCTGGAGCACTGACCTCTCCTTTGCAATAGTCTGACCTGCCTTACCCATGGGGCCTTACCATGAAGACCATTAAAGGCTTATCACCCCAGTCCCCATATCTTAATGCCTGAGTATTGAGAATTTGGTCCAACAAAGTGGGGATTTAATTATGTGATCCCTACAAAGTCAGAGAAAGCACAAAGAGGAATCAAGGAGAGCAGAAATAATTTTGGCCTAGGAGGCACCTAGAAGAAAAGAGCGAGAGAGAGAAGGGAATTTAGATGGCAAGCCTTCGGCATGGGTGAACTGAGGACATTGTATTAAGGGCCAGTGAATCACAGAAGGTTGAGGACAGATTTCAATGGGTGGGTTATCCTAATTTTGTGGTATATAAATTTAAAGAACTAGTCATTTTTTTTCTGAAGATAAATAAATATGTCCTGTCTTTGGTGGTTTCCTTTTCAGGCTCTAAGCAGGATGAATATAGTCAAACATATTCTAGAACTATCTATGCAGTCTTGGGACAGGGGAAATTCAACATTGTTTGGAATCTCAGTACAGCTGCAGTCAGTTGTAGTCTAGACAAGGTCTCCAATGATTAGCTAAAGATTTCCTCCAACGCACTAGTCTTGTTGTATGTATCTATAAACCTGTGCTGGAAAACAATAGTGGTTTGTGTAGCTCTGAGTGCTTAGCTGTCTTGGTAGTGGGTATGTGAGATAAACCCCGTCACATCGGCAAACAAGGCAAAGATCATGGCTATGTTGGTTCCAGTTTAGGATGAGTAGTGAGACGCCTGAACGCAGGGCTGCCTTGCAATGATCTCAAGCACTGCTCTGCTTAGGCAGAGATTCTATTAGTCCACGCGTAGCTGGAGAGCGGGCCTGCCCTACACAGAGTGGTTTGTAGTTACACACGTCTAGAATTATTTATAACTCATGGATGGAAGCATCAATATACAAACTTGGATGATCACGAAGTTTGTTGGTTCATCCAGAGTCCCAAAGCCTTGCTCTGGGATGAGCTAAGTGTCCCCTGAAACTTGGTTCATGCAGCTCACTGTTCTGGAAGTAAAGCCATGGTGTCTGCTAGAGCCATGTGTAATTCCAGGCCATATTAGCCAAGCTAGTTTTAGTGGGTTTTGTTTCCAACAAATATACCTTGTGGGTCTACTTGATTGTGTTCTAAGCCCGACCCAGTTATCCTAACCTGATCTTGCAGGGTTCATGTGTTTTGTTGTGTGGAGATGGCAAGGCAGAAGAGTCCTAGTGAGAACATTTTTCTGTTTCACTGTGTTGATAAGGTTCTTGAGGGCAGTGGTTCTCAACCTGTTCATTGTGACCCCTTTGGGGACACCATACTAGATCACCTGTATATCAGATATTATGTTATTATTCATAAAATTACAGTTATGAAGGTACAATGAAATAATTTTATGGTTGGGGGTCACCACAGTGTCAGAACCTGCATTGGGAAGGTTGAGAACCACTACTCTAGAGGAACCAAACTAAAAAAATGGATATATATTACAAAGGGGATTTATTAGATTGCCCTACACAGTGTTGCCTGAGTCATCTGCATGCTGGAAAGGCTGAGAGTTTTGCCATCACTCAGTTTACAAGGCTAGATGCTTCAGATCTCCCAATACAGTTCTAAGTACTCGTGGGATTATCGAAGAGTTACCGATTTTCAGTCCAGTTATAAGGCTGCAGAAACTGAGTTCTGATGGCAGCAAAGGATGACAACGGCAACAGCAGCAGCATAGTAGATGCCTTTACCAGGAAGTCACAAAGCCAGACACGCAAAGGCATCATTTTTATATAGCTGGGCCACTAGAAGGTGTGACCTACTCTAGGGGAGGATCTTCATCAGTTAATCCTTCCAGGAAACACTCTGATACATCAAACAGAGGTGGACATGTATCTCTAAGTTGATTCAAGACCCAATTAAGTATCACAGTTATCGGCTATCCTAATCATACCAACTAGTTATCCAACCAAGGAGTTGGGATGGGACCTGGCTGGAGGAACAGTCCTTCCATGAGAGCAGTAGGTGAGGCCTCTCCAAATCAGTGTAATTTGATCCAGAATTCAAACAGTAACAGAAAGACAATCAAGATGTTAGTTGGCAGAGAGGGGCCTCTAGGCAGAGAGAATAGCACATGCAAAGACCTTGAGGCAGAGGGAGTAAGGCAGGGGTGGCAATGAAGTCAGTGGAAGAGTCTTGCTGCTGCGGAAGGAGCTGTAGGTGAGTGGTAAACTGTAAACTTCAAGAATCAGGCTGGGAAGGAGGAGGAAAACCTCTGGGTAGACTAGTATGTGATCCTGAGCAGGAGGCGATAGAGCTTTGGCTGGAGCTGGGGACGGGCACGGACAGTCAGCCCCATGGTGCTTCAGCTGATGGTGGGCCCTGCACAGACAGTCAGCCCATGGCGCTTCAGCTGGAGGTGGGGCCGGGCACAGACAGCCCCATGGAGCTTCAGCTGGAGGTGGGGACGGGCACAGTCAGCCCATGGAGCTTTGACTGGACATGGTGTCGGGCGTGGACAGTCAGCCCCAAGGCGCTTGCTGAGTGAGGTGCCTCGCAGGCAGCTCTTCTCTTCAGTCTCTCGCAAAGGTGTGGAAACCTGAGCTCAGGAGAACACTTCGCTTCTGCAGCCTTTGCTCTCCCCTGTGAGTGCACAGGCTAGGGTAGGAAACTGCCGAGAATGGGGAAAGAGGACCACCAGTCACCTCACATGACCCAGAGGGGCTGCCTCTGTACTGAACAAATGTGGTTGAAATGTAGCCTGGGTTTGGGGCAAATTAAAATAAATTTGTTCCAAAGACTCTGGCGCGCCTCTACATACATTGATAGCGGCGGGCAGTGTGGGGCCTGGTCAGGCATTGCCTGTCGGGAGCCTGGAGGTGTGGGCAGGAAGGGTGCTTGATTAATCAGGGCTCTTTATCCTGTCAATCACTTGTAGTGAATGCCTCCAGACACAGATGGAGCTAGGTACTCCATCCCCATCAGTCCTCCCGGCTTCCTCTTGCAGGCTTTTTCTTTCTCAGTGGCTTCAGCTGTGCTGGCTTCAATTCCAGAAAATTCTCTTTCTGGTGGTGGTCAACAGGCCCACGCTTGCCCCTCGTCGCTCTGGGAACAGAGTAGAAAGAGCCGTCCTGTTGTCAAGCATCCTCAGAAATGGTAGCTGCGACATCCTGCAGGAATCGCAACCAGTGATTCGTGCTCCCATCTGACCTGTTTGCCATGTGCACCAGGGAAGGCACACATGTTCTTTTCAGACCTCCTGGCCAGTAGGCAAAAGCAAAGTAAACTGGTTTCCTGAAAGAAAGGGTAGGCTGTGGTTTAAAATGATACAAATACTCTTGTCAATTGAGTAACAATGTCCCTTAAGCTGCCGTTATATGTTGTATGTGGTACCTAACTTAGTCTTAACAAAGACTGGTGAACATTGTTGTTTTCACTTTGCTCCGGCTCTTGGAACTTATCCAAGTCATTGTGCTCATTTGTTCCCCCAATTCATTCCTTCACGGCTGAGGCAAAATATCTGGAAGCAGCACCTGAAGGAAGGGGATTCACGGCGGCTCACAGTCTGAGGGTGCAGGCTGTCGTAGTTGGAAAGGCATGGCAGCTGGGCACATGGGGTCTGCACTTGGGGAGCAGAGGGAGGTGAGTGCGCATGCTCAGCTGGCTCCTCCCCTTTGCAGCAGTTAGAGACTCCAGCTGGGAATGGTGCCATCCACAATTAGGTTTGATTTTCTCTGTGTAAACTAAAAAAATATAGAAAGTCCCGCACAGACACGCCTGGAGGCCTGTTTCCCTGTTCATTCTAAATCCCATCAAGGTGACGGTCAGGGGTAACCAGCATAGTCTTCGGCTTGTAGGGGACAGAGTGGGATATTGTACAAAGACCAAGTGCGTTGTGGGAACAGGGGGTGCGAGAAAAGTTCCAGGGGAGGGGTTCAGGCAGAGCCAGACTGGGGCAGGTAAGCGATGTGCAGCCAACAGGTGAGGCAGGCCCACAGCAGGGGGATGAAGGGTGGGGCATTGCAGACAGTGTCAGAATGCAGAGCCAGGGAACAAAAACTGCTCAGAAGAAAAAGCGAAAAACAAAGAGTTCTCCAACTCGGGAAACTTTGAATACAGGAGGATGGAGTTAATGAGGCTTTACTGAGTTGACTACAGCTGTCACCGTGGTTTACTCCCTCGGCGCACAAGTGAACGCTGAGGTGGCACGGCCGGTGCTGGAGAATTTAGGTCACATGTCTTCTTGATACCTCACTGACATGTTTGTGGAATCAAACAAACATTTCCCATCTGCTTTTCAATTTCCTTCTGTGAATCAGGATCGCTTTGTCTCCAGACCCCTCCCCCCTCCGTGGGGCAGAGCTGTGGATGGTTATACTGCTCTCGAGTAGAAGACAGTCAAAACTCCAGCTTCAGCCTTCAGAACACCCAGTTTGTCATTCCACAGACGCTTTTAGGCAGAGCTCTTGTATTGGTGTTACTTGCCGTGCTGCTGTGACAAAAGCCTTGGCAAAGCAGCTCACGGGAGGACAGGCTTGTTTTGGCTCACAGTGAGGAGTCCAGTCCATCGTGGCAGCGAAGGCATGGCGGCGTGGCATGGTGGCGGCGGTGAAGGCCTGGCTCTGGAAGCTTGAGGCCGCTGGTCACATTGCATCCACAGTCAGGAAGCACAAAGAAAGGAAAGCTGCTGCCAGCTGACTTTCTTATTTCTATGTAGTCTGGGACCTGAACTGGCAGAATGGTGCCACTCACATTTAGGAAGGGTCTTCCCACCTGAATTCACCTATTTAGATATTCGCTCAGACATGAGGAGGAGGGGTTTGTTTCCATGGTGATTATAAATCCCATCAAGTTGGTAGTCAAGATTAGCTACCAGGGCTGTGGAATGAGGACATCCCAAGAAGCTTTCCATGGTCCCTGAACTGGAGGGAGCAGAGCTTTTGTTTCTGGGCACTTGGAAACCCTTGGAACAAGAGTCCTCTGGGTGTTGGGAGCTGCTAGGCTGATAGATTTCTAGCTGCTCTGCCCTCCCCTCCCCTGGAGACAGCCATCCCCTCCTAGACAGGCCCCTCCCCTGGAGGCAGGCCCCTCCCCTGGAGGCAGGCCCCTCCCCTGGAGGCAGGCCCCTCCCCTGGAGGCAGGCCCCCACAGCTGGAGACAGGCATTTTGGGACTGTGTACATTTCCCTCTCCTATTTGCCATCAATTGATCATAACAGCTGCAATCAAATCCACTTTACCTTAATAAAAATGAAGCAGAGAGACTCATTCTGTATATTCCAACCACTTGTCCAAGTGCTGATTATTGATCTGAAAACAGCCTGTGCTTTGGTCTGGTAGTGTTAGCTTCATTTCCCCCACTTCAGGTTTCGGTAACAGCCATGTTGCCTACTTTGGAATTGCCCTAGAGGAACAAGATGATAGTGGACAGGCCAGCAAATCTCTCCTGGGTCAACAATTCATCATGCCAGAAATTGCAGAGGCTCGAGTGTGTTCAGTGAGCAGCTAACAACCCATGCTTCTCTCTCCAGTCAATCACACGCAGTGGGCTCACAGACTCTTATTGTTAAATTCAATTTCTTCAGTATGGCTGATAATTACGGTATTGAGCAATTGATTTTGCATAACCACACGACCTAAGCTGATTTGGATGTGATTGTTATAAAGGGGGCATGGCTGTGGTTGCGACTGCTTTCCACAGACCCTGAAAACACTGACAAGAAAGGGTAGCTTTAAGACATCTCATTCTTTCCAGGCGAGTCGTTGTGCGGCTCCTTAGGAAGTTAACAGTGGGTATTTTGGAAGCACCAGGGCAATGGTTACCTTCACTGCTATGCAATTTCTCCTCCTCCAATCATGAAGTTTACTGGCAGGTGAGGTCACTGGGCCAAGGGTGTGTACTTCAGTAAGAGCCTTCCTAAGACAGAGACTCCAAGCTGTGTGTTCTTCCTCTTCTTTTACCATGGACGATAGACCCTGGAATATTCTATTCTATTCTATTTATTCTATTCTATTCTATTCTATTCTATTCTATTCTATTCTATTCTATTCTATTCATTCTATTCTATTCTATTCATTCTATTATATTTATTCTATTGTATTCTATTCTAATGCTTTATTGAGTTCTGAAGCATTTGGAGAGCTCTGCGAGGGGGTGGACTGCCTTGTAACTTGTGTATACCTTGTCTCTGTGTCTCAAAGTGCCACAGTGTGTGTCCTGGGGCAGGGATTTCATTGTTTGCTAGATTATCACTGCTCAGAGACAGAGCCATGGGTGTCATGTTACTGTGTCATCATTTAGACCAGGCTGATGGAGGCACTCAGTGCCCCATACCCTACCCTTTAAGTAGGAAGGCTTTATGGTACCACACTGATGGCAGATGTTGCTCACTCTTCTGAGCGGACTCAACAAGCAATGAGATGGTTGGGGGTGAGAGAAGAGCACACACTGAGCAGTGCAAGATCATGAGATCTGTGTCCATCAGTACAAAGACACATACAACACACACAAGACAGGCAACACACACATACTCACACACTAGTGTGCACTCTCATGCACAACTGTGGAACAATATTCAGATTGACCTTGACAATGTATATTAATTGAAAACCACTAAGAAATTAAAAGGACAATTATAAAATGACTTATCCGGAGGTGGCTAGTGTTTTTCCACTTTGGCATTTCTGTCCACACACACCTACGCAGTGCAGCCATGCAGGAGAGAGACCAGTTAAACTCACGCAGTAGAGATGTCCTACTTTGTGCTGGATCCATTTCTAATTAAAAGACGTTGGGAATCTGTGTACAGTTATTCTCCATGTACTTGTTAAGAGCCTGCACTTTTCCAGACACGGCAAGTTGTGAAAAAGGCCGGTGGATTTTATTGAGACATCCATTCTGGTGGAAATGGGAAGAGAATAGAAAATAAACAGGCCAGGTATAGTGGTGCACGATTGTAATCTCAGTACTTATGGGTTCTGAGGCTGGAAAATCAAGGGTTCCAGGTCAATCTTGGCTACACAGTGTGATAGCGTCTCAGACAAGCCATCAAGAAGCAAGGAAGTAAGAATAAAATGGAAAGGAGACATGTATAATGAAAATACAAAATGTTGTGAAAGTCAGGCTTTTGTTTGGCTGGGCAAACGGGCCTCCTTCATTAAGGAGCGGCTAGAAGAGCAAAGCACAGCAGCCAAGGGAAGAACCCAGAGGGGCAGTCCAGACACGAGTGGCTGCTGATGGGAAAGTTCAAAGAAGGAGCCAGAGCTAGGGCTGGAGCTCGGGGCAGAGTGCTTGCTGGAAATGCAGAAAGCTCTGGCTTCAGATCCTGCTGCCTCAGAAACAGAGTAGCACAAGCCTGTATTCCTAGTGTGGTGACAGAATGTTCAAGGTCATCACTGAGTACACACGAGTCTGAGGCCAGCCTAGACTACATGACACTCTTTCTCAAATAAGTTAATAAAGTAAACTTAAAAATAAGGAGGGGACCAGATCGCTACAGGGTTTGGGGGAGGGGAGGGAGGTGTGGGATGAGATTGCAGAGAGACCAGAAGAAGCAGCTGTTTTCAGGGTCAAAGCCTCTGTAAAGCTCGAAGTAGGAGGAGTAGCAAACGCGGACTTGTATTTTGAAACTCCAAACTCTAGCTTTCTGCCACACAAGGTGGAACACACCTTTAATCCCAGCACTTGGGAGGCAGAGGCAGGCAGATCTCTGAGTTCGAGGCCAGCCTGGTCTACAGAGTTAATTCCATGCATATTGAGGGCTACACAGAGAAACCTTGCCTCAAAATCAAAACAAAGACAGTGACAGTGAATTGTGGGGCAGGGTATGTCTATGGATGCACTCGCGAGTTCATCTTTTAAACAGACCCTGAAAAGGATAGCTTTGACTTGAACTTGGGATTCAAGCCATTGACCCTGCAAATGTTTGTCCACCCTCTAGGAGTCCTTTCTTTCTCCATAGGGAAGGGACCTGGATGGAGAACAGAGTGACCGGCTCCTGGGAGGAACTGGGATGCTTAAGTCAGGTGTGAAATTATTACTTCCTTGGATACTAGCAAGAAGGCTAACTTTGGAAAGAGGGAGCAATAGAAGCAGCAGCAACAAAAATGTGAGTGCAAAATAAGGAAGTTGATAGGAACAGAGAGATGCTATAGAAGAAGGCAGAAAACCAGCTATCTGCCTCTGGCCGGGAAGAATTTCTATAGACTACCACCTAAGATGCCCTGCAATCTACTAAATGTATCCAGCATTTTGTCATTAGTAAGAACTAACTAGTAGTTAGGGGGTGTAAGAATATAAAGATTAGTGTTTTCTTCCCATGTAAGGGCTGTATTGGCTCAGATGTAGTGAGGCCTTATTAAAATACGAAAATTAGCAGTGCAGGGTCTCTGGCAAGCCACCTTCTATAGCTTGAAACCTTTAACACTAATTCAACAGGAAAAAAAAAGGGTTCTAGCTTCTTCAAAGCAAATTTTATCTCTCTCCCTCTCTTTCATCATCTCTCTCAATTAGAACTAGACCCTTTGTGTTTTGTAATGTCAGATGCTGCATTTTGCTATATTACTTTAAATATAGTTGGGCTTCATTTTTGGATGTAGTTAAATAACTTGGATTAAGCTTCTTTTAAGGCTTAATTTCAAGTATTGGGAAGATACAGTACTCCATTAGTTTAACCAGGTTACTGAGATGCCACCCCTTGCCACGTTCTCTCCTAGTTTTCCCTCCTCCTTGTTTCCCACTTGGCCCACTGGGAGCTCTGGGATGATTTCTGCCCTGCTCTTTCCCAGGGCTGCTGCAGATTGAGAATGCATTCTTTCCCACAGGTGGACCTCGCTCTGCGGTCCAGGTCTGAGGTCTGGGGACTCCCTCTGCAGACTGTGTCACGTTGTATCTTTGTGCTGCCATCCCAGCTCTGTGGCTAAGTTCACGAACCATTGCCAATTTGGAATCTAGCAAACCTGAGGACGGAGTTTGCCTCTCTGTGTCTGGGTGGAGGTTTAGAAACTCATACTGGAAGATGGGAAAATCATAAGACACATCTTATGTTGGGAGCAGTGAGACCCCAGATCCTGAATTTCTTGTAATCCCCTGATCTGAGTGCCTACAGGGGCTCTGAGCACGAGACCTTCAGGAGTTCCTGATGGCAGGCAGGAGAGTGGTTTCTGGTGGGTTTGGCGGGGGCGTGGCTATCTCTATATAATCTGCCCCTGAACACGATAAAGGGGGCATTCTTGGGGAATGCAAGGATGACCCGTGTCACTGTCTCTCTGTCTGTGTGTGTCTGTGTATTTTAACCTCCAGCCCCCTTGCCCGAAGCTCGCGAACTGGGTGCCAGCACACAGAGGGCAGACACGGGGGCGCGGTGCGCGGCAGTCTTTTTTTTTTCTTTTTGAATTTTCACCAGCACTACCTTAAACTGCCCATTGTCTGGTGGCGGAAAACCAATGTTCGTACTTCGTCTGACTTTCCAGTTGTGTGGTTATTCTAATTGCTGATACTCCTTTATGGTCAGAAGCAGCCCCCCTCATGGAACCTCGTTAGCATAGATGTGGCCACTCCAGTTTATTGGTCCTTTGGTCAGCACTTTCGGCCATCATGTACCTTCCTTCTGCTTGGATACATTTTAATTTTGCTTCAGTGTTTTCTGGCAGATGCAGTCCTGGGAGGCACGCTTTTGATAGCAGTGCATATCAAAAATGACCCCATGTTTCTTTCATTATTTTTTTTAGCTTGGCAAAAAAAATCTAAATTTAAAATAGATATGCCTTGAGGAGTTCACCCTAATTCTTTCCTGAATCTTACATTTTATGTACTATTTTTAACAGTCATGTATTGACAGCCTGTTTTACCTACTTAGAAGCATTTAGAATTTTTGTTTATTTCAAAACTCAGAAATGCATATATTACACAAAGCAATCCCAATTGCTTTCGTGGGAGGAGAATGGAGACATTCAATTTAAAATCGAGCACTAAGAAGAAAAGCCACAGACAGTGGTTACCCCTCCCCAGCTCGTTCTCCATGCCTTGGGCTCACCTTGAGTCCTGTTATTTCCATCTGTGTCCTCTGTACATCCCGAACTTCCTCAGACAGCTTTTGTCTATGGTCATGAGACAGGAAGCCCTGGGGTGGAAGCCTGTATTCCATTAGCAGTCATTTCTCCTCTCCACAGAAACTGGTTCAATGTTTTATTTTCTTCATAAACAACTTTGCTTGTCAGACAGCCATAGATTTTCTTAATTCAGTATACAAATGTTCTGAAATTGCATATCAATTTATACTTAGGTCACGAAATTCCAGAGTGAGAATGACAGACTTGAGGTGGCCATTGTCTACACAAGTTCAAGCTTTCAGTGGGCACCAGTGAGGAAAGTCAGCGCTAATAACCGGTCAGAGGGAACATTCTCGTGATACTTATATCATGTAGACTGTTCTCAATTATATAATCATCCAAACTGCAGGCATCTTCTAGAAGCCACAGTTGGTAACAACCAGTCAATCTCTCTCCTTCTCTCTCTCTCTCTCTCTCTCTCTCTCTCTCTCTCTCTCTCTTTTATAGGGATCTGTGAACCAATTCCTACTTTCTCTAGTTACAGATCAGATGACAGGCAAAAATGCAGATGCCACCATGATCTAAATTGGTGAACCAATGATTTTTATTGGAGTTACTTATAGAAAAAGTGGGTGAGACGCTACTTGCAGAAATAGAAATGACTCAAAGACAGCTGCCTCATCAAAGATCACCCCAGCATAGGTGACAGCTTTAAAAAATCAAATTAGAAGCCTTGAGCACACTGCACCACCTGTAGGCAGCTCCATGTGTTGGTGCACACCCTCTCCAGAAAGCTCAGTCGTTCCGAGTCCCTTCTAGGCAGTTTGTCTGGTGTGTGCTTCTTCCAGAAAGCTCATCTTGTCTAAGAATGTCCCTCAAGAGTCCTTGCTGCTTATATATTCTTGGAGAAAAGAGGAATTATGAATCTGGTTGTTCAGAGACTTCCTGAAGCCACTGAGCAGTTAACTTCCTGAGCTTAATAAGATTGCCTACAGAATGGGCTGTTTTGCCCCTCCTCAGAATATCTGTTATTTATCTTGCTTCCTTAGAACATCCAGTGTTTTCACCTCCCCTTCAACATCATGTGTCTTAAGAGATTCCCTCAAATCTGGAAGGTTTCCATCCTAGAGGAAACAGCCACACAATAGTGGTTTAATATCTATGGTCGTGCAATGCAAACAATGGTCATTCCCTTTTCAGACACTCCGAGGAAGATGAGAAACAAGCACCATGGGGAGAGATATTTTTGTCAGAGTGCAGGCCTCTGAAGTATGACGTTTTATCCTTCTCCTCTGGTCCACATCATGCATGTCAGGCCTGACACATAAGCTGTGAGGGGAGAGCTCAGCCTCCTTCGGAATCATAACATCCATGAGTCATTCATCGCACATTTTGACCAGCAAGACTTTGATGTCCCCTCTGTGGCTGTAACACAAACCGCATTCAGTTCAGAGTCTTCAGTAGGGACGTTGCTTTGCACAGCTCTGAATACACAGGAGAGGTCATCTAATACAGAGGAGAAACATAAAAGGAAGCTGGAAGGGTAGACTAGAGGCGAGAGAATGCGTGGTTAGGAATTAGTATTAGAAAAGAGCACACATCGTCTCCAACATCTGCAGCGTATGTGTGTCTAGCTCCACCAGGAGAGTTTGATGGAGTTACCTTGTATAAGAAGAGGCATGCAGCCAGTGCCCACAGACTGGTGAACGGGACCCAGTAGACCCCAGGGCCCCAAGGCTACTTGCGCTCAGACAGACTTTCCTGACCTCTGCACTGACACTTCAAAAATGGAGTTGCCGGCAAGCGATCGCAGCCAGGCTATCAGACTCTAGAGCCCCCCCCCCCCCAAAAAAGAAAAGGTTTTCAAGGAGGACACAATGGAGGTTTTGTGGAGAGAAGGCGAACAACCAAGATATAAAGTAGAGAATCACACCTGCACCCAGTGATGGAGTCCAGATGGGAGGGACGTTCTCCAAAGAGCTAAGAACACACTGAGATGTGCTTAGGTAAGGAGGCTGTGCATCCTGCATCCCTTATCAGGAACAGCTCTTTACAGCCAGAGTGTGTGCCTCCCTCTCTGTCCTCAGTCAAGGTAGTGCGGAAGAAAGTCTGGGTGAGCAGAGTCAGGGAACTTTCAGCTTGACGGAAGAAGGACCAACCTAAGGACCATGAAATGTCTTGGGAGAAATGCTCTATGAGAGTGGAGATGATTAGTCCCCACAAATGGTTCCATCTGGTTACATTTACTTATAAGTACTTACTGTGTGTATGTGTTCATGTGTAATACATGCATGTGCAGGTGTGTGTGTGTGCAGGCCAGGCGACAGCACCAGCTGTTATTCCCCAGGTGCTGTCCTTGTTTTGGCTGTTGATGGATGTATTGATCATAAGACAAGATCTCTCACTGACCTAGAATTTACTCAGTAGGTTAGAATGACTTCCCAGCATACCTGAGGGATCCACCTGTCTCTGTCTCCCTAGAACTGGGCCCGCAAAACCACACCACCATTCCTGGTTTATATTACCTGGGTCTGAGGACCAAATCAGGTCCTAAGTACCAGATGAGCCATCTTCCCGGCTCTGGTTATGTTTAAATTGCTACTTTTTACATTGCTATAACAACCATAAACATCTATAATCCTTCTGAAAGCAATAAGGCAACTCAAGGCAAGAATAGCAGAGATGGTCATAGATTTTAACTCAGGAATATCACCCTGAGGAATGCATCCTAAGGAAATAATTTCACAGAAGCAGGAAATCTATATGCAGGAAAGTTTTCATTAGAACAGCTTTATAATATCAACAACAAAAGTCACAGAGAAAAAAATATATGTATAACAGTTGTGAAACTGTTTAGTAAATTACGGAACATTTAGTTTGAGGAATATTATTCAGCCATTAAAATTACAATTATGAAAATCACAACAGAAAAAGAAAAATGTTTACAGTGTTAAAGGGAAACAGTGGAATTACAACAGTGTGTACATTATGATCGTATCTGTTTAAAGATGAGCTCGTGAGCAGAGAGAGAATGTGACACTTTACACTGCTGTGCTTGCTCAGAAGGCGTTTGGTGGCTTTCTCCTCTTCCAGATCATGCTCAGTAAAGGATAGTTATGTTCTTACCAAACTGCTTTGGAAGCAGAATTGGTCAAGGGAGGTATAAACAATGGGGTCAAGCCAACACAGGCAGAAATGGCCCTGTTTTTTTAGTTTCATAACGACATGATAAAAGTCATAAGCTGGCTTCTGCTGTGGGAAAAAGACATTCGCTAACTGACACTGTCCATGTTCTCAGACCATCACTGACTGACACTGTCTGTGTCCTCAGACCATCACTGATACTGTCTGTATCCTCAGACTGTCGCTGACTGACTCTGTGTCCTCAGATCATAGCTGATTTGACACTATCTATGTATTCAATTATCTTCCTGCAGTGATTTCTTGACTGAGGTCTTCTGAGATACATAGTGTTTAGGACCTGAGTTGTGTGGTATTCCCTCTTTACTCTTTAAAAATAGTTTAACAAGACTGGGTGTGTGTGTGTGTGCCAATAGCCTAGGCATATTTTTAGCTAACTCTTACATCTTAAATTAACCCATTATTATTAATCTGTGTATTGCCATGAGGCTGTGGCCTACTGATAAGGTTCTAGCTGGTGGCTGGAGTCTTTCTCCTTTGGCAGTTATATGGAGTCTCCTTGACTTCACCTACACACACTCTATTTCTCTATTTAGAAATCCCACCTAACTTGCCTATACTAAGCTGCTGGCCAAAACAGCTTCTTTAATAATCAACGGTAATAAAATATATTCACAGCATACAGAGGGGAATCCCACATCACGGGTACTCTCTGGTAACTTGATTTTCAGTAAGATTCTGTTCTTCAGCCTCGTTCCCCTTGATGTGTGTACCTACAGCTTGTTTATTTCCACCTCTAGTTGGTGAAGGCGATATTTGATTATATGAATATACAACAACTTATTTATTCAATGGCATGTTGATTGGCAGCTGTGCCTCTGGGTTTTAGAATCCTGAGCAGTTCTATTTGAAGCAAATTTGAATATGTCTCAATGTACACACCAAGGGATTTCTCTAGGCTGCATTCTGGAGACATATTAAAGATACATTTTGGTAGGATTTTAAATTTAATATGTGGGCAGGAGTTGTACTCCCATACAAATGGCATTACGAAACAATCGGTTCTGTCCTGTACTAGTACAATCAGGAATTCTCCATTAAAATGTAATGTAATGATCACGATTGAACTATTAAAATTTAAGTGATCACATTTCAAGCAATTAAAATGACAGCCATTTTGCAGAACCATTGGTCATCGTTAGTCATTTGGTGGCACTATGGCTGCCATATTGCATTTTTACGAGGTGCTTCGAGTGCAGCTCAGGTGGTGCCAGGTGTCATCTTACCCAGGGAAGCACTGTATTCTGTGGTAGGGATGCCCTCACCCACTGTTGCTCCTCCCTTTCTGTCTAATGGTGGAGCTCTTTAATGACCATGCCAACTCAGTTACATCTCAATAGTCAGTTTCACCAAGCATCCACGAAGAGGGTGCTTGCTTCTTGTCTCACTGAGTTTAACCATTGATGTGGGCTTTTGTTATTAAAGAAACTGTCTTGGGCCTGCGCAGGGAATAGAGGTAGGTGGGGCAAACTAAAGTGAATGCTGGGAGGAAGAAGGCAGAGTCAGAGAGAAGCCATGTAGCCCTACAGGAGACAGACACCGGAACTTTAGCCGGTAAGCCACAGTCATGTGGCGATACACAGATTAATAGAAATGGGTTAAATTAATATGTAAGAGTTAGCCAGTAAGAAGCTAGAGCTAATGGGCCAAACAGTGATTTACTTAATACAGTTTCTGTGTGATTAATTTGAGGATAAGTCACTGGAATGAAACAAGCAGCCTCCTTGCAACAAACCATGTCAATCCATGTTGTAATATGGGAGTGTCATATATCAATCTGTTGATTTCATTGGTTAAGCAATAAAGAAACTGCTTGGCCCTCATAGGTTAAAACATAGGTGGGAGGAGTAAACAGAACAGAATGCTGGGAGGAAGAGGAAGTGAGCTCAGACTCAACAGCTCTGCTCTCCAGAGAGATGCCATGCTCCCCTCTCCTGGGCAGACGCATAGCTCTGCTCTCTGAGGCACACGCGATGAAGCTCTGACCCAGGATGGATGTAGGCTAGAATCTCCCTGATAAGCCACCTCGTGGACTACAGCAGATTATTAGAAATGGGCTAGTCCAGGTGCGAGAGTTAGCCTAGAAGAGGTTAGATAGAAATGGGCCAAGCAGTGTTTAAAAGAATATAGTTTCCGTGTAATTATTTCGGGTAAAGCTAGCCGTGCGGGCGACCGGGTGCCAGGGATGTAGCCCGCTGTTCTTATTACAACAAATCCATGTGATTTGGAACTTTCCATCAGAGTTTGGCGAGCTCGCCTGTGGGTGCATAAGTGAAGATAATGACTACCTTTCCCCAACCTTCCCCTAGCATACACAAGCTATGCTGGAAACAAGAAGAGGGATGAATGCACTTACCTTACCAGACTAGGCTAGGCTTCAAACTAAGGATGCCAAAGGACTGTCCAGAAAAGGAACTCGGTAAGGCCAAATACAGTAGAAGATGATAATTCCTTTCAGTTAGCCTGGGCGTGACCCAAGAATTCAAGCTGGGTTCAACATTTGAAAAATTAATGTAATCTTTCATTCCATACCATGGTTATTTCTGCAAATACATAAAAACTTTTTAACATTTATTCCTTATTTCAATTTTTAGCCATAAAGAAAAATAAATTATGCTATTTATAGGAACATGAAACAGACTTCATTGTGTTAAGTGAAATAAGCCAGTCTCACAAAAGCAGGAGTCGTGTGCTTTTCCTCACAATGTGATATGTGGAGAAAAACAAAAAAGCAAATCCTAGGGAGATTATTAGGGATGCGTGAGAAAAAGGTTGAGGTGGAATGAGGTGTAAGGAAGACCCGCCGAATCTCTCATATTTTACAAATGTGCCTTTTTTTTATTTTAAGAAACAAGAACACGAGACTGGTTAGATACATCCAATGTCTTTACTTTGTACAGCACAGGGACCCGTTGTCAGCCTCGTAGCTTGTGCTCCTCATGGTCTCCTGTCTAAAACCAGAAGTTACACCAAGTTCTGCCACTCAGAGTGGGTTGCTTAAATATACACTTGTTGCTGGTGTTGTCTCAGACACCCAGGAAAGTTTGCAATGCACCGAGCACTGCAGCGTGATGAGTCTGATATGCATTTCCTTTAGTTATGTCAATCCTCTCTGAAATGCCAAATCTAAAGAGAATGTGAGCAGAAAGCTTATCCTCATCTATAGCTACTTTATACCAAATCCTTTTTGGAAACCTCCAAAGGGTATTAGCTAATCTTATTCACAGAATGAAGTCTAATGACAGCCACTCTCTGATCTACAAATCTTTTAGCTGCTGCTTTTTTGGTCACAGACTGTTCTCTGAAACATGTTGCCATCAAAAGATCAGCTGCCTAATGAGACAGGTAGGAAGCCTGCTCTCAGAGAGGCAGGCTCTTCTCTTTTCACTGTTCCACCAATGATTTCCCCAGCCATCTAGTCACATTCTCCCTGGGTGACTCCTTTGACTTCATCAGGTAATGTGTCTCTCTTTGTTAATCACACAATATGGCTTTCTTATCGACCCTACCTACCCCGTGCTTTTTCTCTCCCCATCTTGGCTATTGTGTTGCGGGGAGGATGAGACATATTTACTGTATTGCCTTGAAAGAGAATAGTTGTCAAAATAACACCACCCCATGTACCCCTTTCTGAACTATCTCACTGATGACAACAATGGATTGTTCTTGCTAAGGCTGTAACACTAGTTTAGGCAAGGCAGACAAGAAACATTACTTAGCTCTCATCAGCAGCCTTCAAATTATTTCTGAAATTCTGCTATCAAATTCCTATTATCAAAATGTAAAAGAAATACCCAGACACTTTTTATAGGTTTTTTAATATGACAGAGATTTGGAAATGGGATATTTTGATACTTAGGGAAAGCACATGTCGTATGCTTGTCAATGTTTTTCTTTATAAGAAGGTTGTTGTTTCCAATAAACTAAGTCAGTGTCAGCTCACCTGTGCAATTGTTTCCTTTGGCATTTGGAAGGCAGCTCATTGGGAAGAAAGAATTCCTTCACTGTCGATATATCCTAAGCCATAGTTTCACGTTGTGGCAAATGGTCTCTCTACCTGTCTCTGCCTATGGAAGCATCTAGATTTGAAAGAGTTTTCTATCATTTGCTGTTTTACAGATGTGGCTAACTCCCTTGACTGTTTGGAGCAGTGCTGAGGAGACCCTGCGAGCAGTTTCTGGACTCAGCTGTGGTGAGCTATTATTTTACATTAGTTATTATCTTTTGTGGCTTCAGATGGGAATGAAAGCATCATTTGAGAGAAATGTGTCTGAACACATAGTCCAGACACGAAGACGGCACACACTCAATAATTTAGTGACTGTTTTTAATAACATCAGAACAATGAACCCAAGGGTAGATGTGTATGCCAGAATTATTACATAGGGAAGGGAAAGGGATGATGATGATGATGGTGATGGTGATGGTGGTGACACTGATGGTGATGACCGGTACATTTGAAGTCATGGACCATGTGAGGGAAAGGCTTCTATTGTTCTTACCAAAGAAGAAAAAAGGGGATCTGATTTCAAATAGAGAGGATTTCCCAAAGAACACTGAGCTAAGATGAGTTGGACCAAATTACACGGCTAATCCATTGACTATAAGTTATTTTCATCTTCAGAGGGAAATAAAAGTTAATGCAATAAATGGTAGGGAAATGAAACAACCTTGAATGTCCCTATTAACAGACAAGTGGATGATGAGAAAATCTCTAGAAGCGAATTGGGAATCAGATCAAAGTCTGTGGGTAATGTCTGAGTACTGGAGGGCACTAGAGGTCATCAGGGCCGGGGGCATGGAGCAATGGCAGGGCTTTCCTGGCCCTGAGAGAGAAAGAAAAGAGAAAGGGGTGGGGAGAGATTTTGGTTTGTACAGTGTTCATCTTGCCACCACCAGGACCCGGGTTTGATCTGTAGTACCCACCCAAAGTAGCAAACCAAGGCGGGCATAGGGACACCCTTGTCATCTCAGTGCTGGAGAAGCATAGACAGGCAGATCCCCGCGGCTTCCTGGCCAAGCAACTCCATCTGTTTGGCACATTAGAGGATGTTTAAAAACTATGTGAGTGGTGGGGAAGAATATGCAAAGTTGTCTTCCAGGCTCTACATACAAGAGCACACATGTATATGTGCACCCCTACACACACAAGCCAAGGGGAGGAAGAGAGAGAGGGAGGGAAAGGGGGGAAGAGAAGAGGGGAGAAGGGCAGAAGAGGGAGGGAGAGATGGAGGAGGGGAGAAGAGAGTACTTAGCAGGCACATGAATCCGCTGCCAAGCTTGATGACCGGCTTTCAGTCCCTGAAATCAATATGGTGTTTAGGGAAAACAGTTCTTGCAACACACATGCCCACACATGCGTGCATACGCATGCACTCACTTACACGCACATATGTGCCTTGGTACCCCTACCCACCTTCAGCCAAAAACCCTCCAAAAGCAGTACAGTCCATTGCAGCAGGCAGCTGATGTGCCCCAGACTGCAGGAGGAGACACACCTAGAGACACGGAAGGCTCTCACTTACGAACATGGTGCCACAGGCCACCGCCCCATCACCCCTGGCTGATGGAATTCTCAGTTGATGAAAAAGCCACACAAATTTAAAGGCTCAAAGACAAATCAGTGTTCCTGAAGAATGCATTAAATCTTGTGTTAATTTTATTAGTGAAACTGCCACTCTGTCATCTTGTTATAACCAAATCATGGCCCGAACCTGAGAGAGCATCCTCAGACACACGGGAGAACCCAGCCAGGGTCATTCAGGATCATTTCTTTAGATTTCTAGTTAAAGCGACCAATTTGTGAGCACCATTGCGTTTCAGGACATCCTACAGAAGGACAGGGCAAGGTGGGGGAACAGTTGGATTTCTGAACATCTATTTCATAGGATTCTCACTAACGCTGAGAAATACTTTGAACAACAACCATGGTCACTGGGGTGCTGTAATGACATGCCCCATTATAAAATGTAACAGTAAAAAAATAAAAAAAAAACGTAGGAGTGGAAATTTAACAATTGAACATTTAATGGCTGCAATTATGGCAAAAGAATAATGAACCTATTAGACAGGAGAGCTGGCAATTACTCTACAGCTTATTGGAACACAGCTGTGAAAAAGTAATACAGCCGCATACTTAAGAATGGTTATTAAAAGGGGATAATGCATTCTGTTTACACCGACAGAAGCAATTTTTCTTCTGAAATGAAATGGCCCTTTTTGGCTATCAGACATATGAACTCAGATATGATGAATCCCACTATTTAAAGGTAATGCATTTTCAGATCTGCCTTTCCAGCTATAAATGATGTCTCCATAAGACCATAAGGGTGAGATCACTTTAGTGGAAGAAATGGAGGAACATGTCAAAAATAGACTTATAAACACTAAATAAATCACTCGGAGAAAGGTACACTAAATTTTAGCTGATTCAAATGCCTGGGATAAATTAAGTCTCTACAAGTTCAACAACAAGACCTGTCAAGAATATCTGGGAACTGGAGTCCTCTATGACATCACTATTTTGGGGTTCAGAAATGATGGGTGTATCCCACTAAATCTTCAGAAGGAAATACTTGTAAGTGCAATTTGTGTGGCCAAACTCACCTTTAGATTCATGTAGCGCTTCCGCATGCAGCTATGAGAACCAGGGAGTCAACCAGATGGACTAGGGGCTGTCTGGAAATGAGCAGCAGTCAGGCAGAGTACTGGAGAACCATTGGAGGGTGGGAAGGTACTCTACCAACAGCCTAGACAGATGGAGGCAGGACGGAGTCAAGACCTTGACACCTGCCAGATGGTTTCAAAGAATACACATTCTTAACGTGATATCAGTTTCTGACCACTTTCAAGGTAAACTGGTAGAACATAAAATAGAAATCTAAATTATTCCGAATGTTTGAAAATCATATCTATGGGAGGTCATTGGCCCACGCCTTTACTCTCTGGCAGAACCAACTCAAGCCATCCACAGCAGAGGGACATGGCTTCGTTTTGAGTCCTTATGCAAGAAAGACCCATGATTTATGGAGATGTCAAGATCAGGGGCAGTCTTCTCTGTGAGAAAACTCCACGGTTGTCCTCTTTCCTTCCACTGCCTAGTCATCTTATGAGGCATAGCTAGAGGACGGTGACTCACTAGACTTTGAACCTCGATTGGCCTGGAAAAATCTGGTGAGCAAATATCCTGCTGCTCCAGTCTGCTTTGGGCAGCAAGTCGGCCACCCTCTAGAGCAGGGAATTCTCAACCTTCCTGATGCTGCAGCCCTTCAACAGTTCCTCCAGTTGTAGTGACGCCTAACATAACATTATTTTCATTGTAATTTTGCTAGTGTTCTGAATCATAATGTAAGTATATGATGCATAGGGTATCTGCTATGCAACCCCAAAGAGTGAGAAGCATCACTTTGGAGCTTTAAGCTGGTTGTTCTTGTGGACCTGAACGCCTAGTGGCTGTGGGAAGGGACATTGAATATGATCTTCTGTTCCGTTTAGGCCATTTTCATGTTTAACTTACGGAAAAGAGCAAAGTCAGTTATCTTCAAGCCCAGGATGTGGCTTGGGGACAGGGAATGAACAGAAGACTGTAAAATAAGAAGATACTTCTGTAGTTTAGAGGTCACAGATCTGTTCTGGGGAACTACAGATTCTCTAGATTGTCACCCCCAAAATGCACATACGTACTACTGCAATGGACTGTCAGAGTCCTGTATGTGGCAGGAAGTCTGTATTTCTAGACTGAGATCCATAAAAGAGTCGAGTATTACCTTTTATGGCCTTTGTCTGAATAAAGTTTATATAACTGTCAATTCTCAAGCATTTCATTTAATAAGGTCTGCTGGAATGGAGAAATCAAATTAATTTGGTTAAAATGTCTGCAAATAAATAATGGCTGTGGCTTTCCTACCAAGTCTGTTTCCAGTTGGCTTGGATTTCATTCCTTCTCTTGTCTCATGCTTACCCTGCTGAGGAAGCAACAGAAAAGGCCATCTGGCAGGTGGGCAAAGACAGGCTTGCTCAGGGACAGCTCTTAGTCATGCAAGCTTGACTTAAGAGAGAGCGAGATTGGAGAATTGTTTATCTGCTCTCTTCTATTGACTGACCTGACTTCTAAGCCAACCTTCTTTCCATCAAGTTCAAGATGACAGAGAGCAGTGAGAACTCGGTCCTCCAGAGGAGGAAATAGAAGTGGGTGGTGAGTGCTCCTTCTTGGGTGGGGCTTCCATATGTGTTCTAGGACTGCCTCCCGGGGCTGCCTCTGTCTTGCTGGCTTTTGTGGTTGCCCCATTGGTGCCATATTCCTTCACTCTTCCTTTAGGTCTCTCTGGACTTCGGTCACTAAATATGGAAATACAGTGTATCTCTTCGTATCTCTTCTACTTTCTGACCCAGTTTGCCTTTTGTAATTGGCAGGTTTCTCTCCCACCTGCCAGTTCCTGAATAACCACTCTGAAGTTTAATATTAATTACAAACTGTTTAGCCTATTAGCTCAGGCATATTATGAACTAGCTCTTACAACTTAAATTAACCCATTTCTTTTATTCTATTGTTTACCATGAGGCTCATGGCTTGTTACCTCACATCTTGCTTCTCCAGCGGCTGCTGGCATCTCCCAGACTCCACCTTCTTTTTCCCTCTATTTTTGCTTGGATTTTCTGCCTGGCTCTGTTCTACCTGGCTATGGGCCAAATCAGCTTCTTTATTAACCAATGGTAATAAAACATATTCACGGAATACAGAAGGGCATCCCATATCAGCTTTTAAATTTTGATCCCTTAAAAGAGCCTTTCAAGTGTCTTCTAGGGAGGCGCACTCTTGTTAGCTCTTGTCCCAGCAATTTCCTGCCCTGTCTGAAACTGAGAGAGAGAGAGAGAGAGAGAGAGAAGAGAGAGAGAGAGAGAGAGAGAGAGAGAGAGAGAGAGAGAGAGAGAGAGCGCAAGCGAGCCTGAGCGAGGCACTGACCTGAAGCATCTTGCAGCTCCACATCCCAGTGGCAGAAGGAAGGGAGAGACTCAGCTGGGGGAAGGTAGAGAGAGAAGGGTGCTTGCTCAGCATGAGCACAGACTTACTGAATTGTGAACTTCTGGCTTCTTTTATGGGATCATACAGGTGGTTCAGCTAGAGGTGAGGAAGGCAGGTCAGAACAAGGGCACCATCCCACGACTGTGCATTTGTGTGCTGCTTCAGATGGAGCCTATTGTGAAGTGAAATATGGAATTCTTCAAAAATACCTCAATTATTTTATGAAAAGTATAATTATATTGCTTTGTGTGTATATTAAATTTCCCAATTTGTTAAATGACAATATTTAACATATGTGTCCTGATTTGTCTCTTTATGTGCATATACTTCGAGGCTCAAAATAAAAGAAAGTAAAAAATACAAAAAATTCTAGGTTTCTTTCTGTTTGAGAGAGGCTCTGAGGAAAGAGAGAAAAATGAGAGGCAAGAACAAAGGTAACAGATAAAAATGAGAAGACAGATACTTCTTTCGTGTGTGAATAAAGAGAAGTGGTCTGTGCTTTTTCATGGTCTTTTTTCTCTCTTTATCTCTCTCTCTAAAACATGAAATTCCCCTCAATTTCCATTGCCCAGCTCTACCCTTGTTGGTATATGTGAGTTAAAGTGTACAGAGGAACCATAACTCCACAGTCGTTCCAAAGGCTCTTTACAGTCAGACACACAAGGCAAAGTTCACCGACACTGTGATGTCATACAGTGTTGAAATAATTGGAGCGGCGGGGCTGCGTCCCCGGCACCCCTGCCGCCTGCACGGCTAGCTTTAGCTTATGCCCTGAAATAATTACATGGAAACTGTATTCTTTTAAACACCGCTTGGCCCATTATATCTAGCCTTTTCTCGGCTAACTTTCGCACCTGGACTAGCCCATTTCTTATAATCTATGTAGCCCAAGAGCTGGCTTACCAGGAATGATCTTAACCTGCATCTGCCTGGAGTGGGAGAATCATGGCGACTCCTGACTCAGCTTCTTTCTCCCAGCACTCTGTTCTGTTTACTCCACCCACCTATGTTTTAAACTATGAGGGCCAAAGCAGTTTCTTTATTGCTTAACCAATGAAATCAACAGATTGATATATGACACTCCCACATCAATACAGGACCTCGCAAGGATTCCTTTTATTGACCAATGGATCCAGCACGTTAAAGTCCTTCTCCAGATATGTGCAGCTACCCAACCACCAGCTCTGCCCACAAGTTTCCCCAGGGACCATTTTGATAATGAATTGGCGCCATTCCCGTTGACTCATCCGTCCCAAATGTTTCATAGAAACGCTTGACTAGTCTAGAAACTTGAGCTTCTAATCCCAGGTCTGCTTGGCACCAGCTCAGTTTTTTTTTAACCCTCTGGAAATATAAGAATTAAGTTAGACTGTCTAGAAGATAGTCTATAGATCTAAATGTTAGGATTCTGTGGTTCTCATCATCTATTCTGGCAGTATTTATAACCTAAAGATGCTGTGTTAGCCAGGATTGTTTAGAGGAGCAGAACCCATCAGATGGACACATACCTTTTACTAGGCTTACACCATAGGGGCTTGGTAGCCCAGTAATGCCACTATGCATGCTGAAATGGTTGAGAGCCAGGGCGGCTCAGTCCATGTGGCTAGATGCCTCAGCAGTCCAAATCTGATTCTAGAAGATTCTTGGAGAGTATCTAGTTCCTCCTTAGTCTTCAGTCCATGTTGGAACCCAAACAAGGTCTCTAACATCAGCTATGAACCAATGGAGGTAGCAGAGGTGGGCATTCCCCAACAATCAGTGGGAAAGGAGCAAAGCCCCGCAGTCACCCCCACCCCTGTAAAAGGGCCAGTGTGAAGATGCCACCCACTTCAGCGAGGGTTCTTTTACCATCCTAACCCTTCGTGGAAAGGACCCAACAGGTAGATGCGCATCTTAACTGAGTCCAAATCCAGTCAGGTTGACATTCAGGACTAATTGTCACAGACACAAAAGCCTGATCCTAGGTGTTCTGATGTGCGAGTTATCCTGTGTCAGCATTTGGGAGGCAAACTTGCACCTAGGCAAACGTGGACTCCTTATTCTTCTGGATGCATCAGAAGCCTGTTTTCACTTGGTATGCCCGTACAGAGGAAGTAGGTCTGTCTGAGAACTGAAGAACATATGCAAATTTGTGAGTGTTAAGGAACTTATGCAAATTTCTCATCAAAATCCACCCCTTTCCTAGGTTATCATGATGGGGGAGTTTTGAAAGTCTGAAGCTGGCTGTGGCCTATGTCTGGAGATTGGACTTGCTTCCTTAGACACATGTGGACACAGCACTGTGGGGCTTGCTTGTAAGCACTGAGCAGCTATGTGTCTTTGCACTAGAATGTGACTCCACGAAGAAATGGTGTGAGCTACATTCCTCGAGAAACAGATTTTGTTGGCTAGAAGACATAAAAATGAATCCAAGGTCTCACAGAGGAGGTGTTTGCAACAGTGATTAATAAGACATAGGAAATTATATTGTAGCGACACATCTCTGTGAATGTGTGCTGCCCATAGCTGATATCCAAGGTAAATATTTTGGATGTGGAATTGGCTCATGTATGCAGCTATCAATAGGGTGATTACAGTAGAATTTCCACATTTAAAAGATAAAGGTAGTTTCTTCTGAGTGAACAATGCAGATTTGGTGATTAGCAATAGAAACCTTTTAAAAAGGTGATAAAGGGCATTTGTTCAGAGGAAATGTGATCCGCTCTAAGCAAACTGTGTCTTACAGAAGAGGAAACAGAATAACTACAGTTACTAACATTTCACATCATCTGTTTAACATTTTCTTGGCCAGTATTCACTGTTCACAGAGACAGGAGACGCTCTTTCCATCTGATACACTATACTCTTTCTTGGTTTGGTTTTCGTTCTTGTTAGCAAGCCGAGAGAAGATAGCATATTTCTTTTATAAATCTGACACAAAAGACTCCTGCACCAGGGACTAGCTATAGTCTTCCAAATCTAAAGAATTAATCAAGCCCTTTATTTTTTTGCTCACTTATTTTCCCTATAGAATATCACTGTGCATATCACGACTGGTAAATCAATAATATTTAATGATGATTATATTAGCAACATTAATAACAGATTTTAATTCTTTTTGCAGCTAAATCAATTCCCTTGTGCAAAAAAGAAATTATTTGTAATTGCACATTGACTCACGAAATTTTCCAATTATTTCAGTGCAGGCTTTTCATACTTACATAGAGACACAGTAAATAAATAAGGCCTCTGTATGTGACAAACAGGCTGTCCCCTCTCAGCTGCTAAGGACAGCCTTCTTTGATTTTAGTCATAAGCTTAGAGGGGCTAAGGGTTTGACCCTTCACTCGCCGAGTTCAACGAAAAGCTTCTTCAGCAGCATTTAAGAGGGCCTTCGGCCATACTTCTTACATTCCCTCTCTAGTATTTTGATAACTCTGGCCTGTGTTTCTAGCTTTTCTTTGTGTCTGCACAGAGCACCGTCTCTGTGTTTATCAGGATCCCAGTGCAGTAGACATAATGCATGCTGCCTGTTTGTGAAGCAGTCAGTCCTTCAAAGTGTGACGTGGCCGCTAGCTTTATATCCAGCAACTCACGCCTGCCAGAATCCTTTGCTTCTAGGCTTGGATGGAAGAGAGCAATGGTGCACATGGAGGAGAGCTGTCCTGTCCGCTCACGAGGCTGCTCTCTACTTCTGGAAATGCAGAAATCAGTCACATGACTCCACCGAGATTTGAGTGGGCAGAAGAACCCCAGCAGGGCTCATTGACTCTGGAGTACTTATATTCTCAACCACAGACAGCTTAAGAAAAATGGGAGCAATGTTGGTTTAGTGGTGGTGGAATCTCAACCACACCAAAATACAACAAAGATCTTCCCGGGATGTCTGATGGTTTGGAGCATGTGCCTCATCCCCACCTGTACCTCAATGGCAGAGCCAGGTGATAGGGCCAGATCCAGTAGTGGGGAAACAGAGATGTTCTCTAGTGGACATGTTTTCCGGGAAAACAACATGCAAAAGTCAAAGTGGACAGACCAGCTGGTGTGGTTACAACAGCCATTCCAAGGGAACAGACACAGTCCTTACACATTGGATAGGCACTCCCAGAGCACATAACACATCAAGGGGACCTTAAAGCTTTGACTCTTTCTATACAGACAAATATTCTATTTTTAAGTGTTGATTCTTTTCTGAAAGCTGCCACATATGGGATAATAGGGACAGAAAAGAAGGGAAATTTTGTTCATCTGGACGTTGCGATCCTATATTGGCTTCTACTGAGATTTGAGTTGGTTTTGTCCTTCCAAAACTTCATCTTTTGGGGCTTGGCATGTGGGTAGCTGTATTAGTAAGGATACTCTAGAGTCTTGGCACTTACAGAATCAATATCCCTACACACACACACACACACACACACACACACACACACACACAGAGAGAGAGAGAGAGAGAGAGAGAGAGAGAGAGAGAGAGAGAGAGAGAGAGAGAGAGAGAGTGAGTTTATTGGAATAACTTACTCACTACAGTGCAGCAATGGCTAGTTGTGAATGGAAAGTCCAAGAAATTGAGTAGTTGCTCAGTCCCACGAGCCCAGGAGTCTCAGCTGGTCTTCCATAGATGCTGGAATCCTGAAGAAGTAGGCACCAACTCCAGGGAAGGAATGGATGACCCTGCAAGGCAAAAGCAAGCAGGCGAAGAACAAATCCTTCCTCCTTCCATTGTGCTTATGCAGGCTTTCAGAAGAAGGTATGACCCACGTTAAAGGTGTGCCTTCCAGCCAGGCCTGGATTCCAGGCATGTGTCTTCCAACCTCAAAATGGGGATTAAAGGCACATTATCTTCTTGCATCAAGATGCATTCACAAATGTGCCCTTCATTTCTGTCGTATAGCCCATTCTAGGTGTAGTTATGTTGACAACCAAGAGTAGCCACAACAACAGCAATGCTGGGAGGTGATGGAATCTTGGTGAGGAAAAGTACAATGGGAGATATTTTCTCCAATTGGGGACACACCCTCAGGTGTTCAGGCACCAACTGTGAGTACTTTTCCTTAGAGTTCTGTTTAATAGTCTCAGTGGCTCCTGCACCCCTTCCCAGCACCCACACCCAGCTCTGGCTGCCCATTCCTTCTTTTCTGCCCATGTCCTTCCTTTCTTCTTCCCCTTGGCACCCGCCATTCCCATCCACCATGGCTTGAAACAGTGAGATAGCCTTTACCATAATGTGTGAGCTAGCATCAAGTCCTTAAAGTTCTGGAATCCAGCTACATAAACCTTTTCCATATAAGGTCACTTCTTCAAGTATTTCCCTATAACAATGAAAAACTGGTTAATATATTAATGTGATGTGGTTGATAGCAGTGTTGAATTGTTTACCTGAAATTTTTAGTAAGGCAGGAAATCCTGAAATATTATACATTGAGGATTTTGGTTAACACAGAAATACACATCACTCGGCCTAGATTTTTAATGCAAATCAGACATTCACACCTATGGATGCATTGGTTGATACAGCACACCTTGTCTTTTCAACATAAATCCCTAAACTATATACTTTTTGCAAGCTTTCCAGTTAGTTTTCCCTTAAAATAAAACAGCAAATTTCAAACTCTGTCTTTTATGATTGTCTCTCCCACATCTACTTTGACATCTAATCTGACAGTCATTTCTTAAAAGTATGCAATTCAAAGGCTCTAATACATCTGTGAAATTGTGCAGCCCTCTCTACAACCCAGTTTTAGAAATTCCATCACTCCCTGAAGAAACTGTGCATGCACTAGTAGCCTCTGTCCCTGGCTCCTGCCCTGACTCCTGGTAGCTACAAGTCCACTTTGTTCCCATGAATTTACCTGTTCTGCAATCTTTTGGCCCAAATCTCTAACACTGAATGTCTATGTAATTCCTACAATCTAATTGTTGTCAGCAGCCTCTCAGATAACATAATTACACTTGTTGTGTTTTGTTTAGTTTTTGTAGATGGAGACTGTTGGCAGAGGTTTCTGTCCTGCCAAGTCCCACAGCCATTCAGGCCTAAAGAAACACACAGAGGTCTGCATTAATTACAAACTGGTTGGCCTATTAGCTCAGGCTTCTTATTAACTCTTACATCCTACATTAACCCATAATTTTTGACTGCGTTGGCCACATGGCTTGGTAACATTTATCAGCAAGGCAGTCTCATCTTGCTTCCTCTGTGTCTGGCACCAATTTGTAGTAAGGAGGCTGCTTGTTTGTTCCCAGCTGCCCATCCCTGAAATAACTACACAGAAACTGTATTAATTAAATCACTGATTGGCCTATTAGTTCTCATTTCTTATTGGCTAGCTCTCACATCTTAATTTAACCCATTTTTCTGAATCTGCGTATCACCACATGGCTCTGGCTTACTGGCAAGATTGTGGTCCAGTGACATCTGTCTCTGGCAGGGCTAGATGGCTTCTCCCTGACTCTATCTTCTTTCTCCCTGCATTCAGTTCAGTTTTCCTCACCTAGCTCTATTCTGCCCTGTGCAGGCCCAAAACAGTTCCTTTATCAATTAATGGTATTCACAGCATACAGAGGGGAATCCCACATTAAGAGACTGTTCAATCCTGGCCACCCAGACCTGAAATAATCTCATAGAAACTATATTAATTACAATACTACTTGGCCAATAGCTTAGGCATATTCCTAGCTAGCTCTTATATCTTAAATTAACCCTTTCTATTACTTTATATTTTACCACGAGGCTCATGGTTTACTGGTAAGGTTCAAGGTTCTAGCATCTGTCTCCGTGGCATCTGCTGACTCCACCTACTCTCTCTCTATTTTTCCCTCTCCCTCCCTTCCTCTCGCGTAGTCTGGCTATAATTTGTTCTTCAATAGGCTAAAGCAGCTTCTTTTATTAACCATTAGTAGTAAAAAATATTCACAGCATACAGAGGGGAATCTCAAATCAGGTTGTGTTGTCTTTTTCTTTCTCTGATTCTTGTCTCTTTCAAGATTTATTTTTGAACTAACAAATGAAACATATTTACCACTTATAATGTTTTGAAGTAAGTATTTACTGTGGAGTAGCTGAACTGAGATAGGTAATGGATATCTTGCCTCCCACTAATGCTTTTTGAGAACATAGAACATCTCCAAGACTGTGCTTCATCCTTCTAAACACTGCTGCTATTATGCCCTGCACTAGAGTCCCGGATCTTATTCCTAGTCACTGCAACTTTGTACTCTTTGATAGCATCCCCCCAACTTCTTACCTACTATTCTTCCCTATGTCTAAGAATTAAATCTTTTGAATTCTAGGTATGAGCAAGATTGTGTGATATTTAGTTTCCTTATTTAACCTAAAATGTTTAGGTTCTTCTATGTTGTCACATATGAAGCAATTTCCTTTTGATACTAAATAAACTCCATGGCTTCATATTCCCCCACCTCAATTCTTGGTCTTATTTCCAGGCTGGTATTAGAATCATGATCCTTTTGCCTCAGACTCTCAAGCACTAAGGTGTGTGTGTGTGTGTGTATAATTTTCTTTCTTATTTATTATTTGATAGACCCTTATTTTGAGTCCACATATCACTTACTATGAATCATGCTACAGAGGACAATGCAGATAAGAAATTATTTATTCTAATGAAGATTTTCTAAGACATTAATATTTGTTTTTAATGGTGAGATAAAGAAAATCAATTTGTATTTTTACAAATAAGCAGTCTGTATCTACTACTAAATTTTAAGAACACTATATTGCTTTTGCACAAGAATTTTCAGTAAGTCCTACTGTTTCTCATACTACCAATATTACCTCAACTTTTGAGGTAACTTCTTTTTGGAAATAAAACAGGGCTTTTAAATTTTTCCACTTGTGTGTATCTGTGTGGGTGTGCACGCATATCTGAAAGTATCAGCGAGGCCAGGAGAGGGCACGGGATGCCTTAGTGCTAGAGTTACAGGTGGCTCTGAGCTGTCTGGAATAATTATTGGAACTGTACTCCAGCCCCATGACTGATAGCAAGAACTCTAAACAGCTGAGCCATCTCTGCAGCCCCTCTGTTTGAAGTTTGTGCCAACCCTTCTTTTTAGTCTTTCATTGTTTTGCTGGAGGCCTATTTATTTCTGGAAACAATTTTTTTCTTTTGCTATTTTTTCATTTTCGGTAAATTTACTTATACTGACCATCTTTTCCTAAAATAGACTTTCTCAGTGTCCACTTTTTAATGTCTAATATCTAATACAATGCCAGTGCTATGTGAGCACAGTATTAAAGAAATAAAGACAAGAAAAATGTACCTGCTGGGTTCAGATGCAACACTCCTCATTTCTCTCCTCCCTGTCCCTCCCCTCTTGGCAGGTTGTATGGCCCCACTCCTCTGTAGTTCCCTTGTCCTGTGGTATAGTGATGCCTGGGGGACTATTCATGGAAGTGACTTGTGTTATTCCATACCCTAACAATGTCACAATCCATCCATTCTGCCACTGGTGTAAAGAGCTACTGTGAGAACCTCACTATTCTTTCTGTCTAAACCTACATGTTATTCTGTTATCTAGAAGTGTTATGTTATAATATGAGGTCCTAGGTAATGGTGTATTCAATTCACTGTGCAATGATAATGTTCCAAAGAGGTCTACCAACTTAAAATCTTATCAGTGATGCATGAGAATTTTTCTTGCTCCTACAATTATCAACATGAAATATCTTGTCATCTTTTTGTTGAGGGTAATACTACCTCTCTCTTAAATCAAATGGTGTAAGAACCAATAAGCCGGCTTCCAGATTCTTTCTTCACTTTCTTCATCGCTCTGTGAACAGTGATTTTTAAGTTTTCATATTATCAAATGACTTCTAGTTTGAAAATTAAATTCCTCCTGTCTTGTTTAAGAAAACATTACCTGTGCAAAGGTCATAAGAGAATTTCCCTACATTCTGCATTTACAGCACACAAATTTCCTTTCATGAGTTATATGTTCCCCTTCAGCATCTACCCCTGAGTATTCAGCTGTCCCAGGGCCTTGGTTACCCATCACCCTTCACGGTAACACTCACTGGCACTGCTGGCTTCTACGGGAAGTGTATGTGCTTAGCCTTTCTTCCTGGTCTCATGGGTGATGTGCTCCTGAGCCAATCCACGATTATCTGATATAGCTTTAGAATCATTGTTCTCCTGAGCCAATCCACAACTATCTGCTGTAGCTTTATAATCATTCTTGATATCTGCTACAAAACTTTCTTGTATGTCAGTGCATAGAACACAGGGTGACACTGCATTGTAGCCATGAACACAGAACACAGGGTGACCCTGCGTTCTCCCCGTGAACACAGAACACAGGGTGACCCTGCGTTCTCCCCGTGAACACAGAACACAGGGTGCCACTGCATTGTAGCCATGAACACAGAACACAGGGTGACACTGCGTTCTCCCCGTGAACACAGAACACAGGGTGACACTGCGTTCTCCCCGTGAACACAGAACACAGGGTGACCCTGCGTTCTCCCCGTGAACACAGAACACAGGGTGACCCTGCGTTCTCCCCGTGAACACAGAACACAGGGTGACCCTGCGTTCTCCCCGTGAACACAGAACACAGGGTGACCCTGCGTTCTCCCCGTGAACACAGAACACAGGTGACACTGCGTTCTCCCCGTGAACACAGAACACAGGGTGACCCTGCGTTCTCCTGGTGAACACAGAACACAGGGTGACACTGCGTTCTCCCCACGAACACAGAACACAGGGTGACCCTGCGTTCTCCCCGTGAACACAGAACACAGGGTGACCCTGCGTTCTCCCGGTGAACACAGAACACAGGGTGACACTGCGTTCTCCCCGTGAACACAGAACACAGGGTGACCCTGCGTTCTACCCATGAACGTGGCACAGCTCCAATTGTTGATTATATTTTGAGGTCTTTCAACACAACTTTGTAGTTTAATCCTTGAGAGTCCTTTTGTATAATTTCTTAATTCCTTACTTGTTAGCAGGCATATAGTCTTTATCTATTAATGTACCTTACATATTAAATTATGCAAGTTTACATTGTATTTTACTGATGTGCAGAAATGCTAAGTACATTTATTTTAATAACTTCACAAAATATTTTAGTAATATCTACAGAGAATCATGAAATTGTTATAAAATTACAACATTTTTGTGTCTTTGCTGAAATCACCAAATCCTTCTTCAGTGCCAATCCGAGGACTGTAAAGCACTGTCTTCGATCTGTAGAAGTGAGCTGCACTTCTTCCCTTTCCCATCTGCCCAGGGATGTCATCACCTGCAGTCTCATGAATCAGGAAAATGCCTCATAGGTCTGCCTACAGGCCAGTGTGATGCAGGCATCTTCTCAATGAGTTTCCTCTCCCCTGATGACTCTAGTTTGTGTCAAGTTGATAAAACAAAACAAACTAAGTGGTATAAGTATTAAGTCAAATCTTAATTTTTTAAAACATAAATGTAACTTGTTTATGAAAACCATACATAATCACCACTTGGAAATGGCTGGGCTGTGGGCAAGTCTATGGGGCATTTTCTCAGTTAATGATTGATATGGGAGGGCCAAGCCCACTGTGGGTGGTCCTGGGCTGAGAAAGGTAGCTAGGGAAGCCAGGGGGAGAAAGCCAGTAAGCAGTGTTCCCCTAATGCTTCTGCTTCAATTCCTTCCTCCAGGTTCCTGCCTTGAATTTCCCCCATGATGGACTGTGAGCATAATGTGTATTCCAGATAAGCCCTTTCCCACAAGTTAATTTTTGTCAACATTTTATCACAGCAACGGCAACCAAATGAGGACAAAGTGCTTGCTACTCTTGTAGAGGACCCGGGTTTGATTTTCTGCATACAAACTGGGCAGCTCACAGCTGCCTGTCAGTCCAGTTCCAGGAGATCAGATGCCCTCTTCTGCCCTCCATGGCCATCTGCATACATTTGGTTCACAAACATTCTTACAGGCACTCACTCACATAGAATGAATAAATCTTTTATAAAAAACTTTATTTCTGTCTAATATATGCATTATGAGCAAAAAGACCAGTTTTGGTCACTATTAGTCCTTTAACTGTATTGAGGATCTCTTTATATATCATGAATTGATAGAGACATTCCAGGTGTACTAAGAAAGCATACATGCAAGAGTATTACAATATCCTTGCCATTACTAAATAGTTTGTTGTACAGCTCAAGAACCTTCCTTCAGTTCTGACCGACGAACCCACCAGTTAGTGGTAACTTTATATATAAGTATGGCATTATGGAAGCCAAGGTCAGCTTCATCCTGACAACAGACTTCCACGCGTGCCTTAGTAACCGCTGCACACGTGACTGTGGAGGTTAGGAGCCAGGTCACATGTGGGTGTGGGAGTCTTTGTGCTTAGGTAGCCTCTCAGGTAAAGAGTCTGGGGAGATAGCACAGAGCAAACTTACAAAGTGAGGTATCAACCCTGCGATGACCCAGGACAGAGAAGCTAGAGAGACAATGGGGAGGAATAGAAGCAAAGGTCTCCCAGGACAGAGAAGCTAGAGAGACAATGGGGAGGAATAGAAGCAAAGGTCTCCCACTGATGGGAGGAGGTGACTGGATCAGTGGTCCAGGAAGCAGCCACCACCAGCTTCTGGAACCCAGGGTGCTGGAGGCTGCTGTTTGCTGTCAAGGGCTGAGGAGAAGGGGGACCGAGTCATTACACTTGACCTTCTTTGTCCACCCCTGCTCCCGGTAAGGCTTTGTGCTCACTGTCAAGCCTGCAAGGCAACATCTTCCGAAGACTAGCAGGGGATTGGACCAAGATCCTTGCCATCAACAGTTCCGGTCCATGATCCAAAGACCCTCCTCCTCAGGCAAGTGCCATGAACAGTGTCTTTGCCACCACCCCTCGTGTCCCCTGGAGGGGCATCTCCTCTCATCTTACTTCTCTTGTCGGCATCTCCCCAACTCCTCCCCTCTAGCGGGCATTCCCTGACATTTCCTTGTAGTCAGACATGACAAGGTTTGTTTTCTTTCTAATTTCTTGCTCTCTGTTATTTTACTCCTTTTCTAGCCTCAAGAGCAAAATGTGTTCGTTACTCTTGGGACCGTGGCCGTAGCGCCATGAGAAAACCCTTAGCATGTATGAAGAGCAGGGTCTGGGTCCTAGCACCACACGCAAGCAGCTATTCTTTTCTACGCTGATGGGGAAGCATGTGAGGAAGCAGGAGCTACTGGGGTTTAGGGACCTTACAATTGACGGTGAACAGGTCGCAGTGTTTGGCTTGGAGAGAGAGAGTTTCTTATTTTTCCCCGCTACACATGTAGCAGCTTGCCCCTTGGTTGTGCTTTGGAGAAGAACAGATACAGGAGATGTGTCTGCAGGGAGCATAAAACACAACAGTTAACAATGCAGAATGTAGAAGCTGCAGAGACATTGAAGGGGAACAGACACAGAGGTTCAGCACATGGAGGAGGTGCCAGTATAGCAATGTTAAAGAGTCTTTGGTCCTCGGGGATAGTGACAGCCTCAGGAGGGAAGATGGATTCAGCCGCAAAGATCCAAGGTTTCTGTCAAAGCATTGCTCTCTCCCCTGCAAGGGCAATGCCTCCACTTTCTAACCTAATCTTCCGCCGGGGCCCTTCTTCGTCTATGCCTTAGTTTCCCGGGTAACAAGGCCACTGGCTAAGGAATGGGACATAAGACCCTGCATCTTCTTTCCCAACTCCAGCGTCTCTACCACATTCTGGGCACCCCTGGAGGTGGCTAAAGCCTGTAACAAGGAATCAAGCAGAACTCTCCCCTAACTCCATCTTCCCAAGGGTAGACCTCAAAATGAACCTTCTGCTAAGTGAGTCCAGCCTGGCCCGTGAGCGGGCTGCAGTGGGGCTGGACTGGTGAATAAGAGTTCAGATGCAGTTGAATGGCATGTTGGATGAGGTGGGGTCAGGATAGGAAGAGTGGTCAGTGGACTATGAAGGAAATGGCATCACGGTACCACATTCCAGCACGGAGACTTTCAAGAACTCGGGTCCAAACTGCTGTCTTGATCAGGGTAGGAAGAATGGTTAGGACGGTTTTCAATTAACATTTTATTAGATCGATTCACAGATTGTAAATATTTAACCATGTTGTTTGCCACACTCTGAGTCTCCTAGATACTAGGAATGCAGATAGAGGAATTGTAAGGCTGCTGTGTGGATACACGGCATTGTAAATCAGGGCGTATGAATTTAGAGCCCAAGGCACTAAGAAACATTCATGGTTTAGTGGTCATTTTCAGCCAGGCGCAGTGTACTGAGCCCAGTGACCTTCTGCCTGCCTTAACCACACAGTGCAGTCCTACTAACCTGGGTGGCGACCCGCAACCTGCATCTTACCATGCATCCCTGAGACCTGGCTGGGACTCTCTGCCACTTCCCTGCACTCCTCTTGTCCTCATGATGAGCTGGAATGTTCCATTCTACCAGATTCTTTATGCTCCTCCATGATCTAACCCCTATCACAAAGGTGTTTGCTTCCTGGTCATGGCCGGTGCACCCACTCTGTGCTTCAGAGGGAACAGGTACCACCCCTGAATGGCTTAGGGAGCAGGGAACCAGGCTCTGCTCCTCACTGTGTGCATCTGGCCCGATGGTTTTATCCATGGAGGGTGTGCTGAATGTAAGCAGGCACCGTCTCCCTTCTTTGTATGCTGTCTCGCTGACTGATTTAAAATTCTAAAAAAAAAGGTATTGGAGCGATCTTTTCATAAATCTTTCAGAGGTACCGGCATAGGTATGAGATCATGGTTGGTTCTGATTCGAACTTGCTAACCTGATTAGAGGAAAGAAAAAAAGTGGAAGAACACAGCTCAGGATGCGAACAGAAACCGGCACTCTTCACGAGGCCGAGGAGCTCAGAGTCCACAGGTGCAGCGAGGGGAAGGAGGAGAAAATGTGGGACATTATCTCAAGACCTTGCGATGAGAACTCTGTTTCTGTTGTTCCCTCCCTACCTTTGTGCTTGTTTTCAAGATTCAAGGAGATCTTGGGGGTGCCCTCTACTGTCACCCTACCCCTTCCCCCAGTACAACTGTCACCCTGCCTGACAGTGCATATTTATATCTACTTCATGCACCTTTCAGATCCCGCTCTGCCACCTTGGGAAAGAATGCCAGGCATTTGACTGGACTGCCCCTAGAACCACAGTGGAGCAAATGCCCCCTGCTAATGGACATTGCTCACTGGAATAACTTTTCTGACTATTATCACCAGAACAGAAAACTAACCTCATTATGATCTTAACAGACTTTTTAAATGTATGTGCGCATGCTCATGAGCACACACATTGCGTGTATTCATTCATGTGCACACATGTACATATGTATGTGCATGTGTGGAGGTCGGAGGCCAACATCTGGTGTGTTCCTCTACTTCTCTCCACCTTATTTTCAGAGACAAGGTCTCACTGGACCTGGAGCTCACTGATTGGGTTAGGTCAGCCAGCCCACAGCTTAGAGATCCTCCTGTCTTGGTACATCAGCACTGGGGTTACGGGTACATGCTGCCCTGCTCAACTTTTTATCATGGTGCTAGTATTTGAATTCAGGTGTCTGTTTAGATGGCAAAGACTTTGTTGACTATCTCTCAGCTTCCCAGTTTTTGCTGTTGCTACTGTTTTTATTAGAAACACAGAGCCCCTGTTTTGTTTCGTGTTCTTCAACCATTGTTACAGTTAATATAGCTGAAAAGGTCAGTATTGAGTTCAGAGTGACACTGGGTAGGTGGGAATCAGGAAAACACCCTCTCACAACTCAAGCCCAATGAAAGCAAGTGACGTGGTTGCGGATACCGGGGAAAGCATCCCCATTTCCAACTGGTGGGGAGGAAAAGTACTAACATGGAAGGTGAGGCAGAAACAGATGTCAGGAAACTAGCAGTGTTAACAAATGTATGTAAATATATTTGCATGTAATTTAAATATGAAAGAATCAGGAAGACTTCTTCCTGAGACCTTGGGCAGCTTGCCTCTCTGAGCGTTGGTTTCCTGGTGTTCCACTACAGTTTTTAATGTCATAACTAAGGGACATAGTAGAGATAGTCTCCAAAGAGATCTCAGCAGAGTGTGCAAATGGTTTCTGTCTTACAGGAGATTAGCTAAGGAAATTCGTGACATCCTCCTCTTCTGATAAAGAAATTGGAATAATCAAATACCCAAATGTAGTAGTGATTATAGACACACCCAGAGCGCAGTCAACAGAACTTCTTATAAAGGAAAAATGTAACAATTTTTAATTATCACCATTCAAGGTTCATAAAGGAAAGAACACAAGTCTGATTTCCAAAGAAAATATTTTTGACTTTAATTTGCATATATTGCCCTCAAGACCAACTGGGTAGAAAGTTTTAGGTTCCTGGGAAACTCAGCCAGCTGGTGAAATTGACCGGAATGTGGTGAGCTATTTCCAAGACTGGTTAAGAAGAAGTTAATTAGAAGTATACCACATTGATATGGAATCCGCTAAAGAAATGCCTGCATTAGAGATGGGTGAGCTTGATCCTTCAAAGTACATAGTTTGGAGATAAAATTACCTGCAATAAATGCGCCCCTTATGAGGTACATTTTTGGTGCCTTGGTTTCCTTCCTCATCTGTAAAATGTGGACACAAGCAGTCCCTACTTCAGATAGTCGTGGTAAGGACTAAATCATCAACAAGGGTAGAACCTACTAGTTCTCTGGAGATTGTAGACATTGTTCACAGACTTAAGACATTGCTCTCACTGGTAGTTCATCTGGAGATAGTAGACATTGTTCACAGACTTTAGACATTGTTCTCAAGGCAGCTCATCGGTAGGCTCTGCAGTAGAAGAAGTGTGTGCTTTGGTGTTTTGGTTAAATGATCAAACAGGACCTTCCTCCCCTGAGACACCATGATCCCATGTTTCTACATGTCATGCCTGAAAGTTTTTTAAAAATAATGTCACTGTAACACTGAACAGATTTTTTTTAAAAAAGCCCAAACAGTAAAAGACATAGTACATAGTTCTCTAAAATCTCTATGCTTTTGAACAGTAATAAACAACATGTTTCAACAAACATTTGAACAACTCCTCTCTGAAGACATAATGGCCCAAATTCAGCAGTGGGAACCTAGGAGCAGTGGCACAGATGAAGGGGGGGAGGAAGGATGCACATTGGAACGCTTGTGGTACGTTCAGTGCACAAGATGGATGCAGTCTGCCTGGGCCATGGGGAGAGTTTCTTATGCTATGAATGCTGAGCTGCCTCAGGAAGACAGCCTTGAGGGGTTTCTCCACAGCAGGCAAGGTGGTAATTTTTGGTTGGGAAGACTTTCTTAGTGTTCCAGCCGCCAACTTATTCTCTAGCATAGTCTTCTTCTGAGAAGTCACCATGGACCAGGGTAAGCCCCATCTCTTCAAACTCGTTTCCAGGTGTGGCTGCTGGCCACCCAGGGACGCAGGTTAAAATGCAGCTGGGTTCTGAAAACTGGATCGGAAATGAGAAACTCAACCAGGCTATGGCATGCCACTTGCTTTTTTTGGGGGGGGCGGGAGTCCTCTTTCTCATGGCTCTTTAAGGACTGCAGTGTACAGTCCAAGCTCACACCCTCCCTACACTCTCAGCGGTGTTTAACAAAGCTCCAACCAATGAAAAGAACGCAAGATCACTTGACCCTTTTCTCTGGCGTTGTATTATCCAGAAAATCAGAAATGTAAGTCACAGCTGTGTTCCTGAAGGTACAACTCTTGACAAATTAATTCCCCAGCAGAAATCCTAGCACTTGTTGCAGGCATACATGATGTTTTAATTCCGTATTTTGCACCTCTACAATGGAGCCCTCCTTGGCCTTGACTGCATTAAATGGATGTATAGACACATTAACGCAATCAGGTGACCATGACTTGCACCATCATCCTAAGCCTTTGAACAATGATCAGGCAGGCTTCTACACTCTTTCCTGAGGGCCTGCCTAACCCAGCCAAATCATTATTTGATAGCAGGAATAATATCTCCTGTAGCCAAAAACAGTAGCCATAGCAACATCCCAAGGAGGTTTTGTGTTTCAGTCAGTCACCTCAGGTAGTAAGTCAGCTGATTTGCCTTCTGGCTTCTCCCTGAGCAAGGATGAAAAGGCCTACGATGGAAATCCCAGTTTGACTGCAGAGAAAATCACCTGTTCAGAAAATGGCCTTGTTTCTGCCCAGGGTCAAAGAGGCTCAAGAGGAAGGGAGACCCAGGCAAAGCGCAGCCCCGAGCCAGCCCTGTGTAATGAGCATGAAGGAGGGTGAGCCACGGGCTGACATTTTGGATGGGTTGGTGAAAAAGAGAACAGCAACCTCTCTTTTGTTCTTTTAATGAAGAGAGTTGAGGAGCTGGGTCAGCTCTGGCGACGTGAATTGCAGAGGGCAGACAATCCCTCAGGAAAAGGGCCATCGACTCTTCCGTTGGCATGTTCAGTGTAGCTTCTCCTGTAGGTGAAGGTTTTCCTTTCAATGTCACCAGGGAGACATGAGTTCTAGGGAAAGCTGCATGCATAGGCTTTGTTGGAAGAGTTCTTTAGCTGCCAGGGCTGGTCCTGCCTGTTGGCTGTGGTTTACTTGCAGATAAAGCAACGGATATGCAAGCTGCTCAGGAAGGGCAGCCCTGACACTGGTTCTGAGGTCTGAGCCTGAAGCCTCACCCTGACTGAGCGCTGTCACGAATGCGAACACCCCGGATCACACATGGACAGAGATAGCGGAGTGCCGAATGAGATGTCTCATTTTCAAAGCCCTTCATTTACTATTTCATAAAATGATCTTGTGGCAAGAAAAAGAGCTAATGAAGCATTTCATTATCTGACTGAAATATTATCAGAAAAATTATCAGAGCGACAGGAGGAAAGAAGAGCCGAGAAACATCTGTCCCTCTCTGACGCTGAGAACCCCACAGACAGGAGGGCCCCTGCAGATGGAGGTCTTAAAACATTGAAATAGAGGAGTCCTCAAACAGCATATTATGAAAACACCACCAGGGAATAAACTCCAGGTAAAGTTTGCCACTGAAACCTGCACGCAGAAACCAGTGTGCTTGGAAACGGTGGAGACTCTGGACGCAGGAAGCCTGTGGCAGGTGGAGGTGGTCTCACAAAAACAAAGGCACTGTGCTAGAATTGGCTTGTGAGCTCCCAAGCTTTCCTGTGTTCTCACTAACAAGCAATTAAACTGCTGAGGGAGCAGATATGCGTGGGCCACAGGGGCACATCTGTTCCAGTTCTGGTGCGTCCTGAATTGCCCAGGCTGTATCTTTGCTTGCTGGAGGACTGTTGGTTGTTATAGTCGTCTCTGCCATTGTGTGAACAGGCAGCAAGAGGCCGGGCTCCATCTAGTTAGTGAGATTTAATAGACAGCTCTGTTCAAGGCTTCCTCCATGAACAAGAATAGGGACCATTCCTGGGATCACTCACATAGTCTGCTTCCTAGAGACAGATCACTCAGAAACACATAAGATGATATGAATATCTGGCGTAATTATTTTCTTTTAAAATTTAACAGATGGTTAGCCTACAATAAAAAATACACAAGAAGAAGAAATAATGTATGATTTCATGTCAGAGAGAATTAACTGGCACTCTTCCTGATGGATTGCAAACCTCTAGGAAATGTCTGTTAGCCCCTAACATGGTCAAGACCTTATATTTGCTATCCAACACTGCAAAAATACCTTCTTTCTCGATGCTTTGTATGATTTCTGCATGTTGTTACTGACATTGGTATATACCCTCCCACACAATCATGCTGGAGAGTGCTTTTTAGATGTTTTCATTCATTTTTTATCTAGAGGTACAAGCATTGTTTAAAGAACGCTTGGGTCATGCTGCGGCTACTTTTCTGAAGCCTGATTAGAGGAACCTTGAACACTAGATAATCGTTTCCCAGGTCGTCAATGTCCCTGCAGCAGAGTTTCAGTTGGAGGCTTGGCATTCCAGTTTTGGCCGTATGTGAAAGGGAATTTGATAGCTTTTGGTAGCATATTCTCATTCCTATGTCCATTCAATGGATATTTCTTAACAGTCCATGCTGAGTCATCCTGCACCACCGCATTACCTGAGAAAATGAGAAACCAGTGCACAGCACCAAGAGGAATGACCAGTGAGCATGGAGGAATCCCGATGGCACGGAGTTCTGAAGCCAGCTAACAATTAGAGAGGGAAGGATGTAAAACTGCTCATTGGCTAGAACTGGGATTGCTACCGCTCAGGCGGATGCTTTATGCAGTGATAAAACATGCTCTCACAGAAAGAGCCGTCACCTGTAAGTCACAAAGTGGCCTATTGGCCAGATACCCTCCCAAGTTCCCCTTCCCAGGATCCCTTATACATAAATGCAGTATGAATAATATTCTGGACAATGCCATGGTTTGCACATGGTAGCAACTGGCTAATGAGTAGGGTAAGGACCAAAGAACAATGATTGAACTGATTAGTGTAGATGGCAGGGGTGAACTTGGATATTTGGTAGATGGTGGGAACAAAGACAGGGACATTAAGAGTCGAAAAGGAACTGAGAGCAAAATTGAAGACTGAGAAGATCAACAAATCTTATCCTTAAAGGAAATCTCCAAAAAGGAACAAGGCAATATCTGACAGGGGCTGTGCAGTCTCAAGGGGTATGGGAGGATGGCAGGTTATATTCACGGTCTTCTCTGGGCCACAGTCACCCCGTTCTTGTTTCCTTACCTTCACCCTTGCATCCTAAAGTCTTTCTTCCAATGTCTGTTGAACATGACTTTTCCAGGATACCAATTGCAAAAGGTCATGATCTCATAACATTTCAAAGACCCTCAAGACCCTCATGTGGAGCTGGAAGAGCCCTCCCAGTGAACTCCCTTCCAGCTTCCCACCACTGGTTCTCCCCAACAAGGAGCCGCATCCTAGTGAGTCTGCTGTTCCTCCTCCTGCACTGTGTATTCATCCAGCCCAGGGTTCGTATTTGACCTTCCCGATTCTGTGCCTCCCAGACTCCAGCCTCTGCAGTCAGACTTCTTCACACCACACAGGGGTCCACCTTTCCAACCACCTACAGCCTCCCTGTCACTCTCTGGTCGTCTCCACGCATTGTTCTTTTTCCTCCTCCAACCTGACCAAATGCAATTCATTTGATCTGTCTTCCCCAGACAATAGAGTTCCCGGAGACACCTGCTTTATCTCACTTCCCACATTGATCCCTGGCTGGCACGATCATGTCTGACACATAGAGTTACTCAATGCATGCATTTCAAATCAATGACTCTATGAATAATTGAAATAATACTACCCTTAACACACTACATCTGTAAACATTGTCTAGAATAATGCAGTCAAGGGTCATGGTTTGGGTTTAGTGTGGCCTCTGGGGATGAAGTAGAGAGAATATTTACCGTCTCCTTCACCTATGACCCGAAGTTGTACTTTCCAAAGGAAGAGGGCCTGTGAATCAGTCTACCCTTTAAGATTTTTAATTCAATGACAAAATTGTGGTAGAAAGCAAAAGCAGAGACATTTTCTGCTACACTGTGATGGACCTTGGATGGCCAAAGCCTGGGCCAAGTATGTTCTACTGCTTGCTGGTCTCTGTGGCTTTCTTTAAGTCAGGACATGTCTCTGGGCTGTCGCTCCCTCGCTTTCCCGGTATAAACTTTTTAACTTACTTCAGTCACATGGTTGGATAAGGACTGCGTGAGATAGTTCAGATAATGCTGAGCAAATGCACCCACAGATTTTCGGATCAGAAGAAGGCAAGAGTAACCCATGAGGAAGGGAAAGAGAGAGAGAGAGAGCATAGTTCTGCTACAGCCTATGTGGCACCTGCCACTTTAAAATATGTCCCCTGGGAAGATAAATGAGACTGTTGTCAAGGCTTCCATAAAGAATCATTTCAAAAGTGATATTTTCCAACTCTAATAAGTCTGCGATCAAACAATCAGTTTCTGGGACAAAGACCACCACTGTCTATGGAGTGACCTGGAAACTGCCTACGCCTGCATGCTCCTCCATGTAGGAAATAGAACCATGGTGTGGGGGAGGCTGACAGTACTGTTTGGGTGGCCATCGAGTCCCCCGCCTAGAAGATCTTCGGGACGCACCACTGAGCAGCTGACAGCCCATCTCTGGGGGCACCAGAGGTGGACATTTAAATGCAGCATTTGTCTTTATTGCAAGAAGAGAGGAGGATACGCACATCCAGACAGCAGGGTGACGGGACCAATTCAGGGTCGTCTGTTACTTTCTGTCCTCCTTGGGCCCCATTTCTTTCTGCCTCGTCATGCTCCGAGCCCCTCTCCCCATCATCATCTCTGTTTCCTTACCATTCTGCCCTGTTGCCTCAGAGTGGGAGCACGACCCACTGGAGTCACCTGAGCTTAGGCCATTCTGTGTGAAGAGACCCCAGATAGCATCAACGACCTCTTGCTATTTATGGAAGAATGTCATTGGCCCAGCTCACGTAAAGATTTGGATGTGGGTCTCTGTCTGTCTATGTTGAACTGCCCACCTGAACAGTGATCTTGGGAGTGTGAGATCCTGTGGTACACAATGCAGGCAGATACTCTGTCAGAGACGAAGACCTGGGTGAGTTCCCCAGGAGGGAGCTAGCGACACAGGTTCTGAACTCAGGGAGGAAGTATGTGTGTGTGTGTATGTGTCTTTGTTTGTGTTGAGGGGTTGTCTCTCCAGTATTTTCTAGAATTATGGGTTGTTTAGAAATCAGACGGTATCAGAGGCAGATCCAATGGCCACCACTATGAGATACAGGCTTTTTCTCACCTTGGCTACCAATCTAACATCATTTATATCTGTATTAAGGTTAATATTGTCACGTCAATATGACAGGATCTAGAACCACCTTGAAGATAAACCTCTGGGCATGTCTGAGAGACTGCCTGATATTTTCAGATTGGGTTAATAAAGTGGAAAGACCCACCCTGAATGACTGCAGCATCCCAAAAGCTGGGGTCCCAGACTGCATCGAGAGGAGACAGCTGAGCCCCAGCTTTCGTCTCTCTCCCCCTTCTGATTGCAGATGATGTGATCGTCTGCCACACGTGCCTCCCGCCGAGCCTTCCTTGATGTGGTGGACTTCCACACTGAGGGCTGACATATTACTTACTTAGATGGACCTTCCTTCTTTAGACTGCTATTGTTAGGCATTTTATTACAACAAGAAAATAGACTAATGAGATCAATGTTGATGGCTTCCAAGGAAAACAAACAGGCTTTTAACTGGGTAAGAGGGGACCAAGGAATATAAATCCTGAGAAGAGGCAAGAGCTGTTTTGCTCAGGACACTTAAAACTTCCATGGTTTATTTATTTATATACATAAATGCGGGTGGATTTAAATGGCCATTCCATCATACAGAAGACAGTGAGCTGTATCAAAGGAGTACATAATAATTTCCTAATTAGTCAAGTGTGTGCATGCATTTGTGAGTGCATGTGCTTGAGTGTGTTGTGTGTACCATGTGATGGGGTGATCAGAGTATAGGATGATTAGTGATACTTGTTTAAACAGTTTTTAAGTATAAAGAAATGCTTCTGGGAGGTAGAGACTTTATAACATTTTCCCCTCTGTTCAGAAGATAGTAAAGTAAGTTTCATGAGCTGATGCTGTCTTAGCTGTGCTCAGATGGTGTTCCTGGGCAGATAGACTTGGGGACAAGGTGAGAGCACCAGACAAAAGCACCCCTATTAAGCTCACAGCTTGAGATACATGCATTTTCAACCATGTTCCGTATCAGTATGTCATGTGGGAAAAAAATATCATCTCGGCTAGGCACAGTCTCATAGTTTTAACAACAGTCCTTCTACCCTGATGTTACCCGTAGGGCAAAAGGTCACTGAGCAGAATACCCATCTACAGAACCTGGCAAATCTGGAGAAAATTACCTCCAGATGCTCCAGTGAAGAGTGTGATGAGTTTCAAGAAAATTTTCATTTTTAGAATGCAGTGACTAGCAACCCACTTAACCTTGAGCGACTCACATCACAGGCATGGTGGCGTGGCCCAGCATTGGCATGTATCATGTATCATGATGGGGCTACTTTGTCAGTGATTCCTCTGAGAGCTGTTGGGTTCTCCTGACAGGAAGAGTAAAGAAGAAAAATATGGGGGTGGATAAGCAAAAGAAGCCTTGTATTTTGATCTGCAAGAGACTAAAAGACATTTTCTAAGGTGAAGACTTTTTCTAAGTTCTTTTTGTTTAGATAATTTTTCATTGTCCTACACACTCAAAGGCTAGTTTGGTTGCTGAGATGTTTTCAGTAGCATGTTTTTTTCTTGATAAGGCTGAATTCTGCAGTTGGATTTTGGAGAGATGTCCAGATGCGTGGTCATTCACTTGTCTGATAAAAGCAGCATTATATTGTCATAACTCATAATCACTGGTACCAAGGAACTCCAGAGAATTAAAGACTGCTTTTACATGTGATTTCTATCTATAAAATCTTTGTGTGTCTGTCTGTGGATGTCCGTGGATGTACATGTGTGTGTGTGTATGTGTATGTCTGTGGATATGCGTGTGTGTGTGTCTGTGTGTGTGTGTATGTGTATGTCTGTGGATATGCATGTGTGTATGTGTGTCTCTGTGTGTGTGTCTGTGGATGTGCACGCGTGTGTGCATGGGTATAGAGGCCAGAAAAGACTTCAGGAATCATTCTCTGAAGTGTGTTCTCCTCTTTATGAGACAAAGTATTTAACTGGGCTGGAACTCAGCAATAGTTCAGTGGGCTCCAGGACCCTGCTGTCTCCACCTCTCCAGCACTAGAATGAAAAATGTATGTTCTAACACTCGACATTTTCACATGGATTCTGGGGGTTGAACTCAAGTGATGAAACCTCAGAGCCATGCCTATAACCCTCCATCTAATAAATGCTTTATTGTGCTATTGGTGGTATAGAAATACAAAACAAATTTTGCCATTTTAACAATTAAGTAGCATCAACATCAAAATATAAATTCTATTGCTGTTCATTTCCAAAATTTTCAGCATCCTAAAAGGAACCCTTGTGTCTATGACTACTAAACACCACATGACCAGCTTCCTTTCCTTTAGTCCCTGGTGTAGTTACTTTCTGTTCTGTGAATTTGTTTATTCTGGATGTTTCTTATAAGCAGAATTGTATATAATCTGTCCCTTATATAGTATACTTCATCTACTGTAATTCTTCATTTTTATAAGTACCTCATTGTGTCCTTAGCCCACATTTTGTTTCTCCAATGTGACAGACATAGACTATTTTTACCTTTTGGTCGCTATAAACATAATGGAACTACTTAGTTTTTTTTTAAACAACCTATGATAGACATTACCTGAAGACTAGGTGATTCTTCATGGATCAGTTTGCATGTTGGGGGAAGGTGGTGGTTGATGAGTGCAATGGGAACCAGCTCTACTCTTGCTGTGAAGTTAAGCTCTTTAAGTCCACCAGGATGAGTTGTGAGGATCTGAAATGGCCACAACCCACAGCTCTCAGCGAACCTGCATGATGAGAATTCTAAGCACGAGTTCTAAAGAGAAAGAGAGAAGGAGAAAGCGGAGCCAGAGAGAGGGGCTAGATGAGCTAGTCAGAGACTATCCAGGGAGCAAACCAATAGAAACCAAGCAAGGGTGTAGAGGTGTAAAGTAGAGGCTAGGGCGCTGTCAGAACTATCGAAAGAATCCACGGAATGGGTGCGAGGTGGACACAGATTGACTCTGCAAGCATTCCTGACTCATGGGGAAGCTTCTACCTGGAGAACCCCCTTGGGCTTGATGGGACACATCTATCATCCCAGCATGGGTAATGGTGACTCAGGAGGACCAAGAGTTCAGGGTCATCCTTAGCTGCACGGTAAGTGTGTGGCTTACACACTTTTACACAGTTTCTTCTGTGTGAGACGTTGTATTATATGTCGACATGGTCTATACACAAAACAAAGATTTTAAGAACATTCTCTTGGAACCTAGAATCATCAGCCTAGGTGTAATACCCCTGTACTTACTGAATGTTACTAAAGGAGTGTGTTGGGGGAGGCCACTTGTTTGTTTCCCGGACACCCAGACTCCAGAAATAATCACACAGAAACTATATTATTTAAATCACTGCTTGGCCAATCACTTAGGCATATTGTTAGTTAGCTCTTATATCTTTGGTTAACTCGTTTCTATTACTTTATAGTCTTACCATGAGGCTCGTGGTTTACTGGCAAGTTTCTGACACATTTATCCCTGGGCGTGGCTACCTGGCGTCTCCCTGACTCCGCCGCCTTTCTCCCAGCATTCAGTTTAGTCTTTCCTACCTAGCTCTTCTCTGCCCTATCACAGGCCAAGGCAGCTTCTTTATTCATTAACCATTAAGAACAACACATATACAGGAGGACCTCCCACGCCGGGAGTGTATTTAAAAAGATAAAAAAATGTTTACATGTTAACATTAAAACCACTTCAAATAAAGCACAATACTTTGTGCTAGGGTAGGTTTGGGCATCCACTTCATCACCGGAAGTTTTCTGTGTAAGTCACAGCATGTGTTGCAACTAGCACCTGCAGGTTCATTCAGAAGCAGCTCTGGTAGGGTAGTGTGGTGGAAAGGGCTAATGTAGGGGTGATGAATGAGCATCCAAGGCATGCTCCCTGAGCAAAACAAAGGCAGTCCCATGTGGGGATTCCTAGATATACAAAAGGCAGGAAACTGAGGATCTAAGGAGGCTGAAGAGCTTGAATCCCAGCCAGATGTGCAAGGAGAATCAGCACAAAATTCCATGGCAACCTCACTGTGATGTTTCTGGAGAGGAAGGTGTTCTGGTGTGTCATCACCACAGTTTCAGTGATGAAGGCAGAAAGACATCCCAGCCTTCCCTGCCCCCAGAACACCTACATCGTATTAGGTACACACTGCTGAGTGCCAGGAATTTAGTAACACAGGGATGCCGAGGAGTTTACTACCATGTAGAGGGAGGAAGAGTGGTTCACATCACTGCCTTTGCTGTTGCCTACAGTAATGGGCACAGGACCTGACTCTGGACACAGGGTGGAGCATCTCTAAGAGAGTGACATTTTAGATATGCACCAAGCATTTGTGTGTCCTCAAATTCATGAGTTGGAACACCATTCCCAATGTGGTGGCATTTGGAGAGAAGACCTTCGGTTAGTGCCAAGGTCATAGTAAAGAAATTCTTGTGAATTGGATAATGACTCTATAAAGGAGCCCAGAGAACTTATTCTCCTCTTCAAACTGGATCTTGGGCTTCGTGGCCTCCAGAAATTTCTATCATTTATAGCTTCTGGATCTACTTTCTCTGAGGATGATGGCAATGAAGGGTTAAATTAGATGGCATGCGCCAGCCTTTAGCAGAATGTTGGTCAGCTTTGTTTATACTTCCGTTCACCACCCTCTCACTCGTGGTCCCTGTAGTTCTTCATCTGTTGGGTAGTCTTCATTCTGATTCTTTAAGACTGCACATTTGCTTGTTTAGTGTGTGTGTGTGCGTGTGGTGTATAGGTGCACACACACACGGGTCAGAACAACTTGCAGTAGTTGGCTTTCATCTTCTATCATGTAGGTCCTGAGGCTTGAACTCAGGTCTTAAGGCTTAGTGGAATGTATTTTTAGACTCCAAGCCATCTCTGCAATCCCTGATTCCGAGTCTTTGGACACAGCATGGGACCTTCATGCACATAGGATTCCTACAGTCTTCCTCACACCCAGAGCCCTGCAAGAATGAGGATTCTATGTTCATTTCATAAACAGGACTCTATGAATATGAAAAGAAGCCCGCCACAAAGAGCCGCACATTAAAAGACAACACCAAGGCTTAATTTTAGGAGCGTGTTTATGGGTTTGCTCGGCCATCCCGTCCCTGGGGTTCTATCTTGTAAGGTGCGAGTCAGAGACCTTTGCCCACTGCCACTAATTATGCATCTCTCCCAGCCTGCTAGGAGGGTCATGGCAACTTTGCTGAGCCTGCCAAGCCAGGATGCAATTACTGCCAATTGCATCGGGGAGCTTTGTGTGGGAGAATGGCCTGTTATAGAACACACAGAGGGAGGCAAAACACTGATTATTTAATTTGTATTGTTTTTCTGTGAATCTAAAGAATCTCCCTTCTGAAAGGAGCATGGGGCCAAATGATAAAGACAGAATGGCTGGAGTAGAACGAAATGAGCATACTTGCTTTTAAGACTAAGAAGCAAAAGCTCACAGTAACAAGAGTCGTAAAAAACAATGTTATTTAAATAATACTATATTTCTTCTGCCTTATCATTCTGATTACACTCAACTAATCTACAAAATTGAAAGGTAATGAGCAGTATTTCCTTAAAGCACATTAAATAATAGTGTCAAAATGCAAATTTATTCATTAAGTATAGATGAGTATGTTAAATATTCATGAGTTGTTGCTCACAGTGTGTAATTAATGCCATGGTCTTTGAGTCCAGAGCATTGAGACTACAAGGGCTGTGCCATCACTGCTGGGAACTGATACCAGCTCCCCAAATACTCCTGAGGACAGAGGTTAGAGTCCCTAACCCCAGTGAGTGCCATTTTGCCAGTATTTTGTACTGAATGTTCTTGGGAGCATGACTATGGCATGTCTCTAGTTTTATTTTCTCTCTTCTGTTGTCTGATAGTCTAAGTGAGGATGAGCTGGGTCTGAGGAGAGTCTCGCTTGGCTAGAATATCCATGACCTGAAATACCCTGTTGATTGTTGTGACCTCGGGCAAGTGGAAGCATAAGTAGAAAATGTCATATTTTATCTCCTCTGAGCCTCTTACTCCATTTCCCCCTAAGTTTAGTCCTTTTACTTTGGGAGGAGAGATCTTGGGCTTAGAATCTTTTGAAAACCTGGTCCATTTTCTCTTCTCAGTCCATCTTATCTAAAGTCACATAAAAGCTGACAATTATTTCCTTTATTAAATGGCTGGTTTGTTTTGGCAGGCTCTGGAAATTTAAAGGCCTCAATCACAGTGTCCTTTATCTATGTTCTAGGTTACTTGCTGAACCTTTCTTTGTGATTCAGTTATTATAGAGCCCAAACAAACCTGCAGGTGCAGAGTAGCAAAGAAAAACTTTGTGCTTCTACCAGAACCAAAGAAGGGCTGATTCCTGTGTTTTTGTAAGTGTACCAGTAGCCTTGTAATGCTCCAAAGTTTTAAAGACAGACAATAGTTTCTTCTGATACTTAACTTACCAAGAGTTAGATCCTGGGGCCAGAGAGATGGCTCAGTAGATAAGGGCACTGATGTCTAAGCCTGATGACCTGAGTTTGATTCCACTTTGATTCCACAAACCTACAGGGTGGAGGAAGTGAACCAACAACCCTCAAGTTGTTGCCTGACCTCCACATGTGAGCTATGGCACACACATGCCTACACATGCATGTACGTGCACACCGTCCCACCCATGATGAATGAATGAATGAATGAATGAAAAATGTGAAAAGAGAATGAGATGTCCATGATTCCATTAGCATAGAACTCTATAAATGTGTCTTCTGGATGGGATTTCATTTCCTAATTCTTTTCCTCTCAATAATGGATAATCTTGCCATCATACCTCATGACACTTGGATGTTGCAGTATTTCCTGCAGGAGTGGCCAGTGTCCATGCTTATGTATCACTGATGATGGCTGACTTGTTTTAGCCCATCAAATGCTGTCTAATGTGAAGGCAGCTCGGCTCGAAGCCCAACTTGCTCTTGCTCTCTGGGGCTTCTGTCACTCACCATGGGCAGCACGATCTCCAGCTTCAGGTGTGCTGTGTGTGAAGTGTGAAACAGCCCCGGAGCAGACCTGAGTCCAGTGCTCAGGGGGACCCAAGCCAAGTGCCAATCACCTGCACCTTAGGCAAGCCCAACCTACCTATGGAACTGTGGGTTGAACTTAAAAGAGTTAGAGAGGTTACCAGTTTGGGAGTAAGCGTGCGTGAATGTGTATTTATTTTATATAAATGGGCACGGACCTCAAATTACCGGTGCAGTCCCTTCTAGTATGTGGTGTTGTGTCTATCAATACGCTGACACTGTTGAGCGCCAATGGCAACAGCTACGTCTTCTTTATCTGAAACTTTGTACTCATTACAGGCTACCTTACTCTTTCTACCCTTTCTTCAGCCCCTCTGAATCACCATTTGACTTTCTTCTATGAATTTGGTTTTTCTGGGAGCCTCATATGAAGGGAATTAAAGTATTTGCCCTTCTGGTGGTTGGCTTATTCCAAATATTGTAATAGCTTCAAGGTTCATCTGTGTTGTAGCAGGCATCAAAATCTCTTATTTTTAAAGCTGGATAACTGTCTGTCCTGTGCGTTGTATGGATGTGGCCCGTCCTGTTTTCCATCCATCTCTTCATGGATGCTTGGAGTCCTCTCACCCATAGGCTGTCATGAATACGGCTGGTAGGATAGGCATACAAATCTCTGTTTCAGTCTGCACTTCTGTCCCGCGCTACCGTCTCGCCAGCAAGAACAATGCGGCACATTCAGGATCCTTCTGCAGAAAAGCTTTATGCATCTTGAGAGGGAGAGCATAAGCTTACAGAGCGAAGACCTCAAGGGTCGAAAACCCGGCCCTTATATAGCTTAACAGTCCTCGCCTCGGACGTGTCAAACTCTGGCTGGCTGCAGCCTGTCAAACCCTATGACGCCACGGGAGAGGCAGAGAGCAAGGGATGGAAAGTTACTATGCGCATGCGCACTGGCTTGACAAGGTAAACTGTCATTTACCATGCACATGCGCGCCGGCTTGATTACAGTGGTGGTGCTGACGGTCAGCACCATCTTGCAATGGAGTATGTGGGAACGGCTCCCCACACACTTCCTCCTCTGCTGAGTATACACTCAGATATGCAACTCTTGGAGCGTATGGTAATTTTATACTTAATTTTTAAAGGAATTATCATATTGTTCCCCATTGTGACTAGCCCACTTTACATTCTCATCAGCAATGCATGAGGGCTCCAGCATCTCTGTACCCTCTTCAAAGTGTGGCACTTTCTTGTTCCTTTTTTGTTTCTTTTCATAGCAGTCATTGGGGCTAAAGAGATGGCTGGCAGTGAAGAGCACATACTGCTACTGCAAAGGACCCAAGTTCGGTTCCCAGCACCCACTTGGGATGGCTCACAAAGGCCCACGACTCAGTTTCAGAGGAGTACACACCTTTGTACTCTGCGGGCACCTGCATTCACCTGCACACGCTTACACAGAGACACACTAACACAACACACACGCACACAAATTAAAAATGAACCTTTATTGCTTTAAATAACAGTCCTCTTGTGGCTGTGAAATGGCTTTAATTTGTGTGTGTCTGATGACCTAGTGATACTCAGGGTCCCCTCACGTGCTTGTTGGCCATTTATCTGCCTCCTTTTGTATCTGTCCACGTCCTTTTATTTTAAAATCAGTAATTAGTGATCATCATCATAGGACTTACCGCTGAAAAAATGCACATAAGATGGCATAATGGGAAATTCGTGGATATTTCAATATTTTCCTCCTTTGTATTTTTTATGAAGCTTGAATATTATGATTTTTTATATCATTGTTTAAAAATTAGAAAAATAAACATTGCCAGGCATTTTGGTGAATGCCTTTAATTCCTGCACCGATGAGGCTGAGGCAGTGGATTGCTGTGAGTTCATGGTTATCTCAGTCTAGTCCGTGAGTGCTACGCTGGCAAGGGCTATGTGGTGAGACTCTGTCTTAAAAACAAATACAATAAAAATAACAGAAAGAAAGAAGAAAAGTAACCAACCACTTCTTGCCTATTCAATAGGTAGCAATTACTTCTCCAGTGAATCTCAGGTTGTATTTTGGAGGGTTCTCCCAGGAAATATCTGTCTTTCAATTGCATTTACTTAGTTGTATGTATTGATGCCAGAGGTTGCTATTGGGAGCCTTTATCTGTTCCTCTCCACCTTATTTGGAGACGGGGTTTCTCAGGGAACCCGAGGCTGTTATTTCAGATAGACCGGCCAGCAGAAAGGCCCAGGACTCCCCCTGCCCACATGCACAGCGCGAGGGTTATAAATGTGTGCAGCCAGGTCTGGAATTTTCCTTGGGTGTGATAACTGGGGTCTAAAAGCCTGTTCCGGAAGTATTCTATTCACTGACCCCACTCTTTAGGCTGGATTCTCTTTTTTTTATTTACTAATTAAAAACCCTACTTTGTCATGTGTGCTTGTAATATTATCTGATTTTTAAAATGCTAATTAAAATTTAGAACCAGAGCTATGAAACATGTTATAAAAACATGGGAAGAATCGTCTTTTCTGTGAGTAGGATTTTTCTATGGCTCTTCTGCTCAGATGTAACCCTGGCCAGCCCAGGCTCCTAGACCTCTCCACGACTGTGTGAGCCTTTTATGGGCCTCAGTATTTGTGTGTCTCCTCTGCTTACTGGGTTGGACGGAACTCCATCAGCATCAAGGAGGAAAAATCAAGAATGTTTCTGCTCTCTTGAGAGCCTCTGGGGTGAGAGAGGGCAAGACAACATCTGTCTATAATTGGGAGCAACCGCAAGCAGGGCCATAGCCAGGCAAGGGGAAAGTCAGGATCCCCTTTATCATTGTCAGTGAAAATATTGATGAGACAAGAATGCAGTCTTGCAAGCATTGAAATAAGATAGAGTTGCTGCGAAGGGCATCTCTTTGAGGTGTCATTTTGTCCTGAAAATGAATGGAGTCTGCATCGATTCTTCCTTCCACAGCTTGCTGCGGGGCAGGGCTCCGGCAGCTGTGTTTCTGTGATCTCCGTGGGCAATTGAGCAGGAGTTGCTCGGTGTCACACAGGTAGGCTGACCTTTGGACATCATGACATGACCTTGCCATCTACAAATAGATAATTACTTAATTATGTACATCCTTGATAATTGTGCAATTAGGTCACAAAAATAGCAAAAAATATCTCAAGGTGTTTTAAACAAGTTCAGTCTTGTAATGGGCCATATTTATAGGTATCCTGGGGCACATGCTGCCCGTGACAGCAATTTAGACATGCCTGATGCATAGATACGACTGGGGGCTATGGCACCTGGAATCTCAGCACACAGGTGTGCTAGCAGCGGAAAGGAAGCAAGGGGGAACAAGTGTCTGGCTAATCGTTAATGGGTAATATAATGGTGTTCAATTTTTTTTAAGGAGATCAGGATTATTTGCTCATGTTTAACTAGCACCTATTTTGATATCATACCTTCTGATTTTATATTGCAAGCTGAAATAAATATTTCCAACTGCAACCAAATGCATATTTTAGTCTAATCGGTCAATTTTGGTAGTACCTCTTGAATCTAATTGACCGTTTAACTTTTCTGGTTTCTTCCCACCGTATATCCATAATTCACACATGGACGCATGGAAGGCAATGATTGCAGTATTGGCAGATAGGCTTATTGAGCTCAGCAAGGGCTAAGTTCTCGCATTGATCACCCCACTTAATCACGTCAATAGCCACAGTGAGGAGATAGCAGAGCATCTGTATGTGGGCTTTAGCGATGGAGGCTCATCACTCACGGTCGCACATCTCAGGAGCAGCGATCTTGAAAGCCTTAGCTTTCTCAGCTGAAGCATGGATGCTCCCTGGATTCCCTTCGATGATTGGCACCACGTGAGAAAGTGGGTGAAAAAGTTCGCAGTGGCAGTGCTGAGTCCGGAGTCGGCACCCGACCGGTGATGGAGGAGCGCCGCCCTCCTGACGTACCACCCCCACTGCTTTGCCAAGGTCACACAGTGAATTGGAGCCGTGCTTACTGGCCAGGTCTCCTGACTCATTTTTTACTACCGGTCTCCAGCTTATAATTTAAAAGTGGTTAAATCTGTTGTCCATCTCCTAGGGCATGGTCAAGTGTTATCTAGTTTATGCCAGCTTTGTTGTGATTAGAGACGAAGCTTCCCCTCCTAGCGGGAAGACCTGACAAATAGGAATGTTTAAAGAAAAGAGATAATATCACAGAAAGGGAGATATTTGGTTTGCACTGGGGCAGTTCTTCATGGCAGGCTCCTGAGAAGCCTTTCTCCCTGCTCAAACCCTGTGTATTGTGATGTGGGATTCCCTTCTGTATGCTATGAATATTTTTTATTACCATTGTTTAATAAAGAAGCTATTTTGGCCTATGGCAGGGTAGAATAGAGCTAGGCAGGAAAACTAAACTGAATGTAGGGAGAAAGAAGGTAGAATCAGGCAGATGCCATGCAGCTGCTGAAGGAGAAAGACACTGTAACCTTACCGGTAGGCCACAGCCTCGTGGTGATACATAGATGAATAGAAATGGGTTAATTTAAGATATAAGAGCTAGCTAGCAGGATGCCTGAGCCATTGGCTAAATAGTGCTGTAATTAATATAGTTTCTATGTCATCATTTGGGTCTGAGCAGTCAGGAAATGAACGAGCATTCTGTTTACAGTGTTGAGAGCAACATTGGTTACTTTCAGCAGGGGGTGGCATGGGATGCCATCAGAAACATCTGTAGGTGAACTGGAAAATACGTAACCCCCAGAACATGGATGATTGTCTTCCAGGACTGTTGACTAAACCATCCAGGAAATAGGTGGCATGGTTAGCAGGAACAGGAAGACAGATGTGATGAGACAGCTCATGGACCTCACCATGCGTCAGTGGGAGTTTCTGAAATCTCTCTGCTGGTATCAAGGACCACAGAGGCAAAAGTGGAAACTAGCTGAATCCTAACCCTACAAATATAAAGCACCAACTAATGAGATGCATTAGGAAGACATGCAGAGGCCAGCGCTGACTGAGCCTAGCTCCCTAAGCAGAACTAGGTCATAGGGTGCGGGCCAGAAATCATGATGGCTGCTGCTTCTCGAACAACCAGAGGTTCCCTCCCACCCACCTGGTTCACCTGCCATGTGTCTTCTTCCTCCCCCTCTTCCTTCTCTCTCTCCTCCCCCTCCTCCCCTTGTGTTTCCTGCCCCCTTCCCTTCATTGTTCTTTCTTCTGCTCTTTACTTTTTAGAGTGTTGTTTTTTTTAAAGCCTGTATAAACTAAACTGAAGGTTCAGAGACTTCCCATGGAACTTCTGTCTCCTTATACACACAGAACCTCTCTCATCGCCAACATCCCCACCCAGTTTGGTAATTATGACATTGTTATTGCCCAGAGTCCAGAGCTAGGATTGGAGATCTCAGTGCTGTATTTGCAGGCTGAGAGCCATGTAGACAGACACGCACACATGGCCATAGCATTATTCCACAGAGTGAGGTTTATCATTTCCAGAATGGTTTGTACCCTTTCCGGGATGGCCTCTTTCACCTATTAGTGAGCATTCACTTTCCTTAGGTTTAGAATGTTTCTTCAATCTGTGGCTTGATACTTTTCTTTCCTTTATTTTAGGTTATTTCTACTTGGATTTTTAATTTTTTATACTTTATTGTTTTTAATAAGCTATACATTTCTGCCCACTCCCCTTCCATCATCGCCCCCACCCCCTATGCTCCCAATTTACTCAGGAAATCTTGTCTTTTTCTTATTTCTAGATGGATCCATGTATTTCTCTATTAGGGTCTTCTTTGTTGTCTAGGTTCTCTGAGGTTGTGGCAATCAACAGAGCACAGCTCCCAACTACACTAATTGGAGAAAAAGAGACCCTTCCCCCAGATACTTTTATCTTCTTGAAGTTTCTTTATACAGGGCCTGAGTATTTAGTCCTGACTGTCTTTGTACATACTATGTAGCTGAAACATGTGTCAAATTCAACAATCCTGTCTCATCTTCCTTAGTGCTGGGGTTATACCACCTTTTTTTCTCTAAGGTATCTTATTTTAGGAAAAAAAATGGCTCTGCTCCTTCCAGCATTCTTTTCGTTTGCCACATTTAAAAATTCAACAACCCACTCAACAAGAGAGAGCCCCTGGCTGGTGCTGGAACCCAGGCAAGTGCCTGGGCTAATGAGACCGACCATGGGTCTTGGAGAGACCCTGCATCTTCTACTGTATTAAACAAGCATAATCCCTAACTACATTCTGGGCATGTGCAGATGTTAACAATGAGGTAGCCCTCACTGCTCTCTAAAGTAACTTCTCTTTGCAACAGACTTTATAGGAAACAGACACAGACCTATTACCCAGAACAAGCAAGCAAACAAACAAGAAAACTCACAACTGATCAAAATACAGAGAACAGGTGGTACCCAGCCCCATCTGGTACATCAACAACACAATTCTTACCTGTCAGGCCCAGGGAGAATTGCAGGAGATAGAGTAGAAAGATCATAAGAGGCAGAGGAACAGGGTGTCCGCTGTGATACTGCATCTTCTAGAGATTTCAGAGAAGCTATACTCATAAGGTCTCACCAACATGGCTGCCTAAAAGAACTGAGCAAGGCTGTTCAGCCTACACAAAGAACTACGGGCAATTCCGGAGTGCTGAGAGCAGGAGAAAACAGTCTTCCCAAGGGAAAAGCATACCAACTGGTTTTCCAATACCAGGCAGTCAGCCCTGAAATCTGATCTGAGCCCTGAAATGCACGTGTGTGTGTGTGTGTGTGTGTGTGTGTGTGTGTGTGTAACATTATATGGAACAAGTTGTAGTTATATATTTTAAAGAGAGATAGGGAAACAGACAGAACACAAACACGATCAGAAAGACACACAGAGAGAAATAGACATACAAGAAAACAGAAAGACACACACACACACACACACAGAGAGAGAGAGAGAGAGAGAGAGAGAGAGAGGAGAGACAGACGGAGAGAGCGCACAATTAAAAAAAGCTGTGATGCAGACAGCAAGGGGGAGGGACATGGGAAGGGTTGGAGGGAAGAAAGGGAAGGTAGGAAATGACAGGAACACGCATCCCCTGTGCTTTGGCCTGGGTGTCCCCACTGACCTGTCTCCTAGGTTACTAGTCTGCTTTCCAGCTGGCGTGCCCTAGAACCCATCTAGTGAGTTTCTAATTTTAATTTCTGAAGTTTTCTGCGGCAGAATTTCCATTTGAATCATTCATAGTCCTAAAATTTTCTTGAACGTGTTAAGCACAGTTGACCTTGTTTGGTTTATAATGACTCTGCTGTTTATCCCTGCTAAGGTCATCCCCATGGTTTGCTAATGCACTTATTATATGTCCTAGTGGCTTCTTGACAGATGCTCAGTTGAGAGTTCTTGGTTGTGTGTAAAAACATACATGAATAATTTGCCTCTAAATATTATTATTTTCCTTCAGAGAGGTTATAAATTTTTCTTAGCCACTTTAAATCTGAGTTGAGATGGCTAGAGTTTGCTTTGTGGAGTTTGGATCATTCCTTCTTATCTTGCCTTCTAAGCAGTTCTTTCCAGAGGCCTCCCTTTGGGAGGACCTGAACTTGAGAACCCCCAAGCTCTGAAGCTGCTAGGGATTTTCTTTAGATTCCCAGCCTATGAATCAGGAAACACTTTCAAGGAATAAGCTGAGTTAAATGTCACAACTCCCTCTTTGCATTTTTCTTCTGAGAATCTTGGCTCTCATTACCCTGTTCCTCAGCAGTTCCCTAGTGTCTTTCAAAGGATTTTTCTGGTCATATTTTACCATCTTACCAGTTGTTCTTAGCAATAAATGCTAAGTCTGCGTGAGTCACTACAACACTCTCACCACCATCAAAACCTCTGTGCTTTTCAAATCGTGAGTTCTAAATATGTGGAGAATGTGTATATGCATGGTGTGTGTGTGCGCGTGTGTGTGTGTGTGTGTGTGTGTAGTGGGGAGGTGTGTGTGTGTAGTGGGGAGGTGTGTGTGTGTGTGTGTAGTGGGGAGGTGTGTGTGTGTGTGTGTGTAGTGGGGAGGTGTGTGTGTGTGTATAGTGGGGAGGTGTGTGTGTGTGTGTAGTGGGGAGGTGTGTGTGTGTAGTGGGGAGGTGTGTGTGTGTGTGTGTAGTGGGGAGGTGTGTGTGTGTGTATAGTGGGGAGGTGTGTGTGTGTGTGTAGTGGGGAGGTGTGTGTGTGTGTGTGTAGTGGGGAGGTGTGTGTGTGTGTATAGTGGGGAGGTGTGTGTGTGTGTAGTGGGGAGGTGTGTGTGTGTGTGTAGTGGGGAGGTGTGTGTGTGTGTGTAGTGGGGAGGTGTGTGTGTGTGTAGTGGGGAGGTGTGTGTGTGTGTATAGTGGGGAGGTGTGTGTGTGTAGTGGGGAGGTGTGTGTGTGTAGTGGGGAGGTGTGTGTGTGTGTATAGTGGGGAGGTGTGTGTGTGTAGTGGGGAGGTGTGTGTGTGTAGTGGGGAGGTGTGTGTGTGTGTATAGTGGGGAGGTGTGTGTGTGTGTGTAGTGGGGAGGTGTGTGTGTGTGTGTAGTGGGGAGGTGTGTGTGTGTGTAGTGGGGAGGTGTGTGTGTGTGTATAGTGGGGAGGTGTGTGTGTATAGTGGGGAGGTGTGTGTGTGTGTAGTGGGGAGGTGTGTGTGTGTGTATAGTGGGGAGGTGTGTGTGTGTGTATAGTGGGGAGGTGTGTGTGTGTGTGTAGTGGGGAGGTGTGTGTGTGTGTGTAGTGGGGAGGTGTGTGTGTGTGTAGTGGGGAGGTGTGTGTGTGTGTATAGTGGGGAGGTGTGTGTGTGTGTAGTGGGGAGGTGTGTGTGTGTGTAGTGGGGAGGTGTGTGTGTGTGTGTAGTGGGGAGGTGTGTGTGTGTGTATAGTGGGGAGGTGTGTGTGTGTGTGTAGTGGGGAGGTGTGTGTGTGTGTAGTGGGGAGGTGTGTGTGTGTGTGTAGTGGGGAGGTGTGTGTGTGTAGTGGGGAGGTGTGTGTGTGTGTAGTGGGGAGGTGTGTGTGTGTGTATAGTGGGGAGGTGTGTGTGTGTAGTGGGGAGGTGTGTGTGTGTAGTGGGGAGGTGTGTGTGTGTGTGTATAGTGGGGAGGTGTGTGTGTGTGTGTAGTGGGGAGGTGTGTGTATATGTGTGAAAGTCCAAGGACAGCTTTGGCCATCAGCCCTCACCTTCCAGCTTGTTTGAGAGACTCTTTTCATTGAGAGTCTTTTCGTTGCTGTTTGCTGCTATATACACGCTTATGCCAGCGATGAACTTCCTGTCTCTACCCCTTAACTCAGCACAGAAATGCTTCTGTATACGCTAGAGTAACAGCCATGCACTGTCATGCCCAGCTTTACGTAAAGTCTTGAGATTCAAATTCATTTCCTCATGCTGTGTAGTGAGCTTTCCCACTGGGCTATCTATCTTCCCAGCCACAGATTAGAATTTTTAAGAGGTAAATTTCCAGGAGACCAGTATACATTTTACTTGTAATGCCTTGTCCTAAATACTGCATACATATTCATAGTTACTGACAGCATTAATGATTTTTACTGGGAGTCTCTCAATGAAAAAATGAACACTAAACTCATTTTATTCAGGAGTTAAAATTCCACATAAAAATCCTATTGAAGAGTCATTGTGATAAATGAATATGGACTCAGAAAAGTGAGCCAGCTAAACCCCATAAAAGTTTTAAAGTGATGTCAGGAGAGTCAGACCCAGAGACGCTGAGAACCTCTAACTGCCTGGATTAATTCATCCTCTATGAGATAGGTGTTCGCTCTCCAGTGGCAACTTTGATCCAGTGTTCTTGTGCTGTCAGAGAGCAGAAACCTGAAGGCCTCCAAGTGCTGCTCTGATTTGGATCCAAAACCATAATGAGGTTTTGATCCCTTTCGAGAGTAAGGCCTTATCTCCAGAGGTGGTAGCAGCCATGGGAAGAAGAGGTGGTAGCAGTTACAGACGGACCACTGCTGGGAGTGTTGCTCAAACTGTTTGTCTACTTCCAACTTCCATACGTTGATTGCTTGATAGGATATTTATTTCTTCTTCATCTTTCATGAAGTATTAAGTTCCTGGGATTGCAACTTGTATAATTTTTTAGTCACTTACATTTTCTGAGTGTTTCTCCTAGGAGAACTGTAAGAAAACACCATACCGAGTAAGAACACTGGCTGTGAACACTTTGGTGCTGCTAGTATTTTATAGCTGGCCAAGCTGAGGAATATAGCGTTTGGATAATTAAGAAAGAAAAATCTCAGGGTTCCCCTGGGTGGGGAAGAGACAGAAATCTTTAATAAATAAATAAACAGAAAAAAGGAAAAAAATCTCATTTGGTGGGCTTCTCTGTGTTTCCAGTTTTCTGAGCACAGGCAGTGCTATCTGCCTCTATATTTTGAAGGTTTGTAGCATCTTAAGAGATGTTGACTTTGAGCACTGAGTCCTTATGAAGGGCATCAGGGCATTCCAGATAACAACTGGCTCAGAGATACTATGTTCCTCATTGCCAGGCAATTTCTCATGTCTATATTTTCATGATCCAAGCTGGATTCACATATGGAGACTCAGTAGAAGGGACAAGGATGAATGGCAACTGTCTAGTTTTAATTATTAATTAGTATTTATTTTATACTCAAAATTTATTTTACATAGCATTTTGAGTTTCAAAATAGATGACTTTTATAATCTTCACCATATATAAGCTACAGAAAAGCTATCATTCCTCATGTTCTTGCCAGCTCGTCTGTATTTTCACAATCCAACCAGCTCAGCCTTGGGCACTCTCACCCGTCCCTTTCCTTAAATCTCCGTCTTCTCAAGAATGCCACACAAATGCAATCAGATGGACTCATGCACGCACTGGCTTCTTCGTGGCAGCGCTGACTTCCCAGCCACAAGATAAAGTAGCTGACATTCCATGGGGAGGAAATGATAGTTCTTTTCTTTTTATTGATGAGTATTACGGCACATCAAGAGGAGCCATCATTCATCCACTCATCTGTTAAAGGACATTCGGTGGGTTCTTGTTGTTGCATGATTATGAAGAATGTTGATATCAATGTTCATGTACAGGTTTTTGTTCTGAATGGAGGTTATTTCCTTAATCCATAGGCATTGCATTGTTATGGTGTAGGGTGTATTGATTAAACCTTAACATTGTAAGCATCAGAACAGTCTTCATCGTAGCTGTCTCGGTTTGCATTCCTTTCTATTTCATACCGCAGATCAGTTTATTGCAAATTCTCTCTGGAAATTAAAATGGTGGCATTTTGTTGGTTTTGTTGCGATTTTTTTGAGTTTTTCATCGGGCAATCTTCCTTGGCCATCCCAAGGTATGTGAATGGTAGGATTTTGTTTACATTTCCCTGGCATCCAGTGACATTGGTCACCTCTTAAGTGTCTATTTAATGCTTTGCATCACTTTGGCTAGGCGATGGCATCCAATTACTTGGAAGGACATAACAGGATGGTACTGTCAGGGTTTCCATTAGTGTATTTACCACTGAGATCAATGGACTCTGGGAAGCAAATGCCATCCATCACGCCGGTGGGCCTCACCTACTCACTTGAAGGCACTGAGAAGAAACTCTGGCATTTCGTGAGGAGAAGACCCTCAGCAGGCTGCCTTGGCCTCGGCTCTTCTCTGTGTCACTGCTCTGCTGGTTTTGGAGCCGTAGCTTTGCTCATCTGCACCAGCCAATTCTTTGAATGAAGCATCTTTTTCAAGAGAAGGATCTGGTCAGTTCTGTGTGGTGGCATTTCATTTGTATTTTAATAAATAAAGCTTGCCTGAAGATCAGAGAGTAAAACAGCTCCATTGATCAGCCTTACAGACCAGACAATGTTAACACACACCTTTAATCCCAGGAGCCACACTAATTGCTGTGGAAACCGGGGTGGTGCATGCCTTTAATTCCAAGCCCTAAAGAAGATTATAAGACAAGAGGAGACAGCTCTCAGGCAAAGTCTCATTCTGAGATTCCTGGAGACAGGATCGCCATTTCTGACTAAGGTTGTGGTAAGACCCAGTAGCTAGCTGTTTTGCTTTTCAGACCTTCAGGTTAAACTCCAATTTCTCTCTCTGAGTTTTTATTAATCGTGTTTCAATTCTGTTTGTCTGGAACCCCTCACTAATATACAGATCAATTGCTCATATTTACATTCTGTGTGGTGGTGTGTGGTTATTGAATTTTCAAAAGTCTTTTTAAGACTCTAGATAAAAATTTACTTAGTTAGATATATGATTTACCCATATTATCCCCAAGATGTGGCTCATGTTAAAATTCTCTTAGGAATGTCTTTTTTTGTAAAACGTTTCCATTTTTATGAAGTCACATTTTTAGTTTTTTCTTTCATGGATCATGTTTTGGATATCATGCATATTTATTTCAAGCCGAGGACACGAAGAGCTTCTGAGTTTTGTATGTTTAAGTTCATAATTCTCTGAGCAGTGAGGTCTGCATGACATGGGGAACTGGTCCATTCTGGGCTTTGCTTTTGTATGAGTAATGATGTAAAACTATTCTGACACCATTTGCTGCAAAGATTCTGCTTGCTTTATCAGGTTGCCTTTGAATCTCAATCTAGTACGTTTGTGTGAAGTTGTGTCTGGACTTACGGTTCTGTTCCCATGATCTCTGTTTCTATCATTTCACTAACACCACAGCTTTGATTGGCACAGATTTATAATATGCTGTAGAACTGAACAGCACAGGTTTTCTTCATTCACCCTCCTTCACTGGAGATGAGTGAGGCTATAAGGTGGCTAGACCCTCCTCAGTGACATCCTTCCTCCTGTCAGGTCACACCTCCTGCACCTTCCTAAAAGACACCACCAACTAAGGAGCTAGGCACTTAATATTTTTAGATTTATTTACTTATTGTATGAAGATGAGCATGTTGCTCATATGTGTATATGTATGTATCGCATGCATAACTGTGCCCGCAGAGGTCAGAAGAGGGTGTTGGGTTCCCTGGAACTGGAATTGCTTGTGATTTGCCATGTGGGTTCTAGGAACGGAACCCTGGTTCTCTGCAAGAGCAACAAGCACTCTTAACTTCTGAGCCAGCCCTCCTGCTCCATAGGAATCAATGTTAAAATGGCAGAGTTTATGGGAGATATTTTTGCTGTAACCAAAGCATAGTGTGTCATTTTGCCTTTTAAAACAATCAATTCCATATATGTATCACCCACCAACCTTTTTCTTTTATAAAGAAGCAATACGTAGGTGCTTCTGAATCCTTACTAACAGTGTCTATACTTCTTTTTATCAGGAGTTCCAAGTTGTCACTCTGTGTTCTCCAGTCAGGGATAATTTCCCTCCTTAGAGCCACCGAGGCATTCTCAATTTCACTACAGCCATGGGTGGTGCAGATGGGAAAGCTGCCTCTTCCCTTGGCTCCATTCCTTTACTTTGTTCCAGCTTTGATAGACTACTCTGCACTAAACTTGAGTATTGCTTCTATAAAAAAATCAAACTACATTTACTTAACCTTTATCTCTCCTAGTAAATATTTATTAAACAAATCATTGAATGGTTAGTGCCTGAAAAATATTACTTATTATTGAATATAGATATTTTGTGTTCTTTCATGATCTTGCCATTTCTATGTGTGTGTGTGTGTGTGTGTGTGTGTGTGTGTGTGTGTGTGTGCTTCACACACTCCTCTTTTTACTGATATTTCATCTTGTTCCTTTTCTTCCAGGTCTGTAACTTAAGCACTTTTAGTTACAACACTGGTAACACACTGATTTTTAATATTTGAGTGAATTTCTCATTCTTTCTTATCTTTCTGTCATCCCATCGCCTACCCAGTGGCAATGTATCTGCAGCATTCATCAACAATGTGACCCTTCCTGTTTGGTAACAAAATCACAATCGATTAATGTTTACTCTCAATTTTGACTTCTTAAATTTCTGCTGAGTCCCGAGGTCTTACCTACTCCCCACACACCTCTCTTCATACTCATGCCAGGCCTCTGCTTCCCACCACCAGCTCCCCCTTAACCATGGAACATTCTCTGTGTTAGTTTAACAGGGTTACTTCACGTCTTTCTCTCTCCCTCCCTCGCCTCCCGGTCTCTGCGAATCCAACTTTAAAGGATTTCTTCTAACTAGACACAAATGACCATGATGTATGTTACGTTTATCACCATTTTGTATATTTTGATAAATCTGGTTCACAATCATTCTTGGCATAAGGAAATATGGAAAATTCGCACAACAACATTAAGATGCATAACAGGGAAATCATTAGGAAATAATGAAAGAGTCCAGCAGAAACTCAGAAGAGACCTACTGAAGTATGGAATTCTGATTTTTTCAACTGTCTCCCTCTTCTTCCTTGACTCTTCTTCCCCACTCAAAGTAAACTGCAAAATTTTTCCTAGGGCACAGTGAGTCACCTTCAGGAAGACAAAAACAATTTATTTATAGCAAGCAATTCATTTGGCCAAATAAAAGAAATGATTCCCCCATTAGATTTCGTCTGGACAATAAGTGCCCTACTTTGCTCTCTATTGCTCTGATAAACACTGTGACCAAAAACAATTTTGGAAAGAAAGGACTTTTTTGGCTTATACATCTGGAAGGCAGTCAGTCATCAAGAGAAGTCATGGCATGAACTCAAGTCAGGAACCTAAAGATAGGATTGAGCAGAGTCCATTGAAAGATGCTGCTTACTAGCTCATCTCCTTGACTTGCTCAGTTTTACTTTCTTACCAGACTCAGGACCTCTTGCCCAGGGCTCAGTATCACCCACTGCCAGCTGGGCCCTCCCACATCAATCCTTAATCGAGAAGATGCCACACAACTTCCTTACAGGCCAAGTTGAAGGAGGCATCTTCTCAATTGAGGTTCCCTTTTTCCAGATGCCTCTAGATTATGTCACTGGCAAGAAGTCAACCAGCACAACGTTGGGTGGATGGCCAGTGCTGGGAAAGAGCTACATTATGATTTTGTGTCTTAGCCCTCCTAAAGACAGCAATGATGACATTGGAAAGATGTCATTTAGGCTCTGTAAACACGTAGACACGAGACCTTCATAAGAAAAGCATCATTAGAATAACCCACGGTCACTTGAACTTGTAAAGCTAAGCGTCAGTGTACATTGAGAATAAGAAGGCAAGAGTAATTGATCTGCGTGGGTAAAAGTGATCAAATGGATGCACATTGACACCTATCTGTCCACCTCCAAGCTGTTTGAATTCACAGCTTCCTTTGAAATATCTCTGGAAGGTGCAGTTTGTTCAGAGACCACCTTCAAATAAGTATGGAGTTATGGGTGACCCCTCCTCAACCACCTTGCTTCTGGTCCTGCAGCAAATTCCAAAGACCTGAGAGGAATTCTTAGCATTTTTCTGAGTTATGAATATGTTAATTTCATTTTTAAAAAATACCCTCTACATCAGTGGTTCTCCATCTTCATAATGCTGCAACCCTTTAATACATTTCCTCATGTTCATGTTGTAGTGACCCCCCAACCATAGCATTGTTTGGTTGCTACGTTGTAACTGTAATTTTGCTGTTGTTATGAATTGTAATGTAAATATCTGATGTAGACTTGGAGGAGTGCATGGGATAAAGCGAGAGGAAGGCCCAAAAAAATGCTAGACAGCATCAAGAGAAACTGTGGAATCTAAGGTATGACAATAATACATGCATCTACTAGGACTGCCCAGGATACGAACACTGGAGAACCGACATTAATGGACTGCCCATGGATGCTTTAGCATTGCTGGTACAGAAATGATGATGATGATGATATAGACCTCTTTGAAAGGGTCTTTTAATTCCCCAAGGGGTCATAACCCCTAGATTGAGAACGGTTGCTCTACAGCTTCAGATAAACACTGTGTGCAGGATGCTGCGGCCGGGAAACCTCATGTGGAGATGAAAGTATCCCTGCGTCTTAGTGACTGTCATCCGGGTTCACATGTTAAAGAGGCAAGGTCACCTGATGCTCAGGATACTTCCTGGCTTCCAAAGTGCCCTGAGTCACCCTGCGGCTGCTGTGGAACATCACTTCCGCAGAGACAATGCAAAGACAGTGTCCTTATTTGACCCATCACTCTATGCCCTTGGGGCTTCTGTGTTATATACAACATTTTGTGTTTGAAACAATCTTTGGTTTACTACTTTCTTATGCTTATTTAAAATTCTAATTCATGTGTTAACTCTTTGGTAAACCCCATAAAGACATATTTCAGCCTACCCATTTATGTATTCTCTAAAACCTCAATACAGGGCCAAGAATTTAAGTGGGTACCTATGGGCTGTTTGTTGAGAGGGTATTTTTGCTCAGATATTTAGAGTAACTGGAACTAAATCCTAGTAATGTACTAATCATATTATCAAGCTTTCCCTCCGGTTGCATTGCCAGGAATACAATTAAGCTCATGGCCGATCCACTTCTCAGTGCTGAGAAGACAGGTTTGACCACATGAAATGATTAAAATGCTTAGTGTTCAATTAGCCTTCTTGGATTAAGTCTAGTCAAGGCACTGGCAAGTAATTTAAAGTTGCATTATGGTGAGTATTGTTGTACAAAAACCTTAGGAGAGTAATTTGAAAAGGGCATTGCTAGCTTAAAACTTAAAATATCCACAGCATCATTTTGGAACTACAAAGACCAGATAAAAGGATTATAAATATAAGAAAAGCAAGTAGTGCCAACTAGAGAACTGAAAAATGCAAGAAAACTCAAAATGAAGAATTTATTTAATCTAGCAGAAATAGGGAGAAGGTGGACAATACAAATGACTCCCAAATCTAAAGTGGCATCCATTATCATACACTTCCAACACGAAGGATGCTAGGAAACTAGGGGTGATTTTCCTGAACCATTAGATCTCAAAGACATAGCACAATAGGAAGTGTAAAAAAAACGATGGGTGTATGAGATGGGGATGAATTTCCTTCTCTGAGAACCCAAGAATGTCCATGGTGTGGAGCATCATGGGAATGTAGTCAGCACCATGCAGTGGCACAGGCGGGGGATGATGTTAGCTTGGTGGTTGTGTGTGAGTGTGTGCACTGACCAGCTATCAAGTGTCAGAAACCCGGGACTGAGCTCTGCGCACACTCAGAGGGAACTGTCCATCAGGAGAGTCCATGCCGGCCTTGGCTGCTGCCGACATGGCTCTCCACCCTTCTAACCTTCCCAGGCTGGTGCTTTGCAGAGCTTCCGAATCTTGTCTTTCCTCGTGGAGGCTGATATCTTATTTCACAGAACCAGAGAGGCTTCTAGAAGAAGGCTCAGTGGAACAAGTCCAAGCATCTAGTCCTAGGAGTCACGAGTAGTCTGGCCAGTCAGTATTTCACACAATTCCACCCTTCTGAGATGGAGTCTGAAATGTCACTCATTGGTTCTGACTCTGCCTAGTTCAGCCACAGAGTTGAAAAGCAATGCTGTACCTGCATGAGCGTCCCTCACACTTCAGTGTTTCCAGCTGTACCTGCATGAGCGTCCCTCACACTTCAGTGTTTCCAGCTGTACCTGTGTGAGCGTCCCTCACACTTCAGTGTTTCCAGCTGTACCTGCGTGAGCGTCCCTCACACTTCAGTGTTTCCAGCTGTACCTGTGTGAGCGTCCCTCACACTTCAGTGTTTCCAGCTGTACCTGTGTGAGCGTCCCTCACACTTCAGTGTTTCCAGCTGTACCTGCGTGAGCGTCCCTCACACTTCAGTGTTTCCAGCTGTACCTGTGTGAGCGTCCCTCACACTTCAGTGTTTCCAGCTGTACCTGTGTGAGCGTCCCTCACACTTCAGTGTTTCCAGCTGTACCTGCATGAGCGTCCCTCACACTTCAGTGTTTCCAGATCTTGATGCAACATACTTTCTCCTTCCCTCATCTTCATGGCCACTGTGAACCTACACCTTTGCTTTTGAGTAAATTTTCATGTGCACGTGGCTTTAAATTGTAGTGACTCCCACTACTGTGGTAGAATAATGAAAGAAAAAAGCCAGGAAGTGCAGATTCATGAAAGAAGAAATGTAAATTACCAATATATATGCAAACATGTAATTTCCATAGTAATAAATTAGATGCTAATTAAAAGACAATTTCTTTGTATAGATGAAGTTGGCAAGGATGAGAAAATACCATTCTTTGAAAAGGTTCGGACAGCAGTATGTGGGCACAAGAAAAGAAAAAAAATCAGAAATTTCAAAAATTCATGAATAGTACTGTTTATCACATAGAGAAAATTGAGAAAGCAGAAATGGTTAACAGATGACAGAGCAGTATTGCTGGAGATGTCTTCGGGGGGTTTAATGACATCAGAGGATCCCTGGCAGTTTCTTACTACCAAGACAAAGGAGGCCACAGACCACTACCCCTCCCTCATAAACACACTTACACATACCACTACCCTTCCCTCATACATGCACATACGGGACAGCCCATCCATCATACACACACATACACACACATACAGGACAGTCTAGTAGCGGCCATCATATTTTTCTGTCTTTTATATTGCATCTAACAATAAAAATATAGTACTTAAAAAAGAAAAAGATATTTCAAATCTATATCCAATAGTTTGACCTTTCATGGAATGAGCCCTCATCCCTCATGATTCTCCTGTTTGCTCTTAGATTCTTTTTGTGGATTTTGTAGTGTTGGTGGCCTTTCCAGTGGGGTCTTCTATTAGAATATTAAAATCTCCAGCTCCTTTTGATGAGCACTGATGTTATCAGTTCTTGTCTCTTCTGAGCCTAAGCACCTCAGTTTTGGTTTTGCTACTACCCACTGTCTCTCAGTCTCATTGGATTCATATTGCACTTTGAATACTTTTATCTTTTTCTTCCACACTCAGTGCCCATCCCTAGCTCTGCATGATTACAGATTTATTTGTAATACATTAAATCCTTTCCCAATATTAATACCCTTTACTCCAACAGAATGTGTGACATTTACAACCCTTTCTTTAGGAGGGGGCAGAGCCTTCACAATTGGCTTCCACAAAAGATATCTTGGCCACATTGCTGCAATTTGAAGTAAAGCTTTCACTCAAGAAGAAAGGCCATACAGTGCACATTTCTTGGTCAGTGTCATAGTTCTAGGGGAAGATGTAAGCATTTTGTGAAGTTTTAGAAGATTAAACAGAGTATCAAGTGCGTTACTGAAAAGGGTTCCTAGTTATAGGTAGAAGAATTTGCAATACCCAGCAGGAGGTGCTGCTTCTATGCATCAAATGCTGCTATATTCAAGAACCACGGCTGAGGACACAGAGATAGCAATGTCCCCCTGATGATGGTCCCACCCTCGTTAAACTGAGCAGTTTGCCCTCATCAAGGTTACAGCTCATAGAAGAGGCCTCCCTCTCAAGTCCTCAATCACACCAGGTACCACCAGGCACCGGGGGGCTCCCAGCCAAAGAGTTCCACACTGTTCTGAACAATGGCAAACATCTGAAGACTTTTCTCTCATTATTTTGATTTTAGACATTCAGCTAATCTCTCCTGGGCAAACTAAGATTATTTATATGCTAACACTCAAAGCACTTTCCCCCCAAGATGATAGACTTTCCTGTTAGGCGAGAAAACATTGGGATGCAAGATTCTATTTATGTTAAGGGGAAAGCATGTCCAGACAGATTCAAGAAAATAATGTTTGATGGTTTAAAAAAAGTATGGATAAAGGAAGTAAAGGACTGAAAGAGAAAGAAAAAGGATAAAATGTTTTTTCTTCCTAGAAATAGATCTGTATTTAAAGATGAGAAGACTACTTATGACAGATTAGCACTCCTTTTATGAGTCCATATAATGAGAAAAGACAAAGGGGGGAGATTTTCAAATTTAAGATTCGAGAACCAAACATCACATTTTTTGGTTAAAAAACACGCACAGTGCTTACTGCATAGATCAAGAGATGAAACGGTGTGCTCATCTCTGTGACATTTCACAAAGCAGTAGGTATGAAGAAGGTTTGATCAGAGGTGGGGTGCCAGCATCTTCAGTAGTATCAGTGATGCTGTTTCTATTGTTGTAGACCCAAGTTACTTTAGTATTTCTAGCTCAACAATTGCTCTCCTGGATTCTCTAGACAAAAGCTGTGTCCTTTCTTCTTGGCTTAATTGTAACTAGATCAAGACTCTTGCCTATACCTGTAGTAGTAGGAGCAGCGGGGCTGCGTCCCCGGCACCCGGCCGCCCACATGGCTAGCTCTAGCTTATGCCCCGAAATAACTACACGGAAACTGTATTCTTTTAAACACCGCTTGGCCCATTATATCTAGCCTTTTCTCGGCTAACTTTCGCACCTGGACTAGCCCATTTCTAATAATCTATGTAGCCCAAGAGCTGGCTTACCAGGAATGATCTTAACCTGTGTCTGCCTGGAGTGGGAGAATCATGGCGACTCCCTGACTCAGCTTCTTTCTCCCAGCATTCTGTTCTGTTTTCTCCTCCCACCTATGTTTTAACCTATGAGGGCCAAGCAGTTTCTTTATTGCTTAACCAATGAAATCAACAGATTGATATGACATTCCCACATCATATACCCCCCAGTTTATTCTCTCAAAATTGTGAGATGTTCTATAAATATTCATACTGACCACAAATAGACTGCTTTGTCCAACTTACTAGCAGGCTGTGGCTGAATCCAGCCAGTGGGATGGAGCAAGATCTTACGTTTTCAGACCATCCCATAGAACCTTCTCAATCTTTCTGCACTAATGGGGCCAAGAGAAAGGACTCCAAAGATTTGGAGAGGGATCAATCCACAGGAGGGACTCTTGAGTCCCATGGAGGCAAACTGGTTATAGAACATCATGTGTGCAGATTTCATAATTTAGACAGACACCAACCTATTCTGTTAGACCACTGACATGTTGGGGTTCTTGTTACTTCTTTTAGACTGCCCTGGTTGGATATGTAATTTGTGAAGAATTGCTTTTCTTTGGACTTGATTTCATCACTGCTTGCCCAAACTTGGGCAAACTACCATGCTTCTCTGTCCTTTAACTTTTTATGTAAAGGGATAATAACATTATATGCTGCACAAAATAGTAGGGGAGGAGCTCAAATGCACAGCCTTTAACCCAGCTGTGAGCATAAGTTATTGTTATTGATTCTCAAAGTAGACCCTTACTTTGAGATATCACCTACACATGGTCGGTCACTCACGAAATTGATCAAGTACAGTCAGCTGACTTGTAAAAGGAGAAACTAAACATGATATTCAGTGGCACATATGTAAAGTTTGAAGAATGAAAATGGGGGATAATGAGAGATAGGAGGAATAAAAGGTAGGGGTGCAGAGGGTAGAAGGCACTCTACAGTGTAAGCAGTTAGTGTACTGGATTGACTGTTAATACACCTGGCAGAGCAAGAAAGAAGCTGTAGCTTAGCATTCCGTGGCGTGGTCATGCATTCCGTGGCGTGGTCACACATTCTGTGGTGTGGTCACACATTCCATGATGTGGTCACGCATTCCGTGGCGTGGTCACGCATTCCGTGGCGTGGTCATGCATTCCGTGGTGTGGTCACACATTCCGACTGCCAGTTGTACACTGGCTGAAGGAACACAAAAGGTATTAAGAGTCATACCTCTGCATGATGGCAAGTGTTTCCAGAGAGCTGTCCTTAGGAGGAAGATCCACCCTGAACGTGGTAGCATCATTCCATGGACTGAGGAGAAGAAAGCCAGCTGTGCCTAAGTGCCTCTTCTCTATTTCCCAGTCAGCATCATGGGCCAAGTCACTCTTGCTGCCTCTGGACCTTGGATGCCAGGATAGACTGTACTCCTCTGTGAGCCCCCAAACCCCAGAAATTCCACAGCCTAGCAAAGCCTTCTCTTGTGATGTGTGCTACTGCACCCTGGATGTCCTTCTGTGTTAGACATAGAGCATATTGAAAACCTCAGCCACTGTTTCTATTAGCTTTGTTAACCCATACCCATTCCTCCTGTCATAAAAAAAAAACCCTAAAACCTGCTAATTGTTCTTTGCCAAACCGTAAACTTCATCCTAAGATGTCTATAAAAAAGCATTATAACTCCAGGAAACAAGTCCCTTACCAGCACACCACTGTGCATCTGGTCCCCTCTGTAGATAAGTGATTACAGGTCTCAAAGGGGCATGAGCATCTGCAGCAAGGAACGTGTGACCCTCGTGGACTCATGAGCGAAGCATCAGTGTACCCCATGTAATAGAACTGCTATTTATTCAGCACCAGTGACAGTGATGCGAAACACAAGGAATGAGCACTCTGCAGCAGGCTGGGTAGCAAGGGTCTATCAATGTTCAGGTTTCGATCCCTTTGAAGTTCCTTAGAAGAAACTGCTCAATATGTCAGCAAATACAAGGATGTGGCACTTGGCTATTTATTCATGGAACGGTCTTCACCTTCACGGAGACAGGCTTCTGCTTTTCTGCCATCTCTAAAGCACGAAGAGGCCTCTTTGTAGAGAAAGAGGCACTTTCCCACCTCAAAAACAATTTTGTGCCTATTCTGAAAAGCAAAGAAAAAAAGTAAAGGTTTTAAAAACAACGGAATGAGGTTTTCTGTGCTGTTACAATGCCCAAGGACAGCTCTGTCTCAATGCCTTTGCAATTTACATGCAATTTTATTCTGGTAGTGTCTCTATGGTCAGCAAAAGCAACAACAAAACAGAACACTACTTCTGAGCCACGGGAACCATTTAAATAGAGTCTGATGCATAATTTCAAAATTCTCCCCGTGTAACAGTACCATATATAAGTGGACTCTCAAATTGTGCATATTGATTGGATCCTGTGGCACATTGGGCGTTTATATACATTCCAGGCAGATACGTGGCCTCAACCACATACCAACCCACACAGTTGAACTGGTGTGAGGATGAGGACGATTCCGCTTCGAGTCTAAGCCATGAGCAATGCTCCAGGTTAGCAAGCAGTCTCCATCACCGGGAAGCTCCTCTGATACCAAGGCTTGGTCCTCCTCAGTGACAAAACAGGAAGAAACGCATTTCTGTGTTCTCTATATGAGTCTTGGCATCTCATGACAATAGAATGCTTTGGTCTTAGCAACACGGGTGTAGTCTGCAGCACATGGGCCAGCACTGACGGTCTGCCCCTAGGTGTTCAAAACAACTGTGCAGCTCAGGGCAGGGATACCCCTGTTCCCTGGTAGAATCCGTTCTGGTGGAGCCTTTGTTTCCTTGGGTAGGTTCTTTTGCTAAAACACATATGCATTTCTGCCGGTAATGATTCTGTGTTTTAAAGAGCCCAGTGGAAAGCGTTTTGGGGAAAGAGACAGGTGATGAGATTCGGGGTATCAGGACTGCCAACAGACTGCTTTACAGTCAAGGTTGAGCTGCCTTTACTTCCGTAAATCTGGTTCCTTGACTGCAGGCTAATGGGGTGGGACTGGCAGCTTTTCCAGGCGCCTCCTTTCATCTCGGCCACCAGTGTGCTCAGAAAGCTCATCACTGGCTCCTGTAGTCATGGGATCTCTTCACAAGGAGAATCAAAGGAGGAACTCTCACCAGTTAGGAATGCAGTTAAGACCCCGCTTCTCTTGGATTGTAATTCACACACCCTAGGGTACATCAACTGCCCCAGAAGATGGGGTTGAGTCTCCCATTTGATGTGGCATATTCAGTGCATGTGAGAAAAGAATGTCAACCGTCCATTAACACTGTCTTGTTTCTCAAAATCAAACTGACCTCACAGTTAACATCCAATTAACCCTACCAGGTGAAGTAGTGTTGTCTTTTTCTCAAGAAGGCCATGAGTGAGTCTTTCCCGGGGTTGCATGCCCCACTGGAGGTCAGCAGGCTCCCAGTTCACACTCTTGCTCTCCAATCAGCTGGTCCACACCAAAACCTCAGGGGACAGTCTCCCTGCACAATGACTCCTTCCTCACCAGTCACAGCGCAATGACTGCAGACAAGAAATCATGCAAACCCAGCGCTGCCTTCTGCCTGGGTGGACAGGAGGACCACGGTTCATGTTAGCCCGAATGGAGTCTACTGCAGGGTTCTTCAGTGTGACTTGGGCGAGCTTTGGATGGGAGAGTCTGCTGATACAAATTGCTGTATTTATGGGTCTACTTGGTGACAGCTGTACACCTGATTGTGTTTGTTCTAGATGGGTTGTTCCTCTGGCCAGCCATCGGGAATGGCATTATATATTCCTAGCAATCAGTACATTTACTTTGGATGTGAGGGTTTTTTTTTTAATCTTACCAGGATTCAAAATGTAACCCAAAGAATTTCAACTCAAGTCAGAAATAGGGTCTTCTGTGAGTCACACATAGGCAAAGAATATAGAATCTCATGTATGCTTTCACATATAATTATAAGTATTTATGTATGCATATACATGTTCACATATTACATGTACAGATGGACTCCATGATCATATATACAAACATACCCTCAAATTCCCCATTGCTTTCTCTTGGATAGTTTTGTCACGAATACAAAATCATTTTTTATCATAAAAATGTACATCAAGATGACTTATAGATAGGCTAACTTCAAGGGGATGTTAAAACCCTTTAACTTTCCCCTTGGTTCTTCAAGATATCCAAAGAATTAGAGATAATATGTCTTAGGACTGAATGCTCCAAAGTCTCACTGTCCAATTGTGGGACTCTGTTAATTACCATCCAGAGGCTTCTCTGGTGATGGCTGAATGAGATAATGATCTACAGATACAGTAATATGCCACTAGAACTCATGCTACTGTTTGTTTATGCATATGCATGTATGTGTGCATGTATCTCATGGATGTGGGTACCCACATAGGCCAGAGGAGGTAACTGGATCACCTGAAACTGGAGTTGGAGGTAGTTGTGACTGCCTAAGTGCGTGCAGGGAACTGCTGGGAACCAAACTGGCTCATAAAGAGCAGCCAGTGCTTCGATGTGTCAGCTCAGCTCTCCAGGCCTGGCCTGTAGTTTTGAATGGCAGACGTGTGCTGATTGCAGAAGTCTATGGTCATTTTCTGTCGTCCATTTGCCTAGCACCTTAGATGATGCCAAAACATCTTTCTTTTCACTATTATAAACTGATACATAGGATAGCTGTGCACCAGTGCTGAGTGAGCTCATTTAGCTTCCCCTTGCGTGGATGGGGATAGTCTCTCAGTGGACAGGAACCTGTGGGGATGACTGGAACTGTGTGTGACACAGTCTCCCTGAATGACCCTTTGCCTCTCTTAGCAAGTCCAAGAAGCAAAACTTCTTCTTCACATGGGAGAAATGAGAGTTTGCATTTCTACCAGAACGAAGGCTGGAAGAAAGGAACAGGAAATGGAAGCAGAGAAAATTATTACTACAGAGAAAAGCAAATCCTGAGTCAGTCAAAGCCCTGACTGATTGCAAAGGAACTCAACTGCGTCACCATAAAATGTTTTTTGTTTCCTCAAGAGACAAGAAGAGAGAAAGAGGGAGGAGGAGAAGTGGGGGAGGAGAAGAGAGAATGAGAATAGAAGGGGAGGGGGGATCATGTCCCACTTTACCATCCCATAGCTGGCTGTCATTAGATAGAGCCTGCCTTTTCCACACACAATGTGAGGGAGGATGTGGCCAAAGTCCCCTTGAGAAAAAGCTACAGGAAGGAGGAGAGCGAGTTCTCGAGTTTCTCATCAGTGAGCACCCAAAATAGAGTTGGCCTCCACTAATAGACGGCGACATGAATCAGCTACGCCATCCCTGGAAGCATTCTGATTAACCGAGGGTTTGTTTTATGTGAAGGTAGAACTTTTGTATCGTGACAGAGAGAAAATCAACAGCTTCCATTAGAATTTTACCAGGGGTATTATTTATTTTCCTGTAAGTGGGCATTTCAATCCACTCTAAAAAACTAACATTCACAGAATTGCAAAAACTCACATAAGCCAACAACAAAAGAAGAACCAGTCTCTCTCCAGCAGTGAAGGTGGGGCCGGGGAACACTTACAGGTGTGGGTGTGGGGTATCAAATGGGCAGAGGAGGACAGGAGCTTAGTGACTGAGTACAACCCTTATTCCTAGGAAAGATCTGCCACAATGCAGCAGATGAGGTGGATTCTTATTTCCAGCTTCGAATACATGAAGTTCAGCCAGGCTTTTGGCTTGTGAATCATTGTGCCAAGATATTCATGGATGCTTAGAAGAGTCTGAGATACCTCTGATACTTAAGGAGCACCAAGTGTACGGAGAGTGAAGCTGTGTCAGGCCTGGGACGGGAAACCACTTTCTGCTTCTGATGTTCCTGAGCCCCCATTTACTCACCACCTGAACAAAGCCACTGACAAAAAGAAATCAAAACTATCTAAGCTTATAGGGCTACTGATCTAGGACACAACCATCCTTGTGGTCCTTTCTCTTAACCTTGGTACGCTATGCTATATTTGGTAGAGAACTCAATCATTTACAGAAATGCTATTCTATATAGATATTCTACAGTAGAGCAACCGGGGACACACGGACCCAGCTGACACAATGTGGATCAGCTGCTGGAGATGGCAGAATATGCAGGCCACAGCCCGGCGAGGTGGTCACGGGTGTCACATGGCAGAACATATGTGACAGGGCTGCAATTGACAAAGAACTCTGGGAATTAGGCTCATCACCGTTTTACTGTCATAGCAGAACACCTGATACATGGTGGGGGGGGGGGGGACGATCAGCCTCATAAAGGCAAGAGCTCCGGTTGGATTTAATGATATAAAAGAACCTTTCATGTCTAACATTTGGCACTTGGCATTGATAATGTATATGAAGAGACACGCCTTGGGATTATAAAATAGAAATTTGAATTTAAAAATATATATTATGAATATGGTAGGATACAAATTAATGCAAAAATATGGTCTGCTCTCCCTGTCTCACGATGTCACGAAGCGCATCGTTTTTGCAGAATTGGGTGTGGAAGCAGAGCGAGGAAACCCTTTGGTTATGTTTCAGAAATGTTTTCACAGTATGTGTTTCTACAGTGCTGCAGCTGTACAGCTAGCACGTTAATATTTAGTACTTGAGCAAAAATAACTAAACATTAATGTAGGTAATCGGTCTAATATGTTTAGTCACGCTGCTTTGAGTAGGAAGAGCACAGCCGACAAAGTGAAAGTTTGTCAATACCTGCTACTTGATACCTTTTGAGTCAAGTGTCTGAGATAGTCCAGTAATCCCGAGGGGCAGGAATTACGCAACACCTTCATTGCTACATTTAATCAGGTAGGTGGCCTGAGGCTTTAGCTGCGAGACATACAGAAGGAAGATGGCATCAAAGAGAGATGTCTACCCTCTCTCAGGCTAACTGTGGCAAGATATCTATACCCTGATAGAATTACTTGGGACAGTGTTTGGCAGTCAGCCATTTTTCAAAGATGGTGGAGCTGCCCACACACTGAGTGACCTTGCCTGAGAAGGTCACATCCGTCTCTTCCAATGCCTCTGTCAGGAATTCTGAGCAGGTAGCTTGAAAGACGATCTTCCTGTTTTCTGTACTCACAGCTGCCACGTCATTGGCCTTCGATAGGTAAGTCATAAAGTGCAGTACGTAGGGCTGAACCACCAGAGAGAACAGAATGAACAGGAGCCCCTCCCACAGAACTCCGAGTCCGGATTGCTGGCAGAGTCACCGTCCCCATCAGAGAGTGGTCAGGACCCTGACGGTCATGAACAACCTTGCCCGCGCTGTCATCTTTAGAGCTGCAGTGCCGCGATCAGGGGAGACAACATCAGGACACGGTCCAGTTTGGGTGTGTGAAGATTATTCTGTGCTTCTCGGCCCACTTGGCAAACACTCTCTTCTCGGTGATGAAGCGGTGTCCCCCGTGGGGGGCGTGTTCGTGGAGAAGATACTCGTTACACTCGTCTTTCCCTTGCTCATAGTAATGGTAGGGGACTTTCCTATACCCTTCTGTCCTGGAAAAGAAGACAGGAGAGGGAAGGGCGCCAAGGGTGAGGCAGGCATTTACAAGAATCCATGACGTGCTCAGTAAATGCATCTACTTATAAACCCTCCTCCACGGACCCAGTTAAAAGCTATTGCAGACGAAAGCTTTTAGGAAGAAGGACCAGTTCTTAGTGCCCTAATAGATCAAATATAATCTACACATCACACTAATTGCATTCAGACACATGGCCTGCACTCCGAGTAAGGGAAGAGATGAGATGAAACAAACCTTACAAAGCCCAATGCTCTGGAACCTCCCAGTGAAGTTTGGGGTTCCTCTGTGGTTTTTAGACATAGCTGATAGAGTGCAGATGTCTAATCATGAACACTGACCCAGGGTTACGTGTTAACAGTATGATTAAATGCTCTCTGCCTTTTATTGTGCGAATGGTCGGTAGAGGAACCGTATTCTACCACCACAAGGACGCATGTGTTTGGCAATCTGATTAGACGCGATCCTGCCAGCAACCACATACTCACTTAAACTAAGAGTCTGGCAGATTAGTCACACATTAGTGAAATGAAATCCTCAGGAACTCTTGTTGAGCTGAAAGTTCCTCTGAGGCATTAGGGCATTTTCTCCTCTGAGCAAACAGAGCCGTTGGCTGACAGCTGTCCGTCAAGCCTTCAGAGGGACGAGCCGTGGAAACCTTGATCTCACAAATTAAATCACCACTGAACTCGTTCCAGATTTTCAAGCCCCGAGTCCCAGAAATGCAACTGATTTAGGGGAAAGTGTCCCTTCTGATGTGCGACATTAGACTGCCGTAGGTATTGTTTTCTTTCTATCACTCCTAAAAGTCAGAACATGATGCGCTGACAAGAACATGGCATGTTGGCAAAGAGTAATCGTCATCTGATCTATTTCTCAGATTTATGGCATTAGAATGAATTGTGATATTTTGACAAGATATCAGAATTGGAGTTGCACGGAAATAATTTCCCATGCTCTTACTTGCAATAGGTGTCATTTATCATCCCGTAGACGTGGATACTGTAACAGGCGTCCATGGCCAGGATAAAGGTAAACCAGCCCGTGCTGAGATAGGAGCCGGACTGGACCCTGGAGGAACAGAAACAGGAGAAGTGAAATGCAGGGCAATGAGGAAGCGCAGTAAGAAACAAGCCACGCCTTATCAAAAAGGTAGCACCCGGTACGGGGGAGCACTGAGAAACTTGACAATCTGTCAAGGATACACACTTATTTTGAGTTATCTCTGAATAATTTATGGGCACCCTTAACTCTTTCTACCTTAAGCCTCAAAGCTGTGCTGGGTGGAAGAGAAGCCATATGGCAAATATCCAAGTCGAATAATCCTGTTGCCTTCAGGTAAAAAATAATTTGTCTTTCCATAAGACAACAAATTAGGGGTGTATATCAGAGGATGGGTTTGCTGTAGGTTGCTTGAAGCGCTGATGAGCACTGAATGACAATGGTGTCTTGTTTACCTGGGCGCAGCACTTTCTCATCTCCTTAGCTCCTATTACGTATTTTAAGGTTGTGTTTGTGTGGGTGTGAGTACGGATGGGGATGTGGGTGTATGAGCATGTGATTGCATGCATATGTGGATGTGTGCTGATCTCCAATCTCGGCTTCTACATGTAAAGTAGGCACAGTGTGGGTCAACCTGGACTATGAAAGCATCCAAATGTTTTCTTTCCTAAGCAAACTCGCAGGCATCAGGAGACAAGCTTCTTCCTAAGACCTAGCTCTGGCCTCTTGGACCCAGTTTATGGGACACCTTTAATGTGCCAATTACTCTTATAGATGCTGTACATACAGAAGTCATGCCCAGTGTTTCCATCTTTACACTGACTGGAAGATTAGATTTACATCCCAGTTACTCTATAAAGTTTCTCGGGGAATGCTTCTGTGATAAGGGTAACGTGACTCAGGGGCTGGGAAAAGAAGTGTGAGGGTGGTGAGAGAGGACAAGGCTGTGCGAACCATAGAAGGGAAAATATTTTAGGAAGATCAAACAGCACAGGTATACCCCAAACATGGAAGTGAGCCAAGCCTGGTTTGATTAAATCATCCACAGCCCTCCCCGAACAGAGACAGGGCTCACTACAGGGGTCTGCCAAAGGCAAATGGTTCAGGATGGATCTCTGTTCCTGTCCTCAGCCAAGCTCAGCTAATTCATTCCAAAAGCTCCATTGTCTCCCTCCTGACATCTCTTCCTGCAGAGGCAAGTGGATTGCCCCAAGTTATCTGGCGGCTGTGTGGCAGTGCATCCCTCTGGATGCAGGACTGGCGGGATGTCACCCAGTTCATCCGCCAACTAACACACACCCTAGGTGTAATACACTCTAGGTGCAGCCTCCAGCCAGAGGCCAGTGTCTGTCAATGCCCAGAACCCAGGACTGTGGATCTAAATCCTTAGCATGATGCCACTCATGGGTCTGAATTAGAACCCCTCCTCCTTCCCGACTCCTGTCAACCCAGAACTATGCAACATTTCAGGAATTGCATAAAATCCCAGCATCTGCATCTCCTGGTGCATATTGTCTACATGGAGTATAGAGTTGGCCCTCTGTGTCTGTGGGATACTGGAACCTGGATCCCCCACCTATCCAAATGCTCAGGTGCTCAGACTCTGGTCTCCTCTAGGTTAATTATAACTAATATAGTCCCCCATGTTGTTGAAATAGGAGTGGCGGGTCGCTTCCAGCCACCCGGCTAGCTTTACCCGAAATAATTACACGGAAACTATATTCTTTTAAACACTGCTTGGCCCATTAGCTCTAGCCTCTTACTGGCTAGCACTTACATATTGATCTAACCCATTTCTAATATTCTGTGTAACACCACAAGCTGGCTTACCAGGAAAGATCTTAACCTGCATCTGTCTGGAGTGGGAGAATCATGGCGACTGCCTGTTCTGTCTACTCCGCCTAATTTTCTGTCCTATCAGGGCCAAGCAGTTTTCTTTATCAGTTAACCAATGAAAGCAACAGATAAAAGGCCCACCTCCATCACTATGTTATTGGAATACTGTATTATGTAAAAACGAGAAGAAATTAGTCTGATAATGATTTGTACTGATATAATTCCCTCTACACAGTGGACAGAGTATTAGGATCTACAGTTGACAGAACCCAGAAATCCAGAACCTGTGGAAACCGAAAGCCATGTGTTCCAGAGACTGAACCACAGTGAGTTGTCTATTGTTCTGTGGGATAAATTAGCAGTGATATACAAGTATGGGCTGTGTGCTCCATGAGTGGGAAGGGGTTGGACAGAGGACAGACAAACTATAGAACAAAGTTCTTATTACACAGTTTAGCCAGAAGGTGTTCTGTATTCTAGGGTCTCAGGAGCATCAAGGAAGCATTCCGTTTATTTAAGATTAGGATCAGAAGACGAGTGTTATAACTTAAATGTTTTCAGAATATTTTATATGGCCATTCTATAGGTGTACTGAATTTGCACGACCATTGTTCTTACTGGATTATATGTTCACTTTTCGTCTTGATTCTTTCAAAATTTTTAAACCTATTTTATATCCTTTCTATACTTCTTCAGGAGAAGCTCAACCAGACACAGAGATTACTAAAATCACAGCACTTGTTACAATGGGCTTCATTTGTTTGAATGCTTATATTTGTTAGACCCAAGCACAGCAATTGTTCTTATTTTGTGGAGGGGAAAGATCTTACTGTCTGTGTTGATCTGTTATGACCTGATAAGTGGAGGGACTCACATTAACACAATTGGTCACCATCCAATACAACACACCCAAAGCCTGGGTGTTAAAATCAGAACACAGTGGGGTGTAGGCTGACATAAAAACATACCTGGTCCCACAATGCACTGTGACTGTTGACTGAAACAGGGCACTAGAGACAGTTCACACGGTCTCTTGAGTCAGGGTCCTTGTTTCTAAGTGAGGGGACTGAACTCGCTCATATCTCATATCGCCAATCTTAAAATCCAGTGATTCTGGGTTGCCAGAGAGTATGTTATCATCCTCCAGCCTCAACCAGTGAGCTCTGCACCATGTTGCAAGTGTGTTGATGGCGTAATCAGCGAGCACATGAATCACATGACCAGCTGGGCTCACTGGCACTATGGGCATGAGAGCAATGTCTGTGGTATACGTGGACAGAAGGAAGAAAACAAAAAAACTTTTTATTTCATGGTGAGACTGGAGACCATGACCAAGGCTTTTTTAGAAGAGATGCTCTTTGTCTCTTTCTTGCATCTTCTATGAGCAGGTTTTGTGAAGACAGACTACCGTGGGACCAGGGCAGTGTGGAAAAGCATTAATTTCTATGAGAATAAATATAAAGAATGACAGACTGCTTCAATTAATATGAGAACCTTCCACTGTATCTCAGGATAAATGAGGAACCCAAATGATGGCCTAGTTCAGGATAAATGGGGGTCCTCTGTGCTGTATCTGGAACTTGGCAATGCATGGAAGCTGTCCTGCCCTCTTCTGGCCCAACCCAGTAATTTCTGAAATCTTGACAGTAAGCATTCAAACATGAGCCTTGGAGGAGACGCAGGACACAGGCGTCCTGGTATGGCTATTATCTGTACTTCAGGAAAAGGGGGTCAGGAGTTTTTAACTTTGGCAATTGGCCAAAGATCTTTCCACTTTACAAAATAATAAAGACTTAGAAAATCCCACATTTATGACATTCCGTTCCTTCTAGGCCTGGCCTGATTTGTTTCCAGATAGACAACCCACACTAATTAGCCCCGAAGCTTCCCCCAACATTATGTGTTGTGTTTGATTTACATGGGGGAGAGTCCCACCGCCCCTGTGCCCTGTCCTAAAAACTGGGCTTAATTAGACAGTTACATTATTTTCCCTTAACATCTCTGGTAGTTTGAGACTTGAAATGTCATGCCGTTTCCTACCTATAGTACATGCCAGGGTTTTCACAGTGCCTTCTCAAATACTCTGAGTTAATATTCCTCTAGGATGTTCAACCAGGGGACACCTCGAAAACAAGAGCCTGGGAGAATCTGAGGCCTTGGAACAGTGGCTCTCAACCTTCAGTACAGCTCCTCATATCATAACCCACAAATTATTCCATTGTTACTTTATAATTAATGTAAATATCTGATATGCAGGATATCTGCTATGGGGGTTGCCACCCACAGGTTGAGCATAACTGCCTTGGAGGAACTCACTGGTCTTTGTGGGAGCTAGCTCTGGTCATTCATATAGGGGTGCCGCTTCCAGGCCCCTGTGCTGATGCTTGCTGTAGGAGTGTAAATTGCACCTGTGTAGACTTTTTAAGGTTCAATAATGACAACTACAAGAAAGACTGTACTGGCCTACGAGGACTTGTTCACACAACTCAGTGTGCAGAGATCTGGGATTGGCATCAATTGCCTTACAAATTCTTACGTCTCTTCTGGGACACATATGATGTTGTAACCTGTCACTCACGCACACAGCACTATGGACCAGCTGGCCTTCAGCCATAGCTGTGGATGCAGCTCCCATATTTGGGGATCGATAAAAACAATTATCACCATCTACAAATAAACCATCATGTTTCCCACAGGGATGATAAGGGAACTGGAGCCCCTGGTTCAGTGCAATTGCAAAGCTGGAATTAATGCTGTGGAATAATGAGCCGTGCAGGAGGAAAGAAAGGCAGGGCTCTTCCCAGGAAGCTATCAATCACTTGTTTCCACCGGCCAGATTCTGTATCCCCCTGCCCCTTAGTAATCAAGATACTTAAACCTGGAAACCACTGAATGGACTCGCTCATCACTTAGAAAAATGGTACTGTCAACACATAGATCTAGCGCATGCTTTTAGGCATATCACTTGAAGTATTTCTCCTAGAGTTTATCACTGATAAATATATAAGCCTCTTTACCTGTCCATGTTCCCCCGTTACTTGTTATCTAGAGGTCACGGCATAAAGACACCAACTTGTTGTCTGTCAAGCTATTATTTACTTATTTTCACTAATTTCAATATTTTTGACCACGGCATCTTTCCTTGTCTGCTGCTTTGGTTTCTCTTTTCACTTTTGGAAACACACTGTGATGCTCTTTTCTCTGCTCTTTTCTTCTAGATACGACCAAGGGGGAGGAACTGAGAACTCCAACATGGCAACTCTTCAACAGAAAATTGAGTAATGTTGAATATATTAATTCACACCTGGCTTCCCAGTCATCCAACACCACTGCTTCAGTGACTTAGGGTTTAGATGGGAGACGTTTATGTTTTGGTGGGCCAAATACCTTTCTCTGGGCCAGCCACGGTGCTGTGGGCACTGAGGATGCCAGAGTTCTTTGTGTGGCAGTGGGCTGAGCAGCTCTGCTGCTTCACACCCCTTTGACACAGGCTTTCTGAAGAAAACAGAAGATTCCTGCACACACACACGCGCACACACATCATCTGGTTTAAGATAATCTCTAACTCTAAAACACTAGGTTCTCCTCAGTAAGCATTCCCAATCTACTTCACCCCTGTCCCTCTGCCACCTTTTCGATTCTGGTCAAGCATCCTACTTTGTCCCCTTTCTTCACGAGGCTATCTGAAGCCATTCGCGTTCAGTCTGAGCTTTGAACTAGGAATCATCAAATTCAGCTGGACTAGAGCTACAGAGAACGTCTTGGTCTGCAACGGGAATGTGTCAGAGGAAAGGGAGGGGGGAGTCAGGTGGAGAAGAGGGGTCGGAAGACTCTTGATGACCTGCTTTCTAATGAGATGGTTCCTCGGGGGTCTTTGACTCAAGCCTTGTGGCCTCGATTCTACTTCTTCCAGTTTCTTCCATGAACCAGTGGAAGCTGGGGGCACTCAGAGCTCACCTTTCAAAGGCATTAGAAACATTTATCAAACCTGAAAAAGCTCAAGGCTCTCCCTATAATGGAGGTATAGTGGTGAACATACTATTGGCTATCTGCTATATCTGGGAGTAAAGGGGGAATTTTTAAAAAGAATGAATATTTCATGTCTTGTTTTAACATTATTGAACCTCAGTTCTCTCATCAATAAACTACACTGACAATAAATAACAGGAACTTTCCAGATACCTTCCTAGGAAGAAAGATACCTGGCAGAATACAGATTATTTAATTAAAAATATTCTTTCTTCCATTCCTTTCAAAAGAACAGGGGGAATGAAATCATTACAGAGAGAGAACCTTGGCAAGACGAACAGCGTATTCCCATCAGTGGCAGCGAGGGACCCAAGCTAATATCGCGCGGCCATCCTTTTCCAAGCAGACCTCCGCCATCTGCAACTTGAATGACATTGTGCCTTGTTCTACAGGATCCATGACACGGCAAGGAATTTGCTGTTAACGCTCAACGTTTGTGCCCTCCATCCAGGGGTGGGGAGTTTTCTCTAGAAATCAGGCAGTGGAGTTGAACCTTCTGCAAATGGATATAAAACATTCAACTGGATAAAAACATCTTCTAGATGGTAACTTTGGTGGGGGCATGGTTTAGAGACAGCGTTTCTTTGTAGCTTTGGAGCCTGTCCTGGAACTCACTCTGTAGACCAGGCTGGCCTTGAACTCTGCCTGCCTCTGCTTCCCGAGGGCTGGGCGAAGACACTAAGTCACGGGAATGCAAGGGTAGAGAAGATGGCAGACAGGCTGTAAGTATATGAAGAAAGCAGTAGTAGGTTCAGAAGAGGACTAAGCTCCCAAGCCATCTGATGTTGCATAGTGTCCATGTGGAAGGCGAAGGCAGCCCAAAGCGTCCCCACCACAGAATCAGGGGCCTGCTGGGTAGCAGTGACGGCGGTAACTCTGTACAAATGAAGCACAGGGAAAGCTGTGTTCTCTTCTAAATGTACATTTAAAAGTAAAATGGTGCAGCTCCCAAGTATGATTTATGACTGCAGTGGAAACAGAAGATACCACTCACAAAAATTACTCTGTTCATTCGTCTCAGAAATTCAAAGTTTATTTTGTTCTTTTTACTGTTGTCTCAGTTGGAAATGCTGATTGCTAGGATCCCATTTACAGGAGGCCCTAAGACCTCAGCACAGCTGATGTCATGTTAGAAGGTTCTGGCCTTCAAGCCTAGTGTGTAGGCCGCAACACCTGCCAGAATGGGAACAAACACCTAATCCATCAAAGACCTTTTCTGTAGTTTCAGGATCAAGGGAAGTCCTTAAATGTACTAAACTTTTTGGTTCCTGCTAACTGTTCTTGCTAACCAAAGTGTGTCAACCTGGTTGTGTTTTTGTACATAAGAGACAAAGAACAGTGAGGCTTGGAGTTGCATGAATTGGGTGAGTTCTCCTTGCGGCTGACAGCCAGCAATGCCGACTTTCCTATTAAGTTTTAATAGTGTCCATGTGTTCTCTGGTAGAATTACCTTGTAGCATTCTAGAGACCCTAGCAAAATTCGCAGAGACTGAGATGTGGGGATACCGGGAACCTCAGATCACCTGGGACAATAATGTGGGGAGACAGACAGTTCCCAGGGGGTGTGCACCCTGAGATGTCCCAGGGCCCTGGGGACTTCTAATGACTCTGCTCCTGTTGATCCAGTGACTCCCAACACCCATACCCTAAAAGTCACCTGGATCCATCCCTTGGGAGGTAAGCTTGTTCGTGGAGTCTTCTGCATAGGACACTTAGGAAAAACTGGCTGTGGACCCAATTCCACTGTCTGTGATCTGTGTGGTGGCCACCTGTGGTTTCTTTATTATTGCTATTCTTTGTGTCTCTCTGTGTTTTTATAATTCTGTTGGCTGGAAGAAAGGGAGCAGTCCCGATACACCATTGAAGTGTATGTTAAAACACTTTGAAGTTTTATGGAGAAGAACAGATATAATCTCTGACTTTTGTCTGGGAAACTGGACCTTCTGTGGCATAAACTGACCCTCTATTAGAGTCGGGTGGCCCGGTGACAGGGTCTGAACCCCTAGGCAGTTCAGGCTCTTTAAAATGCCCTGACAAGAAGATACTTGGGCCACTCTGACTGATTTCCCTACATTGACCAATGACTACCACGGGGCAAGACCCACACCTTGGCTTAGGACTCGTGTCCTCTCTATGGGGACCTGAGTCCTCTTGGCCTTCCCAGGTGGCTCAGAGAAACCCAAACTTCTGCCTGATCTCTTTACACTGCTGGAGAAAGCTGGCTCTTTCCTTGTGTATGTACCAGAAGGTCCCTCAGCTCACCTGGGGGCTGGAACAGTTCCCTGTGCTGGGAGGGTAGGGGAAGAGGAAATTCTTATACCTCCCTCCCTCTCCCCCCTTCACCATGAAGAACAGCTCTGGCTACTGCATACCTGAAAGGAATTTCCCTGGGGGGGGTAAATGTAGCCCCCATTCTCCCCTGAAGGGAGGTACCTCAAGTGGGGCCCACAACCCAGGGGTCCTCACCCTTCCCCTTTCATGGTTTGTGTCTCCTTTTGAGCCAATGGTCTGCATAATTGGAAAACTTGGAACCCACCATGCCCTGAAAACCCTCAGGCTTCCATTAGCCTTCTCTAGGCTTTAACCAGCCAACCTGGGATCACTGCCAACAACTCCTAGCTACTCTCTTCATGACCAAGTAACGGGAGGGACACATGCTGGCATGGGAGTAGGAAAGTCACCCTCAACTGAAGCAAGGGATCTCCTGTATCATCCCAGGTACAGTGGATTTTCCCCTCTGCCCAACCTGAATGGTACCCTGACAATGACCAAGGGGTAAGGAAGCTCTGGACAGTTTTCACCAGGCCCTTTTAGGAGCACTGAAGGCACCTGCCAGAAAGCCAGTCTGTTTAAGGGAAGTGAGATAATACAAGAGCCACAAGAATCACCTGCTGGGTTCCTGGAGCCCCATCTGCAAGGCTTACTGGGTATTCACCCCATCGACCCGGACATGCTGGAGAGTCAGCAAGCAATCACTATTGCCTTTGCTGTGTAGCTGGCCCCAGATATTAGAAAAAAACAACTTCAGAAGAAGAGTTTGAGCCTATGAATAGGTTCCAATTATTGGTGATTTCTCAGGTTTATAGTAACCATGACTCTGTAGAAAAATGCAGAATAAAAAATGGACCTGAGCGGTAAAGGCAGCAGCACTCAGAGAGGCCGGTAAGCCAGATCCCAGAGGCAGGAGCCAGAAATACCAGGAAGAGGAGAGACTGGAGATGGACACTTACAAGCAAAAAGGGTACTGGAAAAATGAAGGCTCAGATCAGAAGAGGGAAGAAGGAGGACACACCATTCTTTGTTTGCATGACCTGGCAAGGCCGGAGCTCCATTTCACTGAGCCCCCAGGTGCCCAGAGTGAAGGGTCCAAATCTGCTACACTCGTGGCAGACACAAGAGCGTCCCATTCAGTCCCAACAGTGATTCTTAGAGGACTAACGTCTCCATGGATGGATGTCCAAGGGGCTACTGGACAGACTGCTCTCTTTCCCTGGATGACCTCCAGTACAGTGAATTCAGGACAGGGTATGGACCCCACCTTTCTTAGTTATGTCAGAGTGCCCCATCCCCTAATTAGGAGACTTATTTAAAAAAACTTTGGGCAATCATACTTTGGGGAGGCCACTGCCTATCTCACTTTGAATCCTTCTCAGGTTCCAACCTACATTCTCTTGTGACCTATCCCCTGTTGGAAGAACAACTCCTCTAACCAAGTCTAGCACTTGAAATTGATGCTCAAAGTTAAGGATAATTGCAGGATTTGGCACAGTGGAACTCTGGGGTTTGAGCTGAGAACAACCCACCAGGAATGGCTACCGGTTGAGAAGCAATTGTCATCAGTTACTAAATACCTGCTACCCCAGTAAGGGTCAAACAATATCCTATGAGCTGAGAAGTCAAACACTTGACTTGTATAAAGAGACATCAGACCTCTCATTCCCTCTACTGCAGGAGGGCACAAGTCAGGAAGGCAGCCATCGCCGGAAGAGGACAGAACTGCTGTGCTGACCCTGACTTTCCAGCCAACAAAAAGGCGAGAAAATGAATGCGTTCACCTAGCCAGAAGGTCTGTGGCATTTGACCCATGGGCGTGAGAGCAGCCATGTATGACTGGTGTGTTCCTTGGTGGTGGCTCACATCTTTAATCCCAGCACTGGGGAGCCAGAGGCAGGTGAATCTCTACAAATTCAAGGTCAGCCTGGTCTACAAGAGTTAGTTCCAGGACAGGCTCCAAAGCTACAGAGAAACCGTGTGGAAACAGATGAGTGTTGGGGCTCAAAAAACCAAAAGCAAACAAACTAAAAACAAAAGGAACTCACCAGTATGTTGTCTTTCCCTGAACTATAGTCATTTGGATCCACATTTTGCTGCATTTACACACCTCTGCATGGTAGCATAGTACACATGTCCCCTCTTGAAATGACCTCATCTATTCCTAATCCATTAACTTCCATTCAGGAAAACTGTATGACGTGTCTGGTACGTGCGGGATGCTGCATTGTCTCCGGAAATAGCAAGTTCCTCTCATCTAGTCAGGTTCACCCCAGGGAGACAGATAGGAGGACTGCTTTCAAGGTGAGAACAAAGAGGACATCCCCTGTGAGTGGCAAGGAACACTAATGGGGTGCCGATTTCTCCTCCAATGGGAAGGAAGAGCTGAGCTACCATTTAAGACCTAATTGTGAGCACCAGAGAGAAAGGGACAATGGGGATTTGTATGGCTCTCTCCAGGTGTAAAAATGATGGGTACATATTGGGGCTCTGTCCCCTATCTTATGTGGACCTCAAATCACCAACAGGGTACATTTCCATTTCATACTGCTGGCTATGAACTAGGTTCACAAGAAGCAATGATTTATTTTTCTTCCTTACTTTCTCTTTTGAAATATTAGTGATATCTTAATGTTTCGTATTGCTATTTTTTTCCCAAAGGGATGAAATTCATGGATCTTGAGAAAATATCCAGAAGAAAATTGGCAGAATTATGTTTCTTCTTCCTCATTAAATTCCTCATTAATTCAGAATTGAGAACAAGTGTAAACAACACATGAGTAAGAATAAAACTAATTGAAACTGTGCGATGATGGATGTGCTTTGTAGCGTTCAACTGTGTTATCAACTGTGCTACAAATCACAAGCAACTTCATCTCATCTCCACTCATCTCCAGCCAGGCTCCCTTGGTACATACCTGCAGGCTCTCAACCTGTACCGTTCATCGGAGAAATGGTTCGTACATAAACACTTAATTTGCTAAAGATTTTTTTTTGTCCTGATAGAAATGAAAACAGGTATTACTGCTACTTTAAGGATAGGTATCCTCTGAAATATCTTTCTGGGCCTGCAAACATGTTTTTTTTTTTAATCACCTTTGTCTCTTCCAAAGCAATGTGGCTTCAGAGTCGATCAGTAAGATAGGTCAGAGGGGAAAGGTGTTTGCCACACAAGCCTAAGGAACCAAGTTCGATCCCCAGAACCACCATAAAGGCACAAGGTCATCCTATGACTTCTGCACGCGCACCATGATACACAAGCCCCACCCATCCGAACAAACAATACATTATTTTAAAAATGAAGATTGACAGGGATAGTCTCAAGGTTTGGTTTAGGTGCAAAATATCTCATGCATACTCATGTGTTTGAATTTTTGGTTCCCAGACGGCTTGGAGCTGTTTGGTGTACTTGTGGAGCCTTTGGAGCAAGGTCCTTGCTGGGGGTATGGATCTCTGGGGTACTAGCCTCGACTGTCCATAGCCTGGCTTCACTTCGTCTCCCATCTCTGCTTTCTGGTACCATGAGACATTAGCAAGAAGCAGTCTCAAGCTCCTCCATGGCTACTGCCGTGTCTTCTCTGTCACGGACTGTATCCCCTCAAACCCCACCCTTCAGTTGCTTCTTGTCAGGAGTCTGGTCCTCGTTATGAGAAAAGCAGTTAAAACTGGGTCTTCCTCACTAACTGCAAGTCACAAGGGTTGTGTCAGAGTTGTAAGTGTGCAGCTGTGTTTGTGACTTCATTCTACATGCTTTAGAATTTCAGCCTTGGTTGTGCGCAAACAACTGTCTTAAGAATTCACACATCAATTGCAGAAGAAAGGAAGGCAAATCCTCACATAAAGATCAAGTTCCCACAGCCACTCTTCTCCCTAGACCAGATTTCCTTCCCAGCCGTCTGATTTTATAGCTTTTAAATAAATCCCCATCTTTGGCTTGAGTCAATTGAAGCAAATGTATGAACAACTAAGGCTGGCTTGCTTGACCTCTGAGATCTTTTCTAATGCCAAGGAGCGCATCAAACACTTCAGGACTGACAAGGGACTTCTCTCCCAACAAACCTGTAGCTTATTGGCAGGCGCTCTTTGATCTGATCCTACTTTTATGCCTGGACTTAAAAACATCATGGCTCTTCTCTAACTTACCCTTCAACTTATCTCAAAATCACAGGGGCTTCGGTGTTCTGAATGCTAATCACCTTCCTCTGCCCCAGACACAGGCTTCTTCTCTCCGCTAACCTGATGAGGTAATTAGCACATGGGCCTGACTTTCCCTTCTAGCTCTCCTCTCAGAGAGTCCTCATCAATATATGTTTTCCTGGATGACTTTTAAAAAGTAGAAGGGAAGACTGTAATCATGTCAGCGTGTATCTAAAGAGATCAACGTGTCTCTCCTGCCGCTTCCCTTCTCCTGGCTTCCTGTCAGAACCAGAACCAGAGCCTGAGTTCACCAAGCTTTTCCTTTGGGTTACAAGGAAGAATCAGACTTGATTCTGCTTCCCAAGCTCTAGCTTCCTTTCAAGATGAAAACTTACATTTAAAAATAACTTTTATCCTTGGACTTCCCACAGGACAGGGAACCCTGATTGCTTTTCGGGCTGGGGGGGGGACTTAATTGGGGGAAGGGGAGGTAATTGGGAGGCAGTGGCGGGGAAGAGACAGAAATCTTTAATAAATAAATAAATTTTAAAAAACCCACAGATTTGTTACAGAACATATTAAATATCTATTGTTGTGTACACATAAAAAAATAAAAAATAAAAATAACTTTTACTAAAACTTTAAACAAGGATTTAAGGGAATGAAGCAGGGTATTTGACTCCAGAGGAGGGGGCAGGGCTAGAAGTCTCATTCCCAATGCTTGATTGACACTCCTGAGCTCCTCCTTGAACTCAAGCTAGACTCAAAGTGATAAGCCAACACAGGAAGGAAATTCAAAAAGACCAAGCAGGCTCACTCTTTCTCTACTTCCAACAGGTTAAAATTCCAGCCACTTCTTTCTGAACCAAAGCCGAAGGCCTGTCACTTTCCTGGACTATAAGCATGACTTGGGAGCAACACAAAGTAAGTTATTTGAAAGTCATATTTTTTAATAGCAAATGTTAAGCTGTCCCCCCATTTCCTTCTTTTTAAAAATGTTTTAGGCGTTCACTAAAGGAAGGGAATTTGCTCCGAAGTTGTTAGAGGAACAAGGGACTCCAGGGAATTTGGGCATTTAGAATTTGTGTCTCTGATGCGGCCCCCATGCCTGACACTAGTGTTCATGAATAACTTCCTTCCAAACATTGAGTGTCATTAGCATCCTAAAGCAATGCTATATGGTCCAGGGTTCTTGCTCAAGGAACCAATGTAGGCGGAGGCTACCTGTTCATTTCCTGACTGCTCAGACCCCAATAATCACACGGAAACTGTATTAATTACAATACTGTTTGGCCAGTGATTCGTGCATATTTCTAGCTAGCTCTTACATCTTGAATTAATCTATTTCTATGACTCTATGTATCAGCATGAGGGTGTGGTTTACTGGTAAGGATCCTGTGTCTGTCTCCTTCAGAAGCTTCATGGTATCTCCCTGACTCTGCCTATTCTTTCTCTATTTCCTGCTTGGCTTTACTCTGCTCAGCCACTGGCCAAAACAGCTTCATTCATTAACCAATAAAAGCAACACTTATATAGAAGGACATCCCACATCAAACCAGGAGCCTGCCTGAATTTAGACAAAGTTAATAGACTTGACTCACTAAGCTACTTGAGTTGGGCACAGTGTTATCTACCCATAATCCCAACCATCCAGACGTGGAAGCAGAGTACAAGGGGTTCAAAGGTAGCTTTTCCTACATAGTGACTCCAGACCAGCCTGGACTGCATGACACTCTGTCTCAAAACACAAGCAAGCAAATAAGAAGAAAGAAAACACAGCCACTTGTGCACTATGTCAGACCATAACAACCTAGGGGATTTCCTTCTCTTAAGTGTTCCACACTTTTTCCTGTTCTTGAGATGCCTGTTGGGGGTCTTTTCAGTGTTCTGGTTGGGGTGGGTTCCATGTTGGATGGCCTTCTCTGGTGGTGTGGGGGAAGGGATGGAGGTGACAGCCTGCCTTAGTGTTTGCTAACAAGCTCAGCCACTGTGTGTGCTGTATGTTTGGTACCTAAAGTAAAACTATCCTGGAAGGTGGCAAAAGACTGCTTTACTATGACACAAAGGACACCCAGAGGAGTAACTTGCTTCAATACTTGAGACATCAAGCCACTATTTTCCTGAGTCAAGCACTTGATGTTTGGGCAGGATAGGCAGTGAACACACCCTAAACCAAGTATCCTGTAGGCAGTCACTCCTTATGGCAAATCTATTTTAAATGAAGGAGCAAGAATAAGCTTGAATTTTTTGATCTCTGGTCAAGATAGAGTGGAACACCCTCTGTGGGCCATTTTACTGTCCAAAACACCAGGTAACCACACCCTAGGTGAGGGTGCATAGCCTCACCTGTTGTCAACAACTTTGAAAGAGCAAAAGTAAGCTCAAACTCTCTGACCTCCAGTCAAGGTAGATCAGGCTCACATCCGGGTACCTCCATATTCTTCCCTTGTCGACACTGGGTTTGGATATACAGTGTGGGAGTTCCATGAGTAGACAGCCAACGTTTGCATCTCAAGCAGCTCCTTGCGGGTAAAGGGTGTGTTCTACGCTGTTCTGTTTCCTTAGCACCATCCCAGGACGCCCTGCTGTGCCTGTGTTCTAGGTCCTTCGTGGTACTTTGGCTACTCTTGATCAGGAAAAGCACCACACATGGGATCCCCAAGATACATGGACAGTGGAATGAGGGGAATCACTGCGTCTCTCCTCCTCTGGCTAAGTCATTAGATGCTGGAATGTGTCCCTGCTGAACATTTCTTACTCTGTGATGTGGCAGGAGATGGTATTACAGTAGAGGTGTGTCCTGGAGGAGTCTAAATGTTGTGTTGTGGACAGGGTATGCCTCTGGTCATGCCCTCAGACTGAAGGGAAACTACACATTTAGAGGTGAAATGCCGGGCACAAAACCCTGTGTGCTGAAGGTTGTTTCTCCCACTCACTATGGGCCAGATGGGGCGAACAAGCGGTGACACCAATCAATGTGGGTTTGGACAGCTTCCTCCTCCACAGCACAGACACTTCTGTTCCTGCAGCTGAATATTCCAGCGCGCTCCATGCTATTCTGATCCTGAAAACTCCTTCCCTAATGAGAAACCAAAGTTAGAGGTCGCCAGCCCACACTGTCCCACACAGTGCTCACTTCCCAGTGGGCTTCACTCCGCTAGCCCTCTGTGCCCCAAGCCCCTAACCTGTAGCTGATGGAGCCCTAGACTTTACCTCCCAGACACAGCCTACATCTCCCTAGGGACCCTGTCACCGTGACCTTTACTTAGTCCCAATTGCCACTTCCCACCACTGCTACTAAATCAGAGCTAAGTCACAGTTTACTGTCCTGGGACAGAGTCTGAGTGTTCAAACTTTTGAAAATATTCTCACAACAAAAAGCACCTTCTTTGGGGAAGGAGGTGTGAGGCACAGCAGCCAAGGCCTTATGGAGGCCTCGTTAGTCATTACACTTCCCCTAGACAGCTCTGTGCAGTCTTGATATGCTCTATAAAAATCGAAAAAGTGAGGCAGGCCCAATAGCTTAGTCAGACCTGAATTTAGTCCCCATAATCCATGTAAGCAGAAAGCTGGTGTAGTATATGCCTATAATACCAGTTCTGGGGAGGCAGAGGCAGGCAAATCCCTGCAGCCTGCTGGTTAGCCAGCCTTGCCAACTTCCAGGCCAATGAGAAAACTTGTCCCCACAAAATAAAAACAGATGAAAGGTAGAGTTCACCTGAGGAGCAACACTTGAGATTGTCCTCTGGTTTATGCATGCGCGCGCACACACACACGCATGCACACACACGTCACAAAATGCAAAGGGAGAATGAAGTGAGACTGTGCTAGGAATGAAGGACAATAAAGCACCTTTCTGAGGAAACAGAAGCTTTCTGACTGCTCCAGCCAATGCTTGTCCACAGTCACGGGGACTATTGGGGAAACAGCCTCCACGTATTTCCAGGTGAGGAGTTGAAACTGAGAAACTACACGCTGTGTTAGACACAAAATCAATACGGTGTGATTCAGCCTCGACAGCATGTCTCAGTGCTCTCCTGAATCAAGTCTTTCAAGACAGAACACAACAAGAAAATAAAATTCTTCTCTGATCAAGGTAAAGAAATGATTTTTAGTTTTGCAATCATCAAGAAACTCAAAAGAACTCTGAGGTGGTTAAAGAACTGAAGCCATGCAAAACTTAAATTCTTTCATGTGAGGCTATAATATGAAATTAATTTTTTCTACTTGGTACACATTGAAAAGAGATCAGTGTTTAATAAATATGATAAACATAGGTTTAGGTCTTTTAAGCAGAGGGATTGGTGGTTGGATATATGGGGAGTGGATGCGTGGATGTGTGGGTGTATAGATAGATGTGTTGAGTGGGTGGATGAATGGATGGATGGGTGGGTAGATAAGTGTGTGTATGAATTAATGGGTGGATAAGTGGGTGGGTAGATGGATGGGTAGAAGAGTATGTGGAGGGGTGGATGGGTGGGCAAATGTGTGAGTGGATGGATGGACGAATGGATGGATAGGTGGGTAGATAAGTGTGTGTATGGATAGATGGGTGTGTAAATGGATGAGTGGATAAATGGATGGATGATTACATGGGTGGGTATATGAGTGTATAGATGAATGGATGGGTGGGTAGGTAGGTGGGTGGGTGGACAGACAGATGGACGGATGGATGGGTGGGTGGGTGGGTAGGTAGGTGGGTGGGTGGACAGACAGACAGATGGACGGACGGACGGATGGGTGGGTGGGTAGATGGATGGATGGGTGTGGAAGTGGGGGTGGGAGAGGATAGATGGAGGGAAAGAGTAGATGTATAGATGGGTGGATAACTAAATAGGTGGGTATGTAGGAGGGTGGATGGATGGATGGGTGTGTGTACGTGTGTTTGGAAGGTGGGGTAGAGGATCGGGATGGATGGATGGGCGGGTGGTGGGATGGCTGGATAGAGTGAGATGAATTAGTTCCACAGAGAGAGGCTTGAGGTCAAGTAGCCAGAAGAAAAGAGAGCTGAAAACTTGATTTCTTAGGTGACTGATTACAGGGGCTGCACAGGAGGATGACAGAATGTGGAGTCCTGGTTTGAATTGTGTTCTTGGAATATCCCTGTGTATCTTTAGACACAGCAGAGACTGTTACAACATCAACGAGACTATACCAGCGTCTTATTTTTGGCATCCATCACACTATAGTGAGTAACTGGAGGCTATGGACTCCCAACAGCATTTTCTTGTTGTCTGGAAAGAAACACACCTAGTATTTGGCCAGAGAATTGCTTTGTATGCAGCTTGCATTTCAGACACAGGTGTGTTATCCTTAATTTAAGTCTTCCCAGGATAGGCAGAAATAAAGAAACACTTTAATAACTTGCTCCTTGTGATCCCTTTGAATCCAAATATGTTGGTGTTCACATTTACATATCATAAAATGTCAAGGTCATTATTATTCCTTGTTGAATGATGGAATAAGAAGAAATACAAGTTTGTGTATAAAAAAATAAAGTTTGTGTTAAGATACCCAACTAAAATGAATAAAACTCACATATTACTGCCTACATGCACATAACAAACACACACGTGTGTGTGTGCACGCGCATTATGCTCACCTGAAAATAAAGGTTTATTTTTCTTAATATCATCTACACTACTCACTTCAGAAGCACAGAAACACACACCTGAATTTATTTAACCGGCACTTAATAAACACCCAGTACATAACAAGGTGCCGGGGTACAGGTAGGTGACGTGATTTTCAGCTTGAAGCGACTCCTTCAGTAGGAAAGGAAGCACATGGGCACTGTTGCGTGCTTGCGTGCCTGGACCCTTGAAGATCTCTAGGTAGTAGTTTACCTGCAATAAAGCTTCTATGACTTAGGGAAGAATTATTTTCAGAAGTTCTATGAACACCCCAACCCTCCCCACAAAGGCCAGAAAGGTTCAATGTTCTTGCAACAGCGATTCAAAGAAAGTGTTTTAAAGACAATCAATACTCTTGGAATGTGAGAGCCCACAGTTCCCCTGCCTCCATTGTTCCTTCACACTTGGTGCCTCACTTGCCCTCCAGCATTGGAGACTGTGCACCCCTGGAGCAGCCGACTTCCCCTGCCGGGGTCACTAGCTCTTTCCTCTTCCCTGACTCTCGTGTTCCTTGTTCTTAAGTAAACTTGAGTGACAAGAGCAGGAGCTACTGCTCCTGAGGAGAGTGGGGTGGGCTGTGTGTACCTTTAACCCTTTAGAGCTGTGGACAGCTGAGCTGACCCATAGCGAGGGAAAGTGGAGGTGCTTGGAGCCTCATAAGGAAGAAGGTAAAGCTAACTGGAGGATTTAACACACGCTCACTGACAACCACTTAGTGTGGTGTTGAGGTCATGGCTCCCTTGGCTACTTTATACAAACGGTTCACACTTAGAGAATGAAACCCCGCAACCACTGCCACGTGCCACAAGCTGTTTCTGAACCCACGACAAAATAAGACATTTCCACCACATCTTCCCAACCCAGCATCCAAGAGATACAGGGCGAAACAATGAAAATACAATCCCAGTATCTCACAGATTCAGCAACCCCCAATATCTACTGATACGGCAGGCATTAGACTGGAAGGTCCCCCTCCATGGGTGGGTGGCTCCACGCCAGGCAGGCATGGCTGACTTCACACAAGGAAGGCTGTAAGCATAACACTTCCTAAGTGCCTGAGGTAGGACTCCAAGTCGATGGCATGCTGATAGGTGTCACACAAGGAGGAGAAACAGGCAGTGTCAAGAAATAAGTTTAACAAAGGTGAATTTGACAGATGGGCTTCCTGGTATATCTATATATGCCGATGAACAAGTGGATGATGAAGAAAACACACTCCATGGCACTTCCTTCTGCTGCCAGGTCAGGGAATTTACCCTTTATTCCCAGGGTTTTCACAGAGCAGCCTTGGAAGAGGGCAGACTGTTCTGTTACCATCTTTCTTTGTTATTCTGAATATTTTAGTAAATGAAATTATAATATAAAGGGTGGGTAAGGTGGCTCTGTAGGTAAAGTACTCGGTGCCAAGTGTGACAACTTAAGTTTAATCCCTGGACCCCACATAGCAAAAGGAGAAAGCAGACTTGAGCAAGTTCTCCTACGACCTCCACACACTCATAATGATGTGCTCGCACACACCCAGACACACCGACACCCACATCCTGCACAAGCATACAAAATGACTAAATAACTAAGATGTGAAACATTTTCACAATGAGAAGAAATCAGACATGTCCAACTCACGGTCCATGGCCAATGTTGCTGAGGCCAGCTATGAACATGGCCCAACATGAAACTGTAAAGCATCTTTACAAATGATGCGGTATTTCCTGTGTAACGTGTTCTCTTTCTAGAATTTAACTGAGCATGCACCTTGTAGATGACCATATCACAGTATCTGAAGGTTGTGCATGACTGACAACTGAAATATCTGTTTAGAAACAGATCAAGAAGAGTCAGGAGAGTTGGCTCCGCCATGGAGAGCACTGGCTGATCTGGCAGAGGACTTGGGTTTGATTTCCAGCACCCATAGTCTTCACCTTTCTGTAATCCCGGTACTGAGGAATCTGATATCTTCTATTGGCTTCCACAGGCAACACATATGCATATCCACAGACATACAAATAAAACAGCCACACAGAAATAGATGAATAGCATTAAAGTAGTATATAAGAATTTAAAAATTATTAGAACAAGACAGTTGGATAAAATGGTTGCATGCAAAAATATTTCTAAAACATTTTTACACAAAAATTGAATAAATACACTACAGCTTCCGTGGTGGTGGTGGGGTGTGTGTGTGGTTTTCACTTTGTTTGGTTTGTTTTTCTTTTGAATCTTCTTTTGTTTTAGGGGAAGGTTACAAGGGTGGAGGGCGGAAATGAAGGGACAAGAAGATGGAGGGATCGGGATGCATGATGTGAAATCCACAAAGAATCAATAAGGAAAAATGACATGAGTGTAAAGCATAACTCCCACTTCTAAGAATTTATTCTGAGCCAAATAAGAGCGACCAGGCCCTGGGAGCACAGGGTCAGGTTCCCACAAATAACAAGTTCCAGGAGAGAAGTGGTTTCATGAACTGTGATAATCAAGTGTTAAAAGGAAGCCAAAAATTAAACCATTAGCTGCATGAGTTGTTGAGAACGGTGGGTGGGCAGGTTACAGCAAAGTGGAGAAGTGTCTGTTTAGGTTTCAAATGCTAACTGTATTAACTCTGGCGTTGATGGAAGCCAGCGGTCTGGTAATACACCCCAAAGATTTTACTTTATAGTTGAAAGGATGGTGGTAGATGAGACAAAAAGATCGGCAACCAACAACTGTTAAAATGATTAATACTGGCTAAAATAATTCAAATCCCAGAACTGCAACATTCTGACTCTCCACAATCTCGAAGTTCCCAGTCAATCAGCTTTGTAGGACCTTTAACATAGGTATGGTTTCTCCTGGAAACCTCAGTTCATAATAGTTTTATACAAAAATAACAGAAAATACAATGAGCCTAAACAACCCTACATTACATGTAAGCAGAAGTACAAAAGATACCAAATAGCTGATCTGGATAGATTTGTTGGACTTTCAAGGTATGAAGAGTGGAAAGAATGAGGGCTGCAGATGTGCAGGCCCCCCTCTCCCCCAGTATCACATGGATTCAGGATGAGACCAGTTTAAGAGTGTTTGCCTAGTATACATTAACACTCTGGGTTCAATCCCAGCTTTGCATAGACAGGTATGGTGGCACATTCCTGTCACACCTGCACGTGGAAGTGGCCAGAGTTCAAGATCATGGGAATCATAGCCACGTACTGAGTGTAGGCTGTCCTCACTGGAGGCCATCCTGTGCTACATGAGACATAGACTTGAAGAAAAAAGAATATTTGCCAAGAGAAAAGCATTGGCAATATGGGAGAAAATGCTGGTACTGCATACGATTTGAAAAGAAATGATTTTAATGAAGAGGTAATCGGTCTTAGCGTATTGAAAGGGACCCATGATGGAGGACAGTGAGCATCTCATTCTCTTCACGAATGCTCTTAGCAGGTTCTCTCCTGACACTTATATCAGGTATCAAATGTCCTCACCAAAGAAACCCGCCTGGTCTCAATCTGACTTCATCTGCTACATGGACAAGACTTTTCAAGGCTGGGAGATGAAATGCAAGGCCTCAATCACTTACCTTGTAAGTGCAGGGTCTGGATTTGATTTCCAGAACAGATGTTTAAAAAGCCAGACAAGTTGGGTGGTGTACACATGTAATCCCAGTGAAGATAAGATAGGAGACATTCAGCAGGGATCATGGGGTCTCCTTGATCAGCTAGTCTAGCCTGTACAGCTAAGTTCTGGACCAATGCGACACCCTGTCTTAATAAAGAGGTGGCATGTGCCTGAGGAATAACACCTGATGTTGTCCTCTGGCCTCCACTTGTGTGTGTAAATGTACCATCCTCCTCCTCCAGACTCTGGGAGACTCATCTGTTCAGCTCATCTGTGTATTCTCTGGATCTGGAGGGATCCCTGTCACCCAATAAATATTTGTTGAGTAGATGTGTTCTTGTTAGGTGCATCTATTTCCTCTAAGTATTTCCTAAACATGTCAGACACTATGACTTGCTTGTCTTACATGCGGCTGCTCTCCTTCCCAGGGCATTTTCACGCCTCGGGCCCTGTACTTAGAGATGCCTCCCTTGTCTTGGGCTGGACTTGGTGTTTTGTAAGGAAGTGGTACTTTATAGGAAGCAAGGGCCTCACAGCTTTGGCTCAAATGCTGTGTTTTATTCAGAGTCCATCCCTGGCTTGTGGAGACTGTCCCTTGCTTGGCTCATCTCCATGTATTGAGAAGAGTCCTTGCCCATAAGCAAGCCGGCTGCGGGGACAATGAGACCAATGTTACATGGTTGGTTTGAGGCTCTCACGGGATTGTACTGTCTACAAAATTGCTGGCTCAGAAGCAGAGACATGAGATAAGCTCGGCAGCCTTCACCTGCACAGAGACCTGTTGGAGGACATTCTCAGTCCAGGAGAACAGACGCTCTAGTCTTCCCTGGTTCCTAGTACAAGAGCTAAGCCTGGAGATCTCTAGGGTTCTCCGTACCACAGAGTTGATAAACTAGAAAGAAGCCCAAGAGGCTCGAACTCACAGTTGGCAGCTGAAGCTCTGGAAGAGGCCTTGCAACCTCAGTAGGGTTGATTGGATTGAATGATGGGATATTCTGCTTGTACCAGAGAACTGGCAGTTTTGTGGGAGAAACATCATACATTTGGTGTCAGGAAACATGTTGTAGTTTCAGAGATAACAAACTTTTTCCCGTAGATGTCTCTCAGTAACCTGTTACCTGGAGCAAGCCCCTCTTTCAACTGTCCACAAAACAAGGGGATGGCAGCATTAGGCCCTGATCATAACTGGGACTTTGCTCAACAAATTAATCTCTAGTTCAGAGGGTAGAGGAAAAAAGGTGCCATCTGAAATTCCTAGCTAAAACATGGATTGTCTGCGGAGGGAAAGAGAAAGTCCTGGGTAGTTAGTTACTGTAATGAGCAGTTAGAGGAAGACAATGTCTCATTAGAATACACCAGAAGCTCACTAAAACATGGCCTGCCTAAGGATCCCAAGGTGAGATCGACCTTGGGAACACGGCTGTAAGACAGACCGAATAAGGCGAGTCACAAATCGAGGTCACTAAGACGGATGACAAAAATGTCAGGGAAATACATTAATGCATTAATTCTCATGCTAATTATTTTGACTGACATGGAGAGATTCTTCCAAACGCCAGTGAGTTTTAAGTAAGGAGAATGACGCTGTGCAGCGTGCCAGGTGGTTCACACCAGGCCGCAGGTAACAGGTGGTTCAGAAAAGGATGTGTTAGTCTTTCTTTGGGCATGTTGCAGGAAGTGTTAGGCAGACTGTGGTATTTCTGGATATTTAAGTGTGCACAGGAGCTTGCCCATTGTGTAAAGGAAAATAGATTATTCCCAGCAGAAAGAGATGCTGAGTGACAAAGACAGATCCTGGGACAGACAAACCAGAAAAGGCACCACTTAGGTAGAGGAGAAATTCACAGGACAGTGTGTTGGTCCCAAACCCATCTGTAAAAAGCATGAGGAATTAAATTCTGGTAAATTAAGAGCACAAGGAGTCTCAGCAAGGACCACCTAGCGTGAAGGACTGGGATGCAGAAACTGAAGATTCTGAAATGCTAGAGGCAAGCCTGTGGGGTATCTTCTTGATTAACTATTAATATGGGAAGGCCCAGCCCATTGTGGGAGGTGCCAACCCTGAGCAGGTGACCCTGGGATGTAACACCCCATCATCCATGACCTCTGCTTCAGTTCCTGCCTCCAGGTTCCTGCCTTGTCTTTTCTAAGTGATAGAGGGCATGTTCCCTGAGAGTTAAGAGATGGACCAGACCTTGGCTACCCGAGCTGCTTTTGGTCATGGTGTTTTATCAGAGAAATAGGAGCCTTGCTAAGACACTTGACTGTCCATGTCCCCTTTGACTTGTGCCCAGCATCACACCTGCTATGTTCCACACACACGGAGGACAGTGTGCTCCTATGTCCTTCCAAACTGACACCCCTCTCCAGACCCTCTGGCAGACTCGATCCTTACTTTAGATTTGGGATTTGTCATTTTTTTTAGAGGTCTAATATCACTATCCACAAATGAATTCACAACCAATAGGTTATCTGGCTTTTGCAGGTTTTCATCTTTTTCCAAATGGCATCCTCTCCTACTGCTCCCAGGATCTGTCTTCTTCACTCCACGTCATGACTTGCGAGATTCATCTCTGTTGGCTAGCCATTGCACTCTCCCGTTCTTGTTCCCCTCAACCCTAGCAGAAGCTGCACATGAATGCAGATCAATGTCTTTTCCCATTCTTTTATACAGTATTTGAGAGGTCTCCACGTCTTTTTGCTCTTGTAAATAGCACCGCTATGAACATGCACACACCTGTGCAAGCCTCCTCTCGAGAGAGGTCTAGGAGCAGAAGCATCAAGTAGACAGGTGAGGTAGTTGTTTCTGAGAGGTGGGGACCAGTGTGTACTCTGATGAGCAGCGTGTGCCAACTCCTGCTGCTCTCCGTTCAGGCAGATGTGTCAGTTTCAGGTTTGGGACTTTTTGCCAGTCTGCTGGGGATAAAATGATCCTTCATTTTGGTTTGATTTTGCATTGGCAATGCAAATGAGGTTGAGATTCTTCTACATGCTTATTAGCTATTCTCTCTCTTCTCCAGAATGCCTGTTCAGCTTATTTTTTTTTTAATGGATTGTTAGTCCTTTCCTTATTAACAGTCGTTAACAGGAGTGTTTTATGCTATCTCCATTTCTGTGTATTATACATATCTTCTCTCACTCTCACTTTGTCTTTTTAAAAACTTTTTTCTCTGAAGTTATACATTTTAACTGAGATTTAGTCAATTAATCAAATTGATTAAATAAAATTAAAAATCAAGACATTGTTACTAACAACTAAAAGCAAGCATATGTAGCAACATATTCATTTACAGTTCTTGCAGAGGAGTTTGTTTTTCAGAAATGCATCTATAATCTGATACTGAATTAAAGATTTTTAAAACTATATTGTTTTTAACTGGCATGTAATCACTGTCCAAATCAGTGTACGATACATTTTCCATAAATACATATACATCATATACGCCGTCTTTTATTTTAAGCGTGTTGCCTTCTGCTTTTCTTCCAACTCAAATTCTACTTTAGTTACTTCCTGTAGCCAACAATTCACAAGCAAAATGGAATCTCAGGTTCACTCTGCAGAGACCTCAAGTTCACTGTTGGGTCTTCCCTCCTTTCTGGTCCTCAAGTTCATCTACTCAGATGTGTTTTCTCATTCACCCTTAGATGTCATGACTTCTTTCTGTATGTACTCAGCCTTGCCTGTACACACACACACACACACACACACACACGCCTGTGAGTGCTTCCTCCTCTTGAACTCTTTTCCACTCCTGCCTCCCCCACTGAAGGGTTCACTCCCCTTATCTATCCATCTGGCCTTGGTGAGTCTTTCCCTGACATCTTGTTCCCTGTGCTGCGAACAGTTCTACCTAGTTGTCGGTGGGTAGCTGAGTTCCCCTTCTCAATTTGCTCTTTTCTGAAGCCCCTCATCACCTTCCCCACAATGTCACCTCTCTTTAAAGTGATGCCAGCCCTTAATTAGTCTCCGAAAGGTCTTCTCCCCTTACCCTCTCCGCTTCCTAGACTTCAAGTATGGACTTCAATTATTCTTCCTCAGGACGAGGCTCGAATCCTAGTTGGGCATCGACTGGTTGCTGAAATATTGAGAGGAAAGACGAAGACCCCATCTCACCCAGTGTCTTTGCAGGTGGGAACAGCTCTGCCACGTTAAACAGTCTTGAGTGTCAACACCACAGTTCTTGAGTGTCCACACTGGCACACGGCAGGAGCACCGTGATGGAATGTGTCCCCTTTACCTTCCAATTTAACAATTTCTCTTCTAACTCTGAGAAAAGTTTCTACTGCTTCCTGAGCCAATGGTTTAAATATTTTTACCCTTTAATTATACCTCTTGAACCAAGACCCAATGTCCTAATCTCTTTATTGATCTGAAAATAACAATAAACTTCCTCTAAATTACCTTGATCATCTCATTTAATCCTTACCAGCAATCCCGGAATGTCCTGAGAACATTAGCGCTAAGAAGGAGCAAGAACCAAAAGGAGTGAAGTTGAGCGTTCCAGTTATCTGACAGAGAAGGCCGTGGAGTTAGTCTCTTGGCCTGTGTGCATGGTGAGCATTTTGTAGATGGCCATTCTCAGGGACGTGGTTAGCGAAATGGCATTTGGAAAAATACATTAGATAAATGGCTTCTGAAATAGTGTTCCAATATAATTATTAAGGCCAATCCATTCATAAGGCTGGCAAAATATTGCTTTGGTGCATTTATTTTATAATAACCTTGATGTGTCCCACAATGTACCAGACTGACATCTTCAAGGCTCAGGACACTACAATCAGCACTGTGGCACACCCACGGGGTCAAGACTGACTCACACATTTGATGAGGCAGTGGACAGTACATTCAGCACAGTGGAGCACCACAGGGTCAACACTGACTGACACACTTGGTGAGCAGCACAGGCATGCCCTGAGATCCAAGACTGTTTGGAGGGGAAGAAGCAGGGAAAGTGAAAGACTATTCCGTGCTACCAGTTCTTATGTTTCCTGTTCCTGGCAAGATGCATGTACCCAGAGATGGCTGGGATGGCTGTGTGGTGAGGCTGGCATGTGACATCAATGCAGACAGGGATGGACACTCTTCCCAGATGTTTTTCTCTCAGGTAGATGTCCAGTTGCTCTAACAAGATGTCTCATGAACAACAGCTACTTATTTCTCACAAATCTGTGGCTGGAAGTCTAAGTGCCTGACCTCTGGGTTTGGTTAGGGTTCCCTTCAGAGTGTATACTGTTGACTTCTAGTAGTGCCCGTGCATGCTCGGAAGGAAAAAATAGAAAGAAAGCTCTCTTCCTCCCAAAGACCTTACTCTCACTCACAAGGGCCTTCCCTTGAAGTCCATCCAATCCTAGCCCTAAGCCCCGTCCCGAAGGTCTGACACCCTCACAGTATCACACGGGCATGTGAGGTGCATTTCATGGTAAGAACATGAAGCACATGAACATTAAGTCTATAACATAGACCTTAAAAGTTAACTCTTGTTCCAGAGTACATTTTAATGCCAAGTTTTTTTTTTCTGTTTCACTGGATTAATTTTCCAGTATCAGAGAATAAACAGACTATATAGGATATAAAATTGTAAATTCTGCAAACTGCGTTAATGATGATAATCTCATTGACATGCAATACCTGAAATGATGGGCCATGATGGGAGCAATAAAATAATCAAGCAACCTATTTTATTATAATTGCTTGGGTATTTCAGGTAATTCTTCCTTGTAGAATGACAGAGTATTTTGTTTGTTTCACAGAACACTTAGCTCCTCCTCAACATGAAATGCTGAGAACAGTTCCTTCATAATTGGCAGAAATACTACGACTTAAAAAAATTCAAGAGATCTTACAGAAATCTTTCAATTCTTTGCATGCATAAGAGAATTACAAAATAACTTATTTTAATGTGAACAGTTAATGAAAAATAAATGAAAAGTATTAATAGTATTTCTTCTATCTTATTTCTGGAGATAAATAACCATAAAATTTCCACAAAAGGGAAAAATTGCAATGAACCTTACAGCCACTGGGAAGAGGATTGAGGCGAGGAAGCTATATAAACTAGATTACTTCTGAAAGTAAATACTTCAGTCCCACCAAGCTGTTGTTCTTCCTATGAAAACACTGAAACGCAGGGGAGTTATATATGTGTGTAGCTTACATTTCTTGCCAGAAATTAACGTCTATCTGAATGTGGAAGAGGTACATGGAGGTATTGGCATTGCTGGAGTAATCGCCTCAGGTCCCCATGTAAACATACAGTGAAAGAGGCCTTTTCTGGGGATCTAACAGGCATAGGACTTTGTCTTTAATTTGTGAGTGGTGATGGCAGGGATGGGCATTGGAGACCGCGCTTATCTACACAGTGAGGCTGAACCTGAGTGTAGCTGCAATCAGCAGAGGGATTAGTGGAGATTTGATAAGGTGTATCACTTCCCCCATCATTGAGCAGACTAGAACAGATACAAAACCAGGTTTTTCTCCAAGAAGATTACAATAGGATTAGAATTCATATTTCTTTCCCGAGATCTTGCCATCATTTTCCATTCTGAGCCTCTGAGCGACATTTTGTAAAACATTTCTGTGTGCCCACTGGCCTGCAGTCCTTCCTTTGTTCCCGGGCACAGCTCAGCATTCTGAAAGCTGTGGGTGCCATGGGGGGCAGGCATAGAAGTACGTGGGATCCCTGCCCTCCCCAAACCAACTGCTTGTGAAGAAACTGCCGTGAGAACATACTTGATAAAGAACCTAAACAGAATGTGTCTGTCCTAGAAGACCAATATGCTAAAATATAATCCCCAGCCTCACCGTATTTGGAGAAGGGAGTCATAAAAAGTGAACGTTCTGTGAGGGGACTAGTGTTGAAAATTAAATGTGGGTGAATTTTCAATACTCATAAGAATCCCCCCCCAATACTATCCTATGTTTCTCTGTTTCATTATTTTCATTCACGTCTTCATATTCTTTCCTATATTTCTAATCCCCACACCCTTACACTGGGGACAGATATTTTTGTCGAGGCTGGCCCCGACAACTAGTGTATTTATAGAAAAGATTAGACTAGACAGAGGGTGTGGCTCTGTGGTAGAGTTTTTATCTGGTAAGTGCAGGGCCCTGTGTTTAATATCTAGCACAGTAGAGAAGAGGAAGAGGGACAGAGGAAGAAGAGAATCCAAATGGAGAGAAAAAGCCAGAATTCCCATTCCTTGCTTTCTCAGCCACCTGGATGTAAGCAAAGGGCAGCTGAAACTTCCTAACTTCCTCCCTGTACAGAGGTACCCACCGCTATGTCTTCTTTACTGTGATAGACTGGATCTGCTCACACCCTGAACCACAGACCGCCCTCCCCCATGCTGATTCTTACCAAATATTTGGTCATAGCAATGAGAAGAGCAACTAACACACATTTCTTCAAAATAGAGTCCTCCTCTGCTCCCCTGCCACACACCAAGCCCAAGATAACACGAGGGAGACTTGATGTCAGAGATCATGCCCAGCTTGCTTCTTCCCACGGTGCAGGGTGTGTACAATCTACAGATCCTCGGAGCCATCATTGGTTGGAGAGCAGCCACTTCCCCATGTTTCTCAAGCTCTGCTTGACTCTTTGTGTTCAATGCACAGTAGGTTTCAATCTCAGGACAAAAAGGTACAACCTAACACACAGACTTCCTAACGTTTACTGTGAATTTCCACTCATCTAAACATCCCAAATGCACTTGCTGTCTGTTTAGGGTCTTTCTTGACAACTCAGGGTCTCCTCTCCCTCATTCCAGGGCTGAATATTTGTTCTTGAGGATAACAAAAGAAGAGTCTAGTCCCCGGCCATCACCACACTTACTTGGCATCAATCTAGGTACCACTGTTGCAACTGAGTGTGTCTAGTCATTCATCACCCAGCTCATGGCATTGCGCTCAGCCTTCAAGTCCGTGTGTCCACTCTGGAGCCCTCCTGGAGTCACATAAGCTACGAGAAGTGACTCCTTCTCAGACCACAAGGGGTGCAGAGCTGTGAGCAGACTTACTTTCCCTACATCTCATGCCTTTTAGAGTTACGTCATCATCAGAACACTTCCTGCAAGGGGACTGACCTTCCTTGTTCACATTCCCTTGCTGACTGCATGTGGAGGTGCAGCACAGGAACTCTCTCCTCAGCCCTGCCGGATTGTCACAACTCAGATTTAGTAGATACGAGTTGTTGACTCGAGCCTGCTGTCCTAGACATTATCTGCATTCATTGTTCAAGCAGCAGTTCACACTCTTCTCTGGTCCCTTTTAATACGACTAATGTCACATTTCAAAAATCCCCCTTTTAATTGGCTTCCTGTAATGGTCTGTCCTGTCCCTTTAAGAGACAAGCCTTGCCCACTCCTTCTCCAACAACTGAGGCAAGCAGATTTTCCTTCCACTTTAAGCCCAAGTTTCCTTCATTTCTGTCTCTCTCCCAAAGAGGCAGCTTCTCCCTCTCTCCCTTCTTCCCCCTTCTCCTCTTCCCTTTTTTCCCTTTCCCCTCCATAACCCACTAAATAAATACCCACTTTCTCTGCATGGTGTGCCTAATAGGTCTGTGTCTCTCATCTACTGTGTGGCTCCCTGCCTGGGACGTGCTACCTTCATGGCCCACTGTGGTCTGCTGCCCACTGCCACCACTCGGCAACCTGCAGCATTTTAGTTTTACCCTAACACTTCTTCTGAGAGTTATCTTCCTTGGGGTTGAATGTGGACCAGAATGGGTAAACTCGGGCCCCAGTGACACCCTTTACTACTGGTGTGGCAATGGCCTCTCTGTCCCTCACTTTCTTCAACTGTATGTTGAAATAGGGGTGGCGGGGCTGCGTCCCCGGCACCCGGCTGCCCGCATGGCTAGCTCTAGCTTATGCCCCAAAATAATTACACAGAAACTGTATTCTTATGAACACTGCCTGGCCCATTAGTTTCAGCCTCTTGTTGGCTAGCTCTTACATATTGATCTAACCCATTTCTAATAATCTGTGTAGACCACGAGGTGGCTTACCAGGGAAGATCTTAACCTGCGTCTGTCTGGAGTGGGAGAATCACGGTGACTCCCTGACTCAGCTTCTTTCTCCCAGCATTCTGTTCTGTCTATACTGCCTATCTAAGCTGCTGTCCTATCAAAAGGGCCAAGGCAGTTTCTTTATTAACCAATGACCTTCCTCTATCAACTGTAAATAGATACTATGGCAATAATAGCAACACCAGTGGCGTAAAAGCTACCATGAAGACAAATGGAATTAATTTATCTAGAGCTCTTAGAACAGTACCTACAAAACAGCATATGCTTCTTGGCATTTATTTTTATCTTCTGGCTATCATTAGATGACTCACAGGCTAAGAAAAGCTCGAAGGAAATGGTAGAGGGTACTGAGCAGCTTGCATGGGAGGTGAGATGGGAGCAGACACATTGATCTGAGCATAAAACCCTAAAGGCAGGATGCACAAGGACCAGGGTGTAGGAGGGTGGATGTCACTCTGGATGCCATAGGAGTGAGTCCCAGTGTCTATGCAGAGACAGAAAGCAGATAGGAGAGGGTGGAAGACAAAGAGCCACGAAAAGATGAAGATCATGGTTCCTCTGCCTTTCTCCTCTGGGAACAAAATGTATGTTGTAGAAAAACTGGCTGTAGAAAAACTGTTGTAGAAAAACCGGCTATCAGTGCACTGCTTGTGCAAAGTGAGGGGAAGAGGCGTGGGTGTGTGCATGTGTGTGTGAATATACATGCATGTGTGTTTGTGTGTGCACATGTGCCTGTGCTGTGTTAATGTGTTTGGGCTCCTCTAACAAAATATTTCTGCCTTGGCGGTTCATAAATAACAGACACTATTTCTCATCATTCTCGCCCATTTCTATGTTTTGCTTGTTTTGAGAAAGGGTGTCCTGTAGCTCAGACTGCCCTTGAACTCACCGCTTGGCCAAGGGTGACCTTGAACTCTGGATTCTCCTGCTGCCACCTCCGTAGGCTAGGATTACAGGTGTGCCCCACACAGTTCTGGAGGGCAGGAATCCCGAGACAAGGTGACAGCAGGTTTATAGCTTGGTGATGGCTCTCTTCCCCTTAAGTGGTGATCTTCTCCAGGACAGAATGTGCTGGAGTTTCCCTTAAGCCTCCTTTATGAGGATACTCTCATTCTATGTACGAGAGTTCCTCTGACATAATTGTCTTCCTGCATCTCCAGCCTTGAGGGGATGGGACTTCAGTTTATAGACTTGGAGGGAGGATAACCACAAGGGCATTGTGGGCTTGTCAAGATGCCTTGGGAGGAGCATCTCTGATCTCAAGAAGACAGAGCTGCCACTGGAGTGGGACGGAATGACATTACCACCCCCAAGCTCAGCATAGCACCTGGCAAATGAATTAACATTTTAAGATGGTCCAAAATGACTGCTTGGTCCAAGCTGGTCCAAGTTCTCTGGGACTGTAGGAGTTCCTGCTTCCATGGCTCTGGGCAGGAGCGCCTGGAAGGATTCCTCATCAACGATGTGGAGAAACCAGCCAGTGTAAAGCTTCCAGGAGTCTTTCACTTTACCCTGCTTGACTCAACTAACCCACAGATTTTCTTACCTTTTATTTTTGGGCCCAGAAATCAGTGAGGCTAGCAAATCTCTCAACTCACACAGAAGTTGGAAAAGAAAACAACCGTTAAAACTGTCTTTGAAGGGTTACCGTGGCCTCACAGGCCAAACATGGCCGTTTGAAATGCTCAGATGTGTCTGCAGGAAATGCAAGCCCCTCATCCCCACCCTGGCTGAGGAGGGCAAACCCAGCCAGCCAGATCCCATGTACCCACAGAGAAGGCCTGCGGAAAGTCCTGCAGATGCAGCGGGTCTGTTCCTGAGCTGGAGGGATTCCAGCTTGGTCACAGCTTAGGGGGACTTCTCCTTGGCCATCAGCAGCCATGTTGCTTTTATTGCGGACACAGTTTACTCGTCTAAACCCTTTCATCAAACCTGATAGATGCTGTGCTTCTGACAAACACCACTGGTAAGAAGAGAACGCACAGGTTTGTCTTCATGGCTCTCTCTAAGCTCGTCTAAGCTCTCTGGGACTCTCTGTTGGAGTTACTGCTCCCATACGAAGTGTCCAAGGAGAATTTTTGCAGCCAATACTAAACTGTACTTCATACCTTTTTTAGTATTATGGTTACTACATTTTGTTCCTGTGTTGTGTCCAGCTCTCCAGCCCAGGACACTGACAGAGCCTGCCATCAGCGCCTGCCTTGTCTCCAGAGCAGAGAGTCTCTCATATACATGACATGTAGGCTCTACCTCAGGAACGATTGTCGAAGCAGGCAGACAGCATTGAAAAAGTAATAATTCCACATGACTGAAATAAAAGAGGCTTGAGTAGGTTATTACAGAACGAATAATTAACTCTGGGCAAACAGAGGTCCTTAAAGAACATTCCAGAAGTCTGCCAGCCTCCTGATAAGAAACAAGTCCTGATCTCATGGGCTCACCCTGCAGGGTGTGAGTTCTCAGCCTTGGTTTCATCACCATCACCTGGCAGTTCTTAGCAACTGGGGAGCAGACTCCGCCCTTCAGGGGAATAAGATACCCTGGAGTTGAGCCTCAGAAGCTAGCGTGAAAACATTTCCTCAGGTGTGCGAGTATGCATACCCACGAAGAAATAAAGAGAGACATCAAAGTCACAGACAGTTACATCTGAAACTCACAACCTCAGAGAGTAAGGAATAAAAAATATAAGCATTTCTGACAGAGTTAGAATAAGTAACACAGGTCTTCTGAAAACCCAGAGGTTATGGGAAAGTATTCAAAGTCTTTGGTACTTTCAAAGGTCCTCCTGTTGAGGTCAGTGACAAACTTGTTCTAACACGGTGGTATGATGCTTACAGAGGTGTTCGCCACCGAATGTCACACCTTTAGCATCCAAGGAATGTGACTGCCAACCTTTAATTTGAAAACGTCCCCACTGCATAGAAATAGCTTAATTTTCATGTTAGGTTTTTTTTCATTCTCTGTATTTCTCAAAAGAGTATATCCACCCCCAAGTGCTACGACTAGAACCATGTAGCCATGTGACAGGATATCAGTAGCCACTTTAGTTTTCCTGCCAACCCAGAGAGAGAGCCATTTTCAATGCCCATCTTCAAAGCCAAGCTTCTTGGAGATGAAGCACAGGGGAAGGGGTCACGGGGAGCCCCCTACCTGGGGTCTGGTTTTTGCTGCTGATACTGGGCCCCGCATGATTCTAGATAACCTTCCTGGTGAATAAGTGGCTTTTTCCAAATGAATAACGCAGCCCACCCCCCATCCTTTGCCACGCCAGTTGCTGTCACCACCACATGGCATGCTCACTGCATTTCACCAGGCTGCAGTCCCCACCAGACTTTCCCGTGAGCGTGCTGAGAGCAGAGCTGGCTCCTCTCTGTCTTTGAGGATAGAGTTTCTAAGTGCTCGCCACCCCAAGGTTTTGTCCTCCAATGTGGGCCCTTGGCTCTCCAGGTAATAATAACCCTGCTTCTGTTGAGAATAGAAAACTAACACCAACAGTGCGGCCAGCACCATTCCAGAGGACATCAGAGTCAGGCCTGAGGATCAGATCCGCGTGATCTGCAGCCTTCCTCCGGTTCTCTGTCTGTGCTTGGCCTGCAGCGCTCACCGACAGGGACGTCCGCTCATTACAAATTGTTAGACAAAGGCCAGGGAAACTGATAAACGATTCCTTGATTATTCTCCCCCTGAAATAACTCTCCTGTCCCTGTCCTCGAGTTACATTGAGATAATGGATGGAGGGCTTAAGTGTTTTCCTGGGGAATTGTTTAGGAGAAATCACGTTGGCAGTTTTAATTCTAAGCAACTGTGAGTGCATATGCATTTAAGAAATGGAAGAAGACAGAACAGATATTCTGTGTTTCTGTGTGCAAGACAGTCTTGTTAAACAGATTGCTGCCATTTGCTCTGTGTCTCTCTATTTGAGGCTTCAGTGGCTAACAGTCCACGTTAGATGGTGCAGGTCACTCTCCCCTCCAGCCCCTGATGGCTGGGTCAGAGAGGCAGGATGCTGCCAAGCACCTTTGCTTGTGTGAAAAGGTCAGCACATGAAAGCTAATTTATTCAAGGAGAATGTCTGGGCTACAGGGAGGCACAGGCAGAACCTGTTGATAAGGTCTTCAGGGGGTAGAGAGGAGGGAAAGGAGCCTAGGACAGACAGAGTGGGGATGGATGCTGTCCTGATGCACCTTCTTCCCTAACGGTCCCCTGTCTCTGTGTGTGATGTTTCCTTGGCATCAATGGCACTGCATTTGGAATCACCATGGAGACACACTCTTTCGGGGCGTCTGCATCATGTTTTCAGAAAGACTCGACTGAAGAGGGAAGATTCACCACGGATACGGAGTCACCATTCATGGCTGAGGGATTCGGGCGGTATGAAAGGGAGAGCGTGATCTGAAAAGCAGTCTTCATAGCTCTGCTTCCCAGCTGCCTGCCAACAGGACTCAAGTGCTCCACAATCCTGCTGCCAGGCCTCCCCACCATGATGGGCTATTCCCCTCACATTGTGAACCCAAACCAACGCTGCCTTCCTGAAGTCGCTCCTATCCAGGTCACAGCACTAGCAGGTGTGTGTAGGACTGTGTAGGAGGTCCAGAATGCTCTCTGTCTGGATGCATTCCTTGCATGTACAACACACGTGCTGTCCTTCGCATGCCCCCAAGTGAGCGCTGTCTGTTTTCTCAACCGTCACTGTCTCTGCATTACCATCTCACTCAGTGGCCCGTCATCCATAGACCAAACTCTTGTCCTCACCAGCCCCAGGAGGTCTGCAGAAAGCCACCTGATATTGTTAAAGTTTACTCAAAGTCATCTTTCTCCAGTATTCTCCTCCTACCTCCCTTCACACAGAGCCCGGATGTCTCCATTCTAGGCAACGTTCTTTGTGTCCAGACAGGTCTCACTGCGTCCAGTCTCTCCCTCCCTTACCAATCTCCCGAACTGCTGCCACAGTGAGCTTTCGATAGCAAAGAGCGGGTGATGCCATTTCCTGCTTTCAGATGCTTCAATTCCCTTCTGGGGAATAGAGGCGAGCATTTTCCACTGTGCAAGGGAAAGTGTCCCGGTTTTATGCATCTGTATGTCTGTTCTCCTATACGCTGGTCAAGTTTCTGTGAGAGTGCTGTAGTGTGGATGTCAATACCCTGCAGGAGCTCCTGAGTCTCAACACCTGATTCTTGGCTGGAAACACTGTGTTGGGAGTTTGCTGATCCTTTAGGAGGTGGAGCTTCACTGGAGGAAATTGATTGGGTGAGCCTTGAGGGTTATAACCTGGCCCTACTTCCTGCCCTAGTCTGTTTCTGTCTTAGTTTGTCTGCCCCCCCCTCATTCCTCCACCCATTCATCCACAGAGATGTCAACAAGCAGCTGCCAAGATCCCACTGCCATGGAACTGTCTGCCACCATGATGGAGTGTACCCTCAAACATGTCCAAATACACCTTTCCATCCTTAAATTGCTTTTCATCAAGTATTTCATCTCAGAAATGAGAAAAGCAACTAACAGATATGGCCTGTTTTATTCTTTTGGGAGAATGTAAAACACTCTTTCTGTGAGATCTGTACACCAAAAGAGACATTGTTTTCTAGGTCTTTTGGGCAAACTCCCCTAGATCCACAAAGACAGAGATTCCTGGCACAGGCTTGCGGATGCTCTTCCTGGCTGCCTATAAAATTCTGCTCACACATCACATCTCCTATATAGTCTTCACTGATCTTCTCAGTGAGAGGCCACTGGGTTGTTTTCCATAAAGTCAGACTTGATTGATCTCCTGTGCACAGCTCTGATAGGACACACTACACACTGAGGGCTGAAGACCTTAAAGGCGGCTGCCCCTGGCCTCCTTGCCCCCTGTGAGCAGAGGATTGCCTGGAATGCAGCAGACATCAGACATGTCTCCTCGGGAATGACAATAGGTACCACCACATATGTTCAGAATAAGTCTGCTTAATAAAATTGATTTTGCTGAAAGATTAAAATAAATCTAACTGCAAAGTGGAAAGGGACATTAATTATGGTGCCTCGGGATGAAGGCCTCCCAGAGGGAACCTGGGAATATGTAAGTGCACAGTCACTGATACTCGTGCATATGCTTCACACACACACAAAGCCAGTAAGCAGTGTTCCACCATGGCCTCTGCTTCTTTCCTGCCGTCAGGTTCCTGCTCTGACTTCTCTATATGATGGGTGGTAAGTTACAGGATGAAATGCACCTTCCCATGCCAGGATGCTTTTGGTTATGGTGCCTATTGCAGCAATAGAAAGCACACCAGGATAGATGAACTCAAGTCACCGTAATGTGTTCCATGAGCATCAAGCACCTTCCTTCAATAGCCCTTATCCACCAACAATTATATTGATCTGTGTGACTGTATGATTCTGCTTCCCCTTCTAAACCATCCATGCAGCAGACTGGCTCTGTGTCTGCTACACAGGAGACATACAACCTTTACTGACCGAGCCATAAACAGCCTTTATGCTCATACGTCCTATCTAAGGTAAGCCCCGTCGGATGTGTGTACAGTTACTCTTCCTCACACAAGTTCCAGAGGAGGAGGAAACTCTGGGGCAAGCACTTCTATGTTCAGGTTTCCTGGATCCCAGACAATCAATCTACAGCTAGTTTGAAACTTTAAATAAATGAGTTCAACACTATTATTCACTGTTGAATGCCTATGAAAATTATTAATTTTAAACATGGGTTTAAAAAATATGAGTGGGTCTACAGAGGGTTTGTCTTTCTTGATCTCTATGCTCTGATTGGAAATAAGTCAGTATTAACTGTATAGCTAAAACATCTGCTGTGAAGATCTGTGGGGAGGCCTGAGTCGGACAATAGAAAACCTCAGCCTCGCCTTTTCTGTACAGTGCGATTGTGGTATCATTCCCAGGGAGAGTCTGAAATAATTAAAAAAGTAATCTGATATTTGCAATTTAATGAAACATATCTGACAACTGGGTATTGAAGAATTTACTGTTGCATTATCATATAGCTCCTTAAAATCCTAATCCCATTTCTCCTAAGAAGAGAAATATCCTTTTCTATTAAAAGGCACTGAGAATCAAGGGCAGATGAAATGGAGTTACCCTGAGCAGCTGCTCAGAACCCCAGTACAGCACGGGTCTTGATGGCACAGGGCTTTTTTGTTGTCTGCTTTTATGGGGTTGGGGACGGAATTCAGTCTCTACACACTCTGGACAAGCACTCTGCCGTTAAGGTGCATCCCCAGCCGTACTGCACAGAACTTACACACCAGCTGATGTGGGGCAGAAGCACAAACAGAGGGACACAGGGGGCACAAAGTGGCTACAGAAAGCATGTTCCCATGGCCTTGGTGGTCTTGCTCTCATAACTGCCATTGGAATCAGCCAGAGGTGATTAAGATGCATCCCATTATGTAGACAAAAAAGAAAGATGCACCAGACACAAAACAGCATGGGAACAGCACCTCCAGCTCACCTCCTACTTCTCAGAGAACAATTGTTCTCTGCTTCCCACCTTTAGTGCAGAGAAAGAGCAAAATATATACCAAGAGTTCTGGCTGTCAAGAATTAATTCATTTCTACTTCTTTTTGAGACAAGGTCCCCTGCAAACCATGATGGCCATGATTTACTACATAGCAAGGATGACCCCCCCTTCTCCTCCCACAGGCTGGGATTACAGGTGTGTGCCATCATGTCTGCTTTCTGTGAAGCTGGGGGTGAACCTAGACCTTTCTCAGCTAGGCAATGCCGTGACCAGCTGAGCTACAGCTCAGCCCCATGACTTACCTCATTTGGGAACACGAATACAGAGTCCATCTAATTCTGGTGGCTTCTTACCCTTTGCAAAGTTAATTTGAGACACTCCGGAGACTAAATCAACATTTCTCCCTGCCCCAAACATGTGTGTTCTTTTAAAAGACGCACATGAGCCCAGCAGTGAGGAGAGACCCAAGGATTCAGCTCCCACACCTGACATATTATGTGCTATTAACACTGAATTTCAGGTGTGAATTATTTTCCAAGCTATTCATCATTGAAATTCTAACTAGAATTAGCAAGTTTCATTCTTTACTTAATAAAAGTCTCAGGTTTTCTCTCTTAGAAGAGAGGAATGGCAAACCAGTCAGGGCACATTAGCCCTGTGGGTTTAGGCAAATGTCTCTACCAGGGGCCCTTTGGGCATGAGGATGGTTTGTGTGCTCGAGCATTAGAATGTCTGTATGTCAAGGACGCACCATGTGAAGACCAGTCAGAACCTGTTCCTTTTCCTGGGAAAGAGCAGGGAGTTTTCAGCCTCTAAGCATTTGGTTGTTGTGTGTTGCTGTTTAATCCTAAAAAGAGACTCTCAACAAAAACAAAAAGAGAGCTCACTACAAATGACAAAAAAAAAAAAAAAAAGACAGAGGAAGTCTATTATTCCCAGACAGATCTGAGCTTGTGAGTATACAAAAGCTGGGTTAGCACACATCAACTTCTCCCACTTCCGACTTAGAAGTACAGTCAGTGCTGGGGCTGGAGAGATGGCTCAGTGGCTAAGAGTCTACTCTTGTGGAGGACTGGAGTTGGGCCTCCAGCTCTCATGCCTGGCAGCTCACAACTCTAACTCCAGTTCTACAAGATTCAGTGTTCTCTCGGGTCTTGTCAGGCATTCGAATGCACATAGGTATAAGCCCACATGGACACATACTCATGCATATAAATCAAAAATAAAACAAACCTTTTAAAAAAATAGATTCAGATGGACAGGTCGAGTGGGTGTATCAGTCAGGGGCAAGAGCAAAGCAAACCACTGGATGCAATTCAGGATCTGGGATTAGCTATGGAGATGGCCGAAAACCCAGGAAGCCCATCTTGGACAGAGCCAGTAAGCCAGGAAAGACTTGCCTCTGACAGTCTCCTGACTAGATCTGTGCACAGGCTCCCATGGTGGTCTTGCCATCCATTCATCATGAGGCCCTCACCAGAACCAGGCTCTGGGGTCAAACATACCTTTTGTTCTTTAATGAAGCAACTAGCCGCAGGGGTTCTGGAATAACGCGCATACACTCTGTCATACCATGTCATGGGCCTAACTGCCTAAACCTAGAAATTACCTGTCAAGGCTTCCAAGATTGGTGACAGAGGGAGAGAAGAAAATGTCCCCAAAGACAGGGGCAAAGGCCTCGTGGGCAAGCATGTGCTGACCATAGCGTTCCATTTCAAATCCTCAGAACTCTACTTGTTTTAGTACAGGAACTCAGTCTACTGTTTTTTCCTTTTGTGTCTGCTTAGTAATTTTTTCACTCTGCTGCAGTTTGAACTGTGATCTGAGCAGAGATCTGCAGGACAGGTGAGGGGAGGGGAGAAGGGCCAGAGGAACCATGCGAACATTTCTGACTGGAGAGCTTTCTATTCTTCTGAACCAGTATTTCTCTTGAAATCCCACTGTTTAAAAAAAATCAAACAAAGGAAGGAAGGGAAGAAATGAAGGGGGCAAAAAGAGAGAAAGGAATGGAAGAAAGAAAAGAAAAAGGCGTGAACTGTGGGTACCACCTACCTCCTCACAAGAAATGCTTTTCAGGGTTCCTTTGGGGGCTTATAGAGGACAAAGAGACGTAGGCCGGGGTCTCTGGGCTGGGGTGTGCATCAGACAGAGGAAAGAGACAATGTGCACTATGGTCTTCCTCTGTCCTCAGCACTCTGGCCTTGGCTGGGGTTCCTTGCCATACTCCCCTGGGGCCCATGTGGATAGCTCCAGGGTCCAGTACACTCTCTCTCTGGAACAGTTCCAGGAAGCTGGTGAGGAAGCAGGATCCACCCTCTGCCCACTAGAGCCCAAACTCTGTTCTGGATGGTGTGATGTAATCTTCTCCCAATCATGAGTTCATAGGCACAGAGACTTAGAGATTAAATGCTTTGAGCAGAGCCTCTTGGCCAGTACTCCCACGAAGGGGGCTTGACCTCACTTCTTCACATGCAAGTCTACAGTGCACCCTCCTGTCTCAGGCAGGCCAGGGCAGAGCAGAGCAGTGGCTCTGTGGACACTTCCTCACCCATAGCTCGCTCTCAGTGTTAACAGATGCTGGCTTTGGGCCTGGCATCTTAGGAAAACGCAGGAGCGGAGAGAGGACCAGGTGATCATTTATATCTCCTGCGGATCTGGCCAGTGGCAACCACGTATGTGGTTGTGTGCCGAGCAGGGCTCCCAAGGCACATTCCCTGAATCCCTGGATTCCTAATTTTAGCCTCCCAACTGTCATCAGATATATTTTCCCCTTGCCTCTTCTCATTTAGGGGGCTGTACCTACTTCCTACAGCTCATTGTGTGTCATTTATCAGGACTCATCCGACATCATTCCAATAGTAAGTCGCCCAAGCCGACCTTCGTATCTGGCGCCTGGCGTATAGCAGAAATGTTTTCATTTAAGTGTTAAAGCATTTCTTCACGCGCCTCACGGACTACAAACTGACACATCATCTACCCGAAAGGTTATGGATCAGTAGGTAAATGCAGAAATTCTATTAGCTCCCAAACGTGGGATTTATGCCATTCATTCGAAATGAATCAAAATCTTACACAGAAATAGGAAAAGTAAACCGTACCATAGATAGATTCATCTTTAACAGCGTCTGCTTGCTTCCACCACAGGGCCCAGAAGGCGGGAGTCTCTATATCATGTGGTCATTTTTTTTATTCCTGTTCATTGACTTTGACAAAGACATAAACAGCACATAGAGAACAGACACATTTTGAAGAAATATTAAAACACGGATTAATGGAACATTACAAAATACAAAGTCCCTTGCCTAGAGAGAAAGAAGAATTAAATGGCTTCTGTGCTTAATGAAACTGTGGCGGGCTCCCATAAATCTTAAGCCCTCACCTTAACCGGAGTTTAAAATAATGGGCTCATTTGACAGTCTTTACAAATCCTAGGGAGCATTGTCACTTGCGACTGGAATGAGCGAGACCAGGTACAGCGCAGAGAAAGCACCTACTGGGATGTGTCCAGAGAGCTGAGGGAGAGATTTTTTTCCTGCATAATACAAAGGGATAGCAGTTGTAAAACTCAGAATTTGTTCCGTTCATTTGCAGAAGAGAGGCAGGCGGGCGCTCTGCTTAAAAAGATTCTAACCCACTCCTGGGGAAGCACAAAGGTAAATGAACACACAAGAGGTAATATCCACTCCACGATGCAAGCAGGTAGATGCATTTCAAGTCCAGAGCAGTAATTAAGTTTCCATGTTGACAGAGTATGTCTCTATAGCCAGGGCTCTAAACACGGTTCATAGAGTGTCTGTGAGCAAAACACAGCACACAGGAATAATTTTCTCAGGAGCCAAGACTTCTTTGCCATAGTTCCGGAAGTCAGCTCCAAACACGGCCCAAGGACTTGATGATGGTCAAGATCCCCGAGTATCTGAAATGATTTTGGGGCCTCCTTTGAGGTGAGGATGTTCAAGCTTTTTTGGTGCTTTCCTACAAATGAATCTACCTGGAAGGCAAATGTCCAACAGGCTGGGGTGGAGTAGGAGAGCTGGTTCTGAGCAGAGGCGGGGTGATCTAGACCTCTGATCTCCCAATGCCACAGTTGACTTGGCCTAAAGGTACCACCTCAACCCAGAAGTACAATCACTATCCCTGGTGTTTCCTTCATTTTAAGGTAGAGTGGTAGAAAGGCACGCGCTTCACTGAAGGTCTTAGGGCATTGAGTATAATAGGGAATAAGCGATCAGATTGGAAGTCGCAGGTGGCTTTTCTGCCACAGGAAGAAATAGCATCATCAACGGAGGTCCACCAGGGGCTTGAATCTTTGTGTGCCGCAGAGATGGTGTCAGTGCTCAAGGTCTCCCTCTGCTGGACATGGCTGGGAAGTGTTCTTGTGCCTACCTCGCTCTAACAGGAGCCAGGGAGGGGTTCCTCAAATATTCATAGTTTATTAGTCAGCTCAGGTTAAACATGCTGGGTTAACAAATAACCCAAGTCCTGGGTGACTTATAACAACTTATTTATGTCCTCAGGATAATGGTTTGGCTAGATAAATTATCTGCCTGTTTCTGGCATCCAGGCTAATGGAACATTCATATTTGGCATAGTCCCAGCCCCACAATGGACAGGGGAAAAGCACTGGAAGTATCATTATATACAGGATCTGAAAGTTGTCCGGGATATTCCCCAAGGGGAAGGTGCTGGCTCAGCATGCATGAGGCCCTAGGTTCGATCCTTCAAGCAGAAATAAAATAATAAATTTCAATCCAACCACAAGGGCTTGGTTTCTCTTGTCATATGATGTCACTGATGGATATCACAATTCTAAGGGCTATCCTCACTTGGGCCAATTTCCATTGCACAAGTATAGTTTCCTGTATGTTCTTATTTACAGCTTGTCTCTCTTTTTAGGAATGGCCACTAAATAAAATTTGAGGCTGTTGTTAGCGTTTTGATATTTGAAAAACAGATATGTCTAGCATGTATTAAACAAAAAAAAACTGGTATGGCTTCGTGTTGAAGGGTCTCCAAGCAAAATTATGGAATCCTAAATTGTGGAATTGTAATTTAAAAAGTATTTTTCACTACACAGCAAGACTGAACAGAGATTTGCATCAAGAATTGGGCTTTACATCGCCAATGCTGATCAGGGACTTCACAAGCTGACAAGTACACCACTCACTCATCCCTTCACCCAGTCCCAATGTTGTCTATGAACACAGCCCATCCTGGGAGTGATGGCTGATACCTCAGTTGTGTGTCCAGCATCTGTATCCCTCCATAGGAACACATATCCCGGTTTTCCCATTTACTGCCTCTGAGACCTTGGGAAAGTTCTCCAGCTCCCATAATTTTCCAAATACTTAACACAGAGACAACATAAGCAACCACCTCCTAGGTTTGTTATAAAGATGTCTGGAGATAAAGAAAGGCAGTTTATTGTGCCTGTAGCATAGTAAGAGCCCAATAAACACAAGTCACGGTCTTCTGCACCACCGTGACCAGATTATATGTTTTAGTAGGGGTCAGGAACAGACTCAGGCTTGTACAATCTCATTCACAAAATGCCTAGACGTCTTCACCATAGAAGTGCAAGGTGAGTCAACAGTGTAACATAGCCTATTACAAAGCTAAAGTCAACTCAAATAATAGAGAAAAATTCTATATTGAGACAAAAGTAATTCTACTCTAGGCTTCCTTGATGAGGGCTCATCTGGAAAACAGAAATATGCCCTTTTTGGTTACGGGATACCCTTTCCATCACACCTGGCCCTCCGCACATGGTCCCCGTCAAGATGCTTCCTGGTATGGCAGTGCTAATTTATCTTCCAGTTTATTTAATCCCCAGAAGCCATGGCAAACACTTGCCTTAGCTTCTTCTAGGAGTTTCTCTGACAAATGTTGGATGATCCTACAGGGAGGCCTCGCAACGCCCTTTAGAATGTCAGAAGGACTTAGACCAATCTCTAATTTCCTGCTGATCTACTCCGTCTGTTACCCTGACCTTTTCTTCAAAGGGCCCCTGAGCTGCTGGGAACCCTGTGTGTTAACCCCAGTGTGATAGCCTTCCGGGTGTCTCTGCCTCCTTCCCAGCGCCACCACGCACATACATTTTGTCTGCTTCCAACAGTTCCCCAGAACACAAAAAATATATGGCAGAAACAGAGGCTCCTGGGGGTATATAAAACACACTGCCGAACACTTTCAGCTCAGAATGGTTGCAGGGGGGTGTTCGCTGGTGGAACACATTTGCCATAGGGGGCACAAATGCCTGCTGCCCGGAAGCTGCTGGTACAGACACCCACATGCGTTCTCATTGGCTGACAGAGTGCGGGCACTCTGGGGACCCAAAAGTATTAGCATTGTGTCCTAATGAACCATTCTTGTAATAATTAGCTATTCTTGGAGGAGATTACAGGTAGCATGGGCCAGTACTAGATGGAACATGTTCAAATTCAGCTGTACTTCAAAAGCGATCATAGGAATCTATTATTTGCTTAGCTGATATCCAGTCAAATTATTCTATAGTGCGAACCCCCAGAAGAAAGCATAGCTCCTATCAAAGTTTCCTCTAAAATGAACTTACTCGCTCTGTCCTGTTCTGGGGAACAGAAGCACAAAACCTAGAAATAGGAAGGACATTCACTTGTGCGCAGCCTGAGGAAAGGTTTTGGAATGTTGAATTCCACCCAGCAAAGGAATCGTTTGCAATGCCATCATGAGCTCCCTCTCCAGAATGACAAATTTGGGTGACCATTTATATGTCTCAGTCATCTCCTAGTTGGAAAAGGATGACCTGAAATTCTTTGGCATTCCTTCCACAGGGATGCCCATGTCTTCTCGAATCTGGGTAACCTTGTCATTGCTGAACTACCTCACGGGGCAGTTTTCATTGCTCGCCTACGACAGTCTAGAACGGCCTGGGAAGAGAGTCTTAAGGAGGGATTATCTGGATCATGTTGTTCTGTGGGCAAGTCTGTGGGGAAATTATGCTGATTCTGAGTCCGGTGGGGTGGGAAGACCTGCCCATCGTGGGTGATACCGGTTTCTTAGGAAGGGACCTGGCTTCCCTACGATGATGGACTGGAGACCTGGGACAGTGAGCCAAAATGAACCCTTTCTACCTTAAACTGCTTTTGCCGGGGATCTTACCACAGCCACGTAAGAGGAAGCTAGGATACCCATTTGTGATTTACAAAGCTGGGGCACTGCTGTCTGGAAAACATCTCCCCATATTTGGAGGCTCATGGGATGAGAGGTCCCACCTCTGAATTCAGCCACCATACCTTAGAAATTGGAGTGTCATGGAGAGATCACGTTACAAGCACAAAGGAAGTAAAAGTGTAACCACCCATTTATATCCATTTGGCCATTTAAAAAAAATTTAAAAAGGTCTTTCCTAAAACTTAGTGTTGTATTTGATGATGACATCATCACTTAGCATCCTATCTGCATCAGTGTGCTAAGCATTCCCTGTAAGTGCACTACCGCCAACATATCTTAAAGCAGTGCTCTAGTCGATTTGCTTGACATATTTATTATATTAGTCAGTCTGGGCCCATCCAGTAGTCCTCTCAGAATCTACAAAGGGGCTTAAAGAGGTCTTAGCAAAGAACCCTTAGACTGACCATGACACGGTGGCCATGCAAGCACATGGACATAAGAAGCAACCAGAGGAGCACGTCCTAGATCTTCCAGCTCTCGGTGCAACGGTAAAAACGAATGATTTGCCCTAATGAGATCTCACCAAGTTTGAAATTATCTGCAAGGCTGAGATATCGAAGACACGCACCTTCAGACTGACCGATTCTCACCTGGAACTTCCTGTGTCTTAGGCTATGACTTGGTGGTGATGATAAGGAATATATGAATATGAGCAATAAGAGGTTTGCAGAGGCACTACTGTGCCAACCGTCGCCTACTCTAGATCTACAAAATGCCGATTTTATAAAATATTCATATGTTCACCCTCATTTATTGACATGAAATGTTCAAATTTTTAGCTTTGGGGTGCGTGGGCATTAATTGTACATAGACGGATGGTTGGAAGAATACGAGAGTAAAGTAGCTGGATTTGGGTCAGTACATACAGGAGAGGAGTAAAGTAGCTGGATTTAGGTCAGTACATACAGGAGAGGAGTAAAGTAGCTGGATTTAGGTCAGTACATACAAAATTGGTAAATCATTCTGTATCCCTATTGCATGTATGTGAAATCTCCTACATGATATGTTCTAAGGTCATTGACCGTTGTCTAGGGGACAAATAATAGTGTCATATAAAGTAGGTCTTTGTGTCTTGATGGACTGAGAGAAATTGAATGATAACCAAGATTCTTGCCTTGGCTTCATTCTTCAGTGCTCCATCTGGGAAATCAGCATTCCTTTTGAAAAAAGTCTTTAAAAGGAACTATCTTTATAGGGGGGCTATAGAGAATTTTAGAGTCAATAAAAGAAGATCAGGGTTACTTGTTCCTTTGAGATCACAGGGTCATTGAGTGGCTGTTAGGATGCCTCCATCCATGAGGTCTCCGTATTAAATAATTCAGGAAAACTAGAATAGATAAGCCACCCAAGCAAATATAAGAGAAAAAAATGATAAAGTAACCATAATTCTGTTTAATTTTCAGCATCTTCTGGTTCACTACCTTACTTTAATCTTTTAGTTGGAAATTCCCTAATACTCTAAAGCATGTGTCTTAATTTGGTGCTTGTCAAAATTAGTGTCTGAAGACCTCACAGGAAAGGCTTTTTCATTCAAGCTATGCTTATCAGCTGAGGTAATTCTCATTTTCACAGCACAGTATCAAAAACCAGGTTTATGTCTCCAACGAAAGGGGCACCTGCATACTGATCTGTTCCTCCAGCTGTTGATTCCTGCACCAGGTAAGAGAAGCGACCACTGTGAGCCAGGCAGTGATGGAGGCAGAGAGACCTCTGCAGTCTACCATCCAGGCCTAAGGACCACTGAAGCTCAAGTCTCCAAGTCAAGGGACTTTTGCTTCCCAAGATAACATGTAATATGAGAAGATTAAAGATGGCTGCTGAAAAACAGTGTGTGCTGGCACATTTGTGTATCTCTGGAACCTACAGTTTAAAGCTAGCTCCTTCAGAGTGATCCCCGAATTCAAGTCCTGTCACAGAACACCCAGAAAACACCAGAGACAGAAGGAAGAGTCAAGGCTAAGGGAGAAGGTAACAGCCCTTCCTAAGGCCTCTGGGATGTAAAGTTCCAGGTTCAGAGTGGACATGACTATGTCAGAGGGACCTGGGAGCCAAGTCAAAGAACCCACTACTGAGTGAAGATGGGATGATTCTAGAATAATTAGATATAACAGTTACAATAGATTAAAATTCTTCAATAATTTTCAAATCCATAAGTATTCCGGTATATAAAATATCATTGCGATTGCCTGATAACACATTATTTTCTAAGCTTAAATTTATAACCATGGAATTTCACCTCCTCTTTCTGCTATGAAAAATGTATGTACCTGTGCAAGGATCCCACAAGGATAATGGACTTCACAGCATTCCTGTGGTTGTGGAGAGCTGGGATGTTTCAGATCTGGAGTCAACTACCTTGGGCTACTTAGCCTCTGAACAGCCATTCATTAGCCACCTCTTGTTTGACCTCACATCTATCATAGAGCCTATTAGGTAAACCCTTTAGGGATATACAAACAATACCCCAGTTTTCACGAACCCAAAGGCTAAACGTGGCATCGAAAGCACCTGAGGTTATAGCAGAGATTGCTCATCTTTGCCCTTACCCTCATACCTCATATTTCTCCAATATATTTTTTAAATGATTTCTGACTTTATTTTTCCTATTACTATAAAAATATAATAGAACTATAACAACACTGGAACATGGTATTTACGACACACACATAAACTTCTAGCCAAAAGTCAGCAGGGACTGTCTGCTCAGTTTAGTCTCTTTCCTGTTTCCCAAGGATGTCGCCATGGATAGAATGGTCTGGCTTCCACGCTGACGTTAACCTGTAAGGACTGGAAAGTGCGGGAGCTACAGGTATACATACACCCATCCACACAGGTTTATAGCTGTGTTTACCTGGCATGTGCTTGAGGTCTTTAGTAGCATTGTGAGAGTAGATATCTCAGGCTGACCACAAAATGGGCCAATATTTCTATCAGCACAGCATTCATTTCAGACTGAACATAGGCAAAGGGGCTTGGCGGTAGGGTTAGGTAACACTTCTAACCTGTGCCCTTGGTGGTCTTGGTGGTAGGCTCAGGTAACACTTCTAACCTGTGCCCACAGGTGGTCTTGGTGGTAGGCTCAGGTAACACTTCTAACCTGTGCCCACGGGTGGTCTTGGCGGTAGGCTCGGGTAACACGTCTAACCTGTGCCCTTGGTGGTCTTGGCGGTAGGGTTAGGTAACACTTCTAACCTGTGCCCTTGGTGGTCTTGGCGGTAGGCTCAGGTAACACTTCTAACCTGTATCCACGGGTGGTCTTGGCGATAGGCTCAGATAACACTTCTAACCTGTGCCCACAGGTGGTCTTGGCGGTAGGCTCGGGTAACACTTCTAACCTGTGCCCTTGGTGGTCTTGGCGGTAGGCTCGGGTAACACTTCTAACCTGTGCCCATGGGGATGACCATGAAGACGCTGGGTCTCAAGCTCAAAGGAACTCTATCAAATGTCTGCGTCCAGGTTGTGGTCAGCCAGGGGATAATGCACTTGCCTTCTTGAGAATCACTGCAAGTGTCCTGGGGTCAGTCTTTTCATGCTGAATCTATCAAATCATCTACCATTCAACTAACTAAGCAATAAAAAGATAGCTCTCCTGTTTTTCCTATTAAAGGTCAAAACATCCATCTTCATAAAGACAACAGGATGCAAGAGCAATGAACTGAATGTAAGAAAACATAGGCAGAGGAACAAAAGCCTCCAGCAGCCCTTGCAGAACTCTGTGCTGTGATAGAACAGGCTCTGTGCCCTGAAGGCTGACCACATCCAGCAACCTATGCCATCCAGGAGCCTAACGAGTTCCTCTGTTCTAGCATAAATGAGCACTTTGGACAAAAGTGGTGGACCCTTCCTTCCTTTTTATTCCTTCCACCCTTCCTTCCTTCCTTTTTTTGTAAATATTTGCAACAACTGTGCTGTTTGAATTTATTTAATGATCATTTTTGGAGCACCAGGTATGAGCTAGACACTGCAGTCAGTACTAGAAACAAAACACATTGAGACAAGTGGTCTTGACCTCCTGGGAACTGGTGTCTTGTGAGAGAGGCTCCCACACTGAACAAGTCCCTCAGATTATAATGAGTACTACAAAGGTCAGATTTGGTTGAAAACCATGCTGCAGACTGGATGTTTTAGCAGCAGGGATTCGCTTGTTGGAACTGGAACAGTGTACCCACCAGCATCTGCAAGCCCAGCAACTCACCACGTACTCAGAGGAAATGTAGATTTTTCAAACTTCCACTACTGCAGACAGACAAAAGGATTTTCATACAGGCAATGGCCATTTAAGGAAAACAATCTGGGGAGCTGGAGAAATGGCTCAGCAGTTAAGAGCACTTACTGTTCTTACAGAGGACCTGGGTTCAATTCCTAATTCCCCTGGTCTCTTACAACCATTTTCTACAACACTGTCTACAGGGGGTCCAACATCTGTTTCTGACCTCTGCAGGCAATGGGCACACATGTGGGGCATATGCCAACATATTCGTGGGCAAAATCCTTACACATGCAAAAAGTTTCTAAATCCAGATATAAAAATCTGGGGTAATAAACAAGAGTAACTAATTACCATCAAACAATTGCTCATATTCCATTCTGTATAAGAATATATGTCATTTTTGAAACGTGGCAAATGTCTGTCTAATTACTTGGCTCTACTTACCCACAGCTAAATATCTTGAAACTTTATGAGAGAGAAACTTGGGGACAGTGGTAAATATTCTTTTTCTCCAGAAAAGAACAGAACAGAATAGGCATAAAACACAAGACAGCTGCCCCCACAAACTGTGGGGTCTGTGACTCTGGGGTGAAGGGGCTCTCACTGCACTTTGTGTGTTCATGACTAAAAGCACCCTACATGCCCCTTGCTGCTTCAGGGGTGCTGATGCTAAGTTTCCCCCCACTTTATGAGGATGTCCTTGTTTTTTGCAGCTACTCGGGCAGCAGGCAGGGGGATGAAGGGGGAGTGAAGAAGACATGCCAGTTTTCAAGGCTACAGGGAAGATGGATGTTTTATGATATGATTTATAAATGATATTGTATCTATGAAATATTAATGTTTTAATTTTGGCCCACATGGCATGAATTAGTGAGCCAGGATAATAGCGGGCATTATTTCCACAGGAGCCATTTCCATAAGACGATGAAAAGACGATGAAAGGGTCATCCTGCTGTTGAAGGTTACTCTGCCAGCAGAGGCACAGGCGACCACAACCAGCCCGGCCTCCGCTACAAGACAGCGCCATTTCACAGTCGTGTAATCAAAACCCAAGCAACGGGAAGATGAACCATTGTACTTGGATTTAATGAGGGAAAATTGGGGAAGACAAAGTAGACAACAGAGAGTGAGGGCACAAAGCTCCGCACATATTACAATTTCTCCTTTCATGTTAATCACCCGAGGAGCCAGGCAGGAAATCCACAAAGGACAAGAACTGTGCACAAAGCCACAATTTAGTCTTTGAATGGCAAAATATTTTGTATGCTTTCCTCTGTCTGATTGTTTTAGTCTCCCGTCCTTTTCAGTTTGGGAGGTGGCAGGGTGGACAGCTAAGCCGCTCCTCTGATTGCTAGACCAGACCAAGAAACGATGCCTGAGCTGGCTTGGGGCTCCTGATTGGGGAGGGAGGAAGGGGGAAGTACCTATCGCAGAACCAAGGTAGGTGATTCCATCTGCCTGAGGTTCTAGCCTCTCACAGTTCAAAGGGAACAAAGCCCAAGAAGAGACAGAGACCGGAGACCATAGCCATCTGACAGCTTCAGCAGGAGGAAGGCGTCCTACTGGATAAATTACGGTACCTGGGAGCCAGGCAACAGGTGTGATTAGTGATTCCCAAAGAGAGCTTGTTACATATGTAAATGGACTTCTTTGGCTATGAGAAGTTCCTCCAGCCACTGTGAAGACAGATCATCAGGCTCCCTGGAATTTGCCCTTTTCTCTGACAGGTCCCCTGTCACACACCTTTTGAGAAACTGCACCCCGTGACTTTAAGGTGCAACTGGTGTTTTTCAAAAACAGTGAACACGTCCATCCTCAGGGGACTAATGTTTTGACACTTTGGGGGTATTATTGGCTGTGTGTGTCTGCTAAGAAAAGGCTGTCAGGACTCCTGGTCTAAATGTTGTGAGGAAACGGCTATCGTCAATTATGGTGGGGAAGTAAACAAACAACCTGCAAGCCGCGACTCAAAGGAAAGCTAAATTTTCGTTTGGACATCCTGTAATATCAAAACTTGGCTCTACCGTGAGATGCGAGACGACTTCATCCTCCACAGCATCTCTGGGCATCATTAAATCCTTTTCTTGGCCTTTCACTGTCTCCAAGTTAAAAACCCCACCATGGTCTGTAGCCGGAAACACCCACTGTCAAACAGTCAAACTCCTTCCTCCCCATCTCACTTGACAGTCTCCAGGGGAGGAGCAGACAATTCTTTTTGCAGAGCGGCCCGAGGTCCCCCATGCTGGCCCTGCTGGCCCTGGCCACCTGTTCCCTGTTTAGAGAAACCATCTTCCCCCAGCAGCCTTCTGTTCCTTGTCTCAGACTAACGATGATGCATGGGGTGCTGTGCTCCTCCTAATTATGAAAATGGCTTTCCATTGGCTCCACAATTTTTATTTGATATCTTCTCAGATTCTTGGCTAGCCTCTGTGCCTTGGGGCCCTTAAGTAAAATTAGATCTTAGAGCCCCCATATGGGATCTGACACAGCTTTTAACCAGGAGCTCTTATTTAAAGAAGAAAAAGTGATTCTCCGCAGACGCCATTCTCCACTCTGCAACCGGCCTCCCCACCAGGCCAGAGAGAGCTTCCATAGCCGAGGAGTCAACAATCCCCGAGACACAGCGGCTCCACCAGAAACCACGCCACCAACCACTTCTGCTTCCCTGCAGACTGCCTTTGGTTTTCCGCTCCCTCATTACCTGTGTTTGGGGGTTACTTCCAACCCCCCAGCTCGATGTGAGAAAACAGTTAGTTGCTCATGCCATCTCCAAATCTCTTACTGACAGCGTCTGTCTCAATCCACACCAATCCGTACCCTCCACATTAACTTCGGCTCCCGGGACGGATATCTCACTATGGTGTGGGGTGGACGACGCTCGCAGCTGCCCTCTCACTTACCCTGACTCCTCCTTTATCTCTACCCTCTCCCTTCTGAATGCCCATCCTGATGTGCTGAACTTGACAGGATCTACAGTTACCCAGGAGACAAACCTCTGGGTTGTCCATGAAAGTCTTTCAAGATTGGGTGAACTGAGGTGGGAAAACCTACCTTAAATGTGGTTGAGGTTCTGGACTGAATAAAAGGAAAAACCCATGGAGAACTATCACCCATCTCTGTGTCTCTGTCTCTACTTCCTGGCCCCATGTGACCAGCTGCCTCAATCTCCTGCCACCATGACATCCCCTGTGCGCTGTGCCCTCCGACTAGGAGGCAGAAGAAACCTTTCCTTCCTCAAGTTGTCTTTGTTAGCATTAGATCAGAGTAACTTAAAAGGAATTAATGCATGTATCAATCTACTTCTTCTTTCCCTTTGCCTTTAGATGGATGGCATGTAGACCTTCTGATAGGGATGCCAAAGTGAACATTGCATGTACCTGCACAGTGTTTGTGATATAGAAGGTGTTCAGTGGGTAGATATTGAGTAATGATCACTTTCTTACCCCAAGCGTGCATGAAAAAGTCAAAGACATCTCTCTACCCAGAGAAAGGCTTAGTAAGGACTGTGTGCTGTCCCTCTGAAGACCCCAATTCAGTCCCTGAAGCCCAAGTTCAATCTCCAGTGCCCAGAGGGAGAATGGTGGAAGGAGCAAACAGACTCCTGTTCACTGTGGTCTGACCTACACAAGCGCTGCAGATGGAGGGATGAACACACAAGTGCACGGTACACACGTGCACACACACACACAATAAATGTAAAAATTGTTTTAAGTTTCTAAAATAAAATTTTATAACATACATGATACAAAAATAAAGGGAGTGAAGATGCCTCACTGGCAACATCCACATGCAGATTGCCCCAGCATCTCCACAGAAATTGAACCAAAGAGATACCTCTTCTCTCTCCTGCGTGAATAAAACCAAGGCAGTGTGACGTGAGTTACAGTGTCACCCAAGGGACTGCACAGAGAAGACATCTAAGGTCTTTTACTGATTGCTATCTGTACAGTGTGGTTTCCGCAGAACCCTGCTGCCTCAGAAAGAGCACCGCTTGAGTGTTGACACAGAATGTGGAGCTACAGGAAGACAACTACGGGGCTTCTAATGTGCAGGAAAGTGACCCAGTGCTCTGTTGGGGAGGTTGTAATGCCTTTGTCCTGAGTTCTAGCATAGGACTGGATGCCCATGCAAGGATGAAGAGGGCAGTTCCACTCACTGTCCATCACTTCAGTGACTGCAGAAAGCAAAGGCCTCACACCATCCTGGGGTATAACAGGCCTGGGTGACTCCTGACGTGGGTTCAATGTCTAAAGTGGCCAGACGCGCAAGTGAATGAGAAACTCTACTTCCCACGAGTTTCTCTGTGATTCTCTCCTGATCTCCACATTGATCAGTGGGGAAAAGTTCTCACTTCTACAAAAGTTAATTTTCTGGATAATAGCCTGAGATCAGCAAAGATCTCTTCAAGGGATGGGATGGGCAATTTCATGTTCTTTTAGTGAGTTTAAGGTATTCGGTCACTGCCTCGAATTGTCCATTTGGTATCCTTGTGGTTCCTCGCCTGCCTCAGAGACTAACAATACCATTGACGAGCTGAGAAAGTCCTTGGCTGCTTGCTGCCTCTGCAGCAAATTTCCTCCATCCACTAATTCACTAATTTGGGCCTTCTCGAGAACTCAGCTCATTTGTAAGAACAGGTGGCTCATCCATAGTGTTCAATAAAGATTCACACATGATTACCCAGACAGCATTGCCTTAAAAACAAACGAGGAGATAAATGAGTGTATTCACAGAGCAGCTAAAGAGACAGCCCAGAGATTCCTCAGGAGCTAACAGTGTACATCTGGCGATCTGACAGAATTCTTCCCCAAACTGGTGGTGGGGGAGGGGAGCAGAAGCAGGTGACATAAGGATATTAAGTCTTAGCTGTGTGGACAATTAAGAATTCTCGGGAAAACTACCAAGAGGTGATGGATATTTAACAATCAAGAAGAGCCAATCACAGTTTCAGTCTTGTGTGTTATCTGTTCTTATCTTTACCCAGCCTCGAGAGCTGGGCACTAATTCAGTCAACGAGGTCAATGGTCTTCCTGTAGTACAGAGAGAGGAAAGGGTGTGTTGTGTGGCTAGGATTTTATATATCATGTCTAAACTAAACTGAAGGCTGAGACTTCATTGAGATAGGGAAGAGAAAAGAAAACCCATAACAATTATAAGTGCGATCATTCTACCAGTGGCTTGGATGAAAATACCAAATAAAATGAAACAAGTGAGACAGGAAGGAAAGGAGGGAGAGAGGGAGGGGGAAAGGAGGAAGAGGGAAAAGAGGAAGGGAAAGGGATAGAGGGAGGGAGAAATCAGCCAGTCAATACTGACTGATGTTTTTGTTGAATTTGAGAAATTGTTTCTCACCATCAAATGAAATTTGCTTAACAAAACATGCCTAATACACACTCACATAGCAAATACACACACACACACACACACACACACGAGAGAGAGAGAGAGAGAGAGAGAGAGAGAGAGAGAGAGAGAGAGAGAGAGCAGAAAATAGAGATAAATGTTTGCAGAAAGTAGAGATGGATGCTAACATTAGTAGTTATGTTTTGAAGGGCAATTATTTTTAAAGAGAGTCTCCATATAAGACAATGTAGACCATCTCACATACCCCTAACACAAATAATCATTCTTTTCTTAGTAAAGAATTAGTAAAACTGTCTTGGTATTGCTAAAGTCATTACCCTAAAAACTATAAAATAGTTCAAGATACAGTGAGCACCATAAAAGTTTCAAATTAACACAAATGGCGATACCAAATCCAGTCATTGTTTACATACAGTAGCACTGCACATCAGCTCCACAGGCGCCATGGGCAGTTCCTATCCACCATCCTGCCCACTTTTCTCTTACGTAGGAAAAAACCAATGTTTGCATTTGTAGGAGAGTAAATACATGTAGCGTGCAGAAGAGTTAGAATCAGGGTTCGTGGTTGTGAAGAACTCAACACAATTCTCTATGAAAACATTATTGCTAAAAGAGAAATGTCGTTGGTGAGAAAATTATGGCTGTTAAGTCTTCTGTGGGTGGGCTCATGGATACCTGTAGTCTTCAAAAACATGAAAAGCCCCCATTTAGAAGTACATCAAACTGGTCAACTGTTGTTTGGGGATCCTGAGTTCAAGAGGGGTTCACCTGGATATTCAGTCTTTGGTTCACTTGTTCTAAAACACTTCCTGAGTATGCCATGTGTTGTGAGCACACTATGCCAGAAACGGATGAACACGCGCGTGTCTTCCCACGGTATCTGGGAATTTACTGAATAACAATCAGCTCACAAGATTAAGAAATGCCAGTGTCAGCCATTTATCATAAAGTCTGCCGACTCTGCCGGCTTGGCAGGGGTAAACGCAGGTTATTTGTGCTTATCTTAATTACGAATATTAATCCCCACATCACACGGTAAATTTATCCACATATCTCCGTCCATATATACGGCTTACGGAATGAGTATGAGCTAGGGAGGCTGCAGCAGCGCTCAAATGCATTCAACAGTGGGCGGAGAGAGTCTGTACGAGACAGCAGAGGGAGGGGCTCCTAGAGCTGCTGTGTCCTAGAGCGTGGGAGCAAAGCGGCAGGATTGGGCTACAAGGTGAACACGGAGCTCAGGTCCGGAGTAAGAGACAGGTCAGAAGCCAGGAACAGAGGGGTCAGGTGCCAGGGCCACACTGGTGAACAGTGCAGTGTAGCTATGGAGGCTATGTCGGCAGTGGAATTCTTGGTCCTTTATGCACATACAAGAATCTAGGTTGATCTGGGGCAATACCATCTTAGTATTACACGTCTATCACTTTATGGGTCCAAGAGAGGAAGTTACACCTGTCGTTGATCTCACGTGTCCAGTAAGTTCTTGATCCTGATTCCCCTGGCAGGATGTTAATAAACCCATGTCCCCCAGGCAGTTTCATCTCCACCATAAACTGATAAGGTAGTTCACTTCCAAAGTAATGGATCTGAGTGAGAGCAAGGCAGGTGAAACCCCAGGCAAAGAGTCCAGAAGAGTGGTTACAAGAATGCTTGGTGAAATGCAAGAGGACACAGACTCTGAAATCAATATATACAAACAGTCAGATTCTTAAAAAGAACAACAATATAAAACATGGGGGAATTCAGTAAGGAGATATAAATACCGAAAAGAGTCAAATTGAAAATTCTAAAGTAAAAGTTTAATAAATGAAATTTAAAAACTCTTTAGCCACAGAAAGGATAAACTCGAAGACAGAAAGACAGAACACCAGGGCTTAGACGGGGTGATGAATTGGTGACTTGCTTCAAGAACCTCCTAGCTGCCTGCTTACCAGGGATGTTTCCAAAATGGGATTTTGTTCCTGACCTGTTTCCTACTCTGAACCCAGTTTGGCCTTTCACCTCATAGCCAAATTCTGCAACTCTGCTCTCAGACCTTGGCAGCCCTAGGAGCAGCGCCCCCTGCTGTCTTATACAGACTTGCGCCACCCATGTCTGAGCCTTCATGAACTGTGCTACAGCCTAACTTGTGTTCAGTTTACTGTGTGCTGTGTGATGTGCGAGTTAATATTAGTAATTTAGAGAAAAACGACATATTTGCATTTATCCCTGCCTAGCCAGCAAAGAAGACAGACTTTGTCACTGAAATGTCTAAATCTTGTGAACTGATTGTTATTCAATGAATTCTGAGAACCATGGAAAGACACCTGTTTGACTATGTTCTGGCATAAATAGTCCCAGAAAAAAAATCATTTATTAGTTTGTGATGGATACGTGATGCCTAACAGATGGTGCTGCGTCCGGGTCCACTCGGACCCTGTAGCCGTCCTCCCTTAAATGGATTCTAATTCTGCTTGCAAAGTAGAGTCTCTTAGGCTAATTTAGTCAAAAGCACTGTCTGACGCAGCATGGAGTAACCCAGAGTAGGGCACAGACTAAGCTCAACACATGAGATGCTCAAGCGAAAGCAAATAGGATATGGCCATTCAAAAGCCAGCAGTGTGAGCAGGCATTAGAGAGGGTGTGTGACCCTCAGAGGGGTTCCTAAGCAAGACTTCTCAGTAGAGCTGATAACTGGTCTAAGTGGAAGACACACAATTAAAGTTTATAATGTATGCACACACCATGGCAAAGTCGTCTATAAAGGGTTTTCTGTACCTGTGAAAACCAAAGTAGCCTGATGGAGCTGTTGAGAAAAGAAGAGGGAACTGTGGAGGAATTGAGAAGCTGAACTACTCATAAATTTCTTATGCCAAGCTAAGGTCTAGAAACAAAGAACCTGTGAAATATTTAAATTGGGGATGCAATGTATTTTTCTGTCTATTCTGGAAGCAATGTTTTGGAAGATCCTGTCTCTTTCTCTCTGCCTCTCCCTCTCTTTCTTTTCTCTTTCTCTTCCACCGCTCCTATCCCCAGGGACCAGTATCTATCCTCCTCTCTCCCTCTTTCTCTCTCCTCTTGGTTCCATGGCGTGACTTCTCTTCGTGCTTTTTAAATTGCAAAAGACACACTACCAGCTTATAAAACTCAGAGTGCTCTGAAACCCAAACTGGAGAACTGAATACAGCTGCAATTTTTAAAAAAGTAAACAAAATAAGAAGGAAAGTCATTATTTCCCTGTTGATGTGGGTGCAAGACTCAGTAAAGTACTTGGAAATAAATTTAGTTGTACATCAGAAAGGCCATTTGCCGTGACTAAATGGGCTTCATTCCAGGGATCCAGGGATGCTTCTGCATATGTAGAATGGTAAATGTTAAGAGAAAAATTGTACAGTTATTTCAAGGGATTTACAAATGACCTTTGGCGAAACCCCAAATCCATTCATGATAAAAAAAAATCCCTGAAGAAACTAGGGAAGGAGACATGGCAGGTGCATGCCTTTTACAGTAAACAGAGGATGAAGTGGTTTTGGCTGAAGGGGAATAACAGGAGATAGAGCTACACAACTTGTAGCATTAAAAAATCAGTAACACGCCGGGTGGTGGTGGTGCACGCCTTTAATCCCAGCACTCGGGAAGCAGAAACAGGTGGATCTCTGTAAGTCTGAGGCCAGCCTGGTCTTCAGAGAGAGTTTCAGAACAGGCTCCAAAGCTTCAGAGAAACCCTGTCTTGAAAAACAAAAAGACAAAAGTGTACAAACAAAAAAAATCAGGTAAAGGGACAGAGGTGTGGTGGCAAAATAACGCCTTGTGTTAGAAGACTACAAACCTGAAGTGAAGGGGAGTTGCCTACTGCTACTGTACATGCATTCTAATGATAGTCCATAAAGATTTATATTTCATAAAGATACTTTTATATAAAGGTATTCCATAAAAGCTTAAACCTCTTACTGATGTAAGATGGGCATTGCTAACTCAACTAATACAAGGGCTCAAGGTTCATGAGTGGCAGGACTATCTGAATTAGGTAGATTACTTCTGTAGTTTAGAACATAGTCAAGCCCTTTCTTTGTGCTTTATACAGAAAATGGTTCAGGCTTCCACCTATTAGATGACCTAACCACAATGGGATATTCTCTCTCTCTCTCTCTCTCTCTCTCTCTCTCTCTCTCTCTCTCTCTCTCTCTCTCTCTCTCTCCCCCTCTCCTTCCTTCCTTTCTTTGTCGCTATTCATCTATTTATTTTACATCCTAGCCACAGCCTCCATCCCCATCCTCCCCTCTCAGCCACCCCAATTCCCTCCCTTCTCCCACCCCCAATCCCCTCCTCTTCCATCTCCAACCAGGAAAGGGCATTTCTCCCATGAATATCAATAAAACATGCTATATCAAGTTGCAGCAAGACTAAGCACCTCAAGCAAATAACAGAGCTGGCTTTCCTCAATTTTATGAATATCAAATGTAAGAGCGGGGTTTTCAAAGCTTAAAAAATCTAAAGTATCTCAAGTGATAAAATATGGCTCTAATCAGAATGACTCAGTGTTGAACAGAGAGCCCAGCAGCACCCAATTACTCGGGGTTGTTTCTTGTGAGAAATATGATATTCAGGGTATAACCCAACACACAACCATAAATAATATGCAGGGCAGGAAGAAACAGAAGGCAATCCTTACACAGCCCGAGTGGCTTTAACTGTATTCTCCTAAGAGGAGAGCAATCATGTAGGGGAGATTGTTAAGGCCTCCACCTCAAGCAATCAGGCATCCACTTCATCTAAAGTTGCCTCAATAACAAAGTCTCATCTGTACCCAACATTATCAGGGATTTATTTTGGATGTGCCAGTTTTTATTTGCCTATGAGTCTTCTTGGTGTGTGCCTAGGCTAATTCTTCAGTAGGACCAGCGCAGGCCATCTGGGCTCTGACCGGGTTCACCTGGCAGACCCCTGCCCCTGACTGAACAGCTGACCTCCCAGGTTTGCCTCATTCCATTTCACCAGCCCCAAATCCATTCTCAGGCTGGACTGTTTCCTCTCTTGTGTTTCCTGAGCCTGCTTTCCACCGGTACAAGAAAATATGTTACAGAAAGAAAATGTAAGCAGCGAGCAGAAGCGGCAGGGGGTTTGTTCTGCCTTGTTTTTTGCTGCCTTCACTTCAAACGAGTGTGTGTCTGGGCGGCAGAGACAGCGGCGTGCAGCCTTCATTCATTTCCCCAGAGAATGGCTTATCAAGCGCTGAAAATACGAGCTGTTTTATTCTGCAAAACACATATCAGATCCTCTGACAAGCAGCAGTCATTACCGTGTGTTCTGTATGCAGTTCCGTGCCTGGAAAGTGGTCTTCAGACAAGCCATCCTCTGGGGCAGTTTAACCCCGTTTACCCATCTCAATTTTCCTCTAGGTTTCTAGCCACAAAAAGAACAAAATAAATTAAATTAACAAAACCCATTTGGAAAATGAACCTTTTACAGCGGGTTCCAGGAAACATTTAATGCAGGCGTCGATGTGACTCGCATTTCCACCCACACTCCAGATGCCTCTGCTTCAATGCATGGACTGTGACATCCGCAAGCCTGGGATTTGTGGTTCATTAATGCGCCTGCATGCTGAAGGATGTGCTATGTGTCAAGGTTCCCACAGCGCCTACCCATGGCCTCTTCTCGGGAAAGAGAAACCTCAGCCTGCTCTCACTGGGGGGTAAACACTGCCAGGGTGCGTGGAATGGCTGCACACGTGCCAGAGTGGGCATTAGTCTGCACACTGGTTCAATATGGCTGGGCTCCTATTGAGATTCTAAATTACAAGGGTCTACAGAAAGCTCTCATGCTGAGATAGAGTCGGCGAGCAAAGGGAGTGGCTGGCGGAAGCCGTGTCTGTGGCACAGAAGCAGGCTTGGCCACAGACCTTTTCCAGACTTCCCAACGATGGAGACAGTGCGTTAAAACAAGAACTGCTTTTCACACAAATCAATTGAATGTACAGGAGAGATGTGGGGAAGACCGCAAAGGACCAACGTGTCCTGAGGAGGGCAGAGTTCAAGGCAGGCCTCTGCCGTGTGCCTGCGGTCTGATCTTAGGAAAGCTACTAGAGGTCTTGCAGTTTTTCAAATAAAATGCAACTGGCTCCACAAGGTGGCCTGCAAGATGAAATGGCATAAATAGATGTGGCACCCCTCGTCCTCACAGTGAGTGAGCTGGGCATCCTGCAGACAGCAGGCCGACAGGGGATCCAGAAAGAATCCCGGCCCTGAATTTAAAGTGTGTTCTTCATCGTTGATTTCCAAGGCCCCTCCCTCCCACTGTCGTAAGAACTCAAGGCCACAATCTTATTTTCATCATGAAGAAGAAAGGACTAAGGCACAAGGATGCAAAATTATTTGTCAGGAGAAATGTAACACAAACTCCTTAGTGAGCCTACATGAGCTGACACCCCCAAGCAAGAGTGTGTGGGAAGGCTGGGCTCACAGTATCATAGCCTACAGACTGGTGATGGAGTCCCACACCCACTTGGAACTGAAAGGCTGCCATGGTAAAAAACTGCCCTTCATAGGAGGGTCTTGAGACTAAAAATACAAAGATCCAATAGAGATCCCTATTTCCCACAAGTACTGGCTAGATTTGAGCTGATCAAAGGGTATCTTTGGTCAGGAATTCAAGCTGAAGTATTATTAACCAACTCCGAATTGAGCTATCCCTGCATCTGGCGCAAATGCTGCCTCACAGCGCCGCTTCCAAATGCTGTATTGTATGAGGAGAAGGAGAAATATGACAGTCTGGAATATTGTTTTGCTAGTTCTAGTGTATCATTAGAAATGATCTTTCATTTTGCTTATTTTCCCTAGTAAGATGTTGTAAGTAAACAGCAATTGAAAGACCCCCCCTGTTTCTTTGATTGCTGTTCTCTTGTTGATATTCTATGCTGCCAGTCTTCTCAGAAGTAAGACTGTTTTTGATCCCATGAATATGCACAATCTGAGAGTCTACGCTAGCTTGCATGGTGTAGTAAACCTGCTGTTGAAATTTCAACCCAATGTATTATGGTGCTATGAAATGTTCAAGCCAAAACTGAGAGGGTATCATGGTTCTAAATATATTTCATTTGACCAGACAGCCCCAAAACTAGTGCATCTCCCTTGCTCTCCATGAAGAGAAATACGAGTTTATTAATGTTCTTTCTTCCTACACTTCCCCAGACCCCTTTCCCTTCTGTCTGTTTCCTTTCTTTCAAAGCCAATTTGTTGAGCATAGAGTGGCCACCTGCCTGTACCCTCCCCCATCTTGGCACCCAGGTATGTTTCCCGGATTTGGGATGTTTGTGGTGATTTGAATGAGAGCCGTCTTTCAGAGACCTGGGTAGTTGAATACTTCGTCTCTTCTTGATGGCACTCTCTGGGTAAAGGCGGAAGGTGTGGCCTTGTAGGAAGGAGGGTGTCACTAGAGGGGGGGTGAGAATTGGAAGTCTCCCCATGCTTCATGTTCGTTTCCCTGCTTCTGGCTTGAGGCTCACAGTGTGATCTCTCAGCTTTCTGCTCTGGTGCTCCCCGACCCCCACCATGATAGACTCCAATGGGGAACCTCCTTCAGTCAATGGCCTTGAAGAGTCTGGACCAGGTGGGGGTGGTCCCGCCCAGCTCTCTCTTCTTCCCACGCTCCACACTTTGAGGTTGGACCCCCATTCCTGTTCGGTGAGTTCTCCCCTTTAATGAAGGAAAACCTTAGAACACTCTTTTCGGAATCAGCTTGGGATTATCTGACTCGCCTTCCCCACCCCTTATACGTGTTCAGTGTCAAGACTCTGGACCCATAATCCAAAACAAACTCCTTCATTCATAAGTTGGTTTTGGTCATGGGTGTGTTACCACAGCAACAGAAAGTAACTAAGCTGGAAGCTTAATGGATCCTTTTGACTCAGAATGTGGGAAAAGCGCTAATCTCTGTTATCCAGAGCATCTTTCTTGTCTGGTGGGCTGTCTTCAGTGAGTAAATTAGATAAAGCAATATGTGTGATGTTTTCTCTTACTACATGATTCTAAATAAACTATTATTGCTTATCTATTATTGTTCCTGTTACAGCTATTGGTCCTTCTATTGCTTTGGGGACACAGAAGGAAACAGGTTTTTAAGAGTGTCTGTTGTTATTACCAGGGCAGGACTGAGACGTGCAGATCCGAGTACCATCTGACTTGGGAGCACACTGAATGAAGCTGTGTGGGTGAAAAGAGCAACAGTGTAAAGAAAGCCCCTGAGATAGTCAGTCTATCTCCATAGAAACACATCCACGGGAAACAGGTAGCAGGCATCTGCCTCTCCACACTCAAAGATTTGTCAGCTGTGGAATGTGGTACCACCAACAAAGGCTTAGTTTCATCTCTGGCCCATGGCCAACCATGCCTTCTACTGTTTTGCAGGTTTGCTCCTTCCTGGTTTAGCGCAAAGAGTTTGAAACCTGATTGATTTCCCATTCTGATACAGCCACATTATTGTCTGTACTATGCGTTAGTGCTGTTAGCTAAATATGTAATGGAATGTTAAGAAAACACTGCTGCCTCTGTAATGTAAACATGGTTACATTGGCAGAAGGGTCAATGTCAGGAGCATCGACAATAACACCTTCTCAGTAGCCCCGAAATGCACCATTGCTAAACACTCCACATAGCACCAAAGCAGCCCTGCCTTTATGGAGACCTGCCACATAGCCAGAGGCCCCCAGGGGGAAGAACTGGGCCATGGTGTCTGGCTCTTCTGTACATCTGGCTAACAGCTTATCTTTTGAAAAATGCAATGCTAATTTGAGACCTTCTCTTTCTGACCCTGTTTGTACAAATATTTACACATTCCATAATGCATTACAGACCTCGATCATTTATTAAGCAAACAGAAGTTTTCAAATATCGTAATAGCATCTCTGTCTTGACCAGGTAGAGCCAAAGACCACCGGTAGAGGTTGCAGACAAGTGAATTTTGCTTCAAACAGTAAAATTCTTTAAAAATGATCCTCCAGCTACTCAGCTTACTCAGAAGATTGTGAATGGTTTCTCGCCATGGATTTTGTTTGTTTGAACTTTATTTTTTGAGGTAAAGTCTCATATAGCCAGGTGGGCCTCAGATTAGCTATTTGGTGAGGATGCCCTCGACTCCTGATCCTCTTCCTCCACCTCCAGTATTGGAATTACAGGTGTGGGCCATCGTTTCAGGTGTGACTCTTGGTGTTTAATAGAAACTTGTCTCCCCATGGTACCGCCACATATTTCTGCTCTTGTCTCCACTGTCTGATGACTCACTTGCCTGGCTTCTTGTGCCGACACTGTCTTTGCTCTTTTCCATGTCACGTCTTATCTTCCAATAGCCTAAGCATTTAAACAGCGTAATCGTACTGGACTTCGCTGTGTAACTCACCTCCTTCAAGTGGGTTCTGCCAGTGTATTTATCACTGTGCTAGTTTTACTTCTGTTGCTGTGTATGATTTAAAAAGAAAATGAAAGAAGCAACGTAGGAGATAAAGGGTTTGTTCAGTTACAGTCCATCAGCGAGAGGAAGTCAAGGCTGGGACTCAAGCAACCAGCCACATCAATCATATCTGGTCAAGAGCAGAGAGAAACAAATGCTGCCAGTTTGCTTGGACTCAGCTCACTTGCTTCACTTTTGTATAGTTCAGGCCCCCCTGCCTAGGGAATAGCGTCACCCACCATGGGCTGCGTCTTCCTACAAAACACAATCAAGACAATCCGCTGCAGATCAAAGCCACAAGCTAACCCGGCAACGGACAGGTCTCACTAAGGCTCTCTTCCAATGTGATTCTAGGGTGTGTTAGGTTGATAGTTAAAATTAACCCACATAATTACATGAGGGAGACTCTCGATAATCTAGTTATAGAGAATTTTCTCCAGCTCATGAACCATTCATGGACCATTTGTGCTCACTTCTCATTTGTTTCTGCTCCCTCACCCCAGTCCCAGAAAACAGCTAACCTTCTGCCTCTTTGACATGTTATAGAAAGAGTCATGCAGTGTGTGGCTGCCTTTAACAGCACAATGTTTACAAGATTCAGCTCAGGATTTTGGCATACAGAATTTCAATAAGGAGTAGACATGTAGGTGGTTTACATTCTTTGGTTCCAAAAATATTTTTGCCATGAATGGCCAGGTATAAATTTTTGTGTGGATGTAGTTTTTTTTTTTAAATCAGAATTACTAAATTACATGGAAACCTCCTGCATAACGATTTGGAGAATGGCCAGACTTCAAGGCAGCAGCACATTCTGCATCAACCAGCAGCATAGGGAGCTTGGATTTCTCCATCCTTGCCAATACCTGCTACTTGTACTATAGGTATGAAGAGGTGTCTTCATTGTGGTGTGGCTTGACGTGGGTTTTCTAGGTGACTATGAATGTTGATGATTTTATTTGTATATCTTCTTTGGTAAAATTACTATTATACATCTTAAGAAATTAAAAATAATTTTGTGAGCTGGCATAGTGGCACATGCCTTTAATCCCAACACTCAGGAGGTAGAGGCATGTAGAACTCTATGAGTTCAAGCCAAGCCTGATTGAGTTCTAGGACATCCAGGACTAGATAGATAGATAGATAGATAGATAGACAGACAGACAGACAGACAGACAGACGGATGGATAATAGATATACAGATGACAGATGATAGATGAATACATAGATGATAGATTAATTGATAGATGATAGAAGATAGATAGATAGTCTCAAAGCAACAGCAACAACCGCATAAATGACATTGAAGGGATGGAAAGACGGTCCAGTGCATAAATAATTGTCAGGAAAGCATGAGGGCAGCTTGGCAGGTGATGGACAAGCTATGGGCTTGACTGCTTCAGTTTGTGAGTGATCAGGGATGACAACACCAACATCAGGATTACACCTGATGCACATGTGAGAGTACTTAAGCACACACATGCACCCATACACATGGGAACATGATCTCACACACTCACACACACTCACACACACACAGTCATGATACTCTTTTGTTATATGCAAGATTCTAATATGATGTATAATTTGTGACTGATTTACCCATTTTTTTCACCTTGTTAACATCTGGGATGTACAAAACTTTGTCATTTCAACAAAGTGCTTTTGTGCTGTTGGCCATGCCAGAGGAGCAACAGGTGGCAAATGAAGTTCCAGGTGTCAGCCCACGAGAAGGAAACTCTCTGATGGGCCCATCTCATTTAGGCAAGGCCATGGAACAGGACAGCCAGCCTGGAATGTCATTTGCTTCTGCTGTGCCTTTACATGTCTGCTGCAGCTCTCTTTCTCTGGTATCTAGCATGATGTGAACAGATGCGGGGAGATCTCCACTGTCTGTAATATAGTGTGTTGATCTCTTGGAAACGTGCCGTTCAAACTGGGCATATTCATCTGTTTATTGTCAAGAAGATGACTCCTCCCCTCCCTAAGATGTACTGTCTCAACTGATAATAATGATAGCCTATACAGAGTTTGGATGAATCAAAATACATACATATGTTTCACAGCCAAGGCCTGTGAGTTCCATCTGAGGAGCTGCTCAGGTTAACAATTAAAAGGAAAGCAGTGGAATCCAGTAGCAGGCTGGCTCTAATTCTCTTAATGCTGAAAAGAGACAGTCACATACCATTAGCTAAAACAAAGCTTCAAAATAACTTCAGGGTAGACCGGATGCCTCGCTAGTAGTTTTCAGATAAATAACCCCCAAAAACAAGCTCAAGTCCCCAAGGGCACATAGCTTAACTGTCTGACTTACTACGCTAGGGTCAAAATTACAAAACTGCCTGATTGCTGCTAGCTCCTCTTGCTGGGTTTGGTTAATAACCAAAGGTGATGATTAATTCCTGATACCCATTTTTGCCCTCAATCTCCTGATATAAAAAACTATTGATGAATGGGTATCCACCCTAAAGATTTAAAGTAGACCAGACAGATTCTTCTTCTTCTTCTTCTTCTTCTTCTTCTTCTTCTTCTTCTTCTTCTTCTTCTTCTTCTTCTTCTTCTTCTTCTTCTTCTTCTTCTTCTTCTTCTTCTTCTTCTTTTTTTTTCGAGACAGGGTTTCTCTGTGGCTTTGGAGCCTGTCCTGGAACTAGCTCTGTAGACCAGGCTGGCCTCAAACTTCCCAGAGATCCGCCTGCCTCTGCCTCCCAAGTGCTGGGATTAAAGGCGTGTGCCACCATCGCCCGGCTCACAGATTCTTTTTCATATATAAAAGTTTAGATTTGTGAGTCCTTTAAGGTTCCTTATCAGATTTCCTTTCAAGTTAAGTAATAAAGTAATTGGCCCTTTCTTTGTAACTACAAAATGCAACCTGTCAGTCAAAGACCTGACAAGAACACCTTGCTTGCCACACAGTTAATCTACAATAAATTGCTAGGGTGTGATTGTCCGTGGGTTCTTGGGATAATTTGATTTTCACCTCTAATACATAAAATGTTTAATCATGCAAGGGAGATGGAAAACATGTTCTTTTTACTGTTTGTTTTGTATTCATTGTAATTACCACTTGAAAAACAAAATGTAACCACACTGTAATTCTTATAGTGCCTGGAAAGCTTTGTTGGAGTATGTAAGACATAGGGGGAAAAAACAGTATACAATAGAGAAAGAGCACAGAAAGAAAATGAGAAGAACGGATATTAAAGGAGGAAACCATTAAGACGGTGTGCATGTTTCCTTCCCAAACCCCCTCAGATAGAAAAGTCTGGTTTATGTGGACTCTGAACTCCTCTCAAAGCCCTTTGCTGCTGCAGGCGCCCCCAGAGAGCAGTACTTTTGTCTGTTTCTTCACTGTTGCTGCTTACAGGTCTCATTTCACAAGTCAGAAGCCAGTGTCTAAACGTCGTGCATACAGTTTTACCCCTCTACTGGCTGCAGGTGGATCCTCAGTTTTAAATTCTATCCTATTTTCTCTGCTATTTGTGCAGGGTGTGAAGAGGGATCCATGTTCTCTCCTTCTCTTCATGTGTGTTCGCCATTCCAACATCACTCACCAGGAGGGTCATTTCTTCTTACAAATGTTGGGGTTCTGTGGCTCTCACATTCATAATTCTTTCATAACGGGCCTCTGTCTGTGGCCATGTTTCAGTCATGGAGTACAGCTCATCTTTGGCAGGAAGAATCACTTCAGGGAAGCAGCTGTCTGTCCTATTCCAGCTCAGATGATGGCACAGTCACTGCAAGAAGGTCTGGGGAGGCTGCATTCCAGCACTCTGGAGTTGCCTGCTTTGTGTGGGTTGACATTTTGTTCTTTAATTATTTCCGATTGCATGTATTTGCTTTATCTGTCTGGGTTAGAATCTTCTCAAGGATTTATGTACGGCACCTTCATTTCCTTTTCATGCCTGTTAATAAAATACGTGTTCTCTCTAATAAGCTGACATTTCCAGTGTCTTCTTACATTTTCTCCTTGTGTTATTAAGAAAGCTTTAACTTTTAGGAACACAGGCACCTGCAAGGTACGCTGGTATACACTTGTAATCCCAGCACATGGAAACAGAGGCAGGAGGATAAGGCACCCACGAGGTACGCTGGTGTACACTTGTAATCCCAGCACATGCAAACAGAGGCAGGAGGATAAGGCATTAAAGGCCACCCTGGGTTACTTAGTGAGTCAGAGACAACCTGAGCTAACTGTAAACCTGCTTCAAAAAATAATTAATGAAACATAATATGTAGGCTACTTTATAATCTATGAGCTTGTCTGTTTCCATCTTGGAAAACAGACAAGATTTACTTTGCAAACACAGACTTGTGGTTTTTTGGGCTATTTATGCAACTTTTTGGAGCTCTGGTTTTAACTATAAAATGATCTAATGACTCTCCCGATCTCTTCTTGGCTTTACACAACACACCAGCTCTTGACTATCGAGTGAACAGTTGTGACCGTGCCTGCCTGGCAAACTCCACACTTCTCCCCGTCACTCTGAGCAATGGGAGTGTCTCTATCAGCTCTCAGTGTGCCAAGGATTTCAACGTTGTTTTGCCTCAGAGTACTGAAGTAGATTCTCATCAGTCTGCCTTGAGTTAGCAGTCTTTCCCCAGGTTGCTAGCTTTCTTCTAATAAGTCTAAATCCATGCAGAAGTGTCAAGTTTAAGAATCACGAGTTTCTGCCCACTCCTCTGTCAAGCCACACACATCTTGAAAAAGAGTTTTTTGTTTTGTTTTGTTTTGTTTTTGTTTTTTAACCACAGGAACCTTCTGACTCCATCCTCCAGACTAGGAAAGGCTCCGGCCTGCTCATTGTCTCTATCAAAAAGGAGCCCCCCACCCCAGGAGCCCAGAGAGAAAGCCTCCCTGCAGAGAAGCTCTTCCATTAGTTTTTAGGTTGAATTTTATTCTTTTAGATTGAGTAAAGCCTCCTTAATTGGCTTTTTCCCGTAGCAGAAGTTTTGGGTGGAGACATGTATCTGGAAATCTAATTACATACCTTAACCGTCACCTGAGATGCTTCAAATTCACAGATGCACTTTGTCTGTCCAACGTGGAGACAGTTGCCAAACACAGGCCATAAAGGTGAAGATTTAGGGCCCGCCTGTGTGAATTGTCACCAGCGCTTTCCTCTGTTTATCACTTCACAGTTAATCACTGAGAAAATTCTCCCTGTAGTCTACACAGTGAGGGGGAGGGGCGGGAAAGGACTTCTCTGTTTCTAATTGGAATAAGGTGTTTGGTTCACACATGCCTGAATGAAGGAACAACACACTAAGCGTTCTAATCAATTTCTGAAATCTCTAACGTCCATGAGGGCAGGCCATCATGCTATCACAGCTCCGTGTACACAATCCTTTTGTACAGTGATTTCTTGGTCATCACATGCATACGAGCATGTGATTAGTACAGAATAATCAGAACTGGAACGGCTCAGCAGCCATCGAATCCGTATTTCTACACTGGCTTGCATTTTACCGCCATAAGCAATTATGTGGGAATTATTTGCTAATATTGAGTTCTGATAGTGACGCAGAACATAATTCCTTTGCCGAGCATCAGAACCGCAAAATATGAAATGTACTTCAGTCTCAAAATGACATAATTACCAGCCAGGAAGAAAAACAGAGTGGCTTCAGCTAGATCAGCATCCATCAACACCAGACATCATCCCTGAACTCAGGACAGCTTCCCAGAAGACAGGCCCTGCAGGCTCAAGAATGGCATTTGGTTGCTGTAAGCTAAAGATGTAAGTTCTAAATGATTCTGGATGCAGGAGTCACTAAGTCTGTAGCTAAGGGGACAACATGAGTCATATCCTTCTCAAATATGCCATTGGACAGCATGTCCCCAGAAAGATATTTTCCCAACCCTGAGGTTTCTCTGAGAGACTGACTAACCTTCCCTGGTCCACAGTGTGGAAAGTGAACAGTTCTGCTCTTCCCGGCTCCCCCTGCTCATCCCTGACGAGGTTTTTATATTACCTTATTTATTCTGGGGTGCACATGGAGGTCAGAGGTCAACTGGCAGGAGTTGCTTCTCTCTTTAGACCATGTGGGTCCCAAGGGTGAAAACTAAGTTGTGACGGTTGGGGTCTAGTAACTCTGTTCGTATCCCTCACTACCAAGGCGTAAGAGGAACGAACACGACCCAGCTTTAAAGTGAGGAAATGACAGGAAGCACATGAAAGAGGTAGTGGATTAGCAGGTAAAGATTTAAAAGTAAAAAATAATTGCTCAAAATCTTCAGGCAATGCTGCCTTTGGAACAAGAATCAAGTGTTTCTTGTGTTAGAAGCAGAGAGATGCTTTAAAAAAATCTACTGAGGCCTTATCTGCTATTAACAAATGGGAAATAATCTGATAAATTCCACAGATGTGCCAAGAGATACTTAAGAAAATTAATATTCATTTATATTTAAAATATTAGCAAATTACAAATCAAGACAACTTTTAAGCCTTGTAAACATTGTCTGTTATCTAAATAAACCGATACTGAGCAAAGCAACCGAAGTTAATCATAAAACAGCACTACCATTAGTGTTAGTTAGCACGGAAGCAGGTTGGTTCTTAAGCCTCACTACAAGGTCTTAGTAAATTCACTGGGACAAAAAAAAACTACACACAGCAAAAAATATTTCATAGAGTTTGACTATGTTTTATGATCAAGAAATTCAAAAAATTGGGTATAGCCAGGATATACTGAGTCAGTGAACTGCCTCTGTGGGTAAGGGCACTTGTGGTAGAGCCTTTCAAGCTGAGTTCTGTCTCTGGGACTCTCATGGTAGAGAAGGACAGCTGACTCTCTCAGGCTGTCATCTGACCTCACAAATGCTCTGTGACACAGACACATACAGAGACACACACACACTCACACACACACACACACACACACATGGGGGGGCACGATAGAGGTTCTATATGACAGACTCACAGCTAATGTCATCCTGTATGAAAGAAGGCTCTCTTGCTTCTCTGAGAGCACACACATGGCAAGGATGCCCACCTTCAACACCTCACTGTGGGACTGCAACTCACAGGCACCTCAGAAAGTGAACAGAAACAAAAAAGAAAGCACAGCAAGTAGGAAAGAGAAGACTAAATAAACCTTAATTGGATGTGACATGACTTTAGATGTCAAAAAACCCTAATTCCACTAACAAACTATTAAAATAAAGCTAAATAAAGTTTAAGGATACAAAATCAATATAAAAAGCCACTATCTTTTTAAAATACAGAAATAAAACAATAAAGAAATAATTGGATTCAGAATATCTCCAAACAAACAGAAACCAAGCCAACAACAGTCACCACCAAAACAGTACCTACAACAACCAACCAACTAAACACCTAGAACATTTCACAGAGAAATAATCTCTACAGGGAAAATTATAAAGCAATTGTTTCAGTTTCCTTTATGCTGCTCTGATGAATAGCATGACCAAAGGCAATTTAGGGTAAGAGAGGGTTTATTTGACTTACCATTCCAGGTCATAGTCTGTTACTGAAGGAATTCAAGGACAAGAACTCCAGGCTGGAACAAGGAAGACGGCTACTTGCTGGCTTGCTCTCATTCGCTCAGGCCTATGACTGCAGACTGGGAACCTGAGCTCATTTTAACCAGCTTCCTCATAAACTCAGGAAAATTCCACAGAAAATGGCATCAGCCAACATGGACTATGCCCCCTTGTCTCAATTAAGACAATCAACATAATTGCTGATGTACATATCCACAGATTAACCTGAGCAAGACATTACTCCATAGAAGCCCCCTTCTCCTTTTCAGGTGATTCTAGGGTATTTATTGACAGCTAAAAGTTTTAAAAGAAACTGAAAAAAGACACATATACACACAGAGAGCCACACAAAATAGGAGGATACACTATGTTCATGAACTGTTAAGAATTAAAAGTGCTACAATGTTCACAATGCCCAAAGGAATTTAAATAGTTTAGGCAATTCCTGCCTTTACAGATGTAGGAAAATGGGACTCCTGAAGTTTATGGAACCACATACCACAAAGGAAGAAACAAACACAAGCGGACACCTAACACTAAAGCATATTTCAAAGTGAGTGTGGTACGAACATCAGAGCACATAGAAAGACAGTGCAAAGCAAAACAGACAACACAGAATTAACCCATCTCCAGCCAACCAACCAATATCATAGAAAGGCAGAAAGTTATTGGAGAAAGGAAAACTTCTGTCAACAAATAGTGCTGGAAAAACTGACTATTCAAACGCAGAGAAAAAGAGATAAACCCTTTCTCTCACCATACGCAACACACAATTCATCTTTTGTGAAATGCTCAAGCCTAAGACCCAGAACGATGGAATGACTGAAAGAAAACACAGGAAAATGCTGCCTAGCATTGGCTGTGCAAAGCTACTCTGGATATGACTTCAAATGCAGAGGCAGCCAAGGGAAAACAAGTGTACAGATGGGATTACATCAAACCCCAAAGCTTCCCCTGCACAGTAAAGGAGACACTCGCATGCCACATGCAGAACAGGAAAAAATATCTGCAATGTTTCTGGTGAGGGATTGATCCCCAGGGTAGATAATGAGCTCCAGAAATTCAACAGCAAGCCCTCAAAGAATCCAGTTATCAATGGGCAAACAGTCTGCAGAGACACTTCGCAGAAGATACACAAATGTCCAACAGACATGTAAGAAAATACTCAACGTAGCAGTCATGCCAGAGAGGCAAATACACCTTGCCAGGAGATGAGACACCGTCTACTTCAGGACTGATATCATCAAGAAGTTTACAAAGTAACAGGTGCTTGCAAGGAGGTCGAGAAAGAGGGACTTTAGTGTACCATCCATGGAAATGTAATCTGCTTTAGTGTTACAGAACAGAGTGTGGAGGGGCCTCTGAACACTGGTCTTCCAACCCCAATACGAGTTCCAGTAAAGAGATTCTTTATTGAGTATTTAACAGTCACCAAGATGCAGAAACAACCTCAGAGTCCATCAACATATGAACTAAGATACGTGTGGTTGCATTTATATGGTGATATACACAGTATCCATTTATACTGAAAAATATACACACACTCAATATAAAATGGTGAGATGCTATCATGAAACCCCAATGTCACAATATAGATGGAACTAGCGGATATATTAATATTGTCAGTAAAACGTCACATACAGAAAGAAGATAGGGCATGTTTTTATCTCTCTATATGATAGAGAAACTGAAAACTTCAGCATCTGGAAGTGTGGGAGGGTCTGAAGAGGAAGACTGGCAAACACACGGATACATGGGACAGGAGGAGCAACTTGCAGCACTCTCGTGTAGCAGGACGGCTGTGGCTTAATAAGGAATTGTTGTTGAGTAGCCAGGAGAGAGGGTTTGCATACTTGCAAAGATATGATAAATGCGTGAGGTTACAGATATGACAGGTACCCTGATCTAATCATTACGCATTATACACATGTCACAGACTAATGGGTTGATAAATGTCACTATATTAAAATTCAATACTATTCATAAAGGAACGTCATAAATGATGTGAAAAATCCAGCAACCATGTGAGAAGACACATTTTCAATGCATGTGGACAATAAAGATTATTATGCAGAATATATAAAGAACTTTATGATTCAATAAGAAAAACAATTCCCCACCCACTCGTCAAGGGCACGGAAGCACATCAATGGCTCTTAGAAACCAAACACTTAGTGACCAATATGGTTGCTAAGCAAACCCCAGCCTCCTCTTCTGCCTAGGATACAGAAAAATATAAAATGAAATCAAAATTTACCATTTATACCAATGAAAACATGGACCAAATGCAGGTTACTATGTTTCTGTCTATTAAATATGTAGAGGTATCCCATCGTTCATTGATTTGTTTCAGTTTATCTATTTTTTGTAGTTTTGGCCAGACTGGTGCCAGGCAAATGCGTTATCACTGAGCTACATTCCCAGGTCTCTTCTTAATTTTGAGATGGGGTTTCATGAAGTTGACCAGGTTAGTCTTGAATTCACCTCGCTCTACAACCAGATCTCAAAGCTGCAATCCTTCTGGCTCATCCTCCCAGCCAGCTGGAATTACAGACCTGCACCGCTGGTCACAATTGGTCAGTGTTTCTGGAGTTAGCAATTATTTATCACACAAACAACTATTTTTGCGGATGCTGTCTGCAAAGCCAAAGAACACTGAACTCCAGTGCACTGTGCTGTTGTTTCGTTAGGGATGAGGGGGATTGGTGTGGTGTGTACTCCCAGGTTCATCATTGTGGGACAGTCGAGGCAAGAACTTCAGCTAGTCGTATCAGGCCCATATTCAAGAGCAGAGATAGATGCATGTATACCTGCTCTACTTGCTTGCTGTGCTCAGCTCAGTTTCCCTAATCTTACACAGTTCAGGGTTCCATTACTAGGGGATGGTGCCACACACAATAGTCCTTCCCCTATTGAGTGTGGAAATTCCTTACAGGCCAATCCAGGGTAGACATTCCCTTGCTAAGACTCTCCTTCTATAGAGCTTACCCGCATACTCTGTAAATTCATCTCCAGATACACATCTGAGACCAAGAAACCCTTAACGGCATACAAAGATATGGCAAAAAATATGTAAAGAAAACTAACTATATAAAGAATTGTCTGCGACAGAGAAAGAATATGAAAACAAAAATTATTATCAATTCAAACATGGAAGAATGAGTGCAGTGTTTGTTAAAACATGACATGTTAAAGCAAAAAACCATCATTAAACTTGAGTAACAAAATATACTGAAAAGATAAAATACTTTTATTTTTATTTTTTTTTATTGAAGAAAAAAAATTTCCGCCTCCTCCCTCCCCCTCCTTTTTAGAATTTATATAATGGAGTGTTTTTTATTAAGATCTAAAATAAACATACAACTTAAAACCTGCACACCACGATGGATATTTTCATAGAAAGTCATCGTATGAAAGTCCTCACACGGTAGAGCAACGGTATACACATCAGGTCAGTTGTTACTTCTAGAAAGAGGATGAGATGGACCACAGAGCCAGGGAAAGGGACCAGAGGGCTCCAGCACATTTGAAATGTTTGTTTCTTAAAATATGACATCAACATCGCAGTGGCGAGGGATTTTGTAAATTCCGTGGAGCTGAAGGTGGATATCGAATTGATCATTATTTTGTTCTATATAACCCTGACATATTTGAGATCTACAACACACATGGAGGGAGGCTTACTAATGTTTGGTAGCCAGAACTCTGTTTTCTGAAGGCATTTTAGTTCCATGATAATTTCATAGATAGGTTCTTTCTTTTCTACATCTAGAAATCAACCAATCCACAAATTAAGCTATGTTGAAGCATCTCCCTCTCGTTAGGATAAAGCTAGTATATTAGTTAACATTGCTTTACTATAAAATGCCTGAAGTAATCGATTTATCAAGAGAAGAGGTCTATCTCAGCCTATAACTCTGGCATTTTTATTTTTTGCTCAAAATTCCCTTTTGGCCACTAGTAAGGATGGCACACTTTGTCAGGATTGAACTGCTTACATCATGAGGTAGGGAGCAGAGGGAGTGGAAGGGGCTGGAGCCCTCAGACCCCTACGAGGAGGGGAATGCTACTCATGGCCCAAGGACTTCGCAGTTTGGGCATCACATCTTACGGGTTCATGACATCTTCTTGGACCCCTACCCCAGGAGTAATCCCTGAACACCTGCACAGGACACACACACCACAGCAAGTAGGTTCCACGGTGGGAGAGGAATGCTTTATTGGGTGTGTTTAATACTCTGGGGTGGGGTATTAAACCCTTTTGTCCTTTGTTCTCCTGTACTAAGGAGGCTGGAAAGCTAATTAGACCTTTTCAAGCACTCAACACAACAGTCACAGATGGGCTAAGTGAGACACTGCCGAGTCACATGGTGCCAGAGGCACCACTGGGCCACAGTGCTCCACACTGGAAGCTTGACTCTGGATTTCATTTTGGTCACGTGAATTGACATCTACTAGCCTGAGGCACTACCATCCTAAGCAAGCAGATAGCGGGGAAGCTGCATCCTAAACTTCAGCGATGGTGAGAGCATTTGCAGTTAATGGTCTCTAACAGAGTGCACACTGGGTAAAGGAAGGAAGGCTAGATACCATGCTAATATCTTAGATACCATGGCTGATCTAAAGGTGGAGCCTCCCTTGAGTCCAGAGGTGCTGGCCAGGGCTGGGTGTGGCAGTGAATTTGTGTCTTTCTCTCTTTGACATAAAGTAAATCACACTGGTAGGATATAACCAGAGCGTAGCCAAGCATGTCCCAGGCAATTCTGGACTGAAAAGGTTTCCATTTAGTTCTCTGTGTCTCTGAACAGGGAGGGATGACCTTGCCACTGAAGAGACAGACTTGAACAGCACAATCCAGTTCTTTTAATCCGGTCCGCACTGGGCTCCAAGTGAAGCGCTGGCTGATATTTTAATGTGTGTGTGGTTGGTAGGCTTCCCAGATTCTGTCTTTTGGCAAATGGAGGCAATTTTGTAAAATCCTGTTTACCGAGCACCTGGATAGGCGGAGTGCCAGGTCAGGCAAGCAGCCCGTGCCTTGGAAGAATAAGTCTACTTTCACCTGGAAAATCTTCATTTTTGAGACTTCTGCAAGTTTCCACTGGGTTGTTGTAAAGGGGCGTGGCTATTTGTTCCTGGTCTCTCCTTCCTGTTAGCTCCCTGCGACTAACCTATAGCAATTACGGCTAACCTATAGCAATCACGCTGGCTCCTGGGCTCATTCGCTGGTGTTGCCATTGCATTTCCTCCCTAGTAATGAAGCTGGGGACACAGCACACGTGGCAGGTGGTGCCTAACAAGAAGCCCATAGAGGAGTCATTATTGTGTGTCCTGCCCAGGCAGCCTCACTGTGGGCTTGCCTTGAATCCTTCTAGTCTCTGTGGCTGGCCAGGATTGAATTTACAGACCGTGGGGTCTCCCGGGCCTACTTTGGCATTCGTGTAAGCTTGAATCTGTTTCCCAGGGAAGCAGTATTTGGATTCTCTTCCCGCAAGTGTATTCTCTGCCTGGCCTCTTTCAAATGTTCATGGAGTTATAATTTCCTGCCCCCATGCCTCAAATCTCAAAGGCCATTTACATGGTACTTCTGCCCAAGCTGCTTACAGGTATTTCTAAACTGGAATCACGAGTGAACTCCAAAAGCCAGCAGCTTCGTCCGTGTTCTACCCAGGGGGAATGTTTAACTAGCAAGAGCGCATGCGTGTAGCTTCTTGCACGGCAATTCGCCCCCAGCCTCGTCACTCAGAAATGTCTTACTTCGCTAGGGGTCTTCAGCCAGCTGTAAGCCAATATACTCAATCTTTCAAAGACTTCTTGAGTATCACACCAGGTCCTGGATGTGCTCCAATCATTTAGGACACAGTGAATGCGTTCCCCAAGTTCTCTTACCAAGGAAGGTGTGAGGTCTTCCATCACTCAGCATTTAACCACTACCACTGTCAGGTACTGGGGTTACTAACAGAGAAAGGGTAAAGCCCCAGCCTTCAGGAGTGAATGTCTCCTGTGGTGGATCATGAGAGGGGATTAAAATACAATGTAAGAGAATAGTAAAACAGAGCTGGAGAGAGTGCCCTGGTAGTTCAGATGGGTGCAGAAACCATGGAAGTGCCATCATGGCTACCTGCCTACAGTACCAGCCTCAGAAGATTTCCCAGAGCAAGCTGGCTAGCAAGAAATAGCCACACTGGAGCTCAGAGTTTTAGACGTGTCTCAATAAATAACATGGTGCAACAATCTAACCAATAATGTGGGACTTCCTTCTGTGTGTTGTGATTACCATTAATGAATAAAAAAACTGCTTTGGGTCTACAGCAGGGCAGAATTTAGATGGGCGGCTAAGATGGAACTGAATGCTGGGAGAAAGGAGGCAGAGTCAGAGAGAAGCCATGTAGCCCTGCTAGAGATAGATGATGGAACCTTGCTGGTAGGCCATAGACCTCATGGTAAAATATAAAATAATGGAGATGGATTACATTAAGAGGTAAGAGTTAGCCAATAAGAAGCTAGAGCTAATGGGCCAGTGATTTAATTAATACAGTTTCTGTGTGATTATTTTGTGGTTAAGTGGCCAGGAACTAGCTAGAGGCCTCCTACCACAAACTGATAGTAGAGTGCTTCCTGACATCAAATTGGGTTTCCACAAACACACATGCATGTGTATATACATGGATGAAAATATGCACAGAAAAATGAGAAAAAAAATGAAATGGAAACCAGAGATATTAAGATTTCAACTTCAGGTTTTTCTGTTTGCAAAATGGTGCTGATGTCTAAGTTACAGTTAAGGTTTGTGTGAAATGAGACCTAAGCAACAGGACGTTACGTTCACGCTACAAATGCTGCTCATGTGATTACTAGTCACAGCTGCAAGTGTAACAATGTGACTGTTATTAGCGTCATTATTATATTTGGCAGTATTATGATCTCATCACTTACACTGACACTGATTGGTCATGTCTGTCTTGGACAGTGATGCAGAATTCAGAAACCTGTATCAGTTCAGTATTTAAGAAAGCCAGGGTGTTGCCAAACCTAGGATGGGCAGGACCATCTCCTGATGTTGCTCCCCAAACGACTAGACTATTCTGTGTCAATGGTCACCTGACAGAGATGTGACTGACTGCAGGATAGCAGAGGTCTGATATCCTACAGAGGCGCTACAGAGAGCTGAGACTTTTCATCAATCCAGAAACCACAGGCATATCTTAAGGGTGGAGTCTGAGTGGCAAGATTTTCTGTTTCCCAAAGAAAGTCATCCTTGCCGAGGATGTTTAGAGACACACCAGGACCTGCAGCAAAACAGGGACACCAGAGAAAGGGCTTCATGTCCTTAACTTAAAGGGCTGATACCACGTTCTTTCTAGCTTGTGGTTCCTTCATAGGTGCCTAGCAGGTCCACTGTAGATTGGACTTTGAATGTCACAGTTCCATAGTGTTTATTTTCATCAAAGCTTAACTACAACCACAGATTTAAATACTACTGATTATGTATACGCATGGATGCTGACTCTGGATACATGCACAGCCTCATGGACGTCCAGTATCGAAACACTGCTCCATGCTTCTGACAGCACACATCCCCTGCTTCATGTCTCTCTCACGCACGTATTTTAAACGGCAACTTGATCTGGCCCCAAATATAAGAATCATCTCTGATAAGCTTTTCTCCTCACTCCCCTCATTTAACGGGTGAGTTCAGAAAATATGAGTCATAAAATAGTCTTCAAATTCAGCTAGTTTGTAGCACTGGACAACACCTATTGTATCTATACCATCCATGACCATCCTAACACTGCCGTTCCTTCCATTCTTGCGCCCCTCCCAAACTACCCCTCAGCATCCAGAGACACCTTTCCGTGCACCAATCCTGCTTAGACTTGTCAATGACATTCTATTACTCTTACAATGAAGTCCAAAGTCCTATGGTGTCCTGAAAAGAGCTGCGCAGTCTCAGGTTCATTAAAGGCAAGCAGCAATTTCAAAGGAGACGATTTCTCTAAGACTCTTTGGCCCGCTGAGATTAAATGTCAAGTACTTACAGAGAGACATGCTTATCTCCCTCAGAGCATCTACAACAATGTGGAACAACACACACATACACACATCAATACACAGATTAATTATCGGTTAATAAGTAACTGGCTGATATTGTCTTCCCCTCCATCTTTGTTTCATCATGTATTCTGAGTATACAGAAAGAGACACACTCAACAAATACAGTTCACATTCTCCAAGTATACAGATAGATACAGATAGACACACTTAATACAGTTAGTGAATGATCAGAACAGCAAACAAGTACACAGCTTCACCAACCTTTGCAAGACTAGTTAGGAAGAGCTTTTGTTTTGTGATTCCCGAAACTCAAAGGTCTGAGAATGACTGCTTTGTAGTTGAAAAATATACATCAGCATGTGCATCGAGGTGTGACCAGGAGGGGTGGGGCTATGCAAATGACCTTTCAGGGATAGCCAATGGTGGGCTGCTTCTCTGCTCTCTGGAGCTGTTTCTTTGGCCTGGCTAGCTCCAGAGCCCCCAGACTTAAGGGAATGCCAAACAAGGGACACAATAGAGATACACAGTATCTACCTCAAGCTTGAGTTTCGCATTCTGGGAGAACTTAGAGGCGTGTTGGTGTCTGACTTGATACCACATTACAAAGAAAAAATTTCAGCAATAAAACTGAGCTCACCTTCCAGGTGGCTCTATGGCATTCAAGTTCATCACAGTGGGCTGCCAATTAAAAGCCAGGCTAAGTCAGCCCAGCAGACTCTCATTCCCAGCAGCGCCTTGCATCACAGCGCTAGGATTATTACATCAAACCATTTATTGAGGCCAGCTGTTCCTGCTCCTGACCTCCCCAGACTGAGTGGCCATCTAAAACAGGCTCTCCTGCCTAAAAACAATGCAGCCTGTGCTCCACCGGCAGCTTCCGCAGCTGTCAACTGCTCTCCGGAGATCTGAAATCGCTTGTCCTCTCCGCCACAATCACACACAAATGGGGCATTTGCTATCTGTGTTGTGATTAAAAACGCAAAAGAACTTTTGAAGTCATTATCAACTTTTCTCGGGACGAGTTGTTTCTGGAGCTGACTGTCACTTGGACGGCTGTCAGCACTCGGAAAATGGCAGCATTCCAGACATGCCCATGGAGAAGAAGGTATGCAGATTACAGTGGAAGCGATGGAAAGGCAGGGGCGAAGCCCAGATGGTGACATTTCCTCTTAGACAGCAGTGCCTCTCTCCACAGAACTGCTCCATGCCACTGCAGCTCTGTAATTGGACTGTGGCATTCCATTAACACCGAGGACCACTGTCCCTAAGGAGTGCCTTCACAATGAGTAATCAGGAGGTGACATACCGCCACGACTCTCATGTATTACCTGCATAGCTATTAAATGGATATTATTGGGAAAAAATTAATTGTATTCCTATGGGTGCCGCTGAGGTGAGCACACTCAGTTCTTAGGGACATGATTAAGAGGCTGATCATTTCAATTGATTGAGTAGATATCAGCCATTAGCGAGAATGGTGTGTGTGTGTGTGCACGCGCGCATGTACGTGCGTGTCCATGTGTCTGTGTGTGTGTATATTCATCTCAGAAAAGGGACATGTATTTTATACTTTACAGCGCAGGCTAGATGAGACTGTAGTCCCAGCCTCTGCCTGAAACTGGTCCTTAAATTAGAATAAAGAATATGAGAAGTCATCACCTCACAGCGGGGTGCATATATTGAGCACTTGCCGAGTCCCACCTAAGTTCTTCAAACTCGGGAGTCACACTGGAACCTGACAGCAGCCTTCTGGGTAGATCCCAGCTGGCATGCAGTAATGTAGGGGGATACCGGCTTGCCCATGAGACCACGCCCTCCATCATAATGCTGATGTTCTCCAGTCACCCCGCCCCCTGCCATTCTCCTGGGAATGTGCATTTTCCTCTTCCAGCATGCATTTCTATATTGACCTATTAGAGGCTCCTTCCTGCCAGCCTCCAGTCTTTTTTAAACTTCTCTACTCTTACACAGCTCCTTCTAGACCCTGAACTTCCTTAAACCACCATCGTATCTGCCGTGCTCCCTCCCATCTGATGTTCTCCACCAGGAAGGGCTCCATGCTCTCCATGATCCTTTCTAGACTGACAACAGCCACCCCTACAGACACAGCTCTGAGGAAAACGGGAAGTAGAGGATTTTTAACCTTAGGGAGTCTCTCTAGGTCCTTGTCCTGGACCCTGTAACTTCCATTTCATTTGGGATCATAGCATCTTCTGAGTTTTTGTTACTCTGGTCTCTGTGAAGTGATGATGTCTCTGGTCACTTCCTCCCAGGATGCATCTGTGGTCCTACTGTGCCGCACTCTCCAGTGCTGGTCTCTGGGTCCTACTTCTGGACCTTCCCTCAGGTTTAGCTATCACTATCACGTCTATATGATAGTTCAGAATTTACTGCACAGACCAGGTGTATGTAGCTCGCAGTATTATGTTCAGTGACAGTTGGACACTTTTATTCGTGTCCCATAGAAACTTTAAAATAAACACAGTAAAAATAAATACGCCCTTAATCTGCACGCCTGATTCTTCCATGTATATTTATAATACAAGTTGTTTGGTCAACTACAAACTTGGGGGAAATCCCCACTTCACCATCATTCCCCACTTTGGCCTCCATCTATTCCTGCCTCCGTGGAGACTCTGTCTAGACTACAGAGAGGCCTGACTACATATCTCCCACCTGTAGTGCCTGCTTCAGTGAATGCCAACACCATCAGTGCTCCCTTGTCCCTAATCTGACCTCTCAGCCTCCTCTACTGACCCAGACTACAGACTACATCATCCCCTTTCCTGTCTTAAAGTGACATTCCTGCTAACCCCTCCGCTGACACTTCTCTGTAATGTCTTCTCAACACCTGGCCTCTAAACCCCTAGTGGGGCATCCAGGCCTGCACTTCCAGGCACCGCGGCATACCTAACCCACCACTGCAGTCACTGAACCCAAGTCCCTTGTCAACATGTCTGCCTGTCTCCCTAGCCTGAGGATGAAACCCTTGGGGCTTTCTTTAAGACTCTCCGAGGCTACAAGCCAGTTCCCGGTACACTCTTTTATTTAGTGGAATAAATGTGTGTAGCCCTCAAGCTGCTGTTTAAATGTACTGTCTCCTATAGCACACATTTCTAGGGTCAATAGTCCTGTCAGTTCAGGGTTTGTATTTTTACACCATTCTTTTGGGTTAGCTTTGGGTGGCAGATGAACTCACAGACTGGAATTTACATGAAGCTGAACTGAATGAAGCTTGATGGAGACTTCTTTTGCCCAGCTGAACAATGGTTATCAAATGCTACTGTTGTTTGTTATAACATCCATAGCCTATGGCCAATGCCTCTTTAACATGTCTTTTTTCTTTCTCTTTAAGCTAAACAGTGCTACTTCTGACCTAGAGAAAAAGAAGTCATCTAGCAATAAGAAAGCTCATGCTTTAAAGGCTGCTCAGGATTTTAGTCAGGATTTTTCCTGTATGTGGACTTCCCTCCCAAAGCACAGGCATAAACAAATCAGATTACTTAGTGCTTCCTTACGAAAGACAAAATATTATATGCGTGCAATAGCCACAAATTCACAGTTTTGTTTCCATGTCTATGAGGTTGCTCTGTAGAAAAATCAGCCATGTTTTTGGTAGATAGCAAACTTGGGATTCTGGTCTCAGCATCTTTCCTGGCAGCTATACGATCTTGAAAGACAATATTGATTGTTTCCTTTGCTTCACCTTGCAAAAGTAGTAAAAAATAGTCCTTGTCAATTTCCAGAAAGAAAATAGTCTGGTCCTAAAATAACTCAGTGTGGTCTGTAGGTCACTGCCTATGAAAGACACCTCATCCCAACTCTGATGCTGGGGTTCCTGGAACCCTGGCTCATACACAGCCATCAGGATGACCTGTCTTTTAAATGCCAGATGGAGTATTTCAAGGCTGACAGAACCCCTTTGTTTATAGAAATAATAGCAAACATGTATGTAGCATCCACGATTCGCCGCATGCTTTCCTAGACACTTTACAGGCATAGTTTATTTTCTTCTCTCGGCCTCGGAGAGGGCCACGCCGTCACCTTCACACAACACTGCCTTTCATCAGCTCACTTCCTAAGACGGTGACTGTCAATAATTTCACACTGCAGATGGCCTCGCTTCATTTGGAAGCTTGCTAATAAAGCCACGGTCTTAGGATGTGAGAGAGGATGAGAATCCAATATGTAATTTGGCATACCGAGGACTGAGAGGAGTCACACGGTGTCATACGCATCACTGGTATGGGATGAGAAAACAGAACAAGGCATTCCCATCTCAGATTACCAAACCCTTTCCTTCTGTGACGAGAGACCCCACTCACTTCAAATCTCTCTCATAACTACCTACAGCATGCCAGGGACTATCCCAGACACTAGAGAGATAGTTATGAATGGAAATGCCTATCCTTGTACAGCCATATGTGATTCCAGTCACAAAATATTAGAGATTCATTGAGCACCAATTACACAGAGAGCTTCAAAGACAAGGCGGTCTGTGGAGGTGGTAAGGGGTGAAGTCAGGGGAGGGAAGGGCATTGGAAATGATCCTTGATCTGAGAGGAGATACATAAAATACAGAGGAACCCATGGAAGGTCCAGAGGAAGGTATAAAACTGCACACACTAATAACCACAAGTCAGACAGGTTAGTGAGCATCAGGGGGATGGCTAGAGATGGGGGGGGCACTTTAGTTTTAATGTCCCTTCTAAAATCCCTGATGACATTTAACTGCCACTGTAGAAGTTCTGGGAGGTATAACTGAAGCAGATGACCATGGTTCTGTCCTCATAAGTGAGTATTTCTGCAGAACGGCCTGGTTTTGCTAGTAAGCAAGTTCCATCCAGGTGTTTTAGGCCCAGCACCAACATGCACATGTGTTCTGCTGTGATGCTGTGTGCTCTTCTAAAGGCCGTCTCCAGAGCCTGGCACAGTCTGCTTGGACTTTCTAGCTAACTGCATCTCCTCTCTTTATAAAGGACCTACTCTGTGATATTGTTCTGGAAGCACACAAGGGAAGGATTCATATTGGAAGAATCAGAGTAGAAGAGCCCCAGTGTGGCACTGGGGAGGTGGCAGAGGTACAAAGCAGCTTTTGTGATATGGAGTGTGGGAGACACAGAGGGACGTGCTCCATCTTAACCCTCTGGAGCTGAGGGAATGCAGTCAGCCACGGGGAGAGCTCAGCACCAGCCATGGTGAGGGCTCAGCGCCGGCCACGGCGAGAGGTCAGCATCACTCATAAGTCAAAATGCACACACAGACAACGCGGCACTTTGACAAAAATGAATGAATGCAATGGACACACGCAGACACCAGAGAGTGAAGTCCCACGTTCAGCCTTCAGCTTTACAACAAAGGAACAAACAGAACAGAAAGCCTGTGTGTGCCGAGAGGAAGGGGACAGGAATAAACAGTAAACGCCGTAACCGACCCACACATAGAACACAGATCATAGCCCTAAGGTCAACAACGAAAACATCGTGGTCTGATTATGTCAATTTTCTTCTGTTAAATACAAGGACAAAAATCTAGAGATGGCCTAGGATGAACATGGTGGCTTTCTGTGGATGCCTGGGCCACCTTCAGGCTGACAGAAAACTGGGGGAACCAGTCTGGATGAGGGCGGGGTGACAGGCGAGGGATGAGCTGGGAGAAGCTGCAGGGCAGAGAAGATGGCACACAGTGGTAGTGTGGCTGGAGCCATTGCAGGGAGCACTCAGAGACCAGGCAGAGCTGCGGGTTGATGCGGCAAATTGCTGAAGTGCTGTTCCTAAGCAGGGTCCACGCCACGGAATGGGAGAATGAGGGGACTTTCTGGCATCTTCAGGAAGGAGGACCCAATAGACACTCCCCTGTGTTTGGATGTGGCATCCACGCAAAGAGAAGGTTTGTTGCCTTCTGTTGTGCTATGCCATAGCAGCAAAGACCTCACAACGCCACTGCCATTGCACTTCCCAGTCTCAGATGACGAGCTAAAGAAACTTCCTTCCTTTCAAATGGCCCAGTCTCAGGTACCCAGTGATGGCAGCAGAAACCAGGCTAATGCAGGCTTGTTCCTCAAGGAGGCTACGGCCATGCCATGGGGGACTTAGCCTCTTCTTTGTACAGGGCGTTTTTGAAAGTTTGCTTCCGAGCTGTGGTGGCTCCTGAAAGCAGTTAAGTGGGTCATTTGCTTAGCTTTCCTTAGTGGTAGATTAATTAGCCAGCTGTAAGTCCCGGATCTCTATTTTTAAATAATGACTCGCACAAATCTCTGAAGACAAGAACTCACCACTAGTACGCGGCACAATCCAACAGCTGCAAGTTATTATGCCCAGTGGAAATTAAGTATCTTTTAGGGAAATCATATAAGATCTCATGACAAATATGAAATTAACCCCTGCCACCTCTGTGACCACATCCTAATAATCAAAGTCCCTGGGGTCCTGGAGTGATGGCAGCATCGACACAATTTTTAAAAGGCATTCCTCTGTGAGCTTGTGAAGAACAGCATCTTTGTCCTTGGTTGGGAGAGAAGTTGGAAACCCCACACTGAGAAGCATGCCCAGCAGGGTCCTCCTTCCACTCCTTAAACAAGGTCAGGAGGCACACTCCAGGGACATCGGCAAAGCAACCACTTTGTCATTGTTGTGCTTCTGCCTCAGACGTTCAAAACCATGCTTCCTCTGCTCAAGCACATTGCATCCTGATGTCTTCTTTCATTTTCAAGGTCCTGCTCTTGGTTAAGAGGGGTCTTCACTTCTCCTCATTCCCCATTTTATGGTAGGTTTAGAGGCTGACTGTCCGCATAGCACAGGGGATGCCAGTGCTGGAACAATACCTCCGAGGAAGCTTTGCTGGGACGGGCCCTGGGTCTGAAGCATCTCTGAACATCTAGGAGACATTAGTACATATGTACTCAATGCAACAGTGGTCAGCAGTCTGGCATGGCCTCTACTTGAAGGCCACAGTGTGTTTGCTTGGTTACTTTCCATGCTGGACAGGGTTGGAGGGAGCTCTTCCCTAATAGTGAAAATGGAATGCTCAAACTTCCCATTGTTTCAAAGACTTCCGAAGAAATCTCTGGTTTCCTGCTGAAGTGCTAAAATATTACAACCCCAAAGAGGAAGGAAGAGGGCGGTGCTTCAGCACCAGCAGTAGACGTGGGGATCAGATATTGTATTAACCGCTTTTCCTGTGACCAAGTACCTACTAAGAAGCATCTTAGGGGAGGAAGTGGGGGTTGGAGATGCAGATCAGGAGGCAGAATGCTTACCTAGTGTACAGAAAGCCCTGTGTTCCATTCCCAACACCCCATAGGTTAGTCACTGCAGTCCATGTCTATAATCCTAGCACTTGGGTGTTTGAGGCAGGAGGATTCAAGTTCAGGGTCATCATCAGCTACATGGTGACTTTAAGGGCAGCCTGGACTACGTAAGACCTATCACAAGACAAAACAGCATGTGAGGTGGCTGACAATGGTGTATCAACAGGCAGGAAGGACCAAGGCGACAAAAACTGGTACTGAGCTACAAACTTGCAAGGCCCACCCTCAGAAGCCCACTTCTTTCAACAAGAGGATCCACCTCTCAAAGGTCCCACGATATTCCAAAACAGCTACAGTATTTGGAGACTTGTGTTCAGACACATGTGCTGGTGGCAGACATTCCTCATTCAAACCACAGCAGACGTGAAACATAGTAACGACCCGCAAAAGTAATCAGAGGTGATGTCAGCTCCGGCGCTCTGTCTGGGGAGACCTGTCCATCGCTCCAACTTTTCACTGAGGGGTAGGAATTGACCACTGCTGTCCCACTGGTCCTCCATCTTGATGGTGATGTCCCTTAACTGCACATGCCCAGGGATGGCTCTGCTGTCCCCAGGGAGAGCTGCCAACTCCAGTGCTGCTCTAGGCAGCTCAGCCGCTCGACTTGACTCTTCCTCAGCGCAGAGCTGCCTGCAGCTGGTGCCCCCACGGTGATCTCCTGTGTTAGGAAGTTAGCATGGTCCCTACCTCCAGCCAGCCGGCCCCCTCTCATTGCTGAATTGAGTCTACCTGGTCAATTTCGTGAACTTCAGGCTTGGGCATAAAGGTCATTACTGTGTTCTGCACCTGAATCACATTGTAATGAGGCCGATCACATTCTCTTCTCACAGTCAATGAGGGGGAAAAAAGCACACAGAAAGGAAATTACTCCTACAGTGACCTTGCTAGAATTCTGCATCTGGCTGGCGTAGACTATTTTGGGGTGGTCAGAAGCTCACATGGCAGTTTTTGCTGTAGAAACGCCCTGCCTGATCCCATGTCAGCTAACACGTTACCACGTAACATCTGGCTATACTTACCACAGCCATCAGCAGTGGGCAGAGGTGACAGATTCCCAGGGCAGCACCAATGCTGTTTACTGGTTCACTGCCGCCCTGCCCTGGGCAGCTTCTGAACTTGACAGAGCAATAAAGTCACCCACATTTGCATTCCAAAGTGGTTCCGTGTTTACATGTGCTAATAAAAAGAAAAGCTTGCCTTCTGAGGAAGGAGCAAGTTCCTTGATCAATTTTTCCGAGAGGCTCAAGTGTGAGATATGTTCTACATACGCTGCACCCCTCAAAGACACAGGATGGCTCGGCAGCACTGTGCACCCCTCTACTGCACCCCTCAAAGACACAGGATGATTCGGTACCATGGCCCTCCTCTCAGGGCCTACGCCAACCCTTTAGGGCTGGTGGATCCAGCAGAACACTCTCCTCCCAACAATGGCCTTATGCTTTTTCTCAATATCTGAAGAAATATTCGATGAACCAATAAATTAAATGGCTACATACAGAACAGTGCCCTGCGACTTCTCTTCCCCTTTCATTCATGTCTGCCTCCCTGTTTGGGCTCTCAAACCTTGTCCTACACAGTAAGAACGCTGAGAGTGGGGGAAATAGTCTCAGGGGAGAGCACACCCATCGGTTATCCAGTGCTCCACAGTCAGCCTTGGGCAGCACTGTGCAAAGTGAGCGGGTTGGATGTATTTCTGTCTGTCTGTCTGTGTGTGCGTGTGTGTGTTTAACAATAACTAATGGAATAAGAGGCCATGAATTTCAAATGGATCAAGGATGGATATACAGGAGAGTTTGGAGGGAGGAAAGGGAAAGATAAATTATGTAACTCTAGCATAATCTCAAAAAGTAAACAAATTTTTAAAAGCAACCTTACAGGTCAAATAAAGCAGAAATGAAGGCCGTCCTCTGCTGACGTGACCAAGCTGTGAGGGTCACGGCACACGGGAGGTGTGCTGAGTGTCGTCTACAAACCAGCACGAGCTCCATGTGAGTCCTAGAACACAAATCTCTCTGGAGGGTGGGAATGAGCATGCCATGGTGCTAATGCCTCAGTCCCATGGAGAGGGCAACACCCATGCAGGAAGCGCCTGTTCTCAGCACCACAGACCATGAAGCAGGTGCTCCCACTGATTCCAGTTCTCAGACAGATCAACAGGCCCTGCCCGGTGTCCCATCACTAGCGGGATTCAGACAGAACCTGGGAGCATGAGTGAGACTTCATGTTCTGAGCCCCAGGCCGTAATGCCTCCCATCATCCTTTCCCAGACAGTGAGAAACTCTTTTCTTAGACACGCTGAGAACTCTGCAAGGTTGGTAATGGTGTCTGTCTTACTCACACTGGTATAAATAGGCTACATGAGGGCCTGCATGACCAGTCAGGGACAAGTAGAGATAATTAGCATCAGGCTAGACTTTTACTTAAGTGTCTGAACATCATTCAAATAACAGCACTGCTGTAGATGAATATGCACATCCATTTGCTGAGACACACGGAGGATGCATAATATTCAGGTGCCTAATAACGCGGCTGCTAGTTAATCAAGCCTGACACTCAGATAGCACTTCACCTTCTAAAACATTTCAGAATATGTTAACTCATTAATCCCTACCATGCCCCTGTGCGACTCTGAAGGGGCCTGCCCCTGCCTCTGATCTCTCTACCTTCTGGATACCTGGTGGAGAAGAGAAGGAAATAAAGAACTGCATACCCAAGCAAGGGGCCCCCAGCAGTCAGGAACAAGAGACGTGGGGAGGTGGGGAGGGCGAGAGGACGAGAGGAAGCTTGCCTTTGAGGTAACTTCCGATAGACACGAGCTATGTGATGGGAATTATTCACTTCTGGTTGGTTAAGCTGCAAGAAAACAGCGCCCATACAGCATCTTCAACATCAGATCCTTGTTCTCCAATCCTCCCTACGGTCAGGTCCATGGATTAAGAAATGCTCAGGGTTGTATGTCTTCTTGATAATTGTATACTAATACTGCAGCTTCTCTTTCCTATCCCAGGATAACAAGGTGCTCTAACAGTAGTATCTCGTCTATGTCTAACTACAGGCTTCTTTATGCTGCCTTGTCATTTGAATGCACTACCACTCATCAATTGACATAAAAGTTGGCCCAGAGATTGACAAGCAGGGCACAGTCTAGCTATAAAGACTCATCTTTGGCTCGCTCCAGCCCGTGTTGCTTGCTCAGGGCAATGGAGAATAATGGGGAAGCCATACAGGACAACAGTCATGGGGTCAGGTTCTAGGATGAGGAAGACCTGGGCTCAAACTGACATTTCTCCTCACATGAGAGCAGGTCAGCCTCTCCTAGTGTGTTCCCACTGCGGGGCGAGGCTGTCAAACCTACCTCGGTGAATTTTATGAGATTAATAACCACAGGCTTAGGGCAATGCGAGACATACCACAGATGCTCAGAAAGTAAATATTATTGACTGTCTCTGGGCGTTTTTGATATTCTCACTTTCAATTCTAAGATTTGATAGTGGCACTACCTTAAAATGATAAACCGTCAGATTCTAGATGATTGACTGTGGAAGAGGAATATGCTGTGGTCTGTGTTCATGTATAAAGGTTGTTCTCCAGCCAGTGTCAAGTTAGAAATGTTTTTCACCACCCAAGAGGTAGGGTGCTTGTCAGGGGTTATTGGAATGATACGCGGTGTCTTCTTGGCCAAGGTCGGGTGGGGCAACTGCTTTATTTTCGAAGAGTCTACATCTATATTTATCTTTTTGCCTTCTCATTCTTCTTGGGTGGTATGCTGCTTCCTTTAGATGCCTTGGAAATCCTAGCAACTAAATAACCAGCTTAGCCACTCATGAGTACTGCTTGCACACACGTAAGGCTCTTGAGGCTGCTGGTGTTAGTCTTGACCCATAAGTGTATTGTTAAGCAGAAAGCGTTGAATTTTTTTAAGTTCCTTTCCCTGTCCTCAACCATCTAAAAAGATAGTCTGTGATAACAGAGACAGGACAATGTCTATGATTGCTAATTAGCAGTGGACATTGTAAGGATATTAGAAGCTGGGGTTGCTATCAAGTTCTCTGGTTGATTGGTCATGCTTTAAAATCTATTTTTTGTTTCTGTGTTTGTTGGAAATAGTAACAAAAAAATTGAAAATATAGACAGCAGCACTCGATCCCCAGTGCTCAAGAAGAATGAACACTGACTTCACAGACACAAATACAACTGCCAAGAGAGAACATTTTCCCCAAAACTATTTAATCTCAGAAACGGGCAATGAGCTTTTCAGCCTCGTGGGCATTTCAACCTTGATGCGAGACAGCAAATCTTTTCAGGACCAGACACCATCAGACCCTGCAAGTGCCCATTCCCTCACAGTAAAAGTATTTTGAGGCTCAGAGTATGGAGCCAGCATTGTGTGTGCGACATATGCTTCTCTTTGACACCGACACAAAACTGGGCATGTGCCAAGGGGGAAGAGCCTGGAACGCGGAGATTCATCTCGCAGGACTTCAGATGCTATTTCTAAACTAACCACTTATCTTCCAGAACATCCAGCAAACTCTCAAGAACATGAGCTGTGCAGTCACATTGTGTGTGTCTTTCCGCCCATTCTCTTGTTCCGTGTATTCACGGCCATGAGAAGCATGAAGAATGGAATCAGCGGTCAGCGAATTTGCCGAAACTAGCCCTTTTCTTTCCTTCTTTCTTCTTCTATGATGTCTATTAATGAGAACAACCTTATAAACAATAAAGTTTAATTAGGAACTAAAGTGTCTGCACCAATTAAATATGAAGGAAGTATTCAAAAGCACAGCGGGAAGGATAATATTTCAAAGCATTTAAATTGCAAATGATGGCATTGAGGGACCGTTCAAAGGGGATGTATTTGGGAGTCAAGAGAAAGAGCTATAAAGTGAAGCACTGACTCCGTGGTATTTATAGACAAATAAATATTTAGGATGGATCAATTTGCGGCCATGAACAGATGCTCCAGGAAATATAAAAGCTAATGAGAGCTGTCCTTAATTTCTACCTCACTGAATTCAAGAGAAGAAAATAAAAGGCAACTTAAAGGATCCCGGCGTGGTGATGTGACTCATTAGTGCACAGGCCACTTCAGATGAAAGGACTCATCTCCCGTCACCGAGAGAAGAAAGTTATTAATGAGCCTCGTGCATGAATATCTGGGAAGGGCTGCAGCTTCTTTTTTGAAACACAAAACTATCTCAAGCTCCCATCATAGAGGATATCAATGCCTGTTTGGATCAGCATCTAAAGAAGATTCACTCCACTTTGGTTGTGTGCTCACCGCTTGATGAACGCGACTGGAGAAGGAAGCTGCCTGATCCCCAATCCACTGATCTAGCGGAGCCACAAACCTTATGGTGAGCGTCAGTGGTGGGGAGAAAAGGCTACCACTTGATAGAGGCCAGCAACGAGAGGGAGGAGATGAGTCTTTGTTCCACCCAGGGAGTGGAAACGGAGGGATGGTGGATTTGGAAGACAACAGAGAGAAAAGAACAGGCACGATCTTCAGTCACCCCGAAGCACATTTCATGACTCTGCTTGCTCCATCAGCCACCTTCACAACTGGTATGATCAGAGAGATGAGTTCAGATGAAGCCTTTGATGATAAAAGTTCAGTGTTTGGTGGAACTGTGCTGAACGAATTACCATTGCCCTTTCACACAAGTGAGATAAACAATTGTCAACTGAAACCTTGCAGAATTGAAAGAACCAAAGAAAAGGGGCTGGAAGTTCATAGACAATGGTGGTCCTTTTAGTTCATTTTCTATTTTTAAAGCAGATCTTACTCTGTATAGAGCAGGATGGCCTAGAATTTACTATGTAGTCCAGGCTTGCCTAGACTAATCCTCCTGCCTCAACCTCCCGAGAGCTGGGATTGCAAAGCAAGCCTCCTCATTTGGCAGTAGTGATGTTCTTCTACCAGCTATGATATCATATTGACATTCTCCCTCACGGTCAGAGTGCTGCCAAAGCAATGGTCATTCGCTCTTTGGTACATGGGATGACACAGAGCCAGGACTCACTTCTAAATTAGGAAGAAAGGTGCAAAGGCTGACCATTTGGTTAGCTCTTTCAGAGCTAGGAAAATGACAATTGAATTCTTTACATTGCCCTTTTGCTGGCTCTGTGCTTGAAGCGCAGACCCGAAGCCCAGCATTCTCCATCAGGACGGTCCTCTGACCTTGCTGACTTATTTTGCAGATTTAAACTCAAAGCCAGTGTCCATCGATGTGTCCGCATCAAGTTCCTGGTCTGTGCATCTCGCTTGCCTTCCTCCTATTTTGATCAATTAACATTTTAGAGGGTTAAATCTTTCTGAAATTGGAATAGATTGTGATTTAAATGGCTATTTATTTTCTTTACAGTGTCTTGTTTATGTGGCTAAAACTGCGCTGGTAGTTTCATAATGAGAGCAGCCTTGAGAGCCAATCATGTTGAAATGGGAAGATGGCTTCTGAAGGGTAAGACTTGTGTGTGGTTGGTACGTTTATTTCAGCTTCTCTTTTCAATGGAGGATTTTTTTCCTTTTCTAAGGGGAAATATAAGTGTCAGTAGTGAATGGGAAACAGAAGAGGCCACAGATACCTGAATAACTACAAAGTCTACAGAGACCCCATGATTAAAGCCCTTCATCTTTAAAAATTTCTCTTTGGGAAATCCCAGAAGTTTGAGAAAAATATTTTTATTATTTTTTAAGGTTTTTTTTTTTTTTTTTGAGGTACAGAATATACCAGGCTCTGTAATGAAATAAACTCTCTGTATCTCTCTGAGGTTCTGCAGAGTGCTTTGCACTGTTAAAAGCAATGCTATTTATTCCCCTGAAGATGCCAATCAACCTAGGCACGGCAGCAGACACTGCAGTCCCTGCACCTGAAAGGCCAGAGCAGGATGATGCAAACGCAGGCGCAGTCTTCCCAACACATCCGCAGCCTGAGCTACACAGCGAGAGCTCATCCCACAGAACCCACACAAAACACGAACAAAAGGAACAAGAGAACAGTTAGCTTGTTGACCATGAGATTAATATAAATTATTTCATAAATATGTAAGCAAATGGTGAGCAACTACTATGTGTGATTGCTAAGCATGAACATGAATGAAACATCTTTAACCTGAAGAAATGTTCAATGTCATACTGAGAAGAGATATAATCAGACACCATAATACAGGGCAGAGTCCCACGTGCCAGCTCAGAACAGCTTACTGGGGGTACATACACCTGTATCCCCTCTCACATCACTACTGAAATGATCTAACAAACTATTAAAACACACACACACGAAGAATAGTGTAGAGTGGGTTGTTGGAGCTGTAAATTTTGTTGTTGCCTGTATGTATCAAGTGGCTGTATCCACAGTGGATTTATTCCAGAACATCTCACAGAGGTTGCAATCAGATGATGCTCAAAACCCTTATGCAAAATGACAGTGTTTGTATAAAACCCATGCATATTCTTTTATATGTTGTAAATCATTTCTAGATCACACAGAACATCTAATGAAGGTAGAGTCTATGCAATGGCTATATACTACATATTTTAGAGATTATGATAAGAAAAATTTATATGCTGGTTCAAAACAGACACAGTTTATATTCCACCTATGGTTGGTTGGATCCCAGGACATAAAATCTATAGTATGGACAGCCAGCCATACTTTGAAGCATACATTTAAAATAAATAAAACCATTGAAATTTTACAAAAACTTTACAGATTCACAAGTTTTATCTGGACACCATGTCTATACCACTTTCAAACATTAATGAAGTAAAAAAGTCACAAGTAACATGTTGGCAGCACAGCTCAAAGATCTTTATGCCCACAGATCTCCAGAGAAACCAGGAATGTCATGCACACACAGGATGCTCTTTCCAATGGGAAAGATGTAAACAAACAACAAATCTGTTCTTCCAGCCAAAAATCTGGAACCTGGAAGTGATTAAGAGCCTTGTGGTCTGTCTTATCTGTTGTGCCAAGCCCTATCAACCTCCTACAACCAGGACCAGAGGTGGCTCATAGCCCTAATGGCCTATACAGCCCTTACAGCCTCTAGGCTGCCTGTGTGACTGAGACCAGGTCAGACCTTAGGCCCTTAAGCCAGTACAGGTAGCCTACTCCAGAATCCACTCACCTTCTTAGAGGAAATGACATGTACCCTGAGTCGAGTTTGGGTGTGATTATGCTTCCTTGGGTACAAAGGATTGTATTACACTCTTTTTCACAAATTGTACAGTGTTTTAAATATGCTGGCAATGAATTGCCTGGTATCAAACTTTCCGAAATCTCACGCTCATCTTTTCTCAGTTCACTTCCCTGCCGGATACCTGCAGAGACCCCTCCCCCAGTAATGTACATCATTTAATACTTAAAATGATATGAGACAAAAATAATTTACTTATTTTTAAAAGTACAAAGATACATATAAAAACTGAATAAAAATTGCCAAAATAATTACATATAATTTAACTACACATTATTTAAGACAAAAATTAAAGTCTGTATTTTCTAGCTAAATGCTAAAAAAGAAAAAAAAGCTGTACTCTCTTCTGTCACCAAAAACAAAATGAAAACATCAATTATAAGTGAAAGACATTTTAGTAAGTCTAGATTTCCTGCATTATGTGTCCATAATGTCTATCGTAGGCCCCTGTGTTGAAGGTGTTGCTCCTAAATATAGTATTGTTAGTTGACAACGATGTCTTTAGGAGTCAAGGTCTGGTAGAAGGAAATCAGATCCCTGGGAATGCGATCTTGATGAGCTATTGCCCTGGCCCTGCTCTTCGTCCTCTGATTTGCTGCTGGCACACGTCAGCACACTGCCCGCCATGTGCTTCTGCCGTGATGTATTGGCACACATGTCCAACATGCATGGGGGGGAACCAGAAACCTCACTGCCATTAACTAAAGCGATAACTGTCATTGTTAATTTGAGAGGACCCAGAATCACCAAGGAGACATCTCTGGCCATTTCTGTGAAGGAGTGTCTACAGTCCAGCCTCACTGTGAGAAGCACCGCAAGACTGAGCCCAGACTGGAAAGACATCAGTGGGCTGAGTTTTCGTCTCCTGACTCCTGACTGTGGATGCAGTGTCACCAGCTGCCTCATGCTCCTGCCTCCACGCCTTCCCTGCCAGATGGGACAGATCACCTCACATTATAAGCCACCCCCAAAATCAGTTCCCCTCTGTTGGCTCTAGTTAGGCACATTCGGGCAGCAACAAGAAAAGTAACTAACAAATCGATTCACCCCGGTGGGGTCAGTTATTGTAGCAAAAGTTAACCCATGCTTCTAAGAGAAAAATCGAAATTAAAATCTCAGTCTGTTTAGAAGTGACTAGCAGTGAATACATATCAAAATGGGGTACCACAAGGAAAACCAAGTGACAATATAGCCCTGAAACATACTAATTAATATTAAAAAGAAAAAAACGTTTGACATCAGTGTGCTGTTCCATGTCACAGTAAACCGTAAAGTGTAGTCTGACAGAACTCCGTACAGGGGGCTCCTTCTGAAAATGGGGTCCATAAATGACAAGTTTAATGCAAAAAGAAACATGTCAATGAAGTAAAATAAAAATAACCTTTCTACATGCCAAAAATAAAGCAATAAAGCATGCTTCAGTCATCACACTCATTACAATGATAAATCTATAAAACACACAGTTAAAACACCAAACGCACGGAAGATATAGCTGAAGAAGATGAAGTTTTACTAGGAGACATCAAAGCAGGCTTGAAAAAAATGAAGCAATTTTGGATATTCATGGGGTGGGGAAGTCCATATTTTAAATAAAGCTATTATATTAATAGACTAGCAATTAAAATCTCACAATTACTAGTCAATTAAAAGGTAATTTTTAGTTCCCATCAAACTATAAAATGTCTAAAAACCTCAAGGATATATCTTCCTAGACTTGAATTTTAAAAATGAAATAAGAGCATTTAGGAAAAAAACCAGAAAAGCCTTATTAATATACATATTTAAAACTTCTATGTTGGAAAATACATTTGATAAATTCAAGATATCACTAGGAAGGAATAACCATAGTGTATCTAACATATAAAGGCTTAATATTTTTGTTATAAAAAGACTAAAGATGTGCTGTAACAGTGTGAACAATGGGGACAGCACTCAGTAAGGGGAAGTTCACCTCGCACGGCCTAAGCCCTCGGCCAGGCCAAACAACCAGAGAGGCCGGGGCCATGGCTAGGTGGGTAAACTGCAGGTGAAGCCACATGGGTTCAGTCCCTAAAACTAACCCAAAAAGGCAGGGCTGGTGTCCAGGGCAGTCAGCCTTGAGGTTGCTGGCTCACCAGCCTTGCATAAATGGCCAACTTCAGGTCATGGAGAGACCCTGTCTCAAAATTTGAGGTGGGCAGTACTGGAGGAATACACCAGAAGCTGACCTCTGGCCTTCATACACACACATGCATACACACTCACACGCATTTAAACTCTCTCACACACAGTCACATCCATTTAAACTCACTCTCTTTCTCACACATACACTCACACACACACGTACACATGTGCACATTTATACTCTCTCACACATACACATGTGCACATACACTCACAGTAACATCCATTTAAACTCTCTCACACCCACACGCACACACACACACATAGTCACATGCATTTAAACTCTCTCACATATAGCCACATGCACACACACGTGCACACACTCATACATTTAAACTCTCTCACATACACACACACGCACATTCACTCACTCACAAACCTGAAGCAATCAGAAAAATATATGGGCTTAAAACCATAGGTGACATTTGTCAATTCATTAGTATAAGACAATAAAAATGAAAAGTGTGATAAATTTTGATTATGAGATTAAGAATGTAAAAAAATTCATAAAAATTCTGAATATGTGAAAAGGGGAAGAAGAACAAGAGCAGATGCCATTCAAGTACCTCCTTTTAGAAATCTGTCAGCTAGTAACTATCAAAATACACAGTGCACATACTTCTAAAAATCAAGATGAAAATCCTCGTTCTAGAAGCTCTCCCATCCAAAGGCGTGCATTTGTACAGAAGGCACACCTACTCAGCAACAGCAAAACGTCTAGAAAGGGATTTTTCTGTCAGTTGCTAGTTTTAGAAAACTAACTCAAATGGCTTAGCAAGAACAGAGAGCAAAACCATATACTCATGAAAAGCAAACAATAGGGACATGCGTGTGAGTATGTGCATGTATCAACACACACACGTGTGTGAGTGTGTGCATGTATCAACACACACACACATGCATCCGTGCATGCAGCATCTTCATCTACACATAATCCCCAAGACTTATGGATCAGTAGATTTTTCTAGTCTTGTATGTGTCTAGTACATTTGTGTGTGCATGCATACAGGTGTGTGTGTACAGGTGTGTGTACACCTATGCGTGCACATGTGGAGGCAGAGGTTGATGTCAGGATCTTCTTGGATTGCTCTCCACTTTATTCACTGAGGCAGGGTCTCTCACAAGAACCAAGAGCTCATTGATTAAGCTGGTCCAGCTGGCTAGCTTGATTCAGGGATCGCCTGCTCAACCTTGTCCCACATGGACTGGGCTGCTACACCCACCTGGCATTTCCGTGGGTTTTGGAATCTCAACTCCGCTCTTCATGCTAGCACTGCAGTGCTTTACTCGCCAATCCATCTTCCCACCTCCTCCTAGGCAGTATTAAAAATAACTCAATAATCAGAGTATAGGAAACACCCATGCGAGTGAGTGTACAGCATACCTGCTCAGGGAAGCAGCCTGGGGCTGCAAGGGGTTCCCTGTGCACAGAGGTGAGCTGAGGGCCCAGAGGGACTTTCACCGGCTGTATCCTATCCTTTAGTCAATTACCCCATAAAGTATTCAAATATGAGGCTTCCCACGTAGAAGAAGCACAACAAGCATTCAAAGCAGACAGTGTTTTGTAGGAGCCCAGAGGAAGAAGAGAATCTGTAGTCCAGTCCCTGCCTCTCAGGGGACTGACCAGGGGACACAAACCTCTCCAACTTCTGTGACAAGCAGTACAGGGAGGGAAAGCATCCTACAAAAGTCAGGAGCACCGTCACCTCGTTCGTGTGACCAAAATTCATTTGATTCTAGTATTTAATGTTGAGAGGAGAATTTAATCCATCTGAAATCACTTATTCGCATCCCCGATCTGAGCAGCCTGCAGATTTGGATATTCATTTCATGATATTCAAGAGGCTTCGATGTGTTGCTCTCTCCACTTTGAAGTGCTCTCGAATCACACCCGATTGTACTGCCACTCAAATGGCAAAAAGACAGTCATACCTACAAGCAACACGGCCCTGCTCACTTTGGTTAAATGTAGCAAACACTGGCCGTTTAGCTTTTTGTGTCCGGTCCTGTGCACAGGCTGCAACTAGACACAATTTCCACATCCTCGCTTGGGGAATCAACATTGCAGAATCAACAGCCAGATTTTCTGGGAAGGCGGGAGTGTGAAGGGACACACACCCTGTGATTGAGAACAGCATTGGGATTTGGCTGGAAGGGAAGATCAAGTGGAAGCTGGGCAGGGACCCGCAGGCTGTCTGCAAGGGGGCAAACCCATTCTTAATGTGAACCATAATGTAAGGGGCTCAAGTACATAAAAAGCGAGAGGGCTATGGAGGTTGTAAGTGGACAGAGCTCAGTCTCAGGGCTTCAGCAAGAGTTAAGGATGGCAGCCCCATTCTGAGAGGAACTGAGGAGATTTAAGTTGTGGGGTCAGGTTCACTTTACATGTAGATCATTCTGGTAAGATACAAGGGACAGGAGAGGAGGACTAGGAACTGGAAAAGACCCCTGTGGCCTGAGTCACAGCAGCAACACTGGACGAGGGAGGGGAGCTACCTCTGAGAAAGGAAGTCATTGTACAGGCTTTGAGCCCAGAGGCTTACTTGCTGTGGAGCTTAACCCTCATTTTCAACTTGCCTCAGTTTAGGACCACTGTAGACACACATGCACCCCCTGGTGTGCTTGTGAGAATGCTTCCAGAAATGCTAAAGAAAGGGAAGACCTAAAAAAAAAAAAAAAAGAAAGGGAAGACCTGCCACAAATGTGGACAACACCGTCCCATGGGTTGGGGCACTAACTACGAAGAGTGGGAAGGAACCTGGCTAGCACCAGCATCGGTCCAAGCTTCCTGACTGTGGACACAAGTGGGACCACCCTAATCACTGATGCCCGTTACAGTGGGTGATATTGCTCCAGCTGTGAGCCCAAACACACACTCCTGCTCTTCAAGGCCTTCTATTGGGTTATCTGGTCACATGGACAAGGAGAACAATCGCTTATTTATAGGAACGTCCTCGATGGTGGGCAACATGCGCCATTGCCCCCGTCGGGTCCGCCATGCCGCTGTTCTCTCTATATATACCTTCTACTTCCATTTGCTTTGCTTTGTTTCTCCAGCCCCGCCCTCACCTCCAGACTTCCGCTCCTCTGTCTCTCAGCTGGGTTCCCTGCTCCTATCGTCACATGTCACGCTCAGAGGATGGCGCAGTCTGGCTGTGAGCTCCCAGACTGCAGAGTCCGCATCTTATCGGTATTCGCCTTCCGGCATCCCCCACACCACCTGGAGCAGAGGCCGGGAGATATTTTGGTTTCGAGTGCGGTCTAAAGCATACAGTATTTTACACACACTATTTCTGGTCCATAATCATGCCTTAGAAATGTAAAGAAATCAAATTCAGCATGAACATCCATTCTAAAGCTCCCATCCGGAAGATCACTGTGCCGCGATTAAATCATGCTCTTCGTAGTCAGTGGAGATGTCTGATTCAATCAAATATGGAAAGTCCACACTGATCTATCAGCCTTCGCCATGACACCAGCTGCAGACATCTGAGGAGAGTCTACTACAATTTAATTAAACTATAGTTTGGTTCAACCTTCAAAAGATGTCCTTTCTAAACATATACACTCGTGTTTGAAGGACCAAGACAGACAGGATGATGTTCCTGAAGATGTCCCCAGATTAATTGTAAAGCCTGGGAAATGTTTCCTTCCATGGCTAAAGGAAGATTTTACACGTACAACTAAATTAAGGGTCTTACTTGGAGAGAGTAGATTGAGTTATTTAGAACCAAGGGTCCTTGAAAGCGAAGGCGGCAAGAAACAAAATCCAAAAAGGAACCAGGAAGGTAGCCGCAGAGATCAATGAAGTAGGGCAGGCAGAGGAGGAGGGAAACCTACTCTTCTGGTGAAATGAGAGGAGACAGACCCAGGAGTATCCAGTCCTGCCAACACTTCTTGACCCTTCTGAGCTGTACGAGGATAAGCGCTATGATCCATCACCTCACAGCAGTGCAGGGAAACAGATAGCTCCCCGAGCCAAAGGTCCCCAGTGCAGACCCTGCTACCCACTGATGGGATCCAATGCCTTGGGAAGTGTCTTTACATCTTAAATGCCGGAATCAGCATGGTTCTTCCATTTTCTATAAAATTGCTGGAATAGAACCAAAGGACTCCAAATCCTAGACGCCCCTGCCTGTCTCTCCTGTGTACAGATTTATTTTACTTTGACTTCCGTGTGTCTGTGTGAGGTTATGCCCATGTGCAGGTGTCCATAAGGACAATAGAGGATGCTGAATTCTTTGGGGCCATAACTGCTGCCAGCACTGAACTGTCGGACGTGGGTGCTGGAACTGAGCGTGGGTCCTCTGGAAGAGCAGGAAGTGTGTGCTCTTATCCACGGAGCCATCTCTCCAGCCCATCTACGCCTGATTCTAATACAAAGGTCAGTCCATGCTAGTCTCTGCGTTCTTGAAAATCATCTTTAAGGGCAAACTCGATAGCAGTTTAGCGGACTGCAAACCGCTCTTTATCCCCCACATCCCTGCTCGTTGGCCTATTTTTTATTTTATCTGCACCAAGGAGTAAAGGGCACTTTCTTCAACATCAGTTTTCAAAAATCTATTCACTCCATAAAAAAATTACATAGCTGTTGGTTTTTCTAGTAAAAAAAACAATTCATTACCATTTCTTGACTGAATTTAAAGATGGAAAGTTGTTCGACTCTTATGTTAGAAGCATCTCAGACCTAGAAAATCTTGTCCTAATTAAGGTATCCATTCTAAATACAGATTGTCCTCACTATGTTGACACTCTAAGCTCACCATCTGGTGATCCTGGCAATTTACATACATTTTCCTGGGACAAAAATACTGTCTCATTGGCTCTGAAGTGAGAAATGCCCAGCATCTCAGATCTGCTGAAAGTATTTGGAATATTAAGCAACAGTGTGTTGCATGGATGAAAGACGATGGTGACGTACATATTACCCAATGGTCACTGAGCAACTGAGGTCCCACTGGGCTCTAGCTGGCACTGGCTGCCCAGTCATCACCCCACCACCACTATTCCTAGCGGTGTTATTGCTCCCTCAATAACAGTGAGTGCCAGAGGCAGGCTGCTGGAGGCCATGTTCCATGGGGCACGGTGGGAGCTTCAGACAGGATGCAGGAATGCAAGGTTGTCTCCTTTCATGCGTCTTTCACTTCAGCTCTGACTGCCTTAGTAGTCACGTAGCCCAGGGGGTCTTGAATTTACAACTTCTTGCTTCAGTCCAGAGTGCTGGGTTAACATATGTGCTGCACCCAGTTTCCAGGGTCTTTCTGATATCTTCAAGGCTGTGGTGACCACAGAGACTTCACTGTTGAAGTTTTCCTGTTCTCACATCCCCATTGTGCTGACCCAAGTCCTGGACTATTACTCTGTCACAAGAATGAGGACTGACAGATGCCACAATGCCACCGAGCCTGGAAACACTGTGCTGAGTGAAAGAAGAGACGAGAAAGGACTACTTTCTCTGTCTCGGAGTAGACCTATAGAAGCAGAAGCAGGTCTAGCGGGCACTAGGGAGCCCAGGGATGTAGCAAGTACTAGGGTATTGACCATGATGACCTACAGCTCGGAACATGCTATGAGCCACTGGCCTGCACACATGGGAGTATGAGTTAGATCCTAACAGAGATGTTAACTTCTGGAGTGGAAGGAATGCCTGTTTCCACAAAGCTCATTATCTGAGTGACCCACTGGCTACCCTCCCCAGTGGTTACCCACCCTGCTACCCCCTCTGACCAGCATCCCTAGTTAGCCCTCTGTGCTACTGCGTTCCCCCACCTGGACGGGTACCAGCTGTAACCATCACTACCCAGCGTGTTGCTACCTCCGAGTGCTTCTGCCACTTGTGCCACCTTCTTTTTCCTTAGGACTGACAAGGTCACAACAAGCAGCAGACCCTGAGACGCAGTCCTGCAGTGGTCAGAAATCCTATGTTTTCGCTATTTCGCGAAATAATGAAAGTGGCACCTGCTGGATTCCATTTGCTCCTCCCTGAGGACTGTTGGAGCTTGGCTGTGTGCCATTTCTCTTTATTTCCCTAGAAACATTCACCTTAAATATTCATTTCTGTTCCCCTCCAGTCGTGCTGCAAGGCCCACTCCACTGTGCCAACATTCATATCTATCTACTGCTGACTTCTAGTAATTTCTCCATGGTCTGTCCCTACAGGGAGAGGCGGCAGCCAATTGTCTTCATGACATGATCTGATTGTTTTTGTCTGACCCAAGCCTCCTTAGACAAACTGCCTACAGCCTTGTCTTCTTACTAAGGTACCTTTCCAAGACCTGGAACCCCCATTTTTAGTCTCTCATTAATTTTGAGACAGTCTCTCTACATAGCCCTGACTGGCCTGGAACTCGCTATGTAGATCCAAATGCCCTCAAATTCACAGAGATCTACCTGCTTCTGCCTCCCCAATGCTAGGATTGAAGGTGTGTCACCCATTCTTATAGTGAGACACTGGCATTGTGTTCGACCTATAAATGTTCTGTCGGAAGGAAAGCATTCTTACGTATCCTGGGTCTCATCATAACACTGACAGGTACAATTTAGTTGCTCAATAATATTTTTAAGGGATGGGTTGGGGACGTCAGACAGATGTCGCCCAACTTCAGGCAGCTTTTACTACATTAAACTACATTACTACATATCAAAGGTAATGGAGAAGATAGATATACAGAGCTAAGGGAAGTCCCAGGAAATGCAAATTTACTCCAATGGTTCTCTAGAAGAGAAGGGGGGATTAAAGAGAGAAGGTTGGGGGAAGGATGTCTGTGATGGATCCAGATTCTTCTTCCTAGGACACGAGTCCGTCTTCATGCATATCACAACTACCCTTGAGCTGGCATCACAATCCAGCGGAATGGCTAACAGAGTAGAGCCCCAAGCTTATGCTGTTGAGCATGCTGCGTGGAAGGCCAAAAGATGAGCACCCCTGGGTCCTACAGGCAGGCTCCATGTCTAAGAGTCTCTACCACGTCCTGGAGTCGGTTAGGGTGTATCATCTCACACGAAGCTTACATCCATAGGGAGCCCTTTAGTCATGATTTTGTTGAGTGTAGCTTTTATGTATATTACTTCAGGGTTCACAGCTTGGGACTGAACAATCCATGGGTGGCTCATCCCTGGGGAAAACCATTTCTCCCACTCTCACTGTTCCTTAGGTGCCTGTGGTTATCTGTGTAGAGCTGGGGCCTTGTGAGGTTTCCCCTTCCATCTTAGTCTATTGGTGGTACTGTTCTAGTCTTATTTAGGCAGCTATATTGTGAGTGGACTTAGAGGGTTGTATTTATATATTTAGGTGTGTGTGTGTGTGTTTAACAGTAACAATTAAAAAGAGGCCATGACTTCAAGATAGGCATTTGAGAGGGATAGTAAAGCAAAAATGATGTAATTATATATTTTAAGTTAAAAAGTATTGATTATGCCTTCTAGCTAGGAGCCGAACACATTTCACTTTCCCACCGCTTTTAAATAGGGATATGATGATGTCAAGTATTGACCAGTGTAAACAGCCAAACCCACAACGCTCTGCACCAGATGAGGAGGCTCTAGTTTGATTAAATGTCTAAATATGGTATGACATATTTGCCTAAGTTTTGCAATACTAGCCCTGGCTGCCCACTTCTTGCCTAAGTATCCTGTTTAGTACATCACTTCTAAGCATGGAAACTCTTATCCTTGAGAGTGCTGGGCACATTAGACACAGCACCATGCCCATTTGGGTTCTGATGTGCATCTGTGCCTTGGCTGCTACGCTGATTTCCTATGTTAAAACTGTTCTCGGAGAGGTGGGCTCTGGATCTCCATCAGCGACATCATCACACCTGAGATTGTTTAAGACCCAACAGTAGGCAGAAAAAGCTCCCATGTGTCAGAACACCCATTTATAATCCTTTCAAATAACCAATCGTCCATTGATAGTATAGAGTAACACTACCCAGCGGTGTGTAAGCACTCGGACAGCAAATACTATAATACTAACAATAGTCAAACGTCACGATCAGAGTATCCGTCATGTAACAGAGCCACAAAAGTAGTATCAGGGCTCTTTTCATTCTAAGACTGCATACTTAATACAGATGGCACACCTCTGTAGAAGCCTCCAGATGGTCCCAAGAGTCTGCGTGCTTCCCACGCTGCAGGTATCTTCGGTTTGTATGGAAGTCACCCTTACTTTGAAGCAGCGGACTTTCCTGTGTGCACTGTCCATCACATCACTACCCCAGCTATCCTGACTGTCCATTCTCGTCTCTCAGTTGTTTATTCAGTACTACAGTGAGCTAACAGCCAGCCCCCTTCTCTGCCCATAGGTCTATTTGGAACCTCAGAACACAACCTCACGCAATGAAGGTCTTTTTGTGGGTAATGAAGGTAGGGGATCTCCCAAGGATGTCTTCACGGATGAAGGTAAACAGTCCAGTGACATCTTCCTAGAAGAAGGAACAGTCACTAGGATGCACAGGCAAGGTCCACATGAAGGCGCTGGTTGACTGGATCGCTTCCATGACTCCCTCCATCCAGACTATCTACCCATGATAGAATGCGCCACTGTTTTGAGTGCTGACGGATGCTGGGAGACCAGAAGTTCACATCACAAGAAGCATTCATCACACGCTCATTCCTCTGTCTGCTCTGATGCTGAGGTTTCCAACGCTCTTCATCTTCCTTTAGATGCATGCTTATGACAGAGGACCCCATCGCCTATCCTTCCGTCTCTCACTTGATGTATTTGGGAGAATTCTAGCCATTTCCTCCTTGGGCTCATTCTTTTCTCTTTGACCTACCTTGTGAAATTTGCTTTCCTTAGCCATTTCCCACAAACTGGCTGCTCGCTGCTTGGCTCAAGCCAACCATTTCTTTCCAGTTTTTGCTTCTGTGAGACTTAAGAGTATGAGCTTCTGAGACAGGGGTTTGTCTTGACTTTCAGGTCATCTGGGAAACCATGATATATACAGACTGAGCAGGACAGGCTTAGGTGAGAGGACTGAGAACAGCTGAAGAGGCTCTCAAGTATCCCATGAGGAGGTGGGTGGTTTAATTTATCTCCAGGTAATAGCAACCAAACTCAGAAATGAAAAATGGTATGGGGGGGTGGAAGGAAAACATTTCAAAAACTAATTTCCATTTAATATTTCACTGAAATGTTTCAAGAATACACGCTCCTCCTTTTTCTTCTGGGGTCCTCCCTGCAGTTCCAGTGTGCAGGGATCACAATGGCTTTTTATTTTCCTTCTCCTAGAACAAGCTTCTAAATGTGGCCACACATAATCACATGTAATAGTTACTGGTATAGCCTTTTTATTTTGCAAATAGGTTTCTTCAGTCTGTTCTTTTACTTAAAAATGTAGCCTGTTTCCTTTTCCACATCCATATACTTTCCATAAGTGTCTGAGTGAAAGACTGAGTTACTTCAACTGTTCATGATGGGGGAGGGGGAGACAACAGTCTTGAGGTCATCTGAAAGTCACTTAGGGTCCAGGAAGATTTCTTCATTGCTTTTTTTTTTTTTTTGAACAAACCTTGCTGCTTGGGAAAGACACATTAATCTGAAAAAGCAGTCTCAATCAGAGAGATTCGCTGTTCTTATTAGAGTCTTTGATGGCTTTCATTAAAAGGGGGGAATTGATCAGAAATTAGCCTCTACTCCTGAGAGTAAGAAGCAAACTTTCAAGCTTATAATTGCATAAACAAGTCTTTCAGAGACCACTTAGTATGCAGCAGAATGAGGAGCTATTCTGTGTAACTCCACGTACATGCCTCAAGAATGATTGATAATCAACTTCTTGGTGTGTGAATGCGCCCGTGCTGGCCAGTTTTAACTAGCAACTTGCCACACCTGGGAAGAGGACTTGAGTAAGGATTGCTTCGGTCAGTGTGGTCTGGGGACACAGCTGTGGGGCACTGTTTTGATTGATAGCTGGTGAGGGGCGACTAGCCCACTGTGGGTAGCATTATCATTACCTAGGCAGGGGTCATGAACTCTGAAACACAGAAGCCTAGGAGAAAAGAAGCAAGCCTGCCCCAGGCAGGCAGCAGGGCCAGGCTGCCCAAGTTCAGGCCCAATGTCCCCTCAACAATGGACTGTAAGCCATAACTGTAAGCTAAGTAAACCCTTTCTCGTGCTTTGTTGCTCCCTTTCTGAGGGTATTCGCCACAGCACAAGAATAAATCAGAGCAAGGTCCTTGCAATTTAGGGCGAAATTCTAGAAAAATCATATTAAATCAGCCCACGAATAGTACAGCTCAAAGAGCAGTCAGAAGCAAGGCCAGTGGACCCTGACAACCTGTCAGGCAGCCCAGAAAGCAGTTCCAGTGTGTGACACACTCACGCTAGGACTTCACCAACTGTCTAAGCAACACTGATTCAAGAAATTCCAAAGGTAGATATTTATTTTTGAGGGGTATTGATTTTTTAATTTTTTTCTTTTCTTTTATGAGATAATTACATAAATTCTCCCTTCTCTTTCCTTCCTCCCAGCCCCTCCCCGTACTCCTACTTTCAAATTGATGACCTTTCTTTTCATTAATTGTTATTTGCATGCATGTATGCATATGTGTATATGTAAATATTCTTAAGCTGAGCCTGCTTAGTTTGTATGACGCTACTCGTATGTATGTTTTCAGAACTGACCATAGGTATGACAAAACCAGCCGGTGCGCTCTTCCCTGGGGAAGACTTTCTCTGGCCCTCGGCATTCCTTAGTTGCCTACAGTTAGTGCTTTGTGTGAGGATGAATCCCTCTGTGACCTCCATCTACTTTGTCACATCTCTTCTCCTAATTCACCTTATTTTCAGGCAGTCGTGTTGGTGAGATTTTAATGGTGTAACTTCTGACATTACTAGAAGACAGCCTCACGACAAACTCCCTGATCCCCTGGCTCCTACCACCTTCCACCCCCTCCTCTATGGTGGGGCTCCTGAGCCTTAGTGTGTGGAAACGCGCTGTGGACGCAGTCATCTGGACGAGGCTCCACAGCTGCAGTTTGGTTGTGCTTTTGTCATGATCTCCATCTGTAGTAAGGAGTACTTGATGAGTGGTAAGGACTGTACTTATCTGTGGACAGGGGACAAATGCTTAGGCTGTTGGTAAGGTCTATGCTGGTTTGTAAACTGGTGGTGAGAGGTTCTCCTCTCTGGTTTATACAGTGTTATATAATGCACAATCTGAAATGTCCATGTGTAAATGTGATAATTAAATCTGAGCTAGTCATTTGATAATCCCACTTCTCACTCTAATTTGGGACACTCAGTTGTCTAGAACTGGTCCCTATGGAACCCCACATAGAATACTTTTTTCATATTCGGTTTGGAGCAGACTGGAAACTCTACACTGCTCTGAAAGGCTGTGTAGTATTTCATAATACAGCTCCGCCACTTTTAACACTGTTGCTTTAACTGGTGGCTTTCTACAATTTGTTTTATGATCACAAGCTAGAGTTTAATTTCTTCCTTTACGTATTTTAGGTACTCTTGCAAGGCTGTCCACTAGTAAACTCCTCCAAGAGTTTTGTGTAGTACAATCCTTATTGTAAGTGATTAGAAGTCTCCCCTTCGTCATCGTCTTCTTGCTCGCCCGCGAGGAGCGCATTAAGTAGTGGTCAAAAATCACCAAGGGAATGTTCGTTCTTTAATATTCTCCAGAGCCCACTGGGCTCTTTCCTCCCATTAAAGCCCAGGCTCCAAATAACACAGCAGGAACCCACTACGGGAATTCACTAGCTGCAGAGTGGAAGTTTTTTTGTTTTTTTTTTTTTTAATGTGGAAACCAGGACTCTTAACAGCCACCAGCAACACCCCAGCTCCAGCCTGCTTCTCGACCTGAGCTACTGCAGTAGGACACAATGTTGCACTAAGACACAGCTGATGGCCATGCCACAAGAAAGAGCTCAGCTATGGGGACAAGGGTGTGCCCTTCAGCAGTGTGTATGAGCCAGTCCTGACCATGTAAAGAGGTTCTGGCTCTCCTCAGTCCCTTTTAGAGGAGGCCCTCCCCGTGTCTGGGGAAGGTGATGGAACTGAAGGAAGTGTGTCTCTGAGATGAGTGGGGACACTTTCGTGCAGTCTGGGCTTTATCAACCAACACTGACTGGACAGTTTTGGAAGGGTCCCTACCTCAGCCTCAGGTGCCTCCTGCCTACAGTAGAATATAAATAGCCTACATGCTGGACCAGAGGAGGAATGGGAGAGCCAACACACGAGCCCCTTACCAAAGAACCTGGAGTAGAATTTTCCTCTTTCCTGTCCCGCCCCACATCTCTTCTGAGGACCATCCTCTTTTGTTCCTTGGCCCTAGTGAAGGTGAGCAATCGCAGACTGTGGTAGTTTGAGTGTAACTGGCTCCCATAATCTCAGAGAGTGGCACTATTAGGAGCTGTGGCTTTGTTGGAGTGGGTGTAGCCTTGTTGGAGGAAGTGTGTCACTGTGGGGGTGGGCTTTGAGGTCTCGTTCGCTCAAGCCACACTCAGTGTGACATTTGGTCTACTTCCGGTTGTCTGCGGATCTAGAAGTCTAACCCTCACCTCCTTCTCCTGTACCACGTCTGCCTGCATGCTGCCATGTTCTGTCATGACAACAATGGACTAAACCTGTGAACTGTAAGCCACCCCCAATTGAATGTTCTCCTTTATAAGAGCGACTGTGGTCATGTCGTCTCTTCACAGCAATAGAAACCCTAACTAAGACACAGACCAAACCTCAATGCACTGCCCAGTGGTCTCCCCGCATCTTTAGCTTTGCTGCCCTGTGGTTTTAGTTACCCACAATATTATGCTCCCAAAGTAGTAAACACAAAGTTCCAGAGATAATGTAAGTTTAAAACCACCTCCCCTACAGTCATTTGTTATTGCTTATATGTTCTCATGTCAAATTCATAAATGAATCATTAGTATAGGTAAAGCTGTTGTTTAGACAGCTGGCCCTTATCTGTGAGCTTCACATCAGTAAATCAACACTGACCTAAAATATTTTTAAAAATTGAAAACAGGTATTTTTGCAGAACAGGTACCAAACACTTTTCATCTTTCCCTAGGAATACGACACATTAAAAGTTCACATTGCAGACATGATCTGCAGTGTTTAAGAAGGTGTGCAGAGGCCACATCCAAATTCTGCAGTGTTTATGGAGGGATCCTAAAGTCCCGTGGCTACTGAAGGAAGCTGCACAGTGATGTCAGCCCCATACTGACTGAGGGTTTGAACCTTTTCCTTCCGATGGGAGGGGGCTACTCTAACACCCTCTCTTTAGCTCCTTCTAACTCTGGCATGTCCCTGTATCCCTAATCCATGCCTTCGAGGCATTTCCTTTCCTCTCCGTTTGTGGAATCACAGGTTGGGAAAGCTCCCCAAGACCAACAAGTCCTCACCACACAGGCACCTGACAGAGTTGGGCCTCAGGCCTACTCCGGAATGCAGAACCCCTTCATTTGAATGCACTTCTCATCTGCAGACAGAGAGGACTTCTCAGAGCATCCCAAATTAGGCTTATTAACACTCACGGCCGGGTCTCCTGAAGACGGCAGACCAGCTGGTACTTTTGGCCATGATCCAACTTATACATTTTAAAAATGAATCCCCACCCCAAATAAATGAGAAGTAAAATAATTGAGCTCACCTGTTCCTTTATCTGCATGAAGAAGTATTAGCTGACAGAATGGCTCCAGTGTGAGGAAGGCTCCCACCTGCGGCCACGGAGCAGTCCGCCTCAGAGGGCAGCGACTTCCGGGCGCAGACATACGGAAGGGTCATTTGTTTCTCATTTACTCGACAGATAAGAATATGGAAACAGTCTCAGCCCATTTGTTTGATGGGCCTCCTCAGCCAGTGATAAACAAATCAATACAATTAGTTTGACTTGTCATCAATTAAGGAACAGTCACTGCTGGGACCCAATGCAGTGACACCTCTCCCTCCATAAGAACAGTGGCTTCTCCTGCGGCTGTGGCAAAGAGGTAACGGGTGAGCGGGAGGCACCCAAACAGAACCTACAGACTTACTGAGAGCCTGCGCAGCAAGGGGCTGCTCCAGGTGCCTTTCTTGCCCTTGCCACAAGGCCCTGGAAGTCCTTTGAGAAAACCTGCATTCTGTATAGAGCTCAGAAATAGAATAATCCTAACAGAAACAATGCATAAAGATTTAAATGATGCCAAAACCTAACCAGAAACTATAGCTCCTGGAGAGCGTCTGGGTGCTGCCTCAGACCAACCTGTGACAGTGACAGACAGGGCCACCGCCAACCTCCGCCGTCCAGTCGAACCTCTGACACGTCATTAGCAACGAACAACGAATTCCCTGTAAATGAGACCTGGAAACTTAACCTAGCTCAGGAAAGCGATCCCCAGAAGCCATATCCTCTTCAACATCTAGACTTACTTCTGACATTCTGCTGGGAGAATCCTACTGTAATTTTGTTTTCCCCCGTGGACTTAGGTCCCAAATTAGCTCTGTCTGTGTCTTATATAATTGTGTATGAGTGGGGGAACCAGTCCCTCCTCCCCATTTACTTTTATTTAGGCTTCAGTTACGAACCAGATCTAAAGGACTAGCTGCCTAGGGACTAGCTGCCTAGAATAACTGCAATTTTCATCTGGAAGTGATCTTAAGTATTAAAGAATAAGTAAGTGGTCATACAAAAGAGGAAGAATCATAATTATCACTATCACCACCGCCAGGTGAGTAACATCCTATGCTCCATAAGGAATCAGACTCCTAGAAGAGCTAATTTATTTGCCCAGGTGTCAAGCTTAATGATGAAAACTGGGAACATGTAGTTGAAGGATTTCCTCTGCTCTCGGTCTGTATTTCTGAAGCTCTTCACTGTCTTAGATAGGATTCTTATTGTTGTTATGAAACACCATGACCACAGCAGCCTGGGGAGGAAAGGGTTTATTTGGTTTATTCAGCTTCCATTTCACATCGCTGTTCACCACTGAAGGAAGTCAGGAACTCAAGCAGGGCAGGATCTTGGAGGCAGGAGGGGTGCTGCTCACTGGCTTCTTACTCAACATGATTTCCTGTAGAACTCAGGAGCACCCGCCCGGAGATGGCACCACTCACATGGGCTGGGTCCTCCTCTATCAATAGCTGATTAAGAAAATGTCCTTCACGTTAGCCTGCAGCCCAATCTTATGGAGGCATTTTCTTAATTGAGGTTCCCTCTTCTCAGATAACTTTAGCTTGTGTCAAGTTGACAGAAAACTAAGACTAATGATAATTTCTCAAATGGCAAACACTGTGGAGGTTTAACTATTTCATCTTGTAGTCCCATCCTACTATGTTCCCTAGAGATCATCAATGAAGAAGTAAAATGATTTGTCCAATGACAGCCAGCTTCTAAAGGGTAAGAACGAGTTATCTATAAAACATGCAAACTGGAATCAGTCCTTACTTCCCAAGCTTCCCACAGTCCTGTGAGATGCTCTTTGGTTTAAAAGCTTATGCTGAACCACACAGTAGGGCCTGGATCCCACTGTGTGGAAGGTAAGAAGTAACTCACACTTCTTAACAAGGTGGTTTTATTAGTTAAATTATCTGTGAGAAATCCCTGTCCAAAGCAGCTTTAAAGTGAGCTGGTGCCGAGCTCAAGATTGCAATCAAACATGGCACGTGACCATGTCCACATCTCTGCCTGCCACCCACGCTTGCACACGAGGATCACGTGACCACGTCACATCTCTGCCTGCAGCTCTCCCTCCGGAGATCACCTTGCTGTGTCTACTCTCGTCAGTTTTTCTCGATTTAGTGTGCTTATAGGTCACGTCTTTTGGACTCTGCCAACTCCACACAGCAGCATCTGCCTCTTAAGCTACTTGAAAAACCTCCAGCTCGAGCAGCTTCGTAGCAGCTGTTCTTAACTTCCAAAGACAGCCTTCCACTTTGAAAGGTCAGTGAGAGAAGAACGCGGATGGGAAACAAAATCAGAAAAATGGGGAGTGAAATGACGTGTAAAGTAAGTCTAGTGAGAGTCGGCACTAATAAGAAGATGCAGCGATCCTATACCAGGGCAGTGGCCCAGCCCTCAAGGCAAAGGAACATTAAACTGCCCCAATCCCGGGGCCTACAAAGATGATCTCTCTCCAGTCAAGAACACTGGCTAGTTAGTAGAAAAATGGAAGAGGCATGAATGACATGACCTTGGGAGACATTGGCAGGATCTCCAAATTTCTGAAACCACGTAATTAGTCTTATACACTTAACTCTACCCATTCTCTCTCCTTGAGTTTGTATAGATTGTTTCTGGGTGCTTCTCTCCAGGTTGTTGATATGTCTGGGGCAGGCCTCCCATGGGGCCTTCCTGCACAGTCAGGTTCAGCTTCTGCATCACGTGGTTTGAATGAGAAATGCCTCCCAGGGCCCATGCATTCCAGGTTTAGGTTCCATCTCATGCACAATTGTAAGTGGGGTAACCTTTAAGAAGTGGGTCCTTAATACATGAGGAGGTGTTTAGTCTTACTGCAACTCGATATGCCATGTATTGTTCATACTCATGGGGACCTGCCCTTTCCTAAAGAGAAATGGAGGAAGTGGAAGGAAGGGATGGACTGGGCAGAGAGGAGGGAGGGGAAACTCTCCCACAACCCAAGGCTGCAGTATAACGTGTCACCAGAGCCAGATGAACCCTTTAAGCAGCTGTGAGCCAGTGTAGACCCAGACCCCAGATGAGCCCTCTAAGCTGTGAGCCAGTGTAGACCCAGACCCCAGATGAGCCCTCTAAGCTGTGAGCCTGTGTAGATCCGGACCCCAGATGAGCCCTCTAAGCTGTGAGCCTGTGTAGATCTGGACCCCAGATGAGCCCTCTAAGCTATGAGCCAGTGTAGATCCGGACCCCAGATGAGCCCTCTAAGCTGTGAGCCTGTGTAGACCCAGACCCCAGATGAGCCCTCTAAGCTGTGAGCCTGTGTAGATCCGGACCCCAGATGAGCCCTCTAAGCTGTGAGCCTGTGTAGACCCAGACCCCAGATGAGCCCTCTAAGCTGTGAGCCTGTGTAGATCTGGACCCCAGATGAGCCCTCTAAGCTGTGAGCCTGTGTAGATCTGGACCCCAGATGAGCCCTCTAAGCTGTGAGCCAGTGTAGACCCAGACCCCAGATGAGCCCTCTAAGCTGTGAGCCTGTGTAGATCCGGACCCCAGATGAGCCCTCTAAGCTGTGAGCCTGTGTAGATCCGGACCCCAGATGAGCCCTCTAAGCTGTGAGCCTGTGTAGACCCGGACCCCAGATGAGCCCTCTAAGCTGTGAGCCTGTGTAGATCTGGACCCCAGATGAGCCCTCTAAGCTGTGAGCCAGTGTAGACGCTCCTCCTAAGCTGAGCATCTCAGGTGTGTGTTAGGGTGGCCTAAACCTGGCTGCCACGCGCATCTGCTTCCTCTGCCATGGCAGCGTTATAGCATGGGAGGGGTGGACATCCCCGGACACTAGGGAAGGCATGGGTAGAGTTTGTCATCAGTGATTAGCTGATCAGATCATTGCTAATCAGTTTTCTTTCAGATGTGGGCAAGCCACATTAAGTTTGGTTATCATAATCAGCTATTTTGCTTTCAGTAATAGATGAACTTACTTCATTTTAATTATCTTTATGCTCTTGCCTTCAGTTTTTTTATTCTTTTCAATGTAAGCCTGCTTCATTTTTTTCAAATAAGCTTAATAATTCTAAACTGTAATTAAATGCATTTTATTTACTCTGTCACCTATGAGTATGGTTTATTCAATGTCTGAATTTCCCAATCACTTTTTCGGCCTATAAAATGCCTATAGGGATCTCTCTTCTTTGTCTACTCACTGGACCTCCAGTCCTGGAAAGGCAACCTGCTAACCTAAAGGTGAAGAGGGAAAGGGACCCCTGAGGGTGAGTAGGGACCTTTTCTGAACCTCAGCTTCCTGAACAGAAATAGTAGAATATGTTAGCCAGCACAGGGGAGTTGTGAGACATGGGCTATGTGTTACACCTACTGGTGTGCGTCATACCCTCTGTTGTGGATCACACCTGTTGCTGTGAGTCACACCCACTGCTGTGTGTCATACCCACTGCTGTGTCATGTTGCTATGGATCACACCCACCGGTGTGCATCATACCCAATGTCGTGGGATCATACCCACTGCTGTGCCACACCCGCTGCCCTGGATCACACCCGCTGCCCTGGATCACACCCGCTGCCCTGGATCACACCCGCTGCCCTGGATCACACCCGCTGCCATGCTTTACAGCCACTTCTATGGATCACACCTACTTCTGTGTGTCACACTGTATAATACACACGGGTGTTACACTGGAAGATCTGGCGGGACATTCAGATCACAGTTATCAGACAGCGACGCTATTCCCTAGAGAGACCAGGCTGCAGAACTCACAAGCTCAGAAAGGTGACAGCCCAACTAATTCTGTGGCTCATACGAGATTCAGACACAAAGTATAGAAACTGTTTCACAAAGAAAGGAATTTAAGGGGAACTTTTTTATCAAGATTTTTTATATGCACTACCCCAGCATGGTCTTACCTCCTTACTTCTAATGCCAACAGGATCAACTAGGAATCTGATGTCTATTTCCAGCCTCTGGGTGGATACAGTGACCTATGCTGTCACCTTTGGTGGCAACAAGAGCAGCCACATCTGCTGAGGGTCTAGATTGGAAGACATAGGCTCCCCCTGGATTATGTGTTAAAAGGGTGTCATAGTCAGCTTCCTTACTGCAGATTGGCCACTTCATCCTCCTCACTGCCAGGGCCTCCACGTTTAAAATACTTCTACTTGGGTAGGTGGTTGCATTTGGTACATGGCATGCCTCCTCCTCTCCCTTCTCTCAATCAGTGCTATTGTTAGCATCCCACAAGCAATGGGGGGATCCCAGCTGTGGGGAGGTGTGGAGTCTCATGGGTCACAGTCTTTCAGAAAACAGAAATCTCTTGGGCTGAAGTTACTGCAAAGTTGAGATCATGTGTGTGCGTGTATGTGTACATAAAATTAGGTAAAATTCTTTTTGACAAATTTCTGAGTCACTGGAGCATAAAGAAAGGTGATTCTCTTTCCCTGAGAGAATGCTGGTGACTTTTTTTGGTGCATGAATGTCTCAATAAGCAGTCCGATTTTCAAATGTCAAACTTGCCGCTGAACTTGGTTCTTGGGTAGGACAAACGCCTTTGATTTGTTTGAAGGGATTTGATTTGGAAATAGCGGAGTGATTAGTTGTTGAGATGGAGGCTTTGAAGTTACAGAGCAGAGATTTCTTTTATAGGCCCTGGTGGAGCCCAAGACATTTGGATGCAAAATATTTCTAGAACTTTTGCATATGCTTAGATATTAAAATAAGCAAGCCTAATGCATGTGTAAGATCCCATCTGTCACACACACAATGTAGTGTAAAATGCCACCTGATGGAGAAATACTGTTCTGTTGTTTAACCTTAATCGCACAGGAGAGTGGGTGCCGAATACTGATGAAATACGATTATTGAAGCCCTAAATGCAGGTTATATTTAATTCTGCACATGGTACATTTGGGATACTGCTAAGTAATAGCTCTTACAAGATCTCCATTTGAAAGAAATATAAGAATTTGAAGCCTAACCAATGGAAGACAAGAAACGTTCAAGTCTAAAAATAGAAGTCTGGAAAGACCTTGAAAGGTTCTAAGAACCAACTGCTACTGGGGGGGCATCCAGTGAGCTCCTGGGTTGGGGGGGGCGTCCTGAAGCAGATCCTCAACTGCAAACCTTTCTCTTGCAAATACTAAGACAAGGGTTCAAGTCAGAGCTCGCTGGGACCTTAGTGGCAGCTCCCACAGCAACATGCCCTGGCGTTAATCACCAGGGAATTTGGATTGTCTTAATTTCCACCCATTAGGCCTATTTTCTTCATGTGTGCTAATTTAAAACAGACCACCATACACCTCTTAAAATGACTAAAGCTGGAAATGGATACAAAATCAAGACATAGGACTAGGGAACGATTAACCCACAGCGGTAAGCTCATGGGACCCGCATGAGAGCTTCTACACACTCTGCTATCCTAGCGGGACAGGGGTGCGGAGGCTCAATGACATTACAAATAGGAGCTGAGCAAATTATATTTCTTCTGTAAGTCGCTATTTTGTCATGGGAAATGAATAATAGCAATGAATACTAACAGGGTAATAATTGGAAAGACAGAAAATTGCCTTGTCCATTCACCCACTCCATATACGATGCTTTGATTGTGGCTGATATTCTGCTGTAATTTTTTTTATTTGTTAGAAAACAAAAAAACAATGAGTGCTTCCTATTATCATCTCCAGTAAGATTGTTTATATATATGCAGGTGACATGCACACATGTATGTATGTATACATATGTATAAGTATGCGTGTGTATGTCTTCCTCATTCTCCACTCTGCCTACTAGGGCAGGGTGTCTCATGTACCCCATAGCTCAAAATTTTCCCAGGCTAGCCAGCCAGCTTCCTTGGAGTCTCTCCTGACTCTGCCCGTCTCAAGCGCTAGGGTTTTAGGTGAGCTGTCAGGACTCTTCAGCACTGACATGGGTTCTGGGACCCTGAACTCAATTCTCCACATTTAAACAGTGAATACTTTCAGCCCTAGGCCATTGCCCAGCCCCCTCCTAACAAGTATTTTCAGCTACAAACACACACATGTCTATGAGAAAGGGAATTTGGAAGACTGCTTTTCGGCTAAGATAACCGTCCTAAGGATTAGGACTAAGAAGGATTTCTTCTTCTTTCTTCCTGGAAATCACTGCCTGTGGCCTTTAAGTTCCATCTTCTCTTTTTGTTTCCCACACTCATGTTGTCACTGAAGAGACACTTATGACGAGGGAAAGAGGGATCCAGCTGTACCCATACTCAAGATCCAATAAAAAGAAATCACACTGCTTTGATATAAAAACTTCAGAAATGCAGCAGGTAAGTCTTGCTTGTTTCTGCTGGAGATTCCAATTTATCTGGGTGAAATAGATTCCAAATGATTATTGATATTGGGGGTTTTATACAAATCCATTCCCAGTTGAGTGGTGAACACTAATCTTGACTGTAATGAAAAGAAAATCCTCTAAGTTCTGACTCTCTCACTTAATACTACTCACACTCTCATTTGAGACTGCAAAGGAAAAAAAAAAAAACCTCCACCATTTCCATTTGTTAATTCCACACACTTACTACCTAGTGTGAGAGCTCACAAGTCCGCTGCTTCTAGCAGCTTCCCTCCTTTCAGGTCAGTCAGTATATTTAAAAAAGTAAAAAGTTTCTGTGTGATTGGCTTACCAAAAGAATAAACTTAGGGAGTAGGGGGCTTACAAGTCATCTCGGCGAAACTATAGCCAAGAGGCCACCAAGCTCCCTTAAATTGCAGAAGCTCTCCAAGGAAAAGGGGCATACTGAGATTCTCTCAGCTTCTGCATTTCAATGATGCGCCTGTCAACTTACTTCCTGAAGTAACCTCTCCAGATGCATGATGGTCCAATAACTCTCTTAGCTGGCCGTGGTGGCAGAGCCCTGTGCCCAGCATTCAGGGAACAGAGGTAAGATGAATGCAAGTTTGAGATTACATAGCGAGACTCCACATCAAAAGGAAAGAGGCTGAGGGGACATGGCTCAGCCCTTAAGAGTGTGTACTGCTTTTGAAGAGGACCAGAGTTTAGGTCCTGCCCATGCTGGGGGACCCAACTGACTGTAACTCCATTTCCAGGAGATCCAATGCCTTCTTTTGACCTCTGCCTGCACCTGCATACATGGGCACATAAGTGTACACACACACACACACACACACACAAACACACACAATTTAAAAAAAAAGAAAAGGTCATTTTTGGTGTGGTATAATGCAGCATGAATTCTAATTATTCTTAGTAAATAAAACCCAGAGTCAGGTATTAGGGGATGAAAGCTGAAGGATCAAAGAAGTAGGCCAACAGCCACTAGAGAAACTTTTACCTCTGCCAATGCTCAAAGGGACAATCCTGTCCTCAGACTGTCTCCTTGTTCTGTCTCCTCAGACTGTGTCCTTAGACTGCACTGAGCTCCTGTCTCCTCCTGCCTTATATTCCTCTCCCTGCCCAGACATATTATTCCTGTCTCTACCTCCCCCTACTGCTGGGATTAAAGACATGGGATCCCAAGTGTTTGGATCACCTTTGTGTGAGCTCTGTTTCTCATTTAGACAGATTCAATCTTGTGTAGCCCAAGGTAGATCCATCTACTCTGTCTCCCAAGTCTGGGATTAAAGGTGTGAGCCACCACTGCCTGGCCTCTAGTGGCTTAGCTCTGCACTCTGGTCTTCAGGCAAGCTTTATTTGTTAAAACACAAACAAAATATCACTACAGTATGGACAGAATTTTAATGCTGCCATGTCGTCTGAACGCATTTAAGTGTGCTAAGATTGTTCTGGGAAGGTGTCAGGTGTGGGTGTGGACCACAGCCGCAAACATGGGCACAAGGAAGCTCAACCAGTGAGAAACATCTAGAAGCATATGACCGAAGACAATAATAATCCTGGGGATGTCCAGAGTTTTGAACTGGGAAACCATTTTCTCTTTAGAACAGAGTTAGAAGTACCAAGTCTGCACACAGGGACCTGACTTCACTGAAGAATCAAAGACTCCCAGGAAATAGAGTAAACCAGTCAGAAGACACTGGGCACACCTGTGGTGGTTGGGGTGAGAATGTCCCCACAGGCTCGTGTACTGAGTACTTGGTCTCCAGTGGCAGTGCTGTTCGGGGAGACTTGGAAAATATGTCCCTGGGCAAAGGCTTTGAGAGCTAAAAGCCTCATGCCACTACTCCCAGTTCACGTCTCTGCATCTTGGTTGTAGCTGCAGATGTGAGCCCCTGGCTTGCTGCCCCAGCTGCCATCCCTCCCCACCACGACAGACTTCCCTCTCTGGGTCCACAGACCAGATCAACATCTCCCCCGATGAGCTGTCCTGATCATGGCTTCTCATCATAGCATCAGAAGTAACTAATAATTCCCAGCAGAATGTAAGCTCTTGTTCAGCTGAAGCAATTAATGGGAATACCTCAGAAAGTAAGCCATGCGGGGGGGGGTGGTGGTACAGAACCCAGAAAAGTACATGTTTGCGAAAGCTCAAGGGAAGTGGTCCACCACACAGCTCAGATTAAACAGTGTTGGATAGCTAGAACACAGGTAGGTAGGAAACCCAGGCTGAGTAGGCTGAGACCCAGTTCAAAGAGGCAATGAGAAGGTGATCAGTCTGACATGGGGGAATGGGAAAAAGCCATACTGTGGTATGGCTTCTATAGAAGCCAGGTCGCACAAAAGAGGAGTATTTGTTCTGGGACCTGGAGGATGGCAGGAACGAGAGCACTCATGCAGAGGCCACTCAGCTTCCTGTCATCTCTGCTTGCTATGACCCTGCCAGAGATGACCGTGCCATGGGTAAGCACAGCTCAGAGGTAGCTTCCTTACCCCAAATCCTCATTTCCCAGTGCTGAGCCATGGCGATTCAAGAGTTAAGCCATTGGAGGAATGGTTGGGACAAGGTATGGAATACGACGACCAGAGGCCTTGTTTGTTGCTTGGTTACTGACTCTTGAAAATATCTAGCACATTCTCATGACACATGGTCTCTGATCTGTGTGCACCACCGAGTAGAAGCCAGAGAGGGCAGCCTTCACCAAGGACGCCTAGGGTAAAGAGCCCGCTGAAGCCGGCAGATACAGGCAGGCAGTTCTCTCCTGGCACAGGGACACATGTGCATGAATTCTCTTGGTACTGAGCTGCTCGTCCTGCTGGTCAGTGTGTACATCCTGACCATCTTTCATCACTCCTGAACGGGTCTGATGCCAGTCACGCTCCAGGGAAGGTTTCGGATGAACAACAGAAAAATGTGTGATTTCACCTCATGGGTGAAACCAACTGAAGAGATTCTGCTTGTCCTGACTGGTACAGACTGCCAAGAGCCCAGTCTATCAGCTGGGTGCCCCGGTAACCAACCTCTGTTTTCAGAGCAGAAAGGGCACAGCCAAGAACAAGAGTAAAAAATCCAGAATCGAAGTCATGATCTGTCTTTTTAACCCCCAAATTCAGTGTTCACCAAACCCAAACTGAATTGAGACATAAGGATGTGTGTATGTGTGCCCTGACATGCCAAGAGTATCTTGGATAAGTATTTTGAAGTGTCTGATACGTCTTCAAATTGTTTCCTTTTATGCATTTTTATAGTTGGTGGGAAATGGAGGGAAAGGCAGACAGTAAAGGGGAAGCGGCCGTATGGGACCCTGGAGAGAGGCATCCTGGGATACGCACCAGAGGATCTCAAAGAAAAGATCAAGACAAATCCTGACAGATCATTTTACTCCCAGAGTCACAGAGAGACAGTGCCAAACAGGCTGCAAGAGATGCTGGCTGCTGTGGGGGTTTCCTCCCAACAGGCCACAGAAAGTCATCTTGAAAACTCTAGCGAGGAAGAGACGTCCAAGCTCCTTGTAAGACACAGGCAGAGAGGGTGGGCACTGGACTGCCAGACCAGCTGTCCTTTTCTGTAAAGGGCAGCAGGGTTTTCACTAGGGTTGCCATAGAAGCTTTGGCCCAATGCCATAAAGCCCTGTGTCCAAATTGCTCCTCCGAGGAAGAGGAAGAAATAAGTGCAAAGTACAAGACGCTGTTTAAAATTAATGTGCGGAATGCTTCCTTACTGCTCAAACCATACTGACCTCACTATGTCTCGACACACAGTCCCAACCCACCCCAGCCCTGCAAAAATGATCGATGGTTTCATTTTAGCCCTGCATACATCTGAAGTCGAAGACAATTTCTTACACGTGATTTGCCTAATGCATTTTTTATTCTCTGAAGGGAAAAAAACAAGAGAAGAGAAGAGAAGAGAAGAGAAGAGAAGAGAAGAGAAGAGAAGAAAAAGAATTAGAGGAAGAAAAGGATCAACCCGCACCACCAGGAAAAATCTGTCAACCAAGTCAGGCATTTTTTTCCCTGCCTCTAAAAGAAATGAAAAATACTCCCCTGTCTCTCCCAGTAAGTTTGCAGCCCTTCATCCCCTCTCAGTGTTTGGCTAACATGACATTTCAGTGATAAAGTAAGACAATTTGAAGTCCAGAATATCAAGTACAGCAACTGCTCCCCTGGGACCTGGAGAAGGGATCGATGGCTGTACCGTTGGATGCTTTATGCCCGTGGTATTGTTTCCATAAATTAAGTTTATAACAGACTGATTTCTTTCTTGCTTTCTCAGAGAAGTCAAACATCACTGCTCTCCCCTAACACGGCAATGACAGTCTGCAGACAGACATCTTGCGGAAACTCTGGGAAACACTTGCATCCTGGGGAACAGGATAAAACCACACCAAGGGGCTAAGCCAGGCAAAAACTTGCAGTCCCCAAAGTCCCAAATTTAAAATCCAAAATCAGAAGAAAGGCTCATGGATATAGAGCAAAACTATATCTAAAAAGCAGAAATCCAGTTCTTGATTGTGTGGCCTCAGGACTTTAAAATAATTTCATTCATTCCTCCTCCTCTCATACACCACACTGTCTATTCCTTTCTATCAAGGGGAGATAAATCACAATAAAATCATAATTTTTAAAAATGTAATGGAATACCTGGCTTAAGACTTTGAGAGCCAGACATGGTGCAACACACCACAAATCTCAGCACTCAGGAAGTAGACGCAGGTTGGTCTCTCCGAGTTAAAAGCCAGCCCAGTCTAGGCAGTAAATTACTGGGCAGCGACAGCTAGGGCTATGTAGACAGACCCTGTCTTTAAAACACATACATATTCATATCATACATATAGATATACATATACACATTTATATGTACTTATACATATATACATACACACATTTATATGTATTTATACATAAACACACACACATATATATGTTCAACTGTTATGTCAAATGCCCCTTTTGGCAAAGTCAACAGCAAAAACGGAGGCTTCGGGGAGCTAAAAGGGGGCAGGATCCTTGTGAGTTAGAAGATGCCAGAGTCAGATCTTAGCTCTAAAAATCTCTGTTGTGCAATCTCATAAAAGTTACTCATTCTCCTTGGCGCTAGGCTTTTCCGTACACAGAACAGAAGTCGGGGCTATTCCATAGAATGTTTCTGATGAAATGATTGGAACTCAAGGTTCCAGTGTGACCCTGCCACATCACATGGAGCCTGGCACACTGGAGCAGAAAATATGTGGCAACTATTCCTGTTATTGCTGTGGCCAGGAGTAGAAATTATGATCTCATATCTCATAATTTCTCTCTCTCTCTACCCCTAAGGATGCAAAGCAGGAGCTGGCAATCAATTTGTCAGGAAGGATTGAGTTCTCTCACTGTGCCGCAGGTCCCTTCACTCTACGATATTTACCTCCAGCACGTGTGGAAGCCCAGTGAAGCAGGTAATTAACAGTGGGGACTCTGGCCTAGCAGTGGGCCACGATCAGCATCACCCACAGTGGCAAATGTCTACCGAGCTTGTCACATATCAACTGGACAAAGACTTGGAGGACCCAGAGGCTTAAATACCTTTCCCTATTGATTAACATGAGCTTCCTGGAAGCACATCAACATAAATATGCCTTCTGAAATTGTCTCTACTCTGTGCGGCAGAAGACGGGCTAGGCTGTAAGTCAGGAGCACCGAGAAGTCCCCGGGGAGAAGTTCAAGTGCACTCCGCGAGGTCTCATCAGTCAAAAGGATGACTGGGAAAGATGTAGGCGGGAGGTTGAAACCAAGGGGACTGGACACTGAGCCCGGCCACGGTGGGAGACAAAAGGACCAGAAGGGAAAATACATTGTCACTGGGACAAGTGGAGGTGACTGCCTGGGCAGGATGCCTGATGGAGATCTCAGTGGAGGGCTGGGCCAGAGTGGGATTCCACACAGCCTCATCCTCCTCTGTCTCCCGCCTGTCTCCCGCCTGTTGTGTGCTGACAGCAGTGTTGGGGGTGGGAAGCGGGAGGTGTCCGGACCATAGCACAGGAATCCTTGTGAGGGGTTCGTTTCAGGCTCTCTCAAAGGACTCCATTCTCCCTCACTCAGGCTGGCTGGGTCCCACAAGAGCCTGCTGAAAGCAAGGCTGTGGGTGAGGACAGGGAGAGAGCTTAGTTGGTAAAGTGCTTGCCTTGTGAGGATAGCCATCTGACTTCTGTCCTCAGATCCCATGTAAAGAAATAAGAGATGTGGAGTGGTCACGTGCACTTGCAAGAGGGACATCCCTGGGGCTCACTGGCCTGTAGGCCTAGCCTACTTCACTAGTACTGGGCTACCGAGAGATCTTGCTTCAAACTAAAAGTTAGGGCCTTCTGGTAAACAATACTGGAAGTTGAGCTCTGTCTTCTACACGCAGGCACACATATGTATATGCACTCTCACCTATAACACACACACAAACATATAAATGCATGTGTGCACATGCACACAATCTCAGATAAGGAAAGTAAAGCAAGGTTGTCTATGTCATTTATGTTTTCTTCAGGTCCTCTCTTGACCTTTAGTCCTGACACGAATTGAAGCCAGTGAGACTCTTGCCCTCAGCTGAGTGGACACAGATGCCATGTTCTTGGAAATCCAGAACTGTGCTCCAACAGAAACCTATCCGCTCCATAACTTCCTGGTCTCAGGTGGTGCGTGATAGTATCAGTAAAAAAGCTAAGCTGATCCTATCATCCAAGCCCACCCCGAACCAGACAAAAGACAGCCCTGGGAGCGAGCGGTCAGCCTATCAGGGAGTGAGAATGGTGGGAAGCCCAGAGAGAGCCTTTGAAGAAGGCAAACTTCTAGCCTATCACAGATCTAGGCATAGTGAACGCCAGTCTTGGCATGAGAAAGTGTCTGGGTCAAAATACACACGTGAGCAAAGAATTAGCCCTGCTCACTTCTGTGGGCCAGCGTCTGACTCAGAGAAGGCTGAATCCTGGAGCAGGAGAGGCAGCTCTGCTCCCTGTTCACTTAGGCATCAGTTTTCTTAAGGGGAGCATTTTCAATTTGCTGCTCAGCCGATCAAACGCTTGTCTCTGCGGAGTCATAGAGAAATATGAAAGCAGACAAAGTGACAAAAGTTTGGCATGTGAAGTCAAAACTGCCTTATCTCCAATGAGCTGTGCAAGGCTGCTGTGCACATGGATGCATTCCCCAGCAAGGCCGGCTCCCGAGTCACAGCCTGTTGTCTGAACCTCCCTTAACACCACTGGCTGGCATAGACATAGCCCCACAACTTACCGAACACACAGGGCTGGGCTTGGTGTTAACATTTTGAGGAACAAATTGAAAGAAGGTTATGAAATGACGTTATTCTGAAAACTGCAGTTAAATTCCCATTAAATTTTTAGAAATCTGTTTTTTTCCCTCATAGTAATTTCTCTGCAGCATTTATATTTTAAAATGATTGCACTGGAGTTAAACTATATAAACACTGGTGGTGATTTTTACAACAGCTTTGACTTTAAGCAGGGCAAGGGATGTTCGAACACAAGTCACAGATTAGGATGTCACTTAAACAGTGTGTGTCCAAAAGGTAAGATATTTTGCATAGCTATCTAGCACACACAAAGATACGGACTGGGTGATGGGCTGCATGCTAAACATCCCGTCTACTCCCAAGCTGCAGCCCAGTGTCTCCATGGGAACCGAGCTGCACCCCATCCTCTCCATGGGAACTGAGCTGCACCCCAGCCTCTCCAATGGGAACCAAGCTGCAGTCCAGTCGCTCCTCCATGGGAAATGTTTGCTTAGTGCACACAGTGGTCAAACGTTCCAAATGCTCATCCTAAGTGAACATCCCAATGTGTCACGGAGGCTGGAAGATGGCTCACCTGAACACGTCTCATGGGCGGTATTCAGTCAGTGACACACATAACTCCATTTAATTACCCATCTGAAACAAATGCTGGGTCCTGTGTACCTGCTGACAAGCTGCACGCTCTTCTGCCCTTCCTTTTAAGGGAAAAATATCCTGACTGCCACACACTTGCTGAGTCCCATGGCCCACTAATGGGCAGGCTCTAATAGCTTCAAAAGGTCAGCTTCTACTTAGCTCCCATGGGACAGTCAGCTCTAAGAAGCACAACTAAGGGACATTGGGGATTAGATGAGGTAAGGGGGGGAGCAATGCAGTCATGTCCCTGAGGCTGGACCCCTTCACAGTACAAGCTGGGAAGGAGGAACACGGGTGGGCCCATCATCTCCTCGTGCACACATTGGTGTTCTTTCCCTGTCCCCAATGCACAAATTTTGGACCTCTACCCAGTGTTGCATCTTGAAGATACTGGGGATCCCAGAAGCTGCACTCTGGCGGATACAGACAGTACTGAAGGCGTAAGCTGCTGCAGAGGTGTGCACAGGATGCTGAGGTAAAATAGCTGTGTGGGGTGGAGGGCTCCCGGGGTGCACTTCTGCCCCTACTTACTGAGCTGGTAGCAAGCACTCTCTTGCAGAGTAGCACCCAAGATCAGCCTTTTTGAGGCTGGTCATCCTGGCCCCTCTGCACATGCCCTGTAGATACCCCCTGTAGAGATGGAGACCCCAGTCTGGGGTCTTCAGAGACGAAAGCAGTGTTCAAGGCTCAGCATGAAGTTCCTATGTTCTGAACAATCTTCTGTGAAGTTTCAATGCTGACTTTGGAAATGCTTGATGGTGTTCTTAAATATTGTGATGTCCTTGAGGCTTCAGGGCATAAGTAATTAGAGATGAAATATAATACAAGGAGAGAGGGCTGCAAAATTCCCAAGCCACCAAGCGAAAAAACTACCTCAATCTAAAGCATAGCTTCTTAAAGTTGTACCAAGATCCAAAGGATGACTGGTGCCCACCACCACGTGTTTTGAGAGGGGCTAGGACTTGCTAGAGGTCATGAGCTGCTTTTAGATGTGGGCACCATAAAAACCACTTTCTGCAGAGGAGAACAAAGCAGAGAAAGACAATGACACCTTACCTTGACTCCTAGGATTTCTGCTTCAGGTTCTTCAGGTTGGATATTTTTCATACTCTGGACTTTCATTAATAAAATAAGATGTTCAAAGAAGACTATCACAAATATTACCTCCACCTACCTCTCCCACACTCTACGGAAGCCTAACTCAGCCACTGCAAGTCCTCCACCATTTCCCTCTTGTGCACTTACTCAAAATGCTTAAACAAATGCAGGCGTTCCTAGCCCCCCACCCAGCCATCGAACATGAAAAGATCCATCTCCATTATCAACTAAATGTTTCCATTGAGAATGATTTTGGAAGGGGATGTGGAGGAGAAAAGCAAAGGCTCTTTAAAAACACATCCATTCCTATGCATTAAATCAAATAAATGATAGATAACCGCCTGCCAGTTCAGCTTATAATCGCCTTTACTGCTTAAAGCAATTGCTGATGCAAATGGAGAGTAATGAAGTCAGGGCCGGGCGGCAATGGTCTTTGATGGCACTGCCGACTTCGAGAAACCCACAGTGAAGAGGATTCTCAGATGCGGTAACCGGGCTCAGTTCTGTACTGGTCTTGTTTGTTTGCTGGACTCAAAGCCTGCATGGTATCCTGACATGTGAAGTCAGGGGGCCGATGAGCAAAGGGGAAGAAATGGGAAGGGTCTCTCTGTGAACAGCCAGGGAAGCCCCCAGCAAACTCTGCCCTCGGGGATCTCAGGTTGTGCAAGGCCTGCCGTCGGGACTCACCACGTCATGTAAGTTCTAACAAGGCCTCCACCAGTAACTACTTTTTTGCTTAAAGTTTTATGTTTAAAACACCATGACACAACTAACCACATGTCAAAGTGAGCAACTACTCTGTTGCCTGCCCCATAGAAGACATGCAACTGGTAAATAACGGAATGCAAAGACTCCACTCCTGCTGTCACTATTAACTGAGGGAGGAGGAAGAAAACCACGGTGAAACCCCGCGTAAGGCAGCTGTTAAAAACAAGCACAACTGAAAATGCCCATATGGTGCAAGGATGCGGGAAAACACAGCTTCCTTATGCTGCTGGTCAGACTCTAAAATGTTTTCATCGAGGCAGGACACAGACGAGTGCTTTCTCAGTCTATGACAGAGAATTAACAGAGACCCACTCCCGCTGATTCTGCTCCTGAACGCACAGGTAAGTGAACACAGCTGTCCCGGCATGAACCTGTAGAAGTCGGCTCACGGCAGCGCTGAGCACAGCAGCTGAAACAAGAAACAACTCAAATGTCAGGCAGCTGATACACGAAGAGACTGTGGTATGCCCATGTCACAGAGCATGAAGAGACTGTGGTATGCCCATGTCACAGAGCATGAAGAGACTGTGGTATGCCCGTGTCACAGAGCATGAAGAGACTGTGGTATGCCCGTGTCACAGAGCATGAAGGGACTGTGGTATGCCCATGTCACAGAGCATGAAGAGACTGTGGTATGCCCATGTCACAGAGCATGAAGAGACTGTGGTATGCCCATGTCACAGAGCATGAAGAGACTGTGGTATGCCCATGTCACAGAGCATGAAGAGACTGTGGTATGCCCATGTCACAGAGCATGAAGAGACTGTGGTATGCTCGTGTCATAGAGCATGAAGAGACTGTGGTATGTCCACATCACATGCATGAAGAGACTGTGGTATCCCCGTGTCACAGAGCATGAAGAGACTGTGGTATGCCCGTGTCATAGAGCATGAAGAGACTGTGGTATGCTCGTGTCATAGAGCATGAAGAGACTGTGGTATCCCCGTGTCACAGAGCATGAAGAGACTGTGGTATGCCCGTGTCATAGAGCATGAAGAGACTGTGGTATGCTCGTGTCATAGAGCATGAAGAGACTGTGGTATGCCCGTGTCACAGAGCATGAAGAGACTGTGGTATGCCCATGTGACGGTGCCCATGTCAATATGCATGAAGGGACTGTGGTATATCCACATCACATGCATGAAGAGACTGTGGTATCCCTGTGTCACAGAGCATGAAGAGACTGTGGTATGCCCGTGTGTCCTGGAGCATGAAGAGACTGTGGTATCCCTGTGTCACAGAGCATGAAGAGACTGTGGTATGCCTGTGTCACAGAGCATGAAGAGACTGTGGTATGCCCGTGTGTCCTGGAGCATGAAGAGACTGTGGTATGCCCGTGTGACGGTGCCTGTGTCATTATGCATGTAGCATAGTTTTTTGGGTAACAAAAATACTCTGAATTCAGACAGTGGTAAAGACTCATGACGCTGTAAATGTACTAAATGGCATGGGTGCACACGCACACCACACACACATAATGCCATTCTGAGGGAAGCACACAGGTGGTAGCATGTCTGAAAGCGCTCTCGAGACTGTTTCAGACTGTTTGCTAAGAGGAACATGGAGGATGAGAAAGGAGAAGAACAAGGAAATCAGCCATTCCCACGGGTCGTCCTGGTGACGGACCTGGAACCTCATTCCTTCCAGCAAATCCACCAAAAGGAAAATAGACAACGGTGAGCCGCAGGTGCCAGAACCTCAGTTTGAATGGTCATACCTGTTTCCTGCACTGCACTGTGATGCTCACACCTGTGTTTCCTGCTCTGCACTGTGATGCTCACACCTGTGTTCCCTGCTCTGCACTGTGATGCTCACACCTGTGCTTTCTGCTCTGCACTATGATGGTCACACCTGTGTTCCCTGCCCTGCACTGTGATGGTCACACCTGTGTTCCCTGCCCTGCACTGTGATGCTCACACCTGTGCTTTCTGCCCTGCACTGTGATGCTCACACCTGTGTTCCCTGCTCTGCACTGTGATGCTCACACCTGTGTTCCCTGCCCTGCACTGTGATGCTCACACCTGTGCTTTCTGCCCTGCACTGTGATGCTCACACCTGTGTTCCCTGCTCTGCACTGTGATGCTCACACCTGTGCTTTCTGCCCTGCACTGTGATGCTCACACCTGTGCTTTCTGCCCTGCACTGTGATGCTCACACCTGTGCTTTCTGCCCTGCACTGTGATGCTCACACCTGTGGTTTCTGCTCTGCACTATGATGCTCACACCTGTGCTTTCTGCTCTGCACTGTGATGCTCACACCTGTGCTTTCTGCCCTGCACTGTGATGCTCACACCTGTGCTTTCTGCCCTGCACTGTGATGCTCACACCTGTGGTTTCTGCTCTGCACTATGATGCTCACACCTGTGCTTTCTGCTCTGCACTGTGATGCTCACACCTGTGTTCCCTGCCCTGCACTGTGATGCTCACACCTGTGCTTTCTGCCCTGCACTGTGATGCTCACACCTGTGCTTTCTGCTCTGCACTATGATGCTCACACCTGTGCTTTCTGCTCTGCACTGTGATGCTCACACCTGTGTTCCCTGCCCTGCACTGTGATGCTCACACCTGTGCTTTCTGCCCTGCACTGTGATGCTCACACCTGTGCTTTCTGCTCTGCACTATGATGCTCACACCTGTGTTCCCTGCTCTGCACTGTGATGCTCACACCTGTGCTTTCTGCTCTGCACTTTGATGGTCACACCTGTGTTCCCTGCTCTGCACTATGATGGTCACACCTGTGTTCCCTGCTCTGCACTATGATGCTCACACCTGTGTTCCCTGCCCTGCACTGTGATGCTCACACCTGTGTTCCCGGCCCTGCACTGTGATGCTCACACCTGTGCTTTCTGCTCTGCACTATGATGGTCACACCTGTGTTCCCTGCTCTGCACTATGATGGTCACACCTGTGTTCCCTGCTCTGCACTGTGATGCTCACACCTGTGTTCCCTGCCCTGCACTGTGATGCTCACACCTGTGCTTTCTGCTCTGCACTATGATGGTCACACCTGTGTTCCCTGCCCTGCACTGTGATGCTCACACCTGTGCTTTCTGCCCTGCACTGTGATGCTCACACCTGTGCTTTCTGCTCTGCACTATGATGCTCACACCTGTGTTCCCTGCCCTGCACTGTGATGCTCACACCTGTGCTTTTTGCCCTGCACTGTGATGCTCACACCTGTGGTTCCTGCACTGCACTGTGATGCTCACACCTGTGCTTTCTGCCCTGCACTGTGATGCTCACACCTGTGCTTTCTGCTCTGCACTGTGATGCTCACACCTTTGTTCCCTGCACTACACTATTATGGAAAGAAGCCTCATCCTCCCCCCCCCCCCATTGCTATCCGGTACCACAGCCGAGAGTGAGCATTTTCTCAGCTGCCCTGAGGTCCTCTCCACAGCCTGTTTCTCTCCCCAGATTCCGCTCTACTTTAAGTCACAATACCCTATTGTCCAAAGACACTTTTAATTTGTAAGTTTAAAAGCAGGAGCCAAACCTCTGAGAAGTACTCCTTTGAGGTTATGGAAGCAGTGTATGTGAACCCACAGGCACATTCCCAAACTTGCCGGGAGGTCTACAAGTTTCAGGGGGGAAAAAAAATCAATCCTGTCATCGTGAACTGCCATCGTGGTTCCATGACAAGAGATGTAAAGATTATTAAAGCAGACAAATTATGGTCAAGATGCAAGGTCACATGGTTATACACAGCTTAAAATACTTCCCAAGACTCCAGACTCCTCAGAGACAAGTCCCTCGCATCTGCAACTGTCTTACCATCAAGGGTCATCCCCTCAGTAAGAGACCAGGTATTTTCTGAAGAAATTCAATGGCTCCCTGGAGTAAATTCTAGGTATAGTATATCATGAGTTCTCTAAACAGCTGAGCCAGCAAAACCCAGAAGCAGGGAGTCCCACCCCCAAAGCATACAACCGAGTCAGCCTTTGTTTTATTCCCAAATATAAATCAACAGTGGAAGACACCAGATCAGGATATACACAAAACAAGAAAAGCACGAATAATACAGGAGACACAGCACCCCAGCATGGGGTAGATGGCTAGGAAAGAGGTCAAATGGTGCTACAAAGAGACCCCTGGAAACGTGAGTAGCTGCACAGTAGGAATATAGTAACTACAAAATATATGTAAGCAAATCACCCGGAAAATAGAATAATAAGGTAAAGAGAAGAAAAGAGACATATAGAAGAAATCAATATCTAATAAACCCACAGAGAATCAAGGGATGTTCCAGAGGAAAATGGAGGGCACACCGGAGGGACGGTATTGGAGAAACCATTCAAAAAAGTGTCCATGGGCTTGAGAAGGAGTTAGGGTTTCTGCATTCGAACCACTCACTGAAGCTGCAACAACAAATTAAAAAGCCACTCTTTGGAAGGCTGCATTTAAATATCATATCTCTAGGGATATAAATCCCCCAGAGATTCCAAAGACCTAAAGGAACAAAGCGTGTCGGATATGAAGCACTGAAGAGAATGTCAGATCTAACTACTAGCAACAATACTGTCGGCAAAACTCTGGGGCACATGGCCTTCCATTTACATTCTACAGTGAACCATTCTTTTAAAAGTAATTTCCATTTGTATAATATTAACCTTCATCAGGCGATGAAAGGAGACAGAGACAGAGACCCATATTGGAGCACCGGACTGAAATCTCAAGGTCCAAATCAGGAACAGAAGGAGAGAGAGCACGAGCAAGGAACTCAGGACCGCGAGGGGTGCACCCACACACTGAGACAATGGGGATGTTCTATGGGGAACCCACTAAGGTCAGCTGGCCTGGGTCTGAAAAAGCCTGGGATAAAACCGGACTCTCTGAACATAGCGGACAATGAGGACTACTGAGAACTCAAGAACAATGGCAATGGGTTTTTGATCCTACTGCACATACTGGCTTTGTGGGAGCCTAGGCAGTTTGGATGCTCACCTTACTAGACCTGGATGGAGGTGGGTGGTCCTTGGACTTCCCACAGGTCAGGGAACCTTGATTGCTCTTTGGGCTGATGAGGGAGGGGGACTTGGTTGGGAAGGGGGAGGGAAATGGGAGGGAAATGGTGGCGGGGAGGAGGCAGAAATCTTTAATAAATAAAAAATAATTAATTAATTAATTAATTTCCAAAAACTTCAGACAGGCTCTCAAGTAGCCCAGGCTGACCTCAAATGCACCATGTAACCAAGGATGTCCTCCTGTCTCCATCCTGGGAGGGGGGAAGTGTGTGCCACTTTGCCCAGTTTTATGGTCCTGAGAGCGAGCATGAGAGGCAGCATTCCCATGCAGACATACCCTGTCCCAGGCATTGTGCTGAACCGTTCGTATCAAGGTAAAGGGTAGAGATTATTTTTTTCGGACAAAATGTCAGAAAACTTAACCTTCTTGTTTACTGGCTCTTCGAGCTCTTCCGGAAGATGTCACCTGACAGAATGTGTGAAAACCAAGGAGAAGCAAGAATTAAAAACCCTTGAATTAAAAATCCCCAAACAAAGAGGTGAGGAAAATGTCTAAGGACTAAGGAGCCAGTGGCCAGGCAGGTCTGTCATGCTTCATTATCAGGGGCAGACCACAGAAAGCCTGTCAGAGGCTGGCGGACTATGACAAAACCAACTCAAGGAAAACTGAACTCCCAACTACAAATATCAGGGACCTTCCTTGGTGTGACAAAGCTAGGGTCATACTTACCAGTGAGGTCTCCAGAGCAAGCTGTCATAAGTAGGATCTGAGTTTGACTGGAAGAACCCCCTCCCCACCACCACCATGCATGCACTCAATGAATGAGTTGGAAAGCCAATGGAAGCTGATTCTGGATGTCAACATCAGGCCTCCATGTGTGCATGTGTGTGAACATGCATCCACACGCAGGTGTCCACACTTATGCAAGCCTGCATATACACACATGCACCCACCACATGCACATAAAAATCAGAAACAAGAAAAAAATGAGAATGGCCTTTGTTCACAAAGGCCATGATTGTCTATTTAGAAAACTGAATTGATAAAAAAAACATCCTGGAATTAACAAAAAATTACAGTAATGGTTCAGGATACAAAATCAGTGTGCCAAAGCCTGCCTTTTCTCTACTTCAGAGGCAAATAGAATCTAAAACAAAAAAAAAAAAATACATTACAGTTTTCTTAAATGTTCGCTGTTACAACCCAGGAAAGAGAATGCTCAAGTATAAAGACTGGTGTCTTGTTAGTTACTTTGTAATCATTGTGACAACACACCATGACCAAAGCAACTCCTAGAAGACAGAGTTTATTTGAGGTTATGGTCCCAGAGTTTTAGAGACTGTGATGATAGGCATTAAGACGCTGCAGGAGGAGCAGGAAGCCAAATGCTCACAGCTCAAACTCCAACACAAGACAGAGCAAACTTGAAATGGCTCCAGTCTTAAACTCTCAGAGCACACTGGCGGCCATCCTACTTCCTCCAACAAGGCCACACCTCCTAAACCTTCCCAACAGTTCCACCAACTGGGAACCACATGTCCCAATGCCTGAGACACACTGTTGCAAAGCTAGGTAGAGACACATCCGCGTAAACGAATGCAGGCAGATTGTAAAAATATATATAGCTTTAATGGCGAAATAGACTTATAAATGCTGCTGAACTAATCCAACATAGATATTTTGATGCCTTGACTTTGAAATTTGGATTTAAGGACATGATGCTTTGGAAAGGAGTTTCTTATTTTGTTTTCACAGAGGATGAGACCCTGTTCATTTCTTCTATTCCAATCTGGTATGATGGACCACGCCCTCCTGAAGGGTTGGTGTGAACACCTTCAGAACTGCCAACTGAGATGAAACTAGCACACAGGTTATACCATGAAAGACCTAATTAACGACGCCCCCATTCAGCAGGAAGCAGTTTGGAGAGAAATAACTGCGCCCATATTCCCAAAAAATGTTTATAAATGTTCTTTTACATTAAAAGGGGATATGATATAGGTATGAATAATTTGCATTAGTATAGATTTTGCTTTATTGATAGAGATTTACGGTCAATTTTGTTATATGTATATGTATTTCTGATATTGATTAAGGTATTGTGATTGTGTAGTTCATTATTAAAATGTAATGTATAATTAGGAAATATAGGTTGTTGATGGATAATCATAAATAATAGTCAAGTTTGTAGTCATGTTAGTTAATATTTTCTAGATGTGCATAGATATATTTTAGATAGGCATTCTTCATATTTTTCAAAGATTATAGAATATGGCATTTTAAATGTTTTAATAACTTAGGACTTTTCATGACAATGAGACACTCTGCTCCTGGCAGCACCAATCTACTTCAAGAAGAAGATGGGCATTGAAGAGGATCCTTATGGAGTTTGATAGCCATTTGGGCAAGAAACTGCTCTTGCCTGGACTATTGCATAAACTGGACACAGAGAATCCACAGAGAGAGGACTACTGAACTTGCCTAAAGGTGAGATGATCTTTTGGGGTTCCTGATTCATGAAAGAGTCTGCGAGACGTTCTGCAGGACACAACAGATAGTGACTGAACTGACTTTGAAATGTTCTGCTTCATGGAAATGTCTGCTGGAAACTATGGGCCTGTAGGCCGAAGATGGATGCCCCAATGGTACAGAGGAACTTTGGGTGACTGTACAGGCAGCGAGATGTCTCTGTCATTTCTAGAGTTTTAAAAGTTGCTTTTTTCTTGTTTGCTTAGGTAATGTTGTATCTTTCTGGAGTCTTTGATGGAGTTAAGAATAGTTAGTTATAGTTTTCCTTAGTTATGATAAAGATTATTGTAATTTTTACTTGATAACTGTTTTGTTATATGTAATTTTGCTATGTTAAAGTTAAAGCCTTTTTTGTTTAAACTGAAAAAGGGGAAATGATGGAGGAAGGTCATTGGTTAAATAAAAAGAAACTGCTTGGCCCTCATTGGTTAGAAGATAGGTGGGAGGAGTAAACAGAACAGACTGCTGGGAGGAAGAGGAAGTGAGCTCAGACTCGACAGCTCTCCTCTCGGGGGCAGACGCCTCAGAGAGATGCCATGCTCCCCTCGCCAGGCCAGACGCACGCGATGAAGCTCCGACCCAGGATGGACATAGGCTAGAATAGATATGGGCTAGTCCAGGTGCGAGAGTTAGCTGAGAAGAGGCTAGAGAGAAATGGGCCAAGCAGTGATTAAATGAATACAGTTTGTGTGTTGTCATTTTGGGCATAAGCTAACCGTGCAGGCGGCTGGGGTGTTGGGGACGCAGCCCTGCCGCTCATATTACTACACACATCAACACACTGTTGCAAAGCTAGGTAGAGACACATCAACACAGGGTTGCAAAGCTAGGTAGAGACACATCAACACACTGTTGCAAAGCTAGGTAGAGACGCATCAACACAGGGTTGCAAAGCTAGGTAGAGACGCATCAACACACTGTTGCAAAGCTAGGTAGAGACGCATCAACACAGGGTTGCAAATCTGGGTAGAGACGCATCAACACAGGGTTGCAAAGCTAGGTAGAGGAAAACTACAAAAGTCTGAGAGAAGAGAAAGAACTAAATAGCTTGCTTAATCCCCTTCATCCATGTAATCCCAGAGAAAATCCCAGCAATCTATTTTAAAGATAGTAACAAATAGCTTTATAATTAGTTATTTAATGTTTCAGTGATAGAGATCAAACCCAAGGCCTCATACATGTTACACACAAGTGCTGTCACTGAGCCACATCGCTAGCATTGATTCTAACATTAAATGAAGAGTCCAAACCCCAGAAAACTCAACTCACTATTGAGCTGAGCAGAACCGACAGACATTTCCTAACTTCTTCTCACAATAAAGTTACAGTGTGATACTGATTTAGGAGCAGATGAATAAATCTGTGGAACTGAATAGAGATCTCAGAAACAGATCCAGATAAGTGCACTCAGCTGGCTTGTGAAAAAACAACAATACAATGGAACAGGAAGAGTCTTTCCCGCAAACATTGCTGGAACGAGTGGACATTTACATAAAAACTCAATTAAAATGTCTTTCCCAAAATCTAATTCAATATGGACCACAGATTTAAATCTAAACTGAAAAATAAAAATCTGAAAAGCTAAGAGAAAAGTCCAGATGTTTTGGGATGACCCTGCAACACCAAAGCTGTGGTCCTTATATGGTTAAGAACTGTTCAATTAAAACAAGAACTTCTATTCTACAATAGACATTACCAGAAAAGCAAAAGGAGGGGCTAAGTCAGAGACTGCAAGACAATATTTACAAAATATTTATCTGTGTATGTCAATCATACCTCAACAACACAGGCTTTTTTAAAGACACCTGATCAAAGACTATTATCTAAAATATTCAAACTTTTAAAACTCAACAACGAGAAAACTAATAAACCTTTGAAACAGGCAAAGGAGTCCACTGGAAATGAACAACGAAGTGGTCACACAGATGGCGTATAAGCATACGAAAAGCATTCGCAATCACATCCCTGGGGAACTGCAAATTAAAACACTATGAGGTGCCTGCTGCTGCACAGGGACCAGAATGACTGACACCAGGAGAGGAGCTGCACACACTGGTGGGCTGGGGAGCAGAAGGGCTCATCATCCGCACAAAGTGATTGCACAGTGCTCCATTTACAGCAAGTATTTCATCAACTGCTCTGTTTTCTATGTGCCGGAGTGAGCAGAGTTGTGACCAGGCATCAATCTGTATGAAGGTGTACGCAGAGGCTCATTCACAGTCGCAGAGACACCCAAACCAACGAGAAGCACATCAGCAGGTGAGCTGCAGAACACAACACGGTGCTTCAGCCAGGCTGTAGGCTACGACTCATCACTGAGGGGAACAGAGAGGAATCTGAGACTCACAGTGGAAGTGGAGAGAGACAGACTGAAAAGGCTTCACAAAGATTCCAACAAAGTAGGATATTAAAATAATTTCACTCTTAATGCCTTTAGAGAAATGAAGATAACCACAGCCTGTTGATTGTCTTTTCAGCGAACTATATTTATACAGTTGAATACTGAACACATGCTTTACCTAAAAATCCATGATAAAGCTATACCGGGAAGATGATAGAGGCTATGCAAAGGCAGAGATAACTTATCAAATATCATCCAAGAAATTTCCCAGATAAAAATTTAAAACTGAGACACCCAGGATGACAAAGGCCCGTGTCTGGAAGGGCAGCGAGCGGCAGAGGCGGCAGGAGACTGCTAATAAACATAACTGATGGTTTATGCATGGTTTTCATTTGACAAAGAGGAAGCTGATTTAATAAGGAACTTCATGGTGTCCCATAACACAGGACTATAGAACCAATACAATATGATACTGCACAGTCATCAAACAGCATATCAGAACTTTCTGGATCGAAAAGAAAGGCTGTCTGTGTATGGGTTGTCAAAGGGAGATCAAAGTAGCCATCAAGATAAATCATGTGTCATTTTCTTAATATACTCATATAGAGTGGATGAAAGTTTTCTCTGTATGAGAACTGCCTGTGTGCATCTCCGCCGATGCATACATGTGCACTGGTGTGTGCACCTATGTGGAGGCTAGAAGACTACCTCAACAGTATCACCACCCAGTCTGCCCTCCCTCCCTCCCTCCCTCCCTCCCTCCCTCCCTCCCTCCCTCCCTCCCTCCCCCTTCCTTCCATTTTTAATTTCTTTTCAAGGAAAGGCCTATCACTGGCCTGAAGAGATCTGCTTGTCTCTGTCTCACCAGCCCTGGGGTTTAAATGTGGGTCACCATGCCGCGCTCCTCTGTAAAGGTGGGTTCTGCAGATGAACTTGGGTCCTCGTGTTTGATCTTTCACTAACAGACCTACCTCGCGGCTCTGTCAACAGAGCTTTGAGGCTCTGAGTCAACAGAGCAATCGGGACTTGAGACTCACACCTTCGAAGGCTGAAGATGAACACAGTAGACAAACAGTAAGGTCCTCCCTTAAGAATTGCCCGAGGGGCTGGAGCCATAGCTCAGCAGTTAGGAGCATTTCCTGTTCTTGCGGAGGACCTGGGTTTCATTCCCAGAATCCACATGGTAGCAGCTGATAACTGTCTGTGACTCTGATACTCCAGCCATGGGTGTGGGGGGGAGGGCTTCAGTGTTTTCTCTTTTCATCTTGTTGGGCACTGCATATACAGGGTGTGTGTGTGTGTGTGTGTGTATGAAAGGGTCACAGGTATGGTGTGTACATATGTATGGAAGTAGATGTTGATATTTGCTGTCTCCTTTGATTGCTCTTCACCTCAAATACTGAGTCAAGGTATCTTCCTTGAGCCCAGAGTGTAACAGCTCAACTAGTGCAGCCAGCCAGGTCTCTTCTGTGACTCCTGTCATGGTCCCCCGAGCATTAGGATCAAGGCCGCCTACCACACCTGTCAGTACTTAGGAGGGTACCAGGCTCACAGTGCTAACCCTCAGTATGATCTCTATCCTCTGGGACAGCCTCTAGCCTCCTAGATGGCTAGTTTCCACTAAACTATCTTGGCTTAAAAAAAAAAAAGTAAAAAGTAACTTAAGGGCAACATTCTGTATGCTTCAAATACCTAAAAAGTTAAAGGAAGTGAAAATTACATTCTCCACTTGCTTTATAGCGGAAGCTATTAAAATGCAAAACAAAATCCTTTTGGTGTGTGGATTCCTGAAAGGAATAGGAAAGATATGTAGGAACTACAGAGGGCTGTGGCCCCTCTGTGTCTTTGAACACTTCTGGAAACCCTGTCATGTGCCCCACAGGCTTCTACAGGTGGGAGGCAGACACTCCTCCCAACCACAGACCAGATGATCTGACAGAGCTTCTGATCTCAGTCAAGCTGGAGGCCACTGCCATTAACTGTCCAGCCAAACTTATGAATTAACAATGACAGATATGCTTCTGGCTGGGGATTGGCAAATATACTTGGATCTTATAATTAAAGAGATTTTTTTCAGTAGAAACTCTTAGAATGAAACCAAGGCTAGTACCATCAAGTCTCATTTTGTCTTCAAAATGGGGAACTTCAAGAAAAGGGATTTTGAGTAATCATAATTATGAGAGTGAAGATGTTGGTGATCACCGAAGGAAGCTACAGAAAGCCAGTGATTTGAAGAGAAATAGTAAAAGCAGCACAGTAGGAGAACATTTTGATCTCCCTTATCAGTCGTAGGTGTGAACACTGAAGGCTGAATTCAGCAGGAGTCTGATGGAGGAGGTGCAGCTACGTTGTTCTGACTCTGATTTTTGAATCTTAAACTTGGTTGAAGAACTCCGGGTTCTGATTGCAAGTCAGTTCCTGCCGGTAGAATTCCAAACAGGGGAGGGACATTCACAGAAAGGACAATGTCAAGGTGACCCTAAGTCAGATACATTGCTTGGCGGTATGAGAGCCAAGTCAGGCTGGGTGCAAATCTGAGGATTCTCAGTGAAGAGCAGATCTATTGCTAGGAACAGAGGGGAAACGGTCTGATGTGCTTTCGTTGGCTGACCAGAGGGACAATGTCCATATCCGATGCCTTTTCTTTTAACTGACCCCAAAGCTATTAAACCCCTGGATGAGCTAGCTCAGTATTACAGTGTAGACATACACTCTGAAGGCTGTGGGGTACAACCAAGGTGAGTAACTCCGGTCCAGTGAAGAGGGCCAGCGATACTGCAGATATCTCTGAGTCCGATGAGAAAATCTCTTGCTTTTGTTATAAACTATGATTCATCATTTGAGCTGAAGCCTATCTTTCTGTTTTGGCTGCTGGAAAGTGAAAATCCTGGAGTAGTGGAGATGACTCAGCAGGTAAGAGCACCCACATTCTCCCAGTGAATCAAGTTCATGTTCTCCCAGGGGCAAGTTCAATTCCCAGGACACTGCTCTGACATCTCACAATTGTCTGTGATCCAGTCCCAGGGGCTCTAATAGTCTTTGGCCTCTGTGGACACCCACACCTATGCAGGCACATAAATAAACAATACAATTTTAATCTGAAAATTATGTGTATGTGCCTACACTGGTGGAGGGGAAAACAGGGGTAGGAGGAAAAGGCCAGTGTGCAGAGCATTTCTGCACACTGTTCCCAGGAAGAAGTACAGTCATTAGCTGGTGAAGTGAACAAACACGAACTCAATTCACAAAGGAGGCGGCATCACCAAGAGCCACTGTTGATTTACCCAGCCCAGGACACACGGCAAGGGTCTCAGACTCTCATCATCATTGAGTCTTGTCTAATCAGTGCCATGCTTGTCCTGTGGAACTCCCCACCTGTGCTTGTCATCCTGGACTGAAGCGACTTATATAAGCCTATAAAAACCCACGACTGAGACCGCAGCAAAGGGCTGTGTGGTGAACTCAAAGACTTTGCAGGCTGACATCTGCAGAGCCTTAGTTTTCAGCAGTGTGGCCTGGAAAAAGTCCTAGCTTTGATGCTTAGGTTTTAGGGTGCTGTCTGTACTGGAGGGGTAGGTCTACAGACTCTAGAAGCACATTAGGGTCAGAACCTATATCTTTCCCTATATTCCTTTCTGGCTAATTTGGACAAATATGTTTCCTGGGGTTCACTTCTCTTACAGCTGAAAGAAGACGGCAGTCATACCGGCCTCACTGGGTTACACAGATAATCAAAGAGCTCATGTTTAGTCCACTATTGTAGTAATATGGAGCTGCGGGGCTGCGTCCCCAAACACCCCAGCCGCCTGGCCCGGCTAGCTTATGCCCCGAAATAATTACACAGACACTGTATTCATTTAAACACTGCTTTGGCCCTTAGCTCTAGCCCTTACTGGCTAATTCTCACATATTAATTTAGCCCATTTCTAATCATCTGTGTAGCGCCCCTAGGTGCGCTTACCGGGAAGATTCTAGCCTAAGTCCATCCTGGGTCGGAGCTTCATAGCGTGCGTCTTCCCTGGAGCAGGTAGCATGGCGTCTCTCTTGCGTCTGCTCCGGAGAGGAGAGCTGTCGAGTCTGACCTCACTTCCTCTTCCTCCTGGCATTCTGTTCTGTCTACTCCTCCCACCTATCTTCTAACCAATGAAATGGGCCGAGGCAGTTCCTTTATTGCTTAGCCAATGAAATCAACAGATTGATATATGACACTCCCACATCACACTATCCTCATGGCTGGGAGCATGCGGACTTGCAGAAAGACATGGCACTGGAAGACTAGCTGAGAGTCCTACATCAAGATCCACAGGCAGCAGAAAGAGAAAGACACTGGAATTGGCTTGAGATTTTGAACCCTCCAAGCCCGCCCCCCAAGGGACACATTTGCTCCATCAAGGCCTCACCTACTACCACATGACCATACCTCCCAATCCTTCTCAAGTCCTGTCACTTCCTGATTACTAAGAATTCAAATATATGAGCCTGCGGTGGGGGGAGGAATTATTATTCAAACTACCACAGTAGGTCACACCCCAGCAGGCTTGATAAGAGACATTACAGTCATAATGACAATGACAGTTAAAGGTGCTCACATCTTTCAGTAGCTCAGGCTGAAAAACAGTTCTCCCACCTTTTCTTGAGCTATGATAGTATGCTGCTTTCTTTCCCCCTTCGACCTGTATAACTTTTAAAATACAAAAATTACCTTGTTTTCTTGGTCTGCTTACTTCCAGACAGGGACTCTCATAATAAAAATAAGTTTAAATTGCCCGTTTTCTTAAAATCGAGAGTAGTAAAATTAATCAATTTTCCTTTATGAAGCTATTATATTCCTAGGTGGCTTGAAGGTAAAAGAAAACAGAAAGTGACAAAAGAAACTATGATTCTATCCAATAAAGTTCTGTTTTCTACAAAGGAAGGAGGTGTGTGCCATGAGCACCCTGGCCTTGGCACAGAATCATCTCTACTTTGAAATTCTGGTCCAGGTTGGCCTGTTGATGAAGCAATGTCTGTCCTGACCAAGTCAATTCAGGCACGATCGCTGACTGGGCTCCATGGTTTACATTATCTCTCTCTCACACACGCGCATACACCACACACACACACACACACACACACACACACACACACACACACACACACACACACACTCCTTTTGCCACAAGGTTCATAATTCGATTTGATCACCAGTATTGTTGATATTATAGGGGGACAGACTCTTACATGTTCAGGCTTCCTGGATCTTTCCTATATAAACAAAGACAAGACTGGACTATTAACCCTCCTGTCCCCACCTCTCAAGTTCTGGGATTAGAAGGAGTGTGTGTATGTATGCGCCCATATGGTCAAGTTTTATTCTTTCAAGACAGACTCCACAGAGCACAAATTCATGATCCACTGCCTTAGGTGTTCTGTTGCCTGATTGATCACCCCAGTTTTTTCCATTGAGAAATTCCCAACAACCCAACTTCTCCAACATAGGTCACACTTTCCTGCTCCTGCAACTTCACTTGATTGTTGGCTTGCTCAATAAATAGTCATTCTTTGGTCTAGCCGTTCGCCAAGCTTGCCCACGTGTAAGGGATGGCCTTCCTTCTGATTGTGCAACACTGTGCTGAGAAAACCTCTGCTTGCCCGTGGGAAGAGTGATGCCACACCAAGCAGAAGGTCCCATGTTTAACTTTCTCATCTTGAAAATCAAGACCCAATTGCTCACTGCTGTGTACCTTCTCAGACGCTGACATGGATCTTGAGTTGAGGTCTCTGGAAGCATCGTGATTTTCCATAGAAACATAGACTTCCCCCCTAAATCATTGGTCAAGTAAAGTGTGTCTCAAGGAGGGCAGTGAGGCCATCTATCACCGGTTTCCCCGGACAGCCAAGGGGAGGAACAGTCCTCGGGGAGCAGTTCATTGAAGACTTTGCTGCAGAGCTACAATCAAAATGGAGCCAAGTCCCTGATGTGTATGGCTTAACATAAAACACAATGTATAGAAACGGAAGAGGAAGATCTGTCTTTGAAAAGCTCTATTTTATGATATGTTTTTATATTTCTGTAACTCTTCAGGATTTAGAAGTGTGGATGGCATTCAGTCATTGCTGCAGTTTAAAACATACACTTTTTACCATAGCAAGCTCTCTCTGCAGCCAGTTACGTCCCTCACCTACCCGCTCTCAGGCTGAGTGCCCACTAAATCCTCTTCTGTAACCGACTAAAGACAGAACAGCATGGAAGCTGTTAGGGGGATCTGCAGGGATGGAAAAATGGGTCAAGTCCAAGCTAAATGCATGGCAGACTGGTGTGCACAGAGGTATTTCCAAGAGAGGTTATCACCTACCAAACTCTGTAGCAAGTCCGCGAATACCAGCACAAGCAAGATTCTGCCTGAGAAAAGTTGACTCTGACTGTCCATAAGTTATTGCAGTTACCCCTGCTGTGATGTTAGCCGTGTTCCTTAACGTGTCTTCGTGGCTCTCCTCTCTCCTCTACAACTAAAGGTGATACTGATCCAGCCCCACTGGATCATAATGGATATTAAATTAGTTTAGATGTTTTAAGTGTTCACAACAGTCCTGACTCAGACTGTGGTTTGTCCAGCAAGCCTTTGCAGAGGACTCTGCAACCCTGTGCTGAGTGAGAAGACATCAGCTTGCCCATGAGAAGATGCCATGCCCAGTAGAAGGCCCCACGTTTCACTTTCTCATCTTAGAAATAAAGACCCATTTGCTCACTGATGGGTACTTGTCTTAGATGCTAACATGGATCCTGAGATGAGGTCTTTGGAGTTTCTGTCTGTCCAGTGCCAGTAAAACATCGCAGCTTAGACCCACCCTGCCTAGGCACAGGCATTGCTGTGAGAGTCTGCAGGGGGAACCCTTTGGGAGCACTGAGAAAACAGAACACTTCTGGCTACGGGGAGAGTTATGAACTAGTAAGGTTGGAACTGTTTAAGGCAAACTGAAAGACTTTGCTAAATGGACCACAGGTCACCAGCATTTCAAAAACTAGTGTCACATTTTATTAAAATATTTAGAAGATGAATCTCAGATTTAAACAACAACAACAAAAAGTGTAAATGATACCATTTCCAAATCTAGACTACTTAGGTCTTTCTTTTATTTTTTGACCCTGTTTTTTTAAACAAGTAATTGAAAACTTGTTTTTTACTAAGTAAATTCTTACAAATTAATTTTTGAAAAGGATATAAAAATGATGGTACCAGATTTGTGGGGGAAAACCTCACATTCATATTTGTAAAGAATAAAAGTTATTTTCTGCAATGAATAATTCAGTAAGTTAAAAAAAATAAAGTAATACTTCACTGGATACTAAAATCCAAGCAGGGACCGAGCATCATCTGCATGAAACGATTTCCTCACTTCGGGAAATCAGGAAAAGGACCATGATTGTGAGAACAATCGGACGACAAAATCTTACTGAGCGAGGCAGTCCGCTCCGTCCAGGAGGCAGCAGCGCCTCTGAGACCCAACCGAGCTGCTGGAATGTAGCGCAATGGTTCCGCAGACAGGTTACTGGACTGCAGAAGTCATCTTCCAAGGACAAGGACCTGGGTCTGCACCCAGGTGACCGCGACCAGCTCACCCGGATGTCATACCATGCATCCCCTTTCTTCCGGGACTGAGTGTGTGAGGGGAAAGCCAGGAACCACAAAGAAACTTCCTTCTCTAAGATTCACAGAGATGGCCTTGGGTGAGGCTCATACCGAGTACAGAAAGACCCAAGCATGGACAGGCGCAAGGGTCACCTGGCTTAGCATCTAGCAAGGCCCCGTAGGCTGAGGACTGATCAGTGCGGCCATCTTCTAGCATGTCACTTAGCTGGGGGACAAAATTTTTACCATGTGGAAAAATTTGGTTCCTTAAAAAAGTACTGATGTTATTCAGGGTCATTTCAGTTTCAAAATGGGAACAGCTTTAATATTAAGAGGATTCCAGAGGCTGGGGAATGCATCTTGGTGACAGAGTGCATGTCTACCGTGAAAAAGGCTCTGGGTTTGATCTCCAGTGTCACCAAAAATGAAAGAAAGAAGGAGAAAAAGAGAAGAAAGGAGGGAGGGAGGGAAGGATGGAGGGAGGGAGGAAAGGAAGGAAGGAAGGAAGGAAGGAAGGAAGGAAGGAAGGAAGGAAGGAAAGAAGGAAGGGAAGGAGGAGAAAGGGACTCCTTGGTTATTGTGCGTGTCATCTTACACAAAGGTAAGTTGTATCATTATTTTATTCAGTAATTTGCCCAGCAGCCAGGACATTGTCATTATGAGTCATCAATGTGGAGAGAAGATTTTTTTCACTTATGAATCATTCCAAGGATTAAATGGGATTGTTGTTCCTTTTGGAGACTACAGTTCCCAGCATTCCCCTGGACTACGGCTACCAGCACGATGAGAAGCCGCACAGGCGTAGGACATTTCTCCCACACGCCCCTGCGTTCCCCGTTAAAAACGAGGGTCACCTCAAGCCTCTCTCTCTCCCCCTCTCCCCTTTCGTCTTTTCACCCCCGTACCTTACCTGTTGTTACCCGCCCCCCTCCGTTAAAGTGCACCCACGTGGGACCGCCGCGTGTCTGTGTCTCCTTCCTAACCCCGCACCACCATGTGTCTTGTGTTCCGTCTCCACCCTCCAACCCCGCAGAAAGAATAACAGGGATAATATCAGAAAACTCATTGGCACTATCCATGGTACAAGCTAAGGGTTCATCAGAAACTTTTCTGAAGACACCCTAACATGTGACTACTGTACCTTTCATTAATAGCTTTCTCCCAATAGTTAGCATGTTAAATAATGGCTGGTCCACCACAGACAAGAGAAATATAGAAGTATTAAACTTGATCTGTTAGCATTCCATGGTCCTCATTATATTACAAATCTGTGACTAGACACTTCAATAACGCTACTTGCTAATTCATTCCAGAAGAAGGCCATGGCTCTTTAGGCTTTAATCTGCGGCCCAAGTCTTAATGGCCAGCAGTTCTGTCGATGTGATGCTCCGATGGGCTTTTAGGTCTTCAGAAATCATGGCCATCTTCCATTGGCTGCCCTTTAATCCACCTTTGAGCTGGCTCCCATTTCATTATTAGCACTTCCAGCTTAAGTGAGTTTGGAAAATTACATATTGACAAAGAGAAAATGTATATTTTACCATCTAAATGCTTTTATGCAAATGAGATTAGATTTCAGATTTCATTCAAGGGGGTTTGTAAAACGAAAGGCGTGATCTTAGTTTTCATTCCAGGCTGCGGACGTGAAGGCAAGGGAGAGGTAAGAGGGAGTAGCAGGCCTGTCATTAGTAGCCCTGTGCACCACAGGAACCTAGCAACTAAGAACAATGGACGGGTGCAACCATGGATGCACCGGTGCTGCTCGGCTCTCTTTTTTAAAATGTTTAGTTTTTTTAAATATTTATTTATTTATTATGTATACAATATTCTGTCTGTGTGTATGCCTGCAGGCCAGAAGAGGACACCAGACCCCCATTACAGATGGTTGTGAGCCACCATGTGGTTGCTGGGAATTGAATTCAGGACCTTTGGAAGAGCAGGCAACGCTCTTAACCTCCAGGCAATACTTTTAACCTGGAGAGCCATCTCTCCAGCCCTCAGCTCTGATTTTGAGGGATGGCTGAAATATTAGCCTCAATGAGATGGAAATTCTCCCCACCCCCAAGAAGAAAATTATTCATTTCAGAGAAATTACGGTTAGGTCTTTTCTACTTTAGAATAACATTATTCAAGGAGAGGGTCAGCAAGACCTCAAGATAACACACTTCACATAACTTTAGATTTCTTCTATTTACTTCTGACTTTAACTTCAGTTTCTCCTCTACCCTGTAAATACCTGCTTTTTAAAGACTGCCTTCTTAACAGATGGAGTCTTGCTTTCTGCAGCCTGGACTCACCTCAAGCATAAGGCGGTGTTTCTGCCTTGACCTCCACATGTGCGGATTACAGGCACAGGCACCCAGGCCCAGATCTCAGGTGTGTTCCCCTGCTGGTGTGTCTGCATGCTCGCTAGAGGGAGCTCTTTCCGGATGTTCCCATCCTGCTCCTCTTTTACAGAGATTAGCGCAGATCCTCAGCAAATGCTCACTGAATAAAGAAATAAGAGCATGTTGTTCAGAGAAGAGCAGCCTGTGAGAGACCAGTGGGGTGACCAGACCGCGGCAGCTCATGCACGGCTGTCTCTATGGAGATTGTCTGTGAGGAGTAAGGAAGCGGCAGGACCCGGCACACACTGACATGAGCATGCAGTCGTCAATAGGAGAAGGAAATGTCAGAGCTAAAAGAGGAAGTGAACGAATCAGTGCTCAAGATAACACACCTAAGCACCCCTGTAGAGGGTGGTGCCACAACGGAGAATGAGCATGGCCGGCCGGGCATCATCTCCATCTGTCACCACCCACGACACCACAGCCAAGATGGTGCTGGGTCTCTTAAGGCAGCAACACTATGGCTCCGCTTTTCTCCCACTTAGGAGCAGAGCCACGGCTTGGGGAACCAGATGGACCTAGGAAGTTTTTATTTTGTACACTCTTACTAACTTTTAAAAGGCTCACTTCCACAGTCCAAATGACTGCTGTCTTTCTCAGGCGCAGCCAGTGTCTGATGGAAAAGAGAAGGGAGAGGAAAGCTAGCACCCAGACCCGGAAGCAACAGTGGGATTGCTTTTAGCTTCAAACTACAAATATTTGCACATCTGTGGCATCAACAATTCTGTAAAACACACAATGCTGTAACCAAGAAAACAGAAATCTTGCATTAGCCCACCACCCACAGAGCTAACTGCCTGCCTGGACTTTAAATGAATTGCATACTCACATTGTAAAATACAGCAGGGAGAAGAACCCGGAGTAAGAGGTGAGGATGAAAGCTTTGTCTCCCGTAAAGTAAATGAACCAACTGAGCAAGCAAACAAACACGGGAAGCAAGGAGAAACAAAATCAAAACAAGAACAAAATCTAACCGGAGTGACAAGCATCACCACAAATTGAAAAGATATACAAGACAGGAAATGCTTCTGGGAGGAGAAAAGACAGCGGTCAGATCAGGTTCCAGGGACAACAGCAGAGTACTTGAGTGGCAGAGGGATTGCTCCAAGGAACAAAGACACCCAGAGGGCAGAGCAGAGAGCAGGTACAAGCAAGGAAAGGAGAGAAAAACACAGGCCAAGAGGCAGCAGCAGAGAGGAGGCAGAGTCTCGCTGCAAAAAGTGCATCGGTGTGGCGCTGGAAAGAGTGTGCAGCTCAGCAAAGCTCCAGCATCCTCCTTGGTCAGAATCTGGGCTGCCGTGTTGTGACATGCTCCCTTGCCACCCCTCCCCACCATGATGGGCTGAGCCCTCTGAAACAATGAGCAAAATATAATTTTCCCCTCAAGTTCTTTCTGGCACATATTTTGCTGTCAGAAATGATAAAGGAATTAGGATGGTCATTCTCGATTGACAAAACTTGGAAGCAACCAAGGTTTATTAGAGGCAAGTAGAGAAACACAATAGGACCATGAAGAAATGTGAAGCTATCAAATCACAGACAGACATGGAGGAATCTTATGTGCATATTTCAAGTGAAAGATGATAATAGGAAAATCCTGAATATTATCTCATTCCACTTCCCTGACAGCTAAAAAGTGACAAAGCCACAGAAACTTCTAATGGATCAGTAGCAGCTAAAATCAAGGAGAGAGAAGGACCACAGAGATCCGTACTGGAAGTGCCATGTGATGCTAGAATTGAGAGGGGGTTGCTGCAGGTTTGTCCAAACCTAAAGAGTGAACAGTTCCAGAATGAACCTTATATAAATGACAGCCTGGGTGATCCTGGTATATCAGCGCAGGCTCAGCCACTGTAATCAGTGCAAAAGTACATCAGGGGCCATGCACAGCCTGGGAGGCAGAGCACGTGTGAATGTGAGCACAGCCCGGGAGGAGGAGCACGTGTGAGTGTGAGCACAGCCCAGGAGGAGGAGCACATATGAGCACAGCCTGGGAGGAGGAGCACGTGTGAGTGTGAGCACAGCCTGGGAGGAGGAGCACGTGTGAGCACAGCCCAGGAGGAGGAGCACGTGTGAGCACAGCCCGGGAGGAGGAGCACGTGTGAGCACAGCCCGGGAGGAGGAGCACGTGTGAGCACAGCCTAGAAGAAGGAACTCATGTGAGCATACCCCGGGAGGAGGAGCATGTGTGAGTGTGAGCACAGCCCGGGAGGAGGAGCACGTGTGAGTGTGAGCACAGCCCGGGAGGAGGAGCACGTGTGAGCACAGCCTAGAAGAAGGAACTCATGTGAGCATAGCCCGGGAGGAGGAGCATGTGTGAGTGTGAGCACAGCCCGGGAGGAGGAGCATGTGTGAGCACAGCCTAGAAGAAGGAACTCATGTGAGCACAGCCCGGGAGGAGGAGCATGTGTGAGCACAGCCTAGAAGAAGGAACTCATGTGAGCATAGCCCGGGAGGAGGAGCACGTGTGAGTGTGAGCACAGCCCGGGAGGAGGAGCACGTGTGAGCACAGCCCGGGAGGAGGAGCATGTGTGAGTGTGAGCACAGCCCAGGAGGAGGAGCACGTGTGAGTGTGAGCACAGCCCGGGAGGAGGAGCACGTGTGAATGTGAGCACAGCCCGGGAGGAGGAGCATGTGTGAGTGTGAGCACAGCCCGGGAGGAGGAGCACAAGTGAGCACAGCCCAGGAGGAGGAGCACGTGTGAGTGTGAGCACAGCCCGGGAGGAGGAGCACGTGTGAGCACAGCCCAGGAGGAGGAGCACAAGTGAGCACAGGGAAGGCATGCAATTCTTCTTTATCATATGATGAATTTTGAGGTAAATCTTGAATATCTTTAAAATATAAACGTAGACCCCCTAATAAACAGATAGGCAAAACATGCTACAGATGGGTCAGCTTTTTATTCTATCCCTATGTCCTGTTTAATTTGCAGCTCTTTCTGCATAGATGAAAATGTGGCAATATATTTTCAGGAAAAAATCGATTAAATAGAAAATTGTGTGATGTCTTTGAGAAAGAAAACCAGAAAAACACAGAGAGATAGACAAGGGGAGAACCTGTGATAAATCTGTCGCTATATTAAGAGCTTTAAAAAAAATCAGTTGAATTTGCCAGGAATTTCATATTATTTCTTAACTAAAATTTAATTTTTATTTTAATTGCATCTATACAGCCTTCAATTTGTTTTAAAAAGAATCACCAAATATTGCATCTGGAGCTCTTCACATCCACTGCAATGGGAGAGAGAAAGCTTTGTGCCTGTGGACAGTCACAAGCCCCACGGTCCCAGGTTAGGGGCAGGGGGAGACTAACAGTCAGTGTTCACTGGCTTTTATCTCTGGACTCTGAGTAGCATGAGCTATAGAAATAAGGCGAGGCCAGGTCCATCCTAAGGGGGGACTGAGCAGCATCTGGTAGCCAGCGGCATGAGAGGAGCTGTCAGGACTGATCCTGATCCCTGCTGGTCTGTCCTTGCTCATGAAGTCCCTGCTAACATGACATTTCCCTCAAGGAAGAGGCCTTTGAGTTCAGGGCAGAGGGGACAGTGCCTGATTCTGCCAAGCGGTTTTACAAGACCCCTATAAGGAAGAAGCTTAGAAAACATTACTTCTCGGTATAACCGCAGCTTCAGGCACTTTCCAGGAATCGCAAGAAGGCTTTTTATTATTGCTTCCCAGTGCTTGCAAAACTGGCATTCACACAGGTAATGTTTGTTGAGACCTGGTGCACACTGTGTACTCTGCAGAGCAGGGTGGAGGTGGCCAGCCAGAACCAGTCGTAAAATAGACAGCTATACCAAGTCTGTACAGGGATCGGGCAACACAGCATGAAAAATGAATGCTTGAGGAAGAAAGATAAACGGGGCTGCTAGAGACAGCTGCGTGAGAGAGGTGGACAGAAAGAGCCTTCCTGCAGGGAAATGAGGCCAGGGTAGATACTGTGTCTCCAGCTTCCCTGTCAAGGCTGGAGGTGACATTCCCGTATTCACTTTGGGGAGGAAAGCCTCTTCCGGTGCTTCTCTCAGCACAGAATTCTCAGTCAGGTCCGGCCCAGGCAGCCATCCCATTCATCAGAAGACCAACATTTCACAAGACCGAGTGTCACCTTGCAAGCCTTCTACTAGAGACAGACCCCGACTTCACTAATGCCCCCACCACATGACTGCAAGCAAACTAGAGCCCATTTATATGGAGTGCAGAAATGCTGCCAGGCTTAATTAGAGGCCATTGTCACACTTTCATTAGCTATTAACATTATGCAAAGATAAACTAATACAAAATGAGTTCTTCCGTTGTGACATAATTGTAATTTTAATGGCTACACTATGACCATTAAGAACTCGGTGCATATTTTCAATTTTCCCATTAGTGGGCAGTTACTTATAAGGTTTCCTATTACGATCTGTCCACAGAGACCAAGTTATTAATGCCCCATTTCCTATGACGAAAACCACAGGGACACAGCGTGCACGAGAGAAGGACGACAACGCCGCAGTTCGCGCCTATGGAGGTTGCAAGACGGAGAACACGCACGATGTGAACGTTCTTATGAAAAATTCTGACTTATAACGTTTCCTCGAATCTATTCTCCCTCATTTTTTTTTCTCCTTTGTGGCCCTAAGTCCTCAACTTTTTCCTAACACAGTTCCCACGGTATAAAATATTCAGTAGCCTGCGCTTTGATATATGTCTTAAACAGTTTTCACCATGCCGAGAATTAAATTAAAACCCCACAAAGACATTGCTGGGAATTTTTTTGAATGGCTCAATTTCAGGGTTGTGTTAGAAGAAGCAAAGCACTGATGGACAGTGATTCGTCTCTCAAGATGGTGAAGGGTAAGAAGAACTTCAAATAAAGGGCAACAGTGGCGGCGGGGGCAAGAACTGCTAAGACTCTCCAAAGATGATGACTGATATGGATCCCACCAAAAGGAATGAGCAGCGTCTCTGAAGCAGCAGGCCCCCTCCATGGTCTCTGAGTAAAGAATCGTACTGTTTGTGTTTGGGAGACACACCAGAGGTTTATGAGTCCAGCCCGATGGCACGCGGCCTTCGCAAGCTGTATTACTTCATTGTGAGGTCCGCTGTGGCCCCGTGGACTGGTGTCTGTCTCCTGAAAATGGGGTTACATATCAGTTAATTTTCTATTGTTGTGAGGGTATGCCATGACTAAAAGCAAGCTAGGGGAGAATGGGTTTATTTTTGCTTACAGTTCCAGAAGGATAGCGCCCACTGGTGGTGGGAAGGCACAGAGCACAGCAGAAGCAGGAAGTAGCTGATCACACTTCCATCCATACACAGGAAGCAGAGAGAGAGAGCAGAATTGAGGAAGACGGTACAAACGCCCAGGGCCTGTCCTCAGAACTTTCTTCAGAAAATCTGTGCCTCCTAAAGGTTCCATCACATCTACAACCAGTGTCCCTAGCAGAACCTTCAGACATAAGCCTTTGGTGACGCTTCTGACTGAAACCACCACAGGCTATATGCCTGGTACCTTGTACTCTTCAAGGTTTCTGGGAGAAATTAAAGAACTGGAAAGGCTTAAATTCAAGTTTTCAAAAGGGCGTATCTTATCTATCCCCTATGGCCAACTGCCATAGTTAGCTCTGGAATAGGGTTTATCTGGCATATACGTCCCAATAACAGTTAATCATTGAGGGAAGCCAGTGTAGAAACTCAAACAGAGCAGAGACAGGAACTATAAAGGCATGCTGCTTATGGCTTGCTCTCATGGCTTGCTCAGGCTGTCTTCACACTTGTCCAGAGGTGGTACATCTCATAATGGGCTGGACCTCCCCTATCAACTATTAATCCGCAGGCCAATCTGATGGAGGCAATTGCTCCTTTGGGGTTCCCTTTCCAAGATAATCTAGTTTGTGTCAAGTTGACAGAAAACTAACCACACACACTTCTATTTTTAAATGGCTAGTGTCTTTCCCTGAGGAAAACCACCAAGCCCTCTATAAATATGCTGTGAAATTATTTGATAATATGATTTAAAGCTTTTGTTCTTCCATCCCGGAACAGCAAATTCAAGGATCCTTGCACACAATAGGTCACTGGATCTCAGAAATTGATATATAAGGCACACCACAGAAGCCCAGGATCTAGTTTCTGAGATTGTCTAAGCTGAGAAAGTGGGATATCCTTCACAAGAAAGCAGGGCACACACTGAAAAACACTGTGCGGGTGGGGTGTCAACTCAGTTCTGGGGAGCCACAGCAGCCAGCAGCAAGCATGGTACCAGTCTGGTATTCAGAGGAGCCAGGGAGGGAAGCCTCACAAAAATGCAGGGAATCTTGGGAAATTTACTAAATTTGCCTTAATCTTAAGTTTTTTTGCCCACAAAATAAATGTGCTGGACTCATTTTTAGCTCCCCCTGCCACCTCCCTTTCTCCTCGCCCACTAGAGTTGTTAATGGAGAGTCTTGAGTTATATATGAATTCTTGGGAAGTTTTGCAGGAATCTTTTTTTTCCCCTCAATACAGAACCTCACTGAAACATTTGCTTTCCAGGTTTTTTTAAAAAAACTGTATCATTTCCATATGTGTTCCCTGGTTACCAGAATTTCTGATAGCAATTAGATTTGTCTCAGATGCATGGAAACAGAAACAAATTAAGTGCTGATTAACAGATATGTCATGTCTCACAGACTGCACCTTTCAAAGCATAAATGTCACCATGGTAAATTCTCCCAAGGCATGCCAGAGGGGTAAGGTTAGAGACCAGCTCTACTGCAGTCATAAGAGACCCTGGTCCTTATGTTAATGAGTCAGCATCCGCGAAAGCTTCACATTCCTGCTAAACACCTAGGTGATGCTGTCTATCGAGTGCGCTGAGAAGGGGTAGCATCAAGTGCTGCTGGAAAAAAGTCTCACATGGTAGACTGGTAAGAGCAAATTGTAACATGTCACACTGTAGTGACAGGGAAAATGGAGTTCGGTACACGGGTTACAGAGAGGGTGGTGAAGGGTGTTGCCAGGGAAGGTTCTCTGACAAGATGACATTTGAATCAACACCCAAGAGAAATGAAGGCGAAAAATCCTGTTGCTACCTGGAGGTGCTCTGGACATATTGAATTATGGAGACTATGCTTTTCAAAATAGGAACACGTGCATTATCATAAGCTAACATATTTATGAGCTCATATTCTGGGCAGACTCCAGACTTTAGAAGTACATGGTCTTGATTTCCTAACAGGTCTGTGGGGAATTCAGATGCAATCCCCAGCCCATGGATTGTCCATCAGTGAGGCAGAGCCTGGACTTCGGCATAAGACTTATTTACCCCCTAGAACACATCTGGGTTCACTGAACAGTCTCGAGGTCAGCATTGCTTTAACTCACACCGGGATGTGCGTGGTCTTGGCTGGGTTTCTGGGCTGCTTTCATTTCCTACCTACTGACATCCTGATGAGTGTGTTATTTATAAATATTAAAAACAAAGAGGTGAGACTGGATGCATAGAGCCTGCCAACACATGCCAGAGCCTCTAGAGATCCTGGTAAGGGCAGAGAATATGTCTCAAACATCAGCCGCTCCTCTTCATCTGGACATGGTCTGACACTCACTTATCACCCAGGGAACGCGTACTCAGAAGATGTTTGCAATCGGCATGGGAGAAGCTACTCTCAGAGTTGCCTACCTCACACCCAGATGCCCCTCCTAAGGAGTGGGGGAGCTCAGTAGGAGCATGTGTGGGTGAGGGAGCCTGGGCATGTCAGTGAACAGGATGTTTTCTATCTCTAATGAGAAGTCACGCAGCTGCCTCGGCTCCTAGCAGACGCTGCGATTTGGTGTATATTCTTGAATGCTTCCTTTGCACAGACCCTTTATAGGAAGCAGACTTAAGAAGGGAAGTCACATCTGATCACCAAACCTCGCTCACACTACTAAGTCATGCCTCTAGTGTGTGACTTCTGAACATGTGGATGAGCTGACAACAAAATGAACTGCTCCAAAGAAGGCAGAATTGCTCATCATCCCGCTCACTATAATTTACATGGCTTGACGGGATGAGATGGTTATTTTCGTCGTGGTGATGTGCAAAATCATAAAACGGGGTGTATTTTGGGAACACCTAATTAACTCCTTAGCTCCAGGGAGGTTTCAGCTATGGCTCTGAGCCATGAGAGGAGCAGAGGTGTGCACCTCGAGCCTTAGTAACCACAAAGAGATGGTCCAAGGACTTGAAAGGAGACCGCTGGCAGAAAGCAGGCGGGGGGGGGGGGGGGGGGGGGGGGGGGAGGACTTGCACTCACATGGTGCTGCCTTCCGAGATGTCTTTTACATCGCATTACAAGGGATGATTTTTATAGCTGAGGGTTATTAATCATTAAGATTACAGACAAGGACACAAAAAGTCCATCTCTCTATTCACGGTTCTTTTTTTTAAATAACAAACATTAAATAATATTGATCAAGCTGTTTGACACGAAACTTTGCCACAGCCTATAATCAGTAACCCAAGTGAGAGCCACGTTTCCCACACAACTGCCAGAACCTTGCGTCACACTTATAAATAATGGCCCGCTCCTACAAAGCACCATCTGCTTAATGGAGAAAAACGCTCGTCATAATTAGGAAATTCTTCTTATTATTTAATATTCATTGAACACCCACAATGTGCTTGGCAGCAAAAACACCAGAAGCTCTCTGCCCACCAAGCACCCACCTGCTAAGGAAGTAGGGTGTGCCAGTTTTACGGCACTTTCCACTTGTCTCATATTTATGTATTTCTTTCCAGGTGACCGAGTGGCAAACGGTTTGCTCTTTGGAGATCTCTCCCACTAATCCAAGTGGGGTGGTCATGATGAGTCAGGATGAAAGCAAAGAGAAGAAAAAGGGCAGATCCATCACAACCCCCATGGAGAACAAACAAGAAAATGTGCCCCACTGATGCAAGAGAAATGGATGCGCCCTTAAGTAAAACTGATGGTGTTACAGCCTGGCAGACCAGGACTTAGAAACACAGCAGAAACACAGAGAACATGGCGTAGATAGTGTCAACAGTCCAAGTGACAAAACCTAGGATCACAGGGGAGATAAACCTCAGGCATGCCTCTGGGGGATTATCTTATTTGCACTAATTGAGGGAGGAGGACCTCACACTGTGGGTGGCACCAGCTCCCAGCTGGGACTCCGGACTGTACAAAGTGGAAAAAAACAGGCAAGCACTAGCCTGTGACAGTCATTGCTTTTTTTCCCTTCCAACTGTGGCTGTAATGTGACCAGAGACTTCACGTTCCTGTTGCCATTCTGGACTATCGCTTGAACTGTGACCTAAAATAAAGCTGCCTTTTGCAGAAGGATTTTATCATAGCAACAGAGAAAAACTAAGATAACCACGTGCTGGAGAACTGGCCTGGGAACTGGGGCTATGCCTCGTGCGCTTCTTTGGGGAGCTCATGTGTGCTCTTTTGCAATGAACGGTTAGGCTGGGACAGTAATATGCGACAGTAAGTGCATAACAGTAATATGAACAACTTGGTTCATAAAGAGTTATTCCCAACAAGAATAACAAGAGCTATTCCCAACAAGAACTTCCCTAATAGGCCTGTCAGCCTTTCTGGAAAATCTCCACTATTATCCCCTCATATCTCTAATCAGTGCAAACTCAAGAAAATCCCACACGTTCAATATTCAACTATGTGGAGAAGCATTCTGGGAACACTAAATGACCTGTTCACAACAGGAGATAGCATGGCACATGCAACTGAGCCTTTGTATGATTTATCCAGTATGCTTTTTATTTTAATGAAAACTGTTTTTAGTCTACTTATTGAATATTTAATATACAGATTTTTCCCTGATTCCATGTTAGTGTTTTTAAGTTTTGGTGTGGTTTTTTTGAGACAGTGTTTCTCTGTGTAACAGCCATGGCTGTCCTGGAACTCACTTTATAGACTAGGCTGGCCACGAATTCAGAGATCCACCTACCTCTGCCTCCTAAGTGCTAGGATAAAAGGTGTACACCATCACTGCCCAACTCAGACCCTAAATTTTAACCAGTTCATAGTTTCTAGAAGAGGTTGCCCATCTTTGCATCACTGTCTTGCTTTTTTAAGCTTTAAAAATGTTGTTCATTGACTCCATAAGGAAAAATATGACACATAGAAAATATGCTGGGCTTTGCTGACAACACTGGAAGGGCCCTCCTCATCCACTTGGGCGAATCAGACAATGAAGTGCTATTTGGTATCTTAAATTCATAGATATACTTCAAGTATCCTTAATATGGATAATTAAAGCAACAGAGAAACCACACACACAGACAGGTAATGCCGTGACGGTCACCTCTATGGAATGGTGCCCAACTGAACTTCAAAGAGACACATTGTGACAGGAACGCAGGACAGAGAGACAGCGATGAGCTCAGGCAATTGTTAGGGAAATAAACACTTAAAGAGCAAAACTGGGAAGCAACAGTAGCCTAAGCGCACACTCAGGGTTGGCGCTTCGCTCGGAGCCGGGACAGGGTGCTTAGTCTATCCAGAATGATGGAGTGCCGAGCTCTTCCGCGCTAATGAACAGCAGCGTCTGGCAGGACTGCAGAGGGGCGAGAGCTTGAGACAGTGGCAAAGAAAACACAGTGCTGCAGGGATATTCAGTCCCGAGCTGAGGATCTCCCTCCACGAAACTATCACAGAAACGAATTCAAGACACTCAGAACACGACACCAATGAAAGGGGGCAAAATGTAGCCAAAATAATTAAATGTGGCTTGATCCTTCTCTGACACAGACCCTCTCAGTGTGGATCTAGGCCTTGCACAGCACTGCCTGGCCATTTCCTAGAAATGCAGAGTGTCTGAGTTGAGGTGTAGCCCAGAAATGCCAAGTAGGGTACTCTAGCAGAAACCCAGCAGAGAGAGAGAGAGAGAGAGAGAGAGAGAGAGAGAGAGAGAGAGAGAGAGAGAGAGAGAAAACAGCTCTCCAGGTGACCCTTATGTAAGCTGCAGGCCTGAGACCACTGTTCTCCAGTTAAGAAAGAGAGCTTTGCTGTTCTCACTGGATAGCTGGGCAACTAAGCCCATTTAGCCAATCACATTTCGACTATAAGACCATATACTAAAGAATGAAAAGCGATCCCAGTATTTCCAAACAAGCAGTCTCTGCCGTGAGAACACAATGCTCTATGCATATGTTTGCTGCTCTTCCTGAAAGGCCACAAACTCTTGCTTTGCTGTCCAGCTACTTTGAAGGACCCTGAAAAACAATTTTTACAAAACCACCTAAATCTCTTCATGTTTGTGCATCTCTAGGTCATTCACCAGCAAAAACAAAATTATTATTATCTACTATACAACCTGCACTATTTGAGGTCCTCAGTCTGTATCAGAGAACAAAATAATGAACCCTTCCCTTCCCATAAGGAACGTATATCCTAGTGAGAGATATACACAAAAGAAATAAACAATGAAGTACACGAATACATTATAGAACACGGCAGATTTGAAAAGCCCATGAGGTAAAATTAGGAAAAGTGGGACAGGGTAAAACTTGGGCATGCTGGACAGATGAAGTCTGTATTTCTGTCTCAAATGTTGTGATCAACTCACAGAGCTGGTGACAAACAGATGGCCATGCACCACGTGGAGAAAGAGCATCCTGGCAGCATCCTAGAGCAAAGGCATCCAAAATAAGCATGAAGTTGTGGTAGATGATAAAGCTAAGTGACCAAGGTGTTAAGTTAGACATATAAAGCTCAGAGAGGTAAAAGGGGACCAGGTCTCCAACAGAAATATTGCAAGCCATCAGGAAAGCATGACCTTGGCTCAGGATGTGGCCCCATTGGTCGAATACTTGTGTAGCGTGCACAATGCCCTGGGCTTGACCTTAGGCCCACAGGTACTGAGTGTACTGTTGACACCCATGGCCCTGCGTACCAAGGACACAGAAACAGGAGGATCAAGAGTTCAAGGGCATCTTAGCTACCTGGCAAGTTCTACGCCTGCTTAGACTTATCTCAAAAACTAAAACTGAAAAGGTGAAATGGAGTAGGAAAAGATTAATAAAATTTTAGAAATATAAAAGCAGAGGGCTATCACAGGGTTCAGCCAAAGAGGGGCATGATCTGAATTATATATAAAAAATGTTTTCAACATTTTTCTTCAACTGTGGTTCACAAACTCATCAAGCATTTATGCAGGTGCTAGAAGATATGGCTGCCAGTTTTTCTTTAGGCTCAATATTTAAAATATTTCTAGTATAATAATTTATAGCTTTCCTATCAAAGAAGAAAGTGTGTGTGTGTGTGTTTTAAGAGAACTAAAATGTAGAGCTGGCAAATGAAGCCAGACAGTTTTGCTAGAGGTTTTTGGTCCTCTGCTCGGGTCTTTTGTTTCTGCTCTGGGAGGGAAGTTCCGTTTGCCACCTAAGGATCAAGGGTGTTGGTGGGTTCAGGTTCTCCAGCTGGGTCTGTTCATGAAGCAACTGGCAGCTGAGAGAATTGTGAGTGAAATTTTGGAAGGTGCTTTCCCACTGGTGAGAAACTAAAATAGAATGCTGCCTTTGAAGAATGGATCTGTCAGTGACTTATTACAAGCCCAGTGCCCAGCCATGAAACCCTAGACAAGGCAGCAGATTTGCCCACCTTTGGAAGACGGAGCGTGGGTGGTCTCTCTGAATAGATCAGGGAAATTTTCCTATCAGAATCCAGCCCTACAATTTATCCATTCAACATTGCTGGGAGCCATCTATACAACATAAAACTGCTTTGAAATTCACTAGTATTTCATAAACAAAGATTTTTAGGTTTTATTTCCAGTAATGGGCACTGAACCCAGGACCTTGAACACACCAGGCAAGCTCTCTACCACTAAGCCATCTCTGGTCCACAAAAGGATTGGGGAGAATTCATATTCATTCATTTACTATCCATTCATCTGTTAAATATTTACTGGGTGACTATTAGAGCCAGGAGTCTATCATTGTGTTTAAAGAAACAGCTATATAGAGCTGGTACCCTGCTAAGGTGTTTGTGGACCACCTGATGAGCTTAGACACATGCACCAATGGTTCAGTGATAGAAAAAAAACCACACAAGCTATGAGTTAACAGAGGAAATAAGAGCTTGATGTGGGCATGTTACAAAAGGTTTCATGAATGAGGCAGCACTTGACTTGGCCCGTCTCTGTGCGCATCATGATGCAGGGAGGGCCATTAGCAGAAGCAGCATCTCTACAAGCACAAAGGAGATTTTTGAGAAAGGCAGAGGACTCATATGAGAGGCAGACAGTAGCACACTATAGCCACGGCAGTGGAAATGATGGAGGAGAAGTGAGCAGCCACTGAGGTGAACTCAAGGAGCCCTGACACACCTGAGAGTCCCTCAGCTGAAGGGTACAGTGAAAAGCACATGGATTTACTCTTGAGATGGCCATAACCACCAGCCTTCACTACACTGTCCCAAGGAGGAGATGGACAAGTGACATGGTGTGGCAGATAATAAATGCTGTTGAATACACCTCATGATTGACTTATAATAAATAGGACAGGGTCACAGAATTGGATATAACTACAGATGACCAAGGTTATAATTATTTAGGAAACAGTTATTCTTCAACTATGAATGATATGCTGTCTGTCCTTCCACCCAAAATAATTAAAATAGAACAATGTAAAGTGGCCTCCTCCGATGAGCAACATTGGGCTGACCCAAGTTCTCACTGAAATGAAAACTCTAGAGCCTAGTTCCAGGTTGCCCAATAGTCAAGAGCATGTACACTCAAGTCAGGAAAGGCTTATGCTGACCTGGACAATCAAATGTTTACTCAGGAAGAAAGCTGCACCAGGAAGACTAATTCAAAGGACAGTATTTCTGTAACCAGGAGGAAAGGTGTTTCCCGGGAGGAAGCAGTCAGCACCGAGATGCTGCAGTCTAGCATCCTGGGCATGCTGCAAGGTGTTCTGAAGTGGCTGCTGGAGCAGCTACACTCTACAAGTACAGATGATCCCAACAAGATTAAGTGAAAAAAATCAAAACAAATGACTATATTTTTAAAGATTTATTTTACTTTAAATTATGTGTCCGTATGTTGTGTATGGGGCTATATGCACGGGAGTGCAGGTAACCTTGGAGCTCCAAGGCATCAGACACCCCTGGGGCAGACATTTTGGTTGAGAGACATCTGAGTTCTAGGAATTCAGGTTCTCTGCAATAGCAATATATGATCTTAGCTATGGAGCCAACTCTTCAGTTCTCACCTCTATTTTTAAAAGAATACAGAGAAAGATTGTTCCTAGTTCATAAATCTTAATTAACGGTGAACTAGTGTTGATGGGAGAAAGACAGTGCAAATAAAGAAATACAAGGCCAGGAGAAATCCAAATTACAGAAAGAGGGAGGTAACTGTGGAGATAAAGTTTATCACAAATAACCTTTAAAGTCAACACTGAAGGTGGTGTGAAACAATGGTCTGTATTCTGTCAATTATATTTTAAATAAACACTGATTGGCCAGTAGCCAGGCAGGAAGTATAGGTGGGACAACCAGACAGGGAGTAGAGGTGGGTCAATGAGAACAGGAGAATTCTCAGAAGAAGAAAGCTCATTTTTTTTTTATAGTCCTGGTCCATCCACAGAAGAAGCAAGATGTGACTGCCTTGCCAAGTAAGGTACCAAGCCACATGGCTAACATAGACAAGAATAACAGGCATAAGTTATAAGAGTTAATAAGAAGCCTGAGCTAATGGGCCAATCGGTTTATAACTATGTAGACCTCTGTGTGATTTCTTTGGGACTTAACAATTGCGGGAACTGGGCAGGAAGGACAGAAACCCTGACAACAGTGTTCAGAAGTCACTGTGCTGAAAGGACTGCTGAGGGCAATGTTTCCATGGACATTTAGGATAACATAATCTCTCCCCTCAACACGCTTCTTCTGTGTGTGTGTGTGTGTATGTGTGTGTGTGTGTGTGTAAGTATGCATATGTGTATGTATGTGTATATATGTGTGTGTGTATGAGTGCATGTGTGTGTGTGTATGTGTGTTGTGGAGTAATTCTCTCATACTCTGTAAAGATTTGTCACTCAAATCAGTTTATTAAAATGGTGACCATCCAGTAGCCGGGCAGCAAGTATTGGCAGGGCAAACAAACTAAGGATGATGAGAAGAAATAGTGTGGAATATGGAGATGCCGGCCAGACAGAGAGCAAGATGAACACACAATACTGAGTAAAGGTGTCGCCACATGGCAGAGCATGAATAAGGAATGTGGATTAACTGAACATGTAAGAGCTAATTAATAAGCCTGAGCTATTGGTTGACCATTTCTAGGTAATATAAGCCTCTGTGTGATTATTTTGGAAAGCTATTGTTGGGTATTTGGGACTGAGTGGCTCCAAGACAGGAAACTTCCACCTACAGTGTGTATGTGTGCATACGTGTATGTGTATATATGTGTATGTTTAAGTATGTGTGTGTTTGTGTCTGTGAGTGTGTATGAACATGTGTGCTTGTGTGTGTATGCATGTTTTAAACACACAGAGGTCAGTACAGTTATTTTGAAGCATCATGAGCATCCCTCTTACCCTGCTATTCTGAAGAGATGTTTCTTTTGATAGCGTTTTCCATTCCCAAGCATTTGTGCATTTCAGAGGAGCCTAACACAGGCCTCTTAATAATAGGAAATGGAAGTCTCTGTGCCTGGATGCTGGTTAGCATGAAGCCAGCGTTCTGGGTACCTCCTTATACTTTTGTAACCCAGGAGTCCAACAGGTCTGTCCCAACTGCTGTATGAATTCAGTATTTCTGCCAAGTCAATCAGCCAGGGAAGGAACCATTAACTCCACTTCCAGCAGAAAAGGTGCTAAGAGGGAGTCCCCAATGACAGTCTTCCAAAGGACACAAAGAGGAGGCATGTGTTTTGCACTGTCTTCTCCACTCCAAGGCTTCTTCCACTTTGCCTGGTTTCTCTCAGTCCCGATTTTTCTGGGGTTAGGAGTTATTTATTGAAAACTAAGAACAGCTTGACGCCTTTGTCGCTGGAGTCGGCACATACAAGGCTACCACTTCTTTGGGCAATGTGGCTCATTTCTTCAGCCTCATATGCTTTGTTTGCTCTCTCCTCCTTGCCACTCTGTGTCCTTTGAATCTGCTCGCCTTGTGCAGTGGCAGGGAGAGCTCATGAGGACCCCAGATCCTCAGAGGAGACATAAAACCCCTCAACCTTCAAACTACTGTGAGTTTGCCAACCCGAGGGCTGTGAGCCAATTTAATCCCTAGAGTAATAATAGAAGAAACTTTCAAAATAATACAAGCTCCAAGAAAATTTCAACAATCACCCAGCTGAAAGAATTAAACCCACGCTGCCCTTCAGACCCTGGCTAGATAAGGAAACGGTCAACACACAGGGTTAAGAGAACTAACCCATCAGGGTTAACACGTTTCTGATTTCTCGGTCTCTCCCAGAGACTGCGTGAAGCTGATGGAGCCCTCTATCAGAAAGGAGTTAGGCGGAGAACTTGCTATATACAAATCCTTGTCCCATGCTCTCTGTACCCCCTGACAACGGCTGTCACATCTTCAGCCTTCTATTGGTACTTCAAAGTGGCTCCCTCTTTCCTCACCCTCTTCACCTGAGGCAGGAGCATTGGGAAACACAGTTCCATTCACTCCGAGCTTTCATTAATCTCACCCACCCCTAAAGGCGGAGCCACGCTGCTGTCACTAATTACGACCTATCTGGGGCAGCTCAGAGTCCTTTATCAGCCCAGAATTAGCTTTGCTCTTTTAATAGTGATGATAGCTTTCTCAATTATTAGCTAATTAAATAATGTGTGTACATCTGCCAACACGTTTCTGAAGTGGGAAGCAAGCAGCAATTGCCCACCTGCCAGAGGTTACAGAACAGCACTCACGATCGGCCTGTGGCCTTCCGGGAAGTTAATACTCCCCCCACACACACCTGTGCATGCCAAGCACATACTCTCATCCTTCAGGGGAGGGGGACCATGTGCCGCTGTCAGCCCAGTACCTCCAGGGGGATTCTGTCTTAAGATGTATTAGGGTAAGCGTTGGCTGCCAGCAACTTATTGATGCATACCAATCATTCAAAGGGGCAGCACGGAGACATTTTGGTCAGAATGTTTTGAATATAAAAACCTTTCATTCTGAAGGTTTCTGGGAGGCAGGGAAGATGTACAGAATTCATAATTTTTGTTTATCAGAATCACATTCAGCAGACAAAGCCATAAGGGTGGCCACTGTCAAACAATCTGGTAACTCTAGAGAATGAACGAATGTCCTCTGTGCCAGCTCCCAGACTCCCCACAGGCCACGCTCACACACAAGCCAGAGTTTTCGGCAGTAACTAATATGAGAACAAATGATTTCTCATCTGGTTTGAAAAGAGTTTTAATATATGTAAGGGTTAGTCTAGGATCATCCCAAGAAAGGAAGGCGTCTGAGCACTGTTTCCAGCAATACACATTTCCAACAGGAGTCCCTTCAGAAAGAGAAGAAAATACTATGCCTGTCTGACTGTGTTGCGGGTGCAAGCATACACACACACCATGGGGTGAGTGAGTGGAGGTCAGAAAACAGTTCCCAAGAATCAGTTTTCTGCCTCCACACTTTGGGCCCCAGAGATCAAATGTGGAACTTGGTTTGGAGACAGGCACATTTTTGTAATGAGACGTCTCATCAGCCAAAGGCTGTATTTTCAAAAGGAACTTGAAGACTGGAAAAAAAATGAAAGAAAGAAAAAGAGAGGGAAGGAAGGAAGGAAAGAAGGAAGGCAGGAAGGAATCGAGAAATATTTTTCTTTCAGGAACTAAACCTAAAAAATCTATCAAAAATCATTTTAACAATCAGTGACATCACATTTCAAGGCTGGTAAATTGCCAGTGATACGCTCTCTCCATTAGAATATGATGATCAGGGGTGCTATCTCAGTGGTACAGTACTTGCCTGGCAGGTCTAAGGCCATGAGTTCGAGCCCCGCCAAGCATACACAAAGACAAAAATGAGAACTTGCTGATAAATTTTGAAAGCAAAAGTGAATGAAATGAAACAGCTTTACAACAAAAGTTAACTTAAAGGAGACCCCTCGCTCCTGACTCCTTTTAGTCTGCGACTAAGTGTGCACACAATATCAGTAAAGAGGAAAACACTGCAGTCTTTGGGGAGACCTATCCAGCACACATCCAGCAGATGCGGCCTTACATGTCAGGCACAAATGCCTGCCATTAAACATTTTCAGTACACAGTATTCGTAAGAGGCTTGCAGTGATCACATAGCTGATCTGCCGTTACTCCAAGTTTACTATGTATTGCAAGATAAAGCACATGATTAATTACAATGCTGTTCCTGGGATCTTTGATTGGCAGCCTGCCAAAAGGAAGACATGGACGTAAGACATGCATGGTAAGATAAAAGCCTGGTGGGCCTGAGTTAGAATGAAAAGACTCAGTTTGAACATCATGATGATCTTATTTATAAACAGCGTACACAGCATGCATTGTTTATAGTTTATCTCTGCCCACTCTAAAGGCCGAGAAACAAAGATCCAACCTTGTAATAATAAGCACCACATTACCATGGTTTATATTCTTTTAACAACTAGAAGGAATCAAGGCTCCTTGGAGAATGTTTGAATACAAGTTCATAGGGGGATGCAGCTAAGTGCTGAAATACCTACAATCCGAGAAAAGAGGGAAGCTCTCCATGACCTCTCATGCATCAAAAGCAGGCAAAGCCAATTTGAAGAGGAACCCACAGGCTAAAATAAGACATTCGGAGCATGCGTCATGCTTTATAATAGATTACAAAACTTGAGATACACTTAACTGCTAGTCAGTGTGTAAATATTGGGAAGCTATGAACATGTGGGTCACTTCAGAGGATGCCAAGCAAGAAACTAATGCATCAGAGCCAGTCAGTCTTTTGTCTGGTGGTAACCAAGTGAGGGCAAGTCTCTCTCTACAGAGTACACCAGCAATCAAAAGATCTAACACCACTGTTTTGCAATCCTAATAAACTCTTGCCTCTAGACAGCACTAGTGGTTCCTACCACAGAGAGAAAACTCTCGGATATCACTACAAGTAGTCAGCATATATTAGGTATAATCATGTGATTACAAGTATCACAAGGCACTCATGGCAAAGAAATAAATATTAATTGGATCTGAACCCAGTCAACCTGAATACATAAAAACCAATGTTGAAGAAATAGCACGAGAAGTTAATAAAACTAACTACATGGTAGGAAACCCAGGTGGCTATGTTTCTTCAGTGAGGAGTGGTGTAGGGAAAAAGTTATATGGATAAGTACACAAAGGAAATACACCACTTATAATGCATGGACCGTATGTTAACCCTGATTTGAACTAATACTTAAAATATATGTACAACTTGTACATCTACAGGACAATGTTGACCATTGCAAGCCAAGGATACACACAATCATGTGGAGGAAGTGTTTGCATTTTCACGTAGGATGTGGAGACTTACATTGGTCTTTTAAAAATACACAGTAAAATATTTAAAGACAGAATAGAGAGAAGGCTAAGGTTCCCTTCAAAATTATACTTGGAGAAGGAGAAAGTGTGTGCAATTCAGCTGGACTAAGATGAGTCACAAGTTAGTAATTCCTCAAGCTGAGGCCTGGCTCTACAGAGACGATGAGACCACCGGGCTCAGCATTTGAAGATATTGTTGAGGTTGTGAATACAGCACAATGTGTACAAACCCATGATTCAAAACCAAATTCAGTTTAAATCTCCAAAACACACGTGAAAGCCCAGCAGGGCCCTGAGTGTCTATAAGGCCACAACTGTCCCTGGCAGCTTACTGCCTAGCCAGCTTAGCTAAGATGGAAGCTTCAAGCTCAATAAGTGACCGAGAGAGTGACAAAGGAAACACCAGGGTTCCACCTGCAGTTTTTATGTGTGTACATGTGTGTATATAACAAACATCTACCCACTCAGAGAGACTGAAATCTGTCATTGTGTGTAGAGAACCGTGGTAAATCATTATATTCGGCACAAGCAGGGCTGGATTCAAATCATAATGAGATGGATATTTTTGGTCAACAACACACTGACCAGTCAAATTCTACTTGTCCTCCCTTCTGCAGAGCTCTAAAGAACCTGTAGACATTAGTTATTCTGTCTGCAGTAGCCGGTGAAATAACAGAGGAAGGGAAAACCAAAGAAGCGAAACTGTACCATAAAATCAACTGACCTTTAAAAGAACTTCAGGTTTAGAGACCCCATCGATGGAGATCTGCCAATCTGACGCCACAGAAGCAGCACGGACACAGAAAACAACCTCCCAAATGCTATCCCCTTCTCTACTCTTTTACACCACCATCCTCCACAACAATGCTGTCTCAATGAAAGCTCACAGTAGAAAGTCAACGTGATTCAAGCACCACGAACAAATACCACACTTAGCTCTTCTCTGATACCCTCAAATGACCCTCAGGCTTATCATTGTAACCAGGGGGGTACCCTAAGGGATAGCTCTAATGAAAAACCAAATACATCTAATTAATTGCATTGCTCGGGGCTAGTGAGAGACCAGAGGATTCTGGGGCCCCAGGAGAACGGCAATAGTATTCATACAGAATGGTGCTACGCACCAGTACAATTCTTGCAAATACCAGATCTGCCTGTCTCTTTGGCTATGCTATGCCGATTTGGATCTCACCTTTGAGGTTCTTCCTGCAGAGGAGACACTCATGCTATCAAAACTCCATTTTAGGGGCTAAGAAGACATGTTAAGTGAAAATCAGTCCACAATATCAATGGGTCCATTGGTCCAGCTGAGTGTTGTATGTGTGTTTATGTATTGTGTGTATGTGTGCATGCATGTATTGGTAAAATATAATGTATGCTGTTTATTAAGAAACTAAAGAAGGTACTCTTGAGGATGGAAGTGAGGGATAGGACACTGGGGAAAAAAACAGACCAGAAAAAGTCCCTGTGGAGACCTTCTGGCGCATGATGAGCACTGAAATTACACTTGGAGACAGCAAATCCCAAGTCTCCACCACCAATGGCCCAATAGCTACAACTCTCTATTCGATGCTATTGAGTAGTCAAAGACAGGCATGCATTTTAAGGAAATCAGATTGTTAGCACTGCAATTACAGTTGAAGCTCAATTTATTCAGAGTATTGCACAAATAAGCAAAATCCACATATAATTTAGAACTTCAGGCACAGGTTTCCGGATCTTCTTCAGCAATTCTTTATGAGTGCTATATTTATGAATATCAGCCAAGATTGATCAGTTTGTAATTTTGCTTCCCTCACTTGTTATAGTTGTCTTTCTAAAGAGGCAGGAGAACCAGCAGACAGTAGAGCTGCCTGAAGGATCCAGGAGAGGAAGTGGAAGATGGGGACGAGGGGAATGAGGGGAACTTGCTTTGAGCAGAGAAGGTGGGCACAGTGATTTATGAAATGGGACAGGGAAGTGTATGCACCAAAACATAGGTTGGTTTTTGAACAATTGAGCAAAGGATATATTTATACTTCATTTCTCGTTAAGAATCCAAGTGCTAATGATTTTAAATAAATAATGCCAATGTGTCATTTTGTTTAATGTGGTGTTCAAGATCACAGGGCTATTGATATGTGTGGATCTGTGCAGTCATATTAGAGGATCAATAGTCTATTCTGTCTCTGGTTTCCAGGAGGCAGAGGGAGCCACAATTCTCACTTAAGATGGCTTAAAAACCTGAGATTCCTAAGTATTTCTGTTTTGAAAGAGAATGTGAAGATGTCCCCTTTCAGCCAAATATCTGATCTAATCAGTAACAAATTGAGCTACATAGGAAGAGATCTAAGGACATTTTGGAGAACTATCCACCATTTCTCGGAGCTTCAAACTATTAAAACGAAGCAAACAGAAGGCAGTGTGGGTGGAATTAATGGGACCTCATTGTCGGCTCCTGCAGCCATCATAACAATCAAAACCATGTAGCAATTGGTTTAAAAAATAACTCTGTTCATTTGCTAGCTCGGCAAAGATTCACCATAAAAGACAATAAAGGTCGACGAGGCTGTTCCAGAGGACTCACCTGTCTTTCCCAGTTTCCTCCTTGAAGACACCATCGCAGTAACTCATCCGCTGCTCCGTGGTCACGTAAATCTGTGCGTTTGGATAATTATCAACTGTCTTTTTCAGCATGTTGTACACAATGCCGTTCCCGTCCTTCCTCATGTTGCGGAAAGGGCCCCAGATAACATAAATGGTGGCACTTGCCTCCTTGAAAAAATAGTCAGGGTTTTTTAGCAAAAGAGGAACGCTGGTGTGCGATACGACGCGAACCATCGTCACGTGGCCGACGTCTTCCTCAAAGCCCTTGGTGGGGGCGTTGTTCATTCTCCAAATGCAGGAAGAGTGGTCTATCTCCTCGCCCACCTTCTGGCCCACCATCTGACCTGAATTGGACACTATGGCGCAGTGGTCACAGTCGAGCTGCAAAGGCTGAAAGAGAGAAAAGGGAAGACTGTCATCGAATGAGATCTCAAGGAGCCAAAATGTCCTTTACCACATGATGACTGAGTATGGGATTACCCCGATACATATCTATGCTGCAGACTCTGCTACGGGTTATCAAGTTAGCAGTGGGCGTTTATTAGGAGAGTAAATACATCCTGTTGGAAAATGATTACTTTCTGTAGCCCTATGCTGGCTTAGAATTATGTGGCGAAACAGCCATTCATTTCTGCTCTGAAGGATGAGTTTTATAAAGTTAGACCTGTAATTTCAAATGAAAAGAGAGAATATGAACTATTTTTTTCTATGGTAAGGATGCTGCCAGGGCTACTACATACCTAGGCACGTATGTTGTACTTTGATATGCATGCATGGGTAAGTGGCATTCGGTAATGCGAAGAAGGCAGCAGATGATGAGGCATGAGACATACACAACCCAGACCACTTCAGGCAGCAAAAATATTACAGTGATGCCTAAAAATCCCTGAATCGTCCTATTAACGATCCTTTGAGCTTGAATTGGTTCTAGGTGAACAAGCGAAGGCCTCTCTTGAGAACAGAGAAAGGCATGCACACATCTCAGAAGCCTGATACCTCTTCCATGGAACTATCAGATTCAGAAGAAAAACACTGATGTCTGGGATTTGTAAGTTAATAAAGATCCCAGTGGCAGAGCCAAGCCCACAACCTTCGAATCACAGACCCTCTAAATGAGAACTTCCAAGCCTGTATCTTCTAGGTCTGGGTCTCCTTTGCTTTACATTTGTTTTATTATTTATGTGCGAGTGCACGCGCCCGCATGTGTGTATGTGTGTGTGTGTGTGTGTGTGTGTGTGTGTGTTTGTGTCTGTGTGTGTGTGTATGTGTCTGTGTGTGCACACCTGGGAACAATGGAGAGCAGCCAGAGGCACCACTGAGAAAAGGCGTTGAATGAAGAAAAGGGACTGGCCATAGAGATACATAAGCAAAAGCCACTGCAGATGCTTTGAGGCTGGAAATGATAAGAACTGTGTGCTCCAAAAAGCTAATGCAGACAGCAAGTAGGCATTCGGGTCAGGGAGGTGGCTGTCATGAATCACGTGAATCCCTTGACTTCCTGTGCAATGGAGATCTTTAACAGTAGAGCAGATGACCTGACCTGAGTTGACCAACCTTGGCTGTTACATGGAGAATTGGACCACAAGAACAAAGGGTTGAAACCAAGAAAGCCACTGCTCATCACCCAGGGTGATGGTGGGACACATAGAGGGATGATGAGGGTGTGATGCTGCCAACCTTAGGCTGTATTCCGGACTGGTCCAGAAACGAAACGTGTGAATGTAGATGTGAAAGGGGAAGGAGCCAAGGGTGACGACAGGCTTCCTGCCACATCCGTGTGAGACTACAGCTGCCTTGACCCAGGAGGAAAGGAGGGTGTTTGGGAATAAACCCAGGAAGAGAAACCAGACCTTGTTTCCAGAGTGGGCAGGTGGGAGACGCCTGGGGTAAAGAGTGCTACAGTACATCTCATACCAAAGCTACTCAAACTGCCTTAAATGTGCGTCTTGCTCTGGGCATTCAAGCAGTATGGGCTCACTATGAAGAACTTGAAAAGGCAGGAAAGAGTAAGACTGAAGTTATTCCTGGATCCATCACTCAACGGTGACAAGCATCTCACATTTCCCTCTTTCTACATAGGCTACTGTAGGCAGATTGAGAGACACCAACTACACAGCTCGGCACCTTTGATTTTCTTCTGGTTTTGTGTTGACCTTCTCCATACCAGTAAATAATCTTTGCAGAGAATTTAATGTCAGTCATTGTTCAGTTACATAGACATGCCATAATATATATATTGCTAGGCATCCGGCCATTTTCTGATTTCCTACTATATAAAGTACTACAGTAAACATCTCTACATCCTAGAGTATTTTGGAGCCAACGGTTACGGTGTTAACCTAAACTTGTTTCCTTTCATTTCTCTTTACTCCTGTTAACATGAAACATCTGGCAAAGGCATCTGTGTGTGTTGTCAAAACTAAGAATTAGAAAAAACACAACCTGTTGGAGCCACACGGGCCCGTTTCAGAGATGCCTTAGAACACTGTGATCAGGGCTGAAGAAACGGCTCGGTGGTTCCAAGTGTGTCTTCTTGCTCTTGCACAGAGCAGGGACTCAGTGCCCAGCACCCACATGGTGACTTACAACCATCTGTCACTCTGGCTCTAGGGGATCCTGTATCTGATTCTGGCCTCTGTGAGCACTCGGCAGGCACACACTATACTTCCAAAATATATGCATGCACGTATACAATAACAATAAATAAAACTTGAACATAAGTACCTCTGTGATCAGGGGGCATGATGATGGAGAAGTAGAGACAGGAGGATTATGAGTTCAAGGTCATCCCAGTAATCTAGAGAAGCCTAGGCTAGTCTGGGCTACCAGCTGCACTATTGAACAACTTTGTGATGAAGGAATTGTATATTACCTTGATCAACTGCAGTAAGCAGCTGATAGGCCAAACCCCAGGACAGAAGAGGTCTGCCCAAAGTGGATGAGTACACAGGGTTCCTAGCCAGTTCTATCACAAAGACTTTATTAAATGAAGGAACAACTGAGTGACTTTCAGGGTCAGGCGTTGTCTGCGGCTCTACCTTGTCATGAGAAGCCTACATTCTTTCAGACAACATGCAAGAGTGAAATCTTCTTGGGATTTTGGGTAGGGCTTGACATCCGCTACCCACAGCTGAGTCCTCCAATTTCATCCTGAATCTGGCACACAAGTGCCTGTTATAAACCACGCATTACACGGCTTGCTCTGACTCACCACCATCATACATGGGGGCAGCATGATTACATCCCACTGACCATCCCGACAGTGTCCTTAAGTAGGTCATAAAACCATATTTGGAGAACAGCATTCAGAGAACGAAAAATCAGCCATCAAAGCTTTGGATGTACTCTACAAATGTGGCAATCTGCATTGGATTTCCCGGCCATTATAACGAATCAGCCAGTTCTGCTGTAACACAGCTTAATTTAGCTAATAAGAATCAGCAGGCAGGTCTCACTTGACAATGGTAACCTCAGAGAATGATCCATTAAGACATTCCAATCTGTTCCATGGCAACGTGGGGAAGCCACAGCTGTGCAGATTAGGAGGTCAGCAGCTGACTGGTGCCGCAAAGGCCAACAGTGGGGACAAGAGTTTGTTGTTTGTGTGAAACACATGTAATGCAGAAGACGGCATTCAGCGCAGTGGCTTTGGCTGTGGGTGACAGTTCAACTGGCCACTTCCGTTCACTGTCCCCTGAATGACAGTGTCACTGTGAACAAAGTCTTCAGAGACTCTGGCAGGTGCGTTAACTGGCCCCAACCCTGCCTGGCTCTCTGACTTCCTGGGCAAGGCCAGGGACACATGAGTGGACTTGCTTAGAACCCCATTAACCAGAAGCTTCAGGAACCATTTAAAAGTATGGTGGGAAAGCCAGAGCTGACAGACAAAAACTTCCGAATCGGAATCAGAAACTCCAAGCTGTCAGGAGAGTTGGCCGTGTTCCCAGGGATGCATCCGTGTGTTTGAAGGAACCGCCATCAAATTACTACGAGCCACGATCAAAGAAAGAGCCTAGGTACACATGGCTGATCTGGCAAGACCTGCCTCACCCAGTCATCCCCATGTCTTTTATTACCTCTGTCCTGTGACTTCTAATCTCAGCTTTGTTAAATGCATTGCTGTTTCCTGTGTTCATTTATATTTGATTTGGGAGCCTGAGCACAAATGTATTACATACGTCTCCATGGATCCATTCTGCCTCAGTAAATGGTGACTCTATCTTCCTAGATCGAGGGCCTGCATTTTGTGAGATCTCAGTTAAGACTTATTTGGTCCAATTCATCAATCTCCATCTTAATTTCAAATTCTTCTTTTCAGCTGAATGGTCTCTATATTTTTTTTATTTTCACTAAAAATAATATGCCCCTTGGATCTTGTCTTCTGTAACAAAACATCTTTTAAAATCTTCTGCTTGGCTAAGAACACAGATGTATTTAACTAATCCCTTTCTGGCAGTGATGCCACTGTTAAAGAGAACCTACAATAGAGGAAGGGCAAGGTGAAGCACCTGCTCAGAGTTTGATATTCCAGGATCAACGTGAGAAATTAAAAATGCCGGGCAAGGTGGCATGCGTGTGTAATCCCAGTACCGAGGATACAAAGGCAGGCCGTTCCACAGGGCTCACTGGCCAGATGGCTTAGCACACTTGGTAGGCTCCAGGCCAGTGAGGGACCCTGTGTCTCCAAAAACGTAGGCTATGTCTGAGAAATGACATTGCAAGCTGTCTTTTGGCTTGCGTGTGTATCCGTGTACATGTACACAGAAAACCACTGTTGCTTTTCTGTCGGCTTAGCAGCTACACATGAATCTCCTGATGTTTTCATTATTGGCTGTGACCCCACAGAGCCGCAGCCTGGAGGGCCTCCGGGTCCCACAGCTCTGGAGGGCCTCCGGGTCCCACAGCTCTGGAGGGCCTCCGGGTCCCACAGCCTGGAGGGCCTCCGGGTCCCACAGCTCTGGCTCTGCCGTGCTGTGATAATGCAAGTTTAAACTAAGTCTTTATGGTTCTATTTGTCAACAAAGACTCAAACATCAGATGTGGGGGTGAAAATCTGCTAGATCAGAGAAGCTGAGAAGCAACCAGTTGACCTTCCTTTATGGCCTGATATCCAGCGAGAGAGAGAGGAGTCTCTTCACTTGTCTCGAAACCAAATAAGCAGCAGAAAACTCAAGTCCCGCCCTTTTCTTCCCATACACCTTCTCTATCCAAATTGCTGGCTTCTCTATGGCCAGTTTGGGTCATATCTCATCACTAGCTCTGCCTCCTGATTCAAAGTAAACTTTATTTAACAGTCGTGGAGAGCCACAGCAAGATCCAAGTTCCTGAAACAAACCAGACATGCCAAACACTTCATTTTGTTGAAAGTCTAAAATACTGACTTATAAAACGGCAACAACTCTGTATTTGTTTTGAGTATTTCTTCCTTTTCAAAATTACACCAACTCTAAGCCATTATACTTAGTTATAAACACTCACGTGGAAAACGGTTAAAAACTGACGACATCTGTTAGACAACCTAATAATTTTTCCACGTAGAAGCTCTCCTGCAGAAGGCGTCTGAATAGCAGGTGGTTTTGAAGTCCTAGCCAGGGTAAACTTTAGTCTCTGGACCCAGCTTTGATGTGCCAGGGGAAGTTCTGTGGTCAGCCAGCATCCATCCCAGGCTACACGAGGAGGAGGAGGCCAAAAGAGGGAAACAAACCAGAAAGAGAAAGCTGAGAGCAGCTGGCCATCTTGGCAGTGACAGACGCCGTCACAGCTCAAGTCTTCTCCTCAATATTCATTACGCAATCAGACTTGATGTTCAAAATAGGTGTTTTCATTTGTTTACTCATTTCTTTCTCAGGCAGCGTATCTTGCTATGTAGCCCTGGGACCCACTGTGCAGGTCCAGCTAGCTTTGAACTTATAGTCATCCTCCTGCCTCTGTCTCCTGGGTTTTGAAAGACATACCTGAGTCACTATGACTGGATTTCAAAAGATACATTTTTGCTTTGAGACAGAGACTTGCTATGTAGCTTTGGCTGACCCAAATCTCTCTATGTAGACCAGGCTACCTCAAACTCAGAGACATCCTCCTGCCTCTGCCTCCTAAAGACAGATTCAAGATATGTTCCCTCAAAATAGATTTTACTTAGCTTATTTTCATTTTCCATTGTACAGTTGAATAAATTAAGATAAAAATTGATATCCGATGGACACAATCTGGTTAAAAAGAGTATGTTGTGTGTCATGAGATAGGCTCACAGCAGCATGAAGAAAGGAGGCATTAATATATGTTGCATGTAGTCGGGCAGTAGTGGTGTATGCCTTTAACTCCAGTACTCAAGGAGGCAGAGGCAGGCAGTTCTCTGTGAATTTGAGGCCAGCCTGGCCTACATAATGAGTTCCAGGATAGCCAGAGATATACAGAGAAACCCTGTCTTGAAATGCCCCCACATATATGTGTGTGTGTGTGTGTGTGTGTATGTATATATGTGTGTGTTAGATATTAATATAATATAATAATTTTATATGCAATAATCTTCACATACATATTGCAAATACTTTAAATGCTACTTAGCATTATGTGAAAATTGCCTACAGGACTAGGTAGCTAGCTTAGCCAGTAAAGCACTTGTCATGCAGGCATGAGAAACTGAGTTGGAACCACGCAGACAAGAGCAAAGGAGGCACGGAGACCTATGCTCCAATGCCAATGCCAAACAGGTGGACGGAACCGGGATCCTGGGCTCTACAGTGGGCCTGGAATGCGGTAAGTTCCAGGCCAGTCAGAGACTGGGAGATTCTGCCTCCAAAAACAATTCCGAGAGCTCCCGAGAGCCACCACCAAGACCGACCTTTGGTCTCTACATGCATGGACATAGACATGAATGCATATTTCCCCAACATGTACACGTAGGAACATGCATGCATGTGCACACATAGATATACATGTGCGCAAATAGAAAAATGAATGTTTTTAAACACACTGTTGGCCAAGAATGGAATGAAAGTGAGGCAGGGTGGGGTTCTGTATCTCCTCCCTTCTCCATCCTACCCTGGGGATCCTAGAATATGCCTACGGAGAAAGCAACATTTGTTCCTAATAGTCCTTGAATATCAAAACACTCAGGTGGATTTTCCCCTTCATATTTTTTAATTTCCAATATGGCTAAAATTTTAGTCTGGCATAAACTAATCGTGAGCAATTGTATTGTTTTAGATGGTCCTTTACATCTGTTTACTCAATTCGCTTTCAAACCATTCCTTCCAAATAGCAGTGAGCTGTATTTTCTTTCCCAACAGTGCATAAATACTATCAATGTCTGGGAGAAAACAAAAAAACAAAAAGAAAGCAAGAACCCCAGAGCAGATGTTGTCGACAGAAAGTGGTCTATGTCACTACTCAGATAATTCTGTCCCCCAAAGCATCCCTTGTGTGCACCCACTTCAGAAAAGCATGGTGCCTAAGAAGGTCAAGCGAACCTCAAACTCAAATCTCTCTCCTCCAGACATATGAAGATTTCTTACACTACAGGCTGTTGTCTAAACGTGTATTTCCATTTTCATTTCTATATTATAAGCGTGAGTATTTGGCAGGCATAAGAAATGGATTCTTTTCCAGCTGCGGAACACTGCAAGCTTAGGAGAACCGACTCGCTGTGCAGGTCCCAGGCTCCGGACAGGAAGAGAGGGAGGGCAAAGTGGGTGTGTTCCTCTATCTTTGTACGAGTTTATAAAGCTTTAATAGTCTGCTTCAGTTCCCTGGGCCTAAGCAACGTGTACCAAATATGGAGACTGAAACTCACTTTACCACTGTGTTTCCACCAAGTGATCCCTTGCTTGGTTAAAAAGAAAGAAAAGAAAGGAAGAGAAGTGGAGGGGAGAAGAGGGGAGGAGAGGGAAGCAGGGAGATGATAGGACTTAAGAAAGGAGGGAATAGGAAGGAATGGAAAGAAGTAAGGGGGAGGGAGGAAGGGAGAATAGGAGGGAGGAAGGGGGAATAGGAAGGAGGAAGGGAGTGACCAAAACTGACAGGTCACTTACCCCGATTGGCATTTTACCTCTAAAGGATGACTTTTCTCTTTCAGTTCACCCTTCTGCCTCCCGCCCACCCAGCCCCTGTCCCAGTCCATCCCCACCTGCCCCTGCCTGCCCCTACCTCCCAGCCCTGGAGTATGCAGATGCAAGACACCTGCCATCTTCAGGTAGGAGGGTGGACTAGCTCACTCTCCTGGTCACTTTTCATCTGTTTCCTCACCAGCCCTTCTGGAAAGCTCCCTCACTGCTCTCCCAGCGTGAACCTGACATATTGCTCTAGCCTTTTTGAATGATCTATTGGGACACCTGCCAACCCTTTTACATTGTAATCAGTAAGAAGAATGAAATATTTAACCTTTACTCCCTTCCCTCTGAACAAGCTTATAGACAATTAAAATCTGTGAAATAAAATCTACAAAACAGCGTGGTTTCCCCAGCAAAAAAAAAAAAAAAAAAAAAAAAAAAAAAGGAACGGTCACGGACAAAAGGTCACCTGTCAGCTACTTCCAGTCATTAAATCTCTGCATTCATCACTCACATCGTTCTGTGGAAAACAAAGGTCAGAACATTAAATTATGAAACAGTCAGGATTAGAAAAGGTCACCAAATAACTAAGGAAAGTTGACCAGTCCCGCTAACCCAAACCCTAGCAGCCAGCAGAGATGGCTAGGGAGGAGACAGGTCGAAAACTCTCAGCCCTCTCTCTACTTCAGCCGCATCCTGGATATGAATTTCCATGTACAGCTTGGAACATGAAATGAAACTTGTCTGTGACAAATAAAAACAGGAGTTTCAATAAATATTTCAGGGAAAGAAAACCCTTCATGTTTGAATCTAACCAGCCTAAATTATTAAAAGCATTGTTTATACACTATTCTAATGCTTGTTTCATTGTGGTTGGAACAATGTGATCTTAAAAGGGGGCAGCAGGGCCCTCGTGCACCTTCAATGTCTTCTAGGACAATTAGTGACTCTATGATGGCTAATTTACTACTTTAACGCCAAAAAAATGAGATCTTTGCTTTTCATCACCCAATTTGAAAGAATCAGAACAAAGCGCATTGGGCAGAGCCACAGAGGCGCACTCTTTGCTGCCATTACTCCTCCCCCCCTCCCCAGCGTCTTTAATGCCTGAGCTTTAGAAGCTTCTCCATGTATAATGACGCCATCAGGGAATAGATTCTGCCTTCACTCCCCCTCCATGTTCTTTGAGGTCTTGCAAGTGAAAGGCACAAAAGCCACATTAACAACCTGGCATTGTTTTGACTGCTTGACGAAGAAAAGAGTGTGTTTTAATTTCTCCCTTGATTCAGGAGTGATTAAGCAAGCGGTTTCTATCTTCGCGGAGTCAAACCCTGTGTGCCAAGAACTGGGAGATTGTTCTAGAGAGGAAGCCACACTCTGAAGCCAAGCCAGGCTGGCAGGCATCTTCTCCGTTCCTCCACAAAGCAGTGCTTTGCAACTCCTGCAGCTTCCAGTCGCTGTGTGTTTAAATCACGCATGACGAGGAATGGCCCATAAAAATACAGATTTGATAACCCAGTTTGGCTCTGACTCTCTCTGGATTTGGGATGTGGCATTTGCTTTGGTTTCTACCTGGTGGCATTATATCCAGGCATAAAACTTAATATGGGGCTGAATAAAAACCTTAATGTCAAGAAATAACTCTTCAACAGCCAACACAAAGCTGCCCTCTCGGTTGCATAGATGACGCATTTCCCTCTAATCAAAGGCCCTGAAAGGTACAGACTTGCATAACCCTGAGGCGTGCTACAAAAGCCAGCTTGCTATCTCCACCACGGGAGGCAAAATAAGAGTCTTCTCAAACCCCAACAAGATTTCCACGGAGGCCCTGGACGATGGACATGATTCATACCCTACTGTAACAACTAGGAAACACTGAACACTCTCCAGCTTCAGAGGCAACTTCTCTATGGATTACTTTCCTCTCCCTTCAGGAAAATAACCCAGGATGTGCTGCTAATATACGATCCAGCCTTTTCATAGAAAATGAGAAAGCTGGAGCATGCAATGGTCACAGTGCAATAACATGATGCTCTCAACTGCAGCAGAGTATGACCAGGAAATCACTCATTAACAAAAATCAAACAACAGTGATAGCAAGGATATGGGAAAGAAGAATCCTTATTCACTACTGCGAGAAGGTAAATTCACACAGCCTGTGTATAAATATACGAAATGTAGTGTGGGCTGAACAGAGATGCCTCAGCAGTTAAGAGCACTGGATACTCACACAGGTAACTGGGATTCAGTTCCCAGCACCCCCACGGCATCTTACAACCACATGTAACTCCAGCTCCTAGGTATCTGATGCTCTCCTTGGGCACCAGAATGAAAGTTTATCCAATGTGATGTTTGTTACACGTGTTGATTAACAAACTTCAGGCATGGATCTGGAAACTCTCCCTCCCGACTCCATAGGCCATCATGAGGCAATGGTTTTGATCCTAACTGTGAAATTCTGAAGCACACACTTGTCAGGACAAGAGCTAAGACTTCAGTGTCCACTGATACCATGTCATGGTCTTCTGGAAGTTTTGTGCGATGAGGATGAGTGGAGGAAGGGATTGATGTGCAGGCATAGAAAGCTACCCTCAGTACTCACAGATGATAGCATGGTCTTCCTTGCCAATACAAGGAAGACATCAGAAGCCAGGAGAAAACTTTAGTATTAACAAGAGTTCGTAAAACGGTAGCTGGCTGTGACATGGTTATACAAACTCACTCACAGTACACCTCAGGAAAAACTTCAAGAGAGAGGAATCTAGTGTATCATAGAACCAAAAATATTAATTCCTAGAGAGAAAACTGAGTAAGAATCCTGCTGTTGGGCTGAGGAAACAGAGCACCATGAAAACAAAAAGACTGCAGTGTGGGGTTTGTTCTGCACATTTAGTAGTAAATGCATTCATGCTTTTTAAGCAAAACTTTTCATTTCTACAACAAAGCTATCTGCTTGCTGGAATGTGAAGGTTTCTGTGGTCTTTACTTACTATCAGATGAGTGTGAGCCCTGTGAGTTACGTGAGTGAGAACTAAGATTTAGATAGAATATTTATCTGGCTTGGGAGTCCTCTGTTCCTTTACTGCTATGGTAATTATAGTTTGAAATCCTTATCTTGTTTGAATAATTATTTTTAAACTATGTTAAATCTTCTCCTAGATATCACGGGTTATTGACCCAGTAAATGAAATTACTGAGCCCGCAGTATTTTTAATGCTTTAATGAAGTGGTGTTCTAAAATGCTCAGACTCCATAACCATGGAAAGCTCAGCAATTAGCTGAAACCGAACATTGCCAGGAACTAGACTAACTAAAGGTTCCACTCACAGTTCAGAGAACCCAAAACAAAATTAACAGCTGGCAATGTATAGGGTAACCGAATCACTGTGCACACACCCAGCCTTGCGGGCAGCTGTACTCACAGGGCATCTCTATCTTCTACCCATCACAATGCCTTTCATTGTCCCCTGTGGAAGCCAAGACTGAGGGACCTACCCCTGACGAGTTAGCTTTTACTGCTTGCTGCATCCCCTGGCAGAAGATGAGGAGCAGAAAAGCTTGTATACCCTACACCCATCAATCAAAGTTAGGGGGCCAACTCATCCATTTGCCGTGTATCAGTTCCAACCTCAGCTAACTCACAGAACCCTGGCACTGATCATTCAGAAGGCATCCATCATATATAGCCTCCTCTTAAAGACCCCCTGTTCAGCACCCTTGCATGGATGATGAAGTTCCCAACATTGTGGGACACATTTCAACCACAGAAAGGGCTTTCTTTGTCTGTTCTCCAGACTCTTAGGGACTCATTTATGACTGGTCATGAAATTATTTTGATGAACAACAGAGGAATTTAAGAACTAAATGCATGCACTCAGTTGCTGAGGACCTGATTATTAGCAATGTATTAGCAATTCAAGAGCCAATTGTAAATGGAAGGTTCTGTCCAGCTGGGTCCCACAGCCATTCAGACCCAAAGAAACACAAAGAGGCTTATATTAATTATAAACTTTTTGACCTATTAGCTCATATTTATTAACTATCTCTTACAACTTAAATTAACCCATAATTATTGTCTATGTTTAGCCTCCTGGCTTGGTACCTTTTCTCAGTAAGGCATTCTCATCATGCTTCCTCTGTGTCTGTCTGGTGGCTGTGTCTCTGCCTTTCCTCTTCCCATAATTCTCTTAATCTGGTTGCCCTGACTTTACTTCCTGCCTGGATACTGGCCAATCAGTGTTTTATTAAACTAATACGAGTAACAAATACTTACAGTGTACAAGAGACTTATCCCACAGCCAATACCATTGCATCTTAAAGTAGAATAGTGCTCCATGGAGTGAGGCAGCCAGGGTGGCTTTACAGGCAGAAAGGGGCTAGTGAAAGCAGACGTGAAGAACAAAAGCTAAAGTGCCGGCATGAAGGATGTGACTCAGTTGGCAGACCGTTGCCCAGCATGCACAAGCCTTGCTTACACAGCTATCGCACGGTTAACCAGGTGTGGTTCCCATGTAATTTCAGACCTTGGGAAGGGAGGTGGAGGGAGAAGATTAAGAAGTTTGAGGTCATCTTTGGCTACATACTGAGTTTAAGGCTATCCTGGGATACGTGAAATTCTGTAGTAAAACACTAAAGAAGCTGGGCATTGGTGGAACACACCTTTAATCCTAGCATTAGAGAGGAACGTAAGATAGGAGGAGACAACTCTCAGGCTTAGTCTGCAGTTGCCCAGCCCTGGTAGAGGTAAAAGTTTTCTAGTGGCTTGGCTGTTTTGTTTTTCTGATCTTCAGCTTGAACCAGAATATCCATCTCTAGATTTTCATTATTCGTGCTACATAATAATAAATAAATAAAGTTTTGATGATTGAAAAAAAAAACAGAAGGATGCATTACACAGATAGGACCTATGAGTTTCAGTTAAGCAGCTGCATGGACTGTAGTTTAGGTTTATGATTAAGGAAAACAATTGAGTCCCAGGAGCCAGGTTGGCTCAAGTTCCTTTAAGGTTGATGTTGAACAATGTGTTCACAGGTTTCATGTGCATCATAGCTGAAACAAAGCCTCAAAATGACTTCTGGTTAGGTTAAGATGTTTTGGTAATAGCCTTTAGGTAAAACAAAACAAAACTCTTAGAAAAAACACAAAGTTCACAAAATACACAAACAGCTGAGTTATAGGTTCACTAGGATTAGGGAACAACAACAAAGCAGCCCAATTATTGTTAGCTGACATGCCTTTCTTGCTAAGATGGAATGATGATTAATTCCTTATACCCATTTCTGCCCTCAGATCCTGATATAAAAAAACTCATGATGAGTGGATATGTACCCCGGGGCTTTAAAATAGAGCTGGCTGGTTCTTTTCAGACATAAAAGTTTAGATTTGTGATTCTTCTAAGATTTCTTATAAAATTACATTTGGGGAGAAATAATAAAATGATCAGTCCTTTCTTTGTAGCCACAAAATGCAGCCTGCCAGCAAAAGAACTGGATGAGAAAAATGCCTTGCTTGCTCACTCCCTGGTACTTTATAACATGTTATTTGGACATGAATGTTCGTGGTTTCTTCAGACAACTTGTTTTTACCTGCAATATGCATAATGTTTAATCATGTAAGGGATATGGAAATCACGCTTTTTTACTTGTATTCATTGTATTCACTTGGAAAACAGACTATAACCACATTGTAATCTTTATATTGCTTGAAGCATTTTGCTGGGTCATATAAACTGTAAGGGAAAATAATAAAGTCAACTAAAAGGAAAGCATCAAGAATGAGAGAATGAGAAGACTAGGAAGATGTAGAGTAAGGAAACAATGAAAAAAAGGACATCATCAAGAGTGTGTGTCTTTTTCCTACTCCCTCAGATAAAAGAGTCCTAGTTCGCTGACTCCATTGGATTCCCATCAATCTTCTGGAGGCTGGTCCTCACAGCAGAGATATGATCTTAGGGAACATCAGAGAGGAAGGCCACAAATGCCAAAACAACTTCTAGAAAAAGAAATTTGCTTTTTTTTAAAAATGGGTGTGTGCATATATGTTCAGTATGTGTGTGAGTGACTACTGTAAACATGTGCTTTTCTGTTGTCTATTGCTAATATATAATTGTCACTACTTCTAAAGTCCAGAAGTTTAGGCTGAATACAGTAACAGCTCAGACCTTGCCATAACTTCTACATGTTCATTTAGTACACAGTGTAACTATATAATTTCTTTTGGGGACCAATTACATATATGTATCCATAAGAAAGTATTAGCCAATGTTAAAATTTATGAAGGTACAACTTTAAAATAGAAGCAATTAATACTGTGATGCTGACAATTTAACATAAAAATGTGAATTATATAAAATAAATTTGCATATCAAAACCCCCAGCATTTTGCCAAACCCACTTACAGCTTGTCTTAAATGATTTGACAAGAGTTTCATAAAATCAGTTCACCATTTTTATGATAAATATCCACCCTGTAATATCAATGTGCTAAAGTGATAGTTTCCAACTGGTGTCAGTTGAAGGAAACTCTAAAGGGAGGACCAGTGTTAGGTCTTCAGGTAACTGAAGGGCACCCCAGTTTCTTCCTCTGTGACTTCCTGGCCAAGTAGGGCTCTGCCACGTGTTCCTGTCATGCTGCTACCCTGTCCATGATGCTCTTCTGCCTCCACATCTTCTCACCACTCCGTAGTGTTCTCCCTCTCTACAATGATCTCTTCCCCTCTTCATCTCATTCTTCATCTTCCAAGGCACCCTACCCATGATGCTCTTTCCTTTCTTTCTGTTCCTCATATGTGTTGTAGAATATTATTTTTAAGATGTGTTACATTTGTTTGTGCCATGGAACATTTGGAAGGATGTGTTGCATTCCTTCATGTTGCATTGGTTTAACTCTAATTTTATATTTGTTTAAAGCCGTGTTATTTTGGCTGTTTAAAACATCTGATTGGTCTAATAAAGAGCTGAAAGATCAAAGGCAGAGCAGGATAAAGGATAAGTGGGGCTGGCAAGCAAAGAGAATAAATAGGAGGTGAAAAAAGAAGATCTAGGAGCAAAAGAAAGAGGAGGAGAGGAAAACCCCAGGGGCCAGCCACCCAGCTACACAGCAAGCCATGGAGAAATAAGGAAAGAAAGGTGCACATAAATAAAGATGAAATCCCAGAGGCAACAGATAGATTGGATAATTTAACTTAAGAAAAACTGGCTAGAAACAAGCCAAGCTAAGGCCAGACATTCATAAGTAATAATAAGCCTCTGTGTGTATTTATTTGGGAGGTGGATGGTGGACCCTCCAAAGAGCAAAGAGGCAAAAGAGTAAACATAAACAAATAACTCCAGATATCATGTGCTATCATAGGCCCAATATGGAAGTCACCTTGTCACGGTTTGTGTCCTGGTTAGACTTTTATCACCTTGACACAAGCTATAGTTGTCTGGGAAGAAGAACCTCAACTGAAAAAAAATCTCTATTATAAATCTACGAGGCACTTTTCTTGGTTAATGATGGATGTGAAAGGGCCCAGTGTAGATGTAAGTTTCTGTCCATCAGTCATTCAGTCCCAAATAAAAAGAAAGAGGCTTATATTAATTATAAACTGTTCGGCCTATTGCTCAGGCTTATTACTAACTGGCTCTTACAACTTAAATGTACCCATAATTCTTATCTATGTTTAATCACGTGGCTTAGTACCTTTTCTCAGTAAGGCATTTTCATCTTGCTTCCAATCAGTGATTTATTAAGCCGTATGAGTGACAAATCTTTACAGTGTACAAACGCATTATCCCATAGAATCCCAGCTCACTGAGGGCAGTGCCACCTCTATGTGGGTGGTCTGGGTTGTATAAGAAGGCAGGCTGAGGAAGCCATGGGGAGCATGGTAGTAAGTGTTCCTGCATCTGCTTCGTGTCCTGTCTTCAGGATCCTGCCCTGTTGTCCTTTAGCTATGAGCTACGAAGCCCTCTCTTCCCTAAGTAGCTTTTGGTCATGGTGTTTAATCACAGCAGTGGGAAAACTAACTAAGACAGTCTGAAACTATAACTCCATGAGACTAAAATCCATTTTTTTTTTTTGAGCAGGGTTTCTCTGTGGCTTTGGAGCCTGTCCTGGAACTAGCTCTTGTAGACCAGGCTGGCCTCGAACTCATAGAGATCCATCTTTTAAAAGCTGCTCATCTCCAGTATTTGTTGGGGTGATGCCAAGCTCATGAACAGCTTCAAGGACCACACTGGAATAAAACCAAGCATTAGCTCTGCCATCAGACCTACTGAAATCCCCCTCTGCTACTACACAGAGGAGCACTTTCATGTAGGTTTCCTAAATGTTTTAAGCCCCACACCTACTTTTCAGATATTTGTGAGTATTCTTTGTAGCTGTCCACGATAACCTCAATTAAAATAATTGAATACAAAGTAAGCCTCGTGAAGATGTCTTTGTACCTGAGAGCAGGGCTCTGCTTCCAGAATGGTGGTTCCTCTAAGACACACAACCCCAGGCTCTGCATTAGGTACCTGCAGAGAATGGATGGGGAAGAAAGTAGAGGAGAAAGAGGTGGGGGAGCAAGAGAAGGGGAGGGAGGGGGAACTGTGGATGTTATGTAAAAATAATAAATTGGAAAAAAAAAGAGCCACCAAGGCCAGAGATGATCTTCCAGTGGTGAACTGTCTTCTCCTGTGTATGGCACTTCTAAGTTGTTCCCCAATACAGCATGAGGTGTCTGACAGAAACCAAAGGATAAACTACCCTGAAACATCTCAGGAAAATAATTTCAGAATAGAATCTTGCATTGGGTGTTAGCTGGTCTTTTTTCAGAATATAAACCTACTCTGAATATAATGTCTCCTTTTTGAAATCTGGCATCATAGGGAACTGTGCACAGCACAGAGGTGGATGGCGAACGCGAGGAAACGAGTCTAGACCAGGATCCCTCCCTGAAAGAAGCTTCAGCATGTCCACACTGTATCGGCCATCGGCTAGAAGTCTGCAGACCACAGACCCTGCAGTGCAGCCTCGGCCGGCTTCAGGTTCAACACAGTGTGGCCAACAGCTCCGCAAGCAGGGCTCAGCAGCTGACAAGCGCTCTCATTTTCCAGACGGCAGTTTCAGGTCAATCAACAAAAATACCCTGGATGAATGAATGGCAGAGTCACCAAACCCCAAGCTCCAACGTCCAGGCTGAAGTCTATCCTCTAATTTGCTGCTGTCCCCAGCTGATTAGACCCATTATTTAATGAAGTCTCTCTTGGTTGTCTGTCTATCAACTTATTTGTATTCATGAAGAGAAAGTGATAAGCCAAAATGCTAATTATCTATTTTTTCTAAAACAAAAGGTCCATGCGAAGAATGATAATGAGTTATTAAAATAGCCCTTTTCATCTGTCATAATACATCTTAACAAGCTCTAACTGGCAGATTTTCATTGCTGGACAACTTAGCAAATAAAGAGGGAGATGTTTACTTTGCAACCCTTCAAACTTCACCAGCGATCGACATTAGCTTTGAAATGTGAACGCTAGTGGGGATGATGAGATAGGATGGGAGAAGCTGAGTCGTGAAAAGCTAGGAGGAAAAAGACAGCACGTATACCACATAATTGGATAAGTAGACTTCTTCCGAGTGTGAGGTTCTAAAATAGCTGTTATCCCCTGGGATGGCTCTAGCTTGGGAAATAATCAGTGATGTCTGAAGACGTAAAAGGATCATTCTACTCCTTTGTTCATGTGTGATTGTGTGTGTGTGTGTGTGTTACCACAGCACACATGTGGAGGTCAGAGGACGTGTAAAGGGAGTCCTTCTCTCCTACCAACTTGTGGGTCCTGGGGATCAAACTTAGATAATCAGGCTTGGTGGTCAGTGCCTTTTACCCCCTGAGCCATCTTATCAGCCCTGAGACTTTGACTATTAAAACTGGTGAACACTAATTGAAGACTGTGAACAGACACCAAGGGTGCTACTAAAGTCCCTATACCATCCCCCCAAAAGAGTTAACAGTCCAAACTGGATAAGGAGCCCATGTCCAAAAGAGAGGTCTAGAGAGAGGGCTAAAGAGAAAAAAAAACTGACCTTCAGAAGACCTGCATTCAGTTCCCAGCACCCATATCACAACCACCTGTGACCCCAGTTCTAGTGGATTGTCATGACTCCATCTTTTGTCTTCCTCGGGCATTTTGTACATACATATACCTAGGTACACACATATACACGTAACTTTTTTTTAAAAGGAAGAAAGGAATTGTAATAAACATATGCTGTGGGACAATGGTCTGTACCCTGTCAATTATATTTTAATAAAATGCTGATTGGCCAGTAGCCAGGCAGGAAGTATAAGCATGAGAATCAGGCAGGAAGTAGAGGTAGGACAAAGAGAAAAGGAGAATTCTGGGAGAAGAGTTAGTTTGCAGTCGTCACTCAGACACAGAGCAAGCAAGATGTGACTGCCTCGTCGAGAAAGGTACCAAGCCACATGGTTAACTCAGACAAGTATTATGGGATAATATAAGTTATAAGAGTTAATAAGAAGCCTGAGCTAATAGGCCAATCAGTTTGTAATTAATGTAGACCTCTGTGTGATTCTTTGAGACTTCATGGCTGCGGGACTAGGAGGCAGGACAGAAACCTCAGTCAACACATATAAGCTAAGCAACAGATTTAATGATTGAATCTATGTACATACTATGATGTTATGTTGGATTTTTTATTTGGTTTGTTTTCTATGTTCTGGGTTTTTTCTTGTGTTTTTCACAGGGTTTATCATTTCAGAACAGTAAAGGTTGTATTTAATGTAGGTAGATCTTGAATTAAATGATTCCACATTTATGCCTTAGTTACCTTCATATTCAAAAGAAAACATTTCATCTGTTGAAAAGTAGATGGGGAAAAATATGTGACAGAGTCAAGAGAAACATACAAGGTTTAAAAAAGGGATAGCTAAGGCAGGCTGCTTCCCCTAAAACCGTGAGACAAAAATAAACCTTGCTCCTTTGGTTGTTTGCTAGGAATGATGTCACGACAGGACATCATTATTTCACTAATCCATGGGACAAAGGGATTAGGGGACAAAAATGAACCATCTTAATGTATGCATTGAGTGTTTAATATGCTATCTCACATGACAGGCCTCTGGTTTGCCTGGGGATCCTTTATGCAGGATCTGAAGAGACTGTTAGCACAGGTCGTTGGTCACTTTTTAACTAGAATGGCTATTCTGATGTTGATAGTGACCTGGTTAAGATTTGGTTTTGTCTATTTGACACAGATCAGAGCGATCTGAGAAGAACTTCAACTGAGAAAAGGCCTCCTCCCTCAGATTGGCCTGTGAGAAAGCCTTGGGGCATTTCCTTGATTGAGGATTGATGTAGAAGGACCCAGCTCACCATGAGCAGTGTGCTAGGCCTGAATAGGTGATCCTGGGTTGAATGAGAAAACAGACAGAACAACCCATGGGGAGAAAGCCAACAGCAGTGTTCCTGTCTGTAGACCCTGCACAGTTTCTGCCCTCAGTCCCTACCCTGACTTCCCTCAGTGATGGAGGGAGGTGATGCAAAAGGACAAGACTAAACAAAACCAGCTCTTTCCTCTGCACATCCTTTATCACAGCAACAGAAACCCTAGCTAAGATATGCAGGGCACAACTTCTACTAGAGAATGAGGCAAGAGAAAGTTTATTTTCGAGAAAGGTTTCTGTTTCCTTGGCACACAGATCCCTGGCACTGGGGAGCTGGAGAGTACACAATCATAGAGCTGGCAAGCCCTCAGCATGTCAGACCCCGGCAGCCGGGCTCCTTTGAGCCCTGCCAAAGCCACCACCAACATTTATTCTTGGGAGCTGAGAGCTAGTGAGAGGCACCCATCTTCTCTGCAGAGATTCCTTTGTGCTCCGTTACTTATTATTAACAGGGAGTTAGTTACCTACAGCAGAGGTCCTAGCCATGTTAGCCAACCTTGGGAATTTGAACAATGCTGGTGTTAAAGTGTTTGGTCACCAATAGCAGATCAATGATATAGGGGGGTCAGCCACCTCTATTAGCTAACTTCAAAGCCCCTCTCATTGGCTCAACATACTTTTTTCAAAAGTTATCTTGAAAAGAAAAGATAGTAATAACTGAAAAAATTATGGAATCATGCACAGTTGTTTATATGGAGCAACATATCCCAAAGCCCATGGATACTCAAGAAATACTTATTAGAATAAAATCCGGTTCCACCAAAGCAAAATAAACACATAAGTAAAAGACCACGGAACCACCATAAATAACAAATTATTTCTATAAATAAATGAGCTAGGGGGATATCTATCAAAGCCCCTTAAAATAAGACTCATATGCTTAATTGAGTTTGCATTTGGAAATGGGGTGAAAGGTCCTGTAGATACTCTGATGCAGAGTGCTGGCAGATTATTCATGGCGGAGAAAAGTAACTACCCAGCCACTTTAAATCATTCAGTATTAGGAGAAATTAAGTTATGCACATTCTTAATAAATGGCACAAAAAGCTAAGACTGAGTGTGCACACTCTGCAGAAACAGAAAACTAAATCACCACGAAGCAAACACAGTGCAATGACTGGCGGCCAGCCTTCCTTCGTGTTAGCTCCCCGAAATATGAAGACGCCTTTTCTTTCTCCACACCAAGAAAGTTGTGTAAAGACAACCACTGTCAGAAATATAACTTGGTGGGTAAAGGTGATGTTGCCACCTGAGGACCCAGATAGTGGGAGAAGACTGCCAACCAACTCCAGCAAGCTGAAGTCAGAGGCCTCTATAAGAAGGAGTTCCAGAGCATGAGCTGTCACCCACAAATAAATAAGTGGAAATAATTTTTAAATTTTCCGGGTTATTTGTGTATGCATGCGCACACACGCACATGTATAAACGAGTGTGTATTTGTGAGTATGAGTGCTTATAGAGGCGGTTCCTCTTCCAAGTAGCTTCTGCCCCTGAGATCCAGACCCTCTTGGTCACAGTCAGTACACAAAAAGTACCCCTAACTTCTTGAGGGTTTTCTTCATGCCATATTCTGGCTTTAGCCTAAGGGCTGGGGACATTGTTTCTCCCTAGCCCTCTTCCAACCCCTCCCATTGTCCAGGTTCTTTTCTTCAGCTTCGTCGGGAAGTCTTTGCCTGACCATCCATGAAGCTGAGGTCGAGGCCCCACCCCATCAGTCCCTTCAAAGAAATCCACATGTCAACCTCAGAGGACTTAAGCACGATCACCACTGCATTGGCTAATCCAGCAGCCTTTTTGGTCAGAGGCCATAATTCTCCCGAGAAGAAGACGCCTGTTCTCTTCTCTAGCCAGTGTTCAGTCAGCATTCCGGAATTCAGACCATCCAGGCAGATGCACTGGACCAGCAACAGGTTAAAAACGCGATGTTTAAACATAAAGCAAGAAAACCAACCTACAAATCACAATCCCAGAGAACTTAGACAACGATGAGGACACTAAGAGAGACTTACATAGATCTAATCTACATGGGAAGTAGAAAAAGACAAGATCTCCCTAGTAAATTGGGAGCATGGGGAACTTGGGGAAGGTTGAAGGAGGAAGGGGAGAGGCAGTGAGAGGAGGAGAGAAAAATATAGAGCTCAATAAAAATCAGTAAAAAATAATTTTTTTTTAAAAAGCAGATGTGTTTACCGACAGAGTAGTTTCTGCGTGTGACCCAGCATGATTGTTGAGTCAGGCCCACATCATTTGCACAGCCTGTGATATTTTTCAGAGCATCTGTCGAAATTTTAAGTGCACTTGTGAGGCATTTCTAAGACTGTGGAGTCCTCAGGTCACACTGGTTACCAACTTCCTACTCAACTGAGAGGCATGATCAAATATACTGAGTTGTTGGTGCCCACACCACAGGAACGTTTATCTGAATATATGCAAGTAGACATGCCCACATTAAAAAACCCCTAGCAGGAGACTCCTACCAGGCATCTAGACAGATGGTCTGGACGTGGGTACCAAAGGACTTTGCCCCTGGCGCCTTTTCTTTGCTGTGCTTTCCAGAACCTGCTTCTGGAATCTACATTTTTGCATTAACATCCAATGGGGCAACCATGAAATTTCAGATAAGGAACCACATTGAGTCAGAGAGATTCAACCTGAAACAGGCTCAGATCTGCAATAAAAAGGCTATGATAGCTGGCAAGGATAGGCTCTCATAGGCTTTTCCTTGTCAGAGCCGGTCCCTTCAAATGGGCACCATGACAAGGATGGGGCTGAAGGCCAAATACATCAGAGGAAGATAAAGTTAGATTGTTTGTTCCCAGACAAGACTGTAAGAGCATTTCCACATGAATGTTTACTAGAGAAATAAAAAGGGGAGACTTGAGTGCTATTAGAAAAATACCTAAGATGTGACTTTCAACTGACACTTTGACCACAATCATTACAGCTGTGTGTGGCGGCTACGCCTGTGGGCACAGCACTCAGAAAACTGCTTGTCTGGCCAAGAGAGCGCAGGGCCAGCTGGTCCCACAAAGTGAGATGTCTCCAAACCACGTACCGATTACGATAATAATCCTACGATGTTTTACACAAACAACAAAATCATTTTATTCTCCTTGCACGTCCAGCATCCAGCATAATGTCTGACATTTGCTGAATGATTTGCTGCAAAGGCCATGATGCCAAACGCTATAGAAATGTATCAGTGAACAGTCCACCAGTATGGGATGAAGGTGGACCATTATCATTAGAAATCCAAGCTGGCAAAATCTGGACAATTTCTTAAGGATCGGATAACAAAGCCATCCTTCCCTCCAGGAGTGGACGACCTTAGAGCCTGCCTTCTTAGCCATTATGAAAGAGGCTCCTTGGACATGCAGAAACATGATTGTGTTGAGAAGAATGCGCAGGAAAAGGACTCCGAACTTAAGATGAACTGCAGCTTGGGGAGGGGAGCCTGTTTTCCTGCACTCGTTCACTGCAGCCTAGAGTCCAGTCGCATGGCATTGTGGAGGCTGCTAAAGGTAGGATGGGGGTATGCGAGGGAATAGGGGGATAGGCAGCAAGAAATAAAAGTGCTGATTCCTCTTGTAGTAAGAAATCCACTACTCCCCACAGTACTGCCAATGCTGTCAGAGCGCCTCTCAGAAATGAGACAGCCCGTTTTTCAAAAGAGTAATAATGAAAAAATAAAGTCCCGCGGAGCCGTGCCTCCATCAACGCTGCTTATAAATTCATAGCGCAGCATGGAGGTTATTAAAATCCCGTATGTGAGAGCCACACGCGGCACAAAGAGATACGAATTGGTGTTCCGTGGAGATAATGCTATCTAATGGGCAAAACAAGTCGTGGGGCCCCCGTTTTTATTCAGACTATATTTGAAAAGGACTCAGCATCCAGCCCCTAAGCATGGATAGCAAAGCCATCCAAAGACTACCCCCCTTACATATGGGCTAATAAGTAGGGTGTAGAGTAGGGCTGTTATCTGCCCAAGTCTGGGTATTCCCACATTTTCTTACTTCAAACTGCTTAAAATGGCATGGATGAGAAGCTTTTGCGGCTGACTTGACCCAGCATGGAAGCAGAGAAGCCCATGCCTGTCCTCGTCTGCAGACTCTAGAAAGCCCGTGATGGTAAACAAGGCTGAGAATTTCTGGTCCAGAGTCCACCTGGGACTTACCTGGAAACCCAGGACAACCCAGCCTACGACTGCTTTGATGTTGGGTTTGTCTGTCTGCGTGTTATTTATATCCTAGGAAGAGGCTTTGCCTGCCTGAGGTGCTGTATGGAAAAGCACACACGGGCCACAGTAGCCAAGATGCGCTAAGGAGAAGGCAGCTCCCAGATGCCAGCGACAGAAAGGAAGTAAGACTGCTCCTCATCCCATGGGCTACCTCTGCTCTACCTGAGAGTTTTCAGGAACAGCATTCACTTCCGTTGCCATGGCAACATTCAACTTTTTTTTTTCACTTACTCTCATCACACTTGTATTGTTCAAAGCAGGGGACTGTGTGGCTATGGCACAAGATCTAGGGACAGGCAAGAATCTATACTGAGAACCTGGGAAATTTAAAATCCAAGTGTACACAAAGCCCTTCTGGAGTCTTCCAAAACCTCACATGACAAAAGCAAAACATGAGCCACCCACACAGGTTTACCCCTGGAAGTCTGAGAGAGACAGGGGCAGGGCAGCACACACATAAGATCAAAATGTGAGTGGCTCCCAAGTCATCACACTGCTCGTAGAGATGGCTGTGTGCACACTGGAAAGCAAACCCTGATCCTGTGGAAGAGCATCCAATGCTTTGACCACCGAGCCATCCCTCTATCCCCACCGTGTATTTTGAGACAGGGTCTCTCACTGAGAACTGCGTCTTTCTGATACAGTAGAGCTTACAGACCGAACAGTGAGCCCCAGAGATCCTCTTGGTCTCTGCTCCCTAACACCAGGATTACAAGCAAGCTAAACTGGTCCTAGGTTATACATGGGTGTGGAGGAGCAAACTCACATGTGACTGAACCTCACCTAACGTTTTACACGGGTGTGGAGGAGTAAACTCAGCTTGTCACTCAACTGCACCTAACGTCTTACACGAGTGTGGAGGAGCAAACTCACATGTGTGACTCAACCACACCTAACATTTTACACGGGTGCAGGGGAGCAAGCTCACACGTGTGTGTAGCCTGCACTCTTCTGCATCTGCTCTCCAGCCCCCCTTCTGTGTGATCTCTGTCTAGCACTCACTAGGGACCAGGCACTGTACCATCCTGGTCTTCTGTGAGAATCACCAGGAGGTGACGAAGCTCTCCCCTTAGTTTATTGGGAGGCGAGAATGTAAACAAAGGCTGGGTTGGGGGCTCAGTGGGTAAAGGCATTGGTCCTGCAAGCCTGATGACCCAAGTTCAGCCTCCCAGAAGCCACTTAGAAATAATATCACACGCATTTGGAATCCCAGCACCCACTAGAGCTCCAGGGCTGGTATGGCTTACTCACTCAGCGGCAAAGTGTTCACCAATGTTTCTGTCCCGCCCAGTTCTGCAGCTGTTTTGCTCCAAAGGAACACACAGAGGTCTACAGTAATTATGAACTGATTGACCTAGTAGCTCAGGCTTCTTAATGTTTTTTTCTTTTTCTGTAGTTTTGGAGCCTGTTTTGGAACTAGCTCTTGTAGACCAGGCTGGCCTCAAGCTCACAATCTGCCTGCCTCTGCCTCCTGAATGCTAGGGTTAAAGGCGTGCGCCACCACTGCCTGGCATTATTAACTCTTATAACTTATACTAGCCCATAATATTTGTCTGTGTTAGCCACGTGGCTTGCTACCTTTTTTCAGTGAGGCAGTCACATCTTGCTTGCTCTGTGTGTCTGGGTGATGACTGTAGACTGAAACTTCCCTCTTCCCAGAATTCTCTTGTTCTCATTGCCTGTCTCTACTTCCTGCCTGGTCACCCCACCTATACTTCCTGTCTGGCTACCGGCCAATCAGCATTTTATTAAACAAGTGCAAGAAACAAATCTTTACAGGGTAAAACCATTGTCCCATAGCAGCAAAGAGTCTATCTCAAAGTGGAACAGGCAAGGACCAAACCCAAAGGCTGCCCACTGTCCTCCATACATGCCCTATGGCATGTGTGCACCCACAGCCACAGAAAAGAATGAAGACACATACAGTCACACCTCACATGTGCACGCACACACAGAGACACACCCACACATATGCACACAATGTTTTTAAACAGTCCAAGGAGGAATGAGAAGTGCAAAGCTGACACCAAGGAAGCTGAAGTTCCCAATTCACCTCAAACACCAAGAGTTACCAGATGGTGAAGTCAATCCCACAGTTCATTGTCAGTGGTGCTCAACCTTTGATAGTGACCCCCTCTAGGGCCTGAACAACCATTTCACAAGGGGTGGTAGTTTGAATGTAACTGGCCCCCATAAGCTCATAGGGAGTGGCACTAGGAGGTGTGGCCACGTTGGAGGAAGTGTGTCACTGTTAGGGTGGGCTTTGAGGTTTCCTATGCTCAGGATATATCCAGTGTCTCAGTCAACTTCCAGTTACCTGCAAGATGTAGGACCCTCAGCTATTACTCCAGCACCACATCTGCCTGCATGCTGCCATGCTTCCTGCCTTGATGATCATGGACTGAATCTCTGGATCTGTAAGACACCCCAACTAAATGTTTTCTTTATAAGAGTTGCTGTGGTCATGATGTCTCTTCACAGCAATGGGAACCTTGACTAAGACACAATGGTTGCCCAAGACTATAAAAACCACAGATATCTACACATCAAGATTCATAACAGCAGCAAAATTACAGTTATGAAGTTGCAATGAAAATAATGGTATAGTTGGGGTTCACTACAACTCAAAGAGCTGTATTAAAAGGGCACAGCATCAGGTAGGTTGAGAACCAATGCTTCATGTCATCTCCATGCCAGTTCTGGATCATGGCACACATCTGCCAAAACTCCACACTTGTCAGGGGAACAGAAACAAATGGATTTTCTAAAATTAGAAAGCAGCTCACTTGGTAAGCTCACATAGCTACATTCACCATCCAGCTCAATCTTGTCAGGCTCTCTTGGCTGGAACAAGAAAGGCAGCGCCCACAATGAAGGTACTGGCTTGATTTCCTGTCTGTTTGGCCCACACGCCAGGCACATTTCTCACTGAATTCTTAGAAATCCCCTGTGGAGTTCCATAGCAGAAATGAGTCCAAGGGCTTTCAAGTTAAAGGTCGTGTGAAATTTCACCTAAATGGTAAACCAAACTCAAACCTGGACTTCAAAGTCTACAAATTAAACCACTAAGCTTTCCAGACCCAGCCCATCTCTCCAGATTCACTTCAATGTCAGTCAATAAAGTTCCACTCTATCCAGACCCTGAAAGCTTACATGTTTCCAGAAAATAGCTGGTGCATGTTCTTGCCAGAAGTCCTCATCCCCTTAGCAATGGAAGCAAGGGGAGAACACAGAAACAGGACCAGGGCCTCAGCTGCTGGCATCCACTGCTTGGCTACCTTAACAGATCCTCAGGCCACTTGGGGAACCTTTCTGGAGGGCTCAAACGCTGCCAGAATCCAAACAACATTCTTCACAACTTATTCTGCACAGACTAATGTATGTCGCTATATGCAAGTTCCTGGAACACGAGGCAAACCTGTCAGTGTACGCTCATTTTTACCCACAGAGAGAAAACAGTTCTCAAAATAGCATTGCCTCAATCCTTCCAGAATTCCCCCATCTTCCTGATTGCTCAGCACAGTCCTAGAGATTAGAGATTTAAAACAAATATAAGGAACGATCCAAACCTTCAAGATAATTATAGCCACAATCACAAACATTTATGGAGGGCTTCCTTTCGTGCCAGATGCTGTTTTAAGTAATTTGTGAGCCATTTAACTTTCAAAGCAGCATTGTGGCACTAGGTAGTACTATGGTGTCCATTTTAAGCTGAGAAATGGAGTTAAAGTGACCAGCCTTAATATCACAGCTGGGAGTAACCCAACAGTCTTTCTCCGTGGTCCCATCCTTAACTGCCACATTGGGCTACTCCCATTTGGAGTATAAAGGTTACAAACAAGTTATTTAAGAGTGTTTAAGCGCTGAACATAGCGGACAATGAGGACTACTGAGAACTCAAGATCAAGGGCAATGGGTTTTTGATCGTACTGCACATACTGGCTTTGTGGGAGCCTAGGCAGTTTGGATGCTCACCTTACTAGACCTGGATGGAGGTGGGTGGTCCTTGGACTTCCCACAGGGCAGGGAACCCTGATTGCTCTTTGGGCTGATGAGGGAGGGGGACTTGATTGGAGGAGGGGGAGGGAAATGGGAGGCGGTGGCGGGGAATAGACAGAAATCTTTAATAAATAAATTTTTTAAAAAATAAAATAGAGTGTTTAAGAGACTACGTGTCTTGATGTCTGCCTATAATAAACGGAGAAGAGCCGTCACCAACAGGTACAAAGTAGGAGCTTGCTGAGTAGAAGGGGGCCATGAAGGACGAAATTGAAAGAACCCCTGTTTGTAATGTTTACCATGTTTCTGCTCTTCAAAACACTTCCGTTGCTTCCCATCTTGAGGTGTTTCCTATGGGGCGTGTTTTTCTACATATTTTTTAAATGTGGAGAAAATCTAAGAAGCTACTGTGAGTTGCAGTGGCACAGCTCAGCACTGCCTGAGTCGGAATCTTCCAGCGGAATCTCGGGGGCTGCTTTCTGCATCTGGCTTTGCTCCTCCCTACCTCCCCCGCCTAGTGCAGGAGGCTGTGGGGAAGCATTTGTTCATTATTTATTGCATGATACGGATATAGCATTTATTTTTCCCACTCTGTTGGTGAGCACGCTGTTATTTCCAGCTTTTATGAAACGTGCCCGGGCATTTCCTTTCATGCCGAATGTACCTGAGTGTTAGGAGTGACGGGGTGGGATTTCTGGCCACAGGGTGCGGCTGCTCCTGCGGTCCTTCTGTTGTTGACAGCTTAACTCATTGTAATCAGAAGCAGTCTTCTATGGGATTTCAATCACTGAGTTTCTCCAGAGCCTTGTACTACTGACCAGTACTCATCAATTCTGTTTAATAATGTGTTTCCTTGAAAAGAATGTGTGGCCTGCTGCAAGTGGTGTCAACATATCATATAGACCTGTTTTGTTGACTGCTATTCAAATCAATCCTTTAAATTTTGTGTTTACTGTGTATGTGTGTGAAGATGGTGTATATGTGTGTTTATAAGCCCATGTGTACATGGGTAGGTATATGTGCACATATGTGGGTATATATGCATATGTGTGTAGGTGTGTGGGTGTACATGCCCATGTACGCATGTGTGTGAGTGTACGTGCCCATGTGTACTTGTGTGTATGTGTCCTTGTATATGTGTGTGGATGTATGTGCTCATGTATTTGTGTATGATATACATGCACTTGTGTACATGAGTGTGGATATACATGCCCATCTGTACATGTGTGTGACCGTACATGCCCATCTGTACATGAGCATGGGTGTACATGTCCATGTGTGGGCATGCATGCTCTTGTGCACATGAGTGTGGGTATACTATGCCCATCTGTACACATATGTGGGTGTACATGCCCATGTGTACGTGAGCGTGGTGTGCATGCCCGTGTGTTTGTGTTGAAGAGAGCATTGGTGTACTGCTTTGCCACTCTGTACTGTATTCCCTTGAGGTGGGAACTTGCTAAACCTGGAGCAAGGCTAGTGGCCAGCAAGCCCTAGCAATCCTCATGTCACCATCTCCAACCCAATGCTTTGGACATGACATGCACACCCAGACTTTTCTGTGTGTGCTGGGGATGTGAACACAGGTCCTCACACTTCTGCATCCCCCAGACACTCCCCATCCCCTAAATCAACAATATAATATCTATCATTTCTACGACCAACGCCCAACAAGAAGCAACTTACAGGAGAATTTATTTGGCTCAAAGGTGGAGAGGATTTGATCTATCAGAAGGTGAAGGCAGAGAAGCAGGAGAGCAAGGTGGCTGCTCACGTGCAAATACAGCTGGACACAGACAGGAGGTGCAGCCAGCTTGTGAAGCCCGAAGGCCGACTCCGAGAGACACATTCCCTCTAGGCAGACTCTCTCTCCTCCCAATGCTGCAGAACAAGCTGGGCACTAAGCTTCACGTTCACACCCAGTGTTCTCACTCACTCTGAGGTTCACACTCAAGCTCCAGGAGGACAGATCACTAAGACACTAACTCCACACTGGGTTCTTTCATCTTGCTGGGTTCTACTTTAAGATTCCGTGCGATGAGATGCACACCTACCTTCTTAGTTTGCAGTGTAGTTGGCATGTCAACCGTGTTAACTATGATAGGCCTCTCTCACTCCAGTATAGCCTCCTGCCTTACAGCCACAGGCCTACAACTTTCAGCAGGTCCTTGGGCTGCCTGGAGAGGAGTTCCACACACTTTTCCCCCTGAGTCTTACTAAGTAAGAGCATGTCTGTGTAGGAGCCTGAGACAACTAGATTATTCATATCTAATGCAAACATGGATATATCCAGATTGGAATATAACAAATTCCAAGTTGTTTTTATTTCCGTTTGTCCATTCTTCTCATTTTCTATTGATAAAAAGTTGAATTATTTTAAACTAAAATGTGCCCTTTTTTTCCTATCAGTTTACTTCTACATTCTCTTTAAAAAGCCATTTTTGCAATAACCCTAGAAATTTCGTTATTCAGCCTTGACCTTTTCCCAGCTCTCTGAGTTTGCAATGACTAATAACGCTTTAGCTCCTTCTCCTCTCCTACATCCTGGCCACTGTGTGTGTATTTTAATTTCATCGAGTATCCTGGTTTGTCAGGCACAATGGTCATCTACATCTTCCTTCTTACCAAACTGGTCTCCTGCTTTCCCATTATCCTGTCACCTTTGTCCTTCTGTTTGGAATTTCCTCATCCTGCCTAAGGGCTCTTTCCACTCCTTAGTCTCTGCTAGGGGCCCTCAGAAGCCTGTTCCTCTGTCTTGTAGAAAGGCATTTTCACGTGATACGGATTAGGCTAGCAGGTGTTTCCCATGAGCAGGTTACTATGCCACTGTTTTGACTCTTGGAGCCCATCAAGCCCCTTGGAAAGATAATTCGCATCTCCCATTGTTTGGTCTCTGCACTATGTTACGCTGTAGAGTTTTCTGTGTGCTGGGCTTTTCTTTCCGCAGAACCATTCTGATGAGCCTCATAACGGCCTGCACCGCTAAGACCGTGGGCCAACTTGAAGTTGTGCGTCCAAGTTTTTATTCAGTTTAAAAAACCCCAGCCACCATGGTTTCAAAAGTTACTTCCACCCTTGTTCCCTCTCTGATTTGGGGCTCCAGGTAAACTTGTGATGAGCCAATGTTGTTCGAACTATTTGTGGTGGATTTTCCCTTTTCTTTATATTTCCTTGATGATGAATTGTGTCACTTCTATAAGCATTTACCAAACAATCTTCCTCTTTCTTGATGTCCAGGAACATGTTAGGCTTTTACCTTCTTTATCTGTCATCCCCTCCTGTCCTCACTTCCTAGATTTGCAATTTTAATCAACACCTCCAGCTTGGCCATTCATCTTTCCTACTACGTGCATGGAACCTGCTAGGAAATTCATCTCTCACATTCTGGGTTTTGATTTCTCACATCTACAATTTCCCTTTGATCCTTGTGTATGAATTGATTCCAGTTGTGAAACAATCCACATATTTGTTTGTTTTTCTTAAACAAATTATTCCTAATTATTTTAAGGTATGCCTGATGAACTAACTAGATCACGGATATAAGGCTTATTTCCCCTTTCTCCTAGAAGACCAGTTATTTGTTCCTATTTCCCAATATACCCTGTGATATTTTCCTATTGATCATCATACTCTGCAAGTAAAACAATTAATTATGGTCTGGAAGATTTCTTTTCTTCTAGAAGACTGAAAACAACTAGCTTATCTTGATCCAATAAAGGATGGTCCACATCCAGACTGACCCGAAGGATGTCCCATGTCCAGGCTGACCCATAGGATGTCCCCATGTCCAGGCTTACCCGAAAGATGTCCCATGTCCAGGCTGACCCGAAGAATGTCCCATGTCCAGACTGAACTGAATTATGTCCCATGTCTAGGCTGACCTTGATAGCAGACCCTGGCGTTGGGGGATCTCCCATTTTTCTTGGCTCCCTGGGGTCTCCCTTGTTGTATATGTGCAGTGTAAAAGACAGCAAGCTCCTCGGAGATGGGATGTACAGAATGTTGGCTCAGATTCCAGAGTTCTCTTGACTTTATTCTGGACCCTTATACTATGTCATTAATTTGTGTTTGCCATGTCCACTAAAGTCCTATGCAATCCACACTAATCCCCTGTTCAGAAATCTTAGAAGCATCTTTCCCACCCAGCATTGCCTAGATTTTAGTCCAGTGAGGTTCTCAATATAGAAAGGCCGAGTATGACTTAAATTTCTGCATTTCTCTCATGCCCACCATAATCTGTATTTCCTGGAATCCTTGTATTTCTTCCACAATGTGAAAACTTCATAGACTGTCCCAGCACTAAGTCTCTCATCTGAATTGTCATGTACATCAGCTGAAACAGCACGGTCAGTTCATACAGCCAAAGACGGTTCCAACTCTGGGAGCTCCGAGAGTCAGCCGGACTCTTTAGGGCTAGCACAACACAGGAAGCATGGGCATGGGAGTGGGCAGTGGATGACTAGGTCCTGTGTGATACTGCTGCTGCAATATCACACTCTATCCATTAAAGACAACTTGGGAGGGTTAGAGACACTGAGGACCACTGGGGAAAGGAGCCACTGGTCGCCATGAGGAGAGCTTCAGGGATGTGGCTGTTGTGAGTCATCCCACGCTGAGTAGCCTTTCTTGTGCTCCGATGCCTTGGAGTCATTTCTGCTCCTTTAAGAAACTCACACACAAGGTCTTGTAGAAAACACCATAAAGCCCACCTGTTGGCCAGGTTTGCTTTCGGCTCCCGTCAGATCCCTATCTGGATTGCACAGGCACTGGACTGCATCTCCCATGAGAAAAACATAACCACGTGCCAATATTCAACTCACCAAAAAGGGAGAAGTCATATAGGTGGGGCACTGCAGATCAATCATGCATATGAAACCATGATCAAATGCTTTAAAATAGGACAGTATGAGGTCCCCAGAACCCTCACATACCTTTTACACAGCCTTCTGTCTACTCCCCAAAGACAAATGTTCTCACAAACACGTATGGCTTTTTGCATTCTACAGAAGAAATCGTGTACCGTGTACACCTTGACATCGGAAGATTTTTCTATTCTTACCATTGAGAGAACATTTCATGACACACAGTGCTCTGTGATACAACAGCCAGTAAATCCAACTATTCCCTTAGGTGGACAGTTGGTTTTTATTTCTAAAATATGGCAACTTCCATAGCATGCATGCAGGATGTTCATGAGTTTGCATATGCACCTAGGAGGAGTAAAATGCTAAGAGGGTGGGGTATGTATACAATCGATTTTAATAAAGTGTGATATTAATAACTTTACATAGCTACATACTAATTATTCTCACACCAGAGTATGAAAGAGCTCTGCCTGTTAGATATCCATATGAACATTCAGTTCTACAATTATTCTGTTTGTTTAGCTACTGTTGTATTTAGTATCTGTGATTGCAGTTTTAATTTATATTTCTTTAATGAGTTATAAGGCTGGATACCCCTTAATTTATTGTTCATGTTGCTCTCCTACTTTGTGAAATGCCGGGTCTTGACTATTCTAAGAAAATTTAAAGTTCTCTCCTATTCTCTTAAGAGCCCCCCCCCCCTTCTCCTCCTGTTCTTAATACAGATTCATTTTCCCAGCTGCAACGCCTTCCTCCTTTATGTCTTTGCTTCTCCTAATGCTCAAGTTCCCTACACAAAACCACCAAGGAACCATGCAGCTGGACAGATGTCCCCTGTGTCCCCCTCACGGTTGTCTCTGCCACTGTCCTATTCCAAATCTGCAAAGCCCTGAACCCTTCCCTGCGGACAGCCCTGTGCTCACGATTCACTCATGGCCTGTACCTAGTTGGGCACCTGGTACCCAGACTTCTGCAGAAGATCGAGAAGGCCAAAGACATTTGCGCAAGGCCACTCTCACCTCCCAGCTGACAAAGCAGACCAGGTTCCAGAAACTCTTCCTTTGAGCCACAGATCCTCCCAGCTCCCTCTCCTCCTCCTCAGAAGGCTCACTGCTCAGTCACCCACAGAAGTGTAGGTGGCCCTGTCAGAGGAGCAGCAGGTGGCAACCGAAGTTCAAGGTGTCAGCCCCCAGGAGGCAGCTCTCTGATGGGTGATTCTTGGATAGGCAATGCAAGGCCCTAGGACCATAGATCCCAGATTGTCTGGATTGTCTTTTGCTCCTGCTGTGCCTTTACCTGTTTGCTCCTACCGTCTTTCTCTGGTATCTGGCCTGGCGAGAATGGGTGTGGGGAGAGCCCCACTGCATGTATCTCATGGAAACATCCCGTTCTAGTGGCCATTTTTATCTGTGAATTATTATAAAGACGATTCCTTCCTAAGCTGTATTGTCTGATTAAGAATAATTTTAGCTTATAAAATATTTGGGGGAAAAATAAATACAAGGAAATATTACACAGCTAGAATCCACATGTTTCTATTAAGTAGCCATAGAGACTGTGGCTTAGGTTAATGATCAAGGAAAACAACTGAGTCCCAGTAGCCCAGCTAGTTTAAATTCTTTAACCTTTATGTTGGGAGATGTGTTCACAGGTTTCAGAGTGCATAAGCTGAAATAAAGGCTTTGAAAATAACTTAAAGATAGACTAAGATGTTTTCATCAAATGTCTTTGAGGTAAAAAACTTAAGGAGACAATCACAAGTTTTAGAAAGGCACACAGTTGAGTGGGGAACTCATCAAGCCCAGGGAATACAAATATAAACGAGCCCAATTGTTACTGGCTGACAGACTTTTCCTGCTAGGATTGGCTAATGACCAACGGTGATGGTTAATTCCTTATATCCATTTCTACACTCAATCTCCTGATATAAGAAATATTGATGACTGGGTAATGCACTCGAAAGATTTAAAATAGAGCTGACTAATTCTTTTTCCCATACAAAAGTTTAGATTTGTGAGTCTTTTAAGATTCCTTATAAGATTACCTTTCAAGATAAGTAACCCTTTCTTTGAAACTGAAAAATGCACCCTGCCAGTAAAAGACCTGACTGAGAAGAACACCTTGCTTCCCCCCCACACACAGTGAATCTATAACAAGTTGCTTGGGTATGAATGCACATGAATTCTTAGGATAATTTGTTTTTCACCTGTGAAACGTGAAGTGTTTCATGAAATGTTTCATGTAAGGGAGACAGAAAACATGTCGTTGGTTTTTACCTGTATTCATTATAATCATTCACCTAAAAAATAAAATATAACAACATTGTAATTCTTATATTGACTAAAAAACTTTGCTGGGGTATATAAACTGTATGAAAAAGTATATACAGTAGGAATAATACAGAACAGAGAATAAAGAAGGAAACCATCAGGAGAGAGTGAGGGTGTCTTTCCCTTAACTCCCTCTGATAAAATCATCTAGTACACGCCAACTCTGGAGTCCCCTTTGAGCCCTATACCCCTGGGGGCTACCCCTCCAGGCAGGGATGCGGAAACAGAAGCCAGGATCAGGTTCTTTGCCATCGTGGAAAGCTACTTGGCAACAATCTGAGAAGCACAGATGGCACCAGCAGCTGGAAGTTCTTGGTGACTCTAACCTGCCCTTACTATTAATCTTTTGTAGTTTGCTCAACAGAAAGGATGCTAAGGCCGAACCAAATCTGTGAATAAAATTCATGGTTGATTTAACAGGGTCTGGTAAAGGGTAAGTTAGCCAGAAGTGCAAAAGTCCTGGAGAGGAACCATGCACGCAGTCAGAACAAGATCAAACTTAAAAACAGAGTGAGAATCTAAAAGGAGAAGAGGTCTGAAGGGAGGAAAACATTCTTTGTTCTGATAGTTGATTTTCTGCTCATGAGAAACAGATCCAGGGCTTCACAGCATAGGCAAGTGTCCAGGAAGACTCCTCCCAGAATCAACCTGCTATGTGGCTACAGTGGCCTAGGACAGCCATTCTGGTTGCAAGAAGCATCCAGAAGCCTGGTTTTTCATACCCCAAAAATGTGGCACAAATGTTCCTCCAGGTGTCACAGACACATACCCCAGGTGCTGTATAAAATATATAAACGATACATTCCCTGAAATCTATCCTACAGAAATCCATTAACAAGGGAATAGGAAAGGACAGAAAAGGTCGAGCAGGTTGCTCGGAACCATGTTTTTAGTTCTGACAATTTCTGCTCATTGTACTGAAGTACAAGCTTAACAATTCTTAGCAATGAGTTTTCACTCTTTTTTAACATTCAAACGACTACGCCAGGAACAAGTACCAAGGCCATCAACCTCAGTGTAGGAAAAGGAGCAAGGAAGCAAGTGAGCATGGGAGTTTGTAGGACCTGGCTATAAAGGGAAGCCCAGAAGCAGGGTGCTGTCTACACAGCAGGAGCAGGGAGTCTGAAGGATCTGCATATGCATGTCTGTGACACTGCCTTTCACACTGGAGAAGACCAGGTTGTGGGGCGCCATCTGGACTTGCCAGACGCTCACGGACAGTTCTTCAGATATCCAACTTCAGATATCATTTTTTTTTTTTAACTGCAATGTCCTTAGTTTTCTCATGGCTAGCTCTTGTCCCTGTTAATAGCTCTCTTCAGCAGGTATCCCAGGGCTCTGATATCTCCAACATCTTGGTGTCTTCAAGGCAATTCAGGCTTCAACTTCACAACTTCACACAAAGGCCTCTCTAGGTCTCCATGCAGGGCCACCCCGGACACATGCCTGGCCTCAGCAGCCTTCCTTAGCCACTCCTTGACTCTAAGCCAGAACCGGACTGCTGTTTGCTGGGGCTGGAAAAGGCTCTCTCGTTCAGTTACATCTTTACCAGATTTCTGTTTTCCATGGTTTCCTTCACTGCCTAAGCTTGGCTGTTCTGGAACTCACTCTGTAGACCAGGTTGGTCTCAAACTCAGATCCACTAGTCTCCGCCTTTCAAGTGCTGGGATTGAAGGCATGTGCGTCACCACCACCGCCCTGTCTAAACTAGTCTTTGATTACTTTTCACAAGTTAAAACTTAGCTGGATCGGATCTTACCCTCGTGAATAAAGGGACCATCACTCCCTTTGTTCCATTTCTTAATCTGTTTATGCCCTTGAATGCAGCACTTAGCTCCATTCTACTTTCTGGTGCTTTTTTCTGCAAATTTTACATTTTGTAATTTACCCTGTTCGGCTTGCTCCTTTTCAGCATAAATCTTCATTTGAGCTACCTTTAATAACCACAGTCTATACTAAGCTATTTTAAGACTTCCTCTGCCAACAGAATTAATCCAAAAAACTCATCACTTTAGCCTCAGGGAGATTCTTTGGACAAGGGCAAAAGGCAACCACATTCTTCACCAAAATACCATGAAAATGATCTATAGGTCACATATTAATATTCTTCTCCTCTGAAACATCTTGAGGCAGCCCCCCCCCCACACACACACACATACACACAGTTCATCAAACCACATTCAATCCCCGTCTTCCATGTTCCTACGAGTATGGGCCATTAAGCAGCAAAAAGTATTCAGTTGCTTTTCTAATCCACAGTTCCAAGAAAACACATGGTCAGGCCCATCACAGCAGTACCCAAGGCCCTTGTTCTCACTTTTATCTTAGAGTTTCTACTGCTGTGAAGAGACACCATGACCACAGCAACTCTTATAAAGAAAAACATTTCATTGTGGTGGCTGGTTTACAGTTTCCGGGATTTAGTCCATTATCATGGAGGGAGGAAAGGCAACACAGAAGCAGACAGACATGACGCTAGAGAAGGAGCTGAGAGTTCTCACATCTTGACTCACAGGTAACAGGAACTGGGTGTGGCTTAAGCACATATGAAACCTCAAAGCCCACCTCCACACTTCCTCCAACAAGACCACACCTACTCCTAATACTGCCACTCCCTTTGGGAGCCATTTCCTTCAAACTGCCACACCTGGGCCTCCCTGGATTCTCAGCTCTGGGGCATGCCTTAGGAATTTCTGCAGGAATGCTTTCTTAGTCAAGGTTCCTTTGAGATCTTCCTTCTGAGGTTCTTTGATCTTCTCTCTTCCTGCCTACACAGTTGGACTGGGCACAGGCAAGATTAGGTTTCTTCCATTTATTGTGAGTGAGCAAGTGTTTGGGAGTGTTGTAATTTGCTATTGCTGTTGTCTGAGGATTTCAATACATACAGCATACAATGTGCTTAGATCAAGTCCATCCCCATCCCCTCTGATCCACTCCCCCCTCTATTTTTTTCTCACAACACTCTGTATCCTTATTATTTGTTTTAACACAGAGAATGGACTCAGAGCCACCAAGGTGTGTGGTGTATTGGGGGGGGGGGGAGGCGCTAGCTACCGGATCACGGAAAACAAGCTATCCTGATCCTGATGGCACTCAGTCTCAGTTTACTTTTTTTTATTTAACTTAGAGGTATTTTTTTAAGTAATTCAAAAGCCAAGAAAGGAATATACTACCAATAGACTGTATTGAGTTATATATGAATACTGTGTGTGTGTGTGTGTGTGTATATATATATATATATAGCAAAGGCACTAAGAAAATTATTCAGTGAGAAACTGAGATGCTATAAATAAACCAGTAAAAAAACAAAAGCAAATAAGCAATTCTAAGAAATGTCCAGGTAGCTAAGAAAAGGATGGGTCCCTAAGGAGGGGAGATGTGCTTTGTGGCAAACCTTTCCTGGTCAGATTCAGGTACTTTCTGAAGCTATTTTGAGTCGTTTATCCCCCTCTAAAGAGCTTCCCTGCAGGATGGGAAGCTTCAGTCTTGGAGGAAACTCTTACACAGCAAGAGAACAAACAGAAAGGGAACAATGAAGTTATGAAGATGCCCTAACACATCAGCTCACAGACAGTCTACCCTTAAGTTAAAAGTAGTATTTGCAGAAAGGATAAAACAATCCCAACAATATTTTGTCGAGGAGAACTGACATATCCAATAACAGAGATAAATTGCAAGGTAATAACAGAGTTAAAAAGCCAATTTCCAAAGGTTACATACTATATAATTCCACTTACATAGCAATTCTGAAATGACAAAATTATGATGATGCAGAATAGACTCGTGTTTGTCAAAGGCAAGGGTGGGGAGGTGAGAGCTGGCTGGGGCTTGGAAGACGAAGTGCTGTGTCTTCACTGTGGCACTGCTTACACAACTGTATGCATGTGATAAAAATGTGTTGTACTCAACACACACATGCAAACCCATTGTACCATAACACTGGCAAAATGAAATATTGTGACTGTCAACTTTCTACCCATGATTTTAGACTACATCAATACAAGATGTTACTTTGTTCAGACTTGATGAAAGGTATAGGGGAATTTCTTCTCATGTCCTCCCCTCATTTCTGTCTCCGATCCTGGAGATGGGACACAGGACTTTGTATGTGCTGTGTATGTTGTCTACTGCTGGGCTTCACTCCAAGCCTCTCTACTGCACATCAATAAACAGCTATCTAATGTTGGGGACCAAGAAGCCCCCTGACCTAAAGTATTGGCCAATTTTCCTCATCCTCTCTGCAAAAACAGCTTGCTGCTCAGACAGCTGTGATACAGTTCTCAGAATGATCTGACCACAAGGTGCCAAGACACAAGGTAGGTGCCAAGACACGGCCTAACCACGTAGATGTTTCTAGAGATATATTGCTTCCTCCCTGGCCTAGGGCACGATAGTTTCCGCTCCCCTCTAACCCTACCCCTCCCAATCAAAACCACTCTATAAGAATAAACCCCTGCCTGCAATAAACGGAACCTAGACGCATCTCAGACTGACTCTGTCATTCTTTATACGCGCTTGGTTCTCTTTCTCTTTCCCCCCATTCCTACCCAGGTGATCCTGAACTCGAGGCCCACGAATAACCTGGCCTGCTGGACGGGTCAATCTAAAAATAAAAAAAAATAGTTTCTAGAAGATGAAGAAGGGAAAAGTGGGTGTCTCCCGATTCTTTCATTCTTCTCTTGAAGACTGACTCCATTATCCTTCCAAAGCCAGCAATCTCTTCCCGTGTGAATATCAGTGAATACATACACATACCACTTACACACACAAACATCATACAAACATGTCCTTTCCAGGGCCTGATCAATTCACTCAGGCCGAGCATGGTAAGAAGGGGAGGTTCCTAGTTCCAACAAGTTGTATAATATTCTATTATATGGTCAGTTCTTGTTTTACTTAAAAAAAAACAATCTTTTCTCTACCAAAAAAAAAATTAATGACCTAAAGGAAACCAGACATTTGGTTTGCTCTGGATTATTTCCTATTTTAACTAATGCTCCAAAGGAGCCAGCAAACACCAGATTCTTTTTATCTTTCTAACTTTGTCAGGCCCAATGTCCCCCAGGCTGGCACTGGGCTCTCACTGGCCTGCTCCTGACGCTGCACATCACAACACGCTGTGGCACGACAGCAGGAGACGCTGAGTAGATGCTCGTTTGTCTTCATGGCTGCAGACGGGGGCTGTAGATCGCCTGGCTTGTCATTTGTCCTTTGTTCTAGTTTCAGGCCTGCAACTTTCCTTAGCAAAGTGGGCCTATTTATAATTTCCTTCAGACATTTCTCTCCGGTCTAGGGACACTTGCCTCTGCATTCTCTCCCAACTCCTAGAATACTTCCTGTTCTCAAGTCCCCAAAGGACTGGAACTCATTTTTCATAATGCCATTCTGACAAACAGTGCAATCAGAAGTGTGAGTATTCTTCAATGGGAGGCAGGCATCTAATCTGCTCTGCAGGTGGACAGGCTTGCATACGCAGTAGGCCGGGCACACTAGGAGTGCACAGGCACCCTCTGATCCTCCTCTTAAAGTATGAATTCTGGTCAACCCTGTAGATTTACACTTTAAACAGAGTACTAGGTGTAGATCAATAAATAGCACTATAAATTAAAAAAACAAAAAACAAGAAAGAGGGGAGGACAAAAGCTGTCCACTTCCCGATGCAAAAGCCAGGAACAAAGAACAGAACAGCTATGTTGTCTTCATTATCAAAGCCGCAGTTCAGTTCTTGCACTGACACCCTGCAGTCTACGAAAAACAGCAGCAAGAAAGCACACCATGCCTGAATGCTACACAGAGAACTACAAGCAGCAAAGGAACACTGAGCATGGGAGAAATGGTCTTTTCTGGGGAGGAGCACACCAGTGGGTGATCTAACACCAAATGGCCAGCCTTGAAAACATAAATATGAGTAATAGTCTATAAAACTAATATGTTAAATTCAGGAACATATATGTACATACATACGTGTGTGTGTATTGTGTAAAGCAATGGCAAAGCCATAAATTTAAAAAAGAGCAAGGAGGGCTCTATGAGAGGGTTTAAAGGGAGGAAATGGAAGGGAGAAGGGATATAATTGTGTTATAATCTCAAAAGTATAAGAAAAAAAATCTGCCTGACCTGAGTGTGTGTGTGTGTGCGCGCGCACGTGTGTGTGTGTGTGTGTGTGTGTGTGCGTGTGTGCGCGCGCGCACGTACAAGTCTATGCCTATGTATGCCAACACTACAGTCGAAGCACAATAAGTGAATGGCATGGACAGTGAGAGGTCTAGATTATTTCTAAACGGTTCCATGTAATTTTCAGTTGTCAGTGTGTTGGTGTAAATGTATGTGTACAAGTGGAGACGCCAAAGGACTCCTCGCTGTGGTTCAGGGATCCCATCCACCGTCTTTAGAGACGGGCTCTCTAATTGGCCTGGGGCTCAACAAGGCTTGCTGGGCAGGATCAGGGATCCTCCTGTCTCTAAGATTACAAACACGAGGTACATTTCCAGTAACCCGAATTCACATCCTCCTGCTTTCAAGCCCACACTTTACCAAATGAACAACCTCCTTGGCCTTCATAATTTTTTAGCAATGTATTTTATGTGTACAGGTGTTTTGCAAACATGCATGCCTATGCCTCTAAGAGCCAGAAGAAAGTGTCTGATACCCAGTAACTAGAGTTAAACACGGTTGTGAGCTGCCATGTGGCTGCTGGGAATCAAACCCAGGTCCTCCAGGAGAGCAGCCATGCTCTCTATGCCTTACTTAACTACTCTGCTGTCACCCCGGCTCCCCTTGTCTCTTTAGTGTCTAGGGAGTGTTCAGTACAATGTGTGTAGAGAACCGGGGGAATGGAGGAGAATGCCTCTTCTTGGAAAGGGTTTCACTGTTGATGTGTCTGGTGCCTGTTTTCATTAGGATGGTGTGTGCCTGGGATTACAGAACTTGAGCTTCTCGTTGGCTTTCCTTCTGCAGATCCTATCATATAGGCTCCAGTTTGCCATTACATGCCACCTCTACCTTATCCCCAACCCCCCTGACTCTGCAGGCAGGACTAATTTAATGTCTGCCAGGTCCAGCAGGTAAAGCAAACCCATTAGTAGGAACAGCACAGGATGCTGGGTGGAGGAGGATGCTCGCCTGTTTTCTCCTTGCATTCTTTAATACACCCAAGCATCACATTTATTTCTTCAACAGCTGCTGTATATTGAGCAGACTTCTTAATTAGCTAATGTCTGGAAAGCCCTTTGAAGATAAAGAGCCCTATAGAAGTGCTAAGTGTTATTATTACCCTGACAAAAGAGCTCTCTTTTTACCTTGGCTCCCCCAGAAATGTGTGAGCCTGTTTCCTCTCTAACTAGCAATAGTCAGAGGACAGGCTGCATAAATCACAGAGAAAGAACTTGGAGATGCAGTTCTGGCCTCTGAACCAGGCAATCGGGCATCCTGGGGTGTTCCTTCAAGCCCAGAAGTAATCATCATCTGTACCAAAAGAGTGAAAGCCCGGCTGGGAGGTGATTAGGAATCACAGATTCAGGCTCTAGGATGCTTTAAAGGGAAATGGAAACCCTGCATCCGCTTTTCCTGCACAAGGGCTTTCTGAAGGTCAAAGCTGCACTCACTGCTGTAGGTTGGGTCTGGGAAACCATGCAAATATTCAGGAATACAGACAAACTGTTTCCTTGGACATAGACAACCATAATCTAGACAAGAAAAGTGATTTCCCCTAAACCAAATTCTGATCATCTATGCCCCAAATACAAGGGCACCCTCATATGTAAAAGAAACATTACTAAAGCTTAAATCATACATTAAACCCCACACACTAATAGTGGGAGACTTCAACACTCCCCTCTCACCACTGGGCAGGTATATCAGACAGAAAATTAACAGAGGAATAAAGGATCTAACAGATGTTATGACTCAAATGGACTTAACAGACATCTATAGAACATTCCATCCAAGCATAAAAGAATATATGTTGTTCTTAATTTCTGGCTGGCTGCGGGTTAGAGGGTAAAGATGTTACGCGAGGAAAAAGACACAGACACGCAGCGGTCCCACGTGGGTGCACTTTAATGGGGGAGGGGCAACAGGCAGGTAAAGGTGTGCGGACACAAGGGGGAGGCGGGGAAGGAGAAGAGAAAGAACTCCTGGCAGCCTTTGCTTTTAACGGTGAATGCAAAGGCTTCTGGGAAATGTGTCCTGCGCTTGCGTGCGCTGGAGTCCAGCAGAACGCTGGGAGCTGTAGTCTTGCAAAGGAACAACAATATATCTTCTCAGAACCTCATGGAACCTCAACATTTCTTGACAATTCAAAATAAAATGTTTAGGGGCTAAGGAGATGAGATGGTTCATAAAGTGCTTGTCTTGCAAACATGTGGATGTGGATTTAGTATTAAGAGCCTATGTTCTTTAAAAAAAATAAAGGAAAGGGGGCATGCTTAGTGCTTAGTTCAGAGAGAAGGAACCCAGCAAGTCTGAGGTCAGCCTGGGCTTTATAACAAGTGTGTCTCAAAACAAAGAAACAAGGAACACACAAATCATTTAAAAGCCAACCGAGAATGATTTGGGAGAACCTGGAAACAGCTTTAGAGCGTCAGTCCGTGCGCTGATCCTCAGTGGTCTGCTTTGCTGGGCACCAAAGCTGTTCTCTCTGCTTCCTGCTGCCAAAGTCCACATATGGAGCAAGGACACACTCCACAGCCTCTCATGCCAAGATAAAAGCAGATCTTTGGGGTTCTCCCTAGATATGGCCAGGAAGAGAAATGCTATCTGCTATCCAACATGTGGTTTCAAGTCACACATATGGGAAGGGAGACTCTGTACTCAAGACAATTCTAGAGGGGGTAAAATGCCTCATTCCCCTGGAACAATGGTACCAGAGAGGCGGCTGCTTCTTAGGAAAGTTTGTTTGCAGCTATAGGAAGATAAATTATTCAGGAGCAACAGCCTGGTGAGCCCTGTAATTACTGCCAAGGAACTGAGCCTGTTGACCTACAAAACGCAGATCAAAAACCAAATCTGCATTTCAGACAAGATTCCTCCCAGGCTGGAGCACATGGGGCTGCCCAAGTGGCTGCTCTAAAAAACCAAAACAGGAAACAGAAAATGCTGTCACTCAGAAGCTGCCACTTAGGGACACAGAGGAGCTCAGGGAGCAGGGGAAAAGAAACATGAACTTGGAAATGCCAACTGGTGACAGATTCTGCCATAACCTGACCTAAACCACTCTCCCAATCAGATGTACCATGATCAAATCCAGGCTCCCGTGAACTTCACTTACTGCATTCCTGGTCTCCCAGAGCCCTGCCTTTCCCACATCTGCTCCTGGGCTGCTGTGGAAAAGCTTCGTTTCCTCTAGATATGCCTCTCTCTCCACAACTCTGTACCATTCTCTTCTTCATTGTCTGCCCCATGCACTTCCTCAGAGAATCTCTCTTTCAGTTAAAAATAGCAGCGTCAAGGCTACACGTGGTGGCACAGACCTTTAATCCTAGTATTTGGGAGGCAGAGACAAGCAGAGCTCTGTGAGTTCAAGGCCAGCTTGGTCTATGTGGTGAGCTCCAGGACAGCCAGGGTTATAAAGATATGAGACCCTGCAGGGCGATGGTGGCGCACGCCTTTAATCCCAGCACTCGGGAGGCAGAGGCAGGCGGATCTCTGTGAGTTCGAGACCAGCCTGGTCTACAGAGCTAGTTCCAGGACAGGCTCCAAAGCCACAGAGAAACCCTGTCTCGAAAAACCAAAAAAAAAAAAAATATATGAGACCCTGTCTAAAAAGTAAAGGAGGAAGAAAGAAGTAGAATCATCAATTTTACTTCATTCCTCAAATCTCACCTTGGTGGGATATTCTCAGTGCCACTAACGGATCTAGTACACCAGAACTGGCTGGATTTGGAGGAAAATAAATCTTTCAAAGGCATTCTGTATTCTTGACATCATCAGCTATTGGGCCCCCAGAAGTGATGTTTGTCACTGTATTCATTACTTTTCCATTCATGTGATAAAACGTCCTGTATCATCCTTCCTGTTAACAGGATTATGTCTGTATCCACGGTACTGGGGAGCCCTCAGAGCCACAGAGATCAAGGACTGTGGTTTTCAGCGGTCACTTCGCATCTCCTGCAGTGTGCAGAACAAGCACGCTCTATGATGAGCTGCATGGCAAGGCCTCTTCAGGCCAAATGCTGGAAGAGAAGGCATGCTCCATCTGGCCACAGCATCTGCTCTCGACAGAAAGCATGGTTGGCACTCTTCCTGTTCAGACAGCATTGCCATGTGTAGGTACGCTTTGCTTTGTAACAGCAGCTCTCTGTACTTTTGCCCCATTCAAAATTTACTACATGCTTCTCACAGGAACCTTCTTTGCCCACCAGGAACCCTGTCCTCCTCTGTGCGTAGTTGACACTCAATTGCTTTGCCCACAACGATTCCAGCAAACATCTCTGCCCTCTTCCCAAAAGCCTGACACTTAAAACACAGCTCCCCTTCTTTCCCACCACTGGTCTCCCAACCGGATGACCTGAGGGATACTTTTGTCCACTGCCCTCTTGTAGGTCCCTGCCGGCTGCATTTGCTGGCCTTCCTGGGTATTATGTAACATATAAGGAAAAGGAAACTGAAGAAAGACTGGGTTTTTGTTGTTCTGTTGATTTTTTTTAATTGCTTTTGTTTTATGTTGTTCATTTAAAAGAAGTCTCACTATATAGCTCCTGTCAGCCTTGAGCCTGTTATGTTCCCAAGCTGCACTCAAATGCATCATCTAGACACCTTAGCCGCCTGGGTGCTGGAATTATGCATATCGTTGCTGAGCCCAGAATTCCATATGTGGTTTACAGTTAACAGACATAATGGCAAGGACAAGCCAAGCTTTTCTGGTGCTGCTTGGATTTCTTACATTCAGGAGACAGAGTCACCTGTTGTTTTGCTCCTCCCATGGCCAGCTCTGGTGTTCCCTGGGCTGGCCTCAGGTTCCCTCTGTAGTGGAGAATGACCCCGAACTTCTGATTTTTAAGCACAGTTGAAAACAGAATATTTCACAAAGCAAATGCTTTGTAATGACCTAAGGGGTAAGGAATTCTGAACTGGACTCTGGAAAAGCAATTCAATGAATTAAGTTTCAGTGAAAAACAACATGGTATTAAAAGAGAAGCCAGGGATTCGGTTTAAAGCCATGAGGCAGTAACCTTTTCTAATGCTGGTACATGCAATGTCCATGACCATATACACATGGTCAAGGATGAGGACATAGAGAGGCTGTGTGGAGGGAGCAGAGGACACGGAGCCAGAGACTAGGTTATAGTTATAAAGGCATACATCAATAGAGTTGACACAAGAACTGTAATTACAAACTTAATTAATGAACCTAATCTTCAGAAAACCAGAGGCAAAGTAAATAGCTCTGTTTATCAATTTTCAGAATGTAGAAAAATGGATAGACTATGGTTGCCATCACTATAAAAGAGCTCTAGGGTACATTTTTACATAAACATAACCACAGCCTTCATTCATTCTTAGAAAGATCACAATTGTATGAGCAGGTGTGGGGGGGGGTGCGCGCGCACACGAGCACGTGTGTGTAGACTTCTGAGCCACGCCACTAGCTCATACAGTGTAAACCAAAAGCACCGCTTGCTGTGCTGTAAGAACAAAGCCGTGCAGTCCACCCTATCACCGACTTCTTAAAGGGACAGGTTGTCTATCAATTCTTCCTTAACCCTCCGCAACACTGTAACACTTGTGAGTCATTTATTGCCATGGTTTATTTAACCCACTTGCCAAACACATTCAGCATCTGTCGTTAGAACTGCAAATGTTTTTCCAACACCATTTAACTATTCTTTTCAGTCTAAAGAACAGGAAATAACAATCTAGAGCTCTAAGTGATGCTAACTCGGCACAAGCTAAAGTCATCTGGAAAGAGGAACTTCAATTGAGAAAATGCCTCCGGCAGGTTGACTTGTGGTCAAATCTTTAGGGCATTTTCTTGACTAATATTGATATGGGACGACCCAGGTCACTGGGAGCAGAGTCACCCCTGGATGGGTGGTCCTGGTTCTATAAGAAAACAAACTGAGCAAGCTGTGAGGAACAAGTCAGGAAGTATCACTCTTGTATATGGCCTCTACTTCACTTCCCACCCACAGCTTGAGTTCCTACCCTGACTTCCTAGAGATGGAGTGTGGCCTGCGAGATTTAAGAAGAAATAAGCCCTCCTCTGGCTGCATTGGTCATGGTGTTTTAGCTCAGCAATAAAATCCCTAAGAAAAATGATAATACATTTTAAGCTTTACTTTTTTTTTTCCAGAAAAAACTGAAAACAGATCTTACCTAAGCACTGTATATTTTCAAATTGAACTTTGATAAAAGTGAAGCCACAATAACCGAGAGAGGAGAGAGACGTGGGTGTCCGCAGGCAGGTGTGGGAATGGTAATGACACAAGGAACTGTTGCTAAGCAGGAAGAGTTCCTGTCACATGATACAATGTAACTGTGAGCGACAGAGGGTAAAAGAACTCAGTCCATTACTTTCCACATGCTGCAGAGAGGTGAGTGGCGGTTGCCGCTGGTGAGGGAAGGGGGGGGGTCCTTTAAAGGGTGTGGCTGCAGGCGAGCAGCCCAGGACAAGCTCCACAGGAAGCAACAATGTGAACAAACTCGACATTACTGAGATGTGCATTAAGGATGGATGGTTTGACGGATTCTGACAGGCGTATGGTAGATTTCGGGTCATTTACATTTAATTTGTCATTCATTTGCCAAGAAATCAGAGTGCCTGGAAAGCTTCACCTTCCTCCTCTAATCAGCCTCTGGCTCTGTGGGGGGAGAAGTGAGATCTGCTTCGACAGGATTAAACGAACAGGAGGACAGGAGAGGAAGGGTTTAAATTTTCCTTGAAATTGAGAGGCTAACTCCCAGAAGGCCAATGAGGTTCTAAACCCAAAACGCTCACATGACGATGGGCGTTAATAACTCAGATGCACAAACTCCCTCATCTGCTTACTATGCGTGCCTGTGCGCAATTACGCCCCTGCACAGCACATAGACCATACGCTGTAGAGCCCCCGTCGCGTTAATGCAAAATGTGGTCTCATATGGGTAACTGATAACTGAATATTGGCTAGCTAGCAGAAATATGCTATTTCAATACTTTGTATTTCCATTATTAAGCAAAGAAACAGGCATATATATGACTAACGAAATAGCTGAAGTGGGTGATGTTTGAAATTGCGGCTTGAACTTACTCATGTTCAGTCCTTACGAAGTGATGATGTACACACCTTCAGGTGCGCTGCAGGTGCTGGCAAAACATTATTAATGCTACCATAAGAGGCGCACCGGGAAGTTTCAGTGGTTCAAGAGCATGCCCGCAAGTCTAAGAACCTGAGTTCAGATCCTAGAACTCAGAGAGATGCTCTTTGGACAAGGTGGAGATGGGATCCTCTGGAATAAGCTGGTTAACAAGATTACAGATATCAGTGGGTTCTAAGTTTGAGACAACCTGCTTCATTGAATATCCCGACATCAACTTCAGGCCTCTGCATACATGTATACCCATATGCATACGCATACATACATGAGCTCACACACATGCAAACATACGCACACATGAAAATAGAAAAATAAAACTAACATGCAGAAGACCATTGGGGCCTTTATAGAATCACAATAAAAAGAGAATGAGAAACATTAGCCAAGAGCCAAAGGAATACAAAAGAGGCATAAGCAATGATCACTGGAGTCTGAAATCACCAGTGTGGAGTCCCTCTGGTCGACTGAAAACTCATTCTCGGGTAGAATGAGTGTGTGTCTCCCTTGACTGCGCAAGTACAGAGAGAAGTAGTGGAGGGAGAAGGAACGGAGCAGGACCCTGCTTCTCATCTTCTCGCTGACGGTCATTCATCATGGCAGTAGTGAGCCCTCTACTTAATGCTCATCACAATGACTGAGAGAAATGAGTAAGAGCAGAATGCAGTACCAGGGAAGCAGCAGGAAACTGTTGTGATATTTTTTTTGTGCTCGAACAAATAAAGCTCGCCTGGAGAAGAGAGTGCAGAGCTAGGCACTAACCAACCATAGAGGCCAGGCAGTGGTGGCACACACTTTTAATCCCAGTGCTTGGAATCTCATGCCTTTGATCCCAGCGCTAGGGAGGAGGAAGCAGGACGTGATATAGCTGGTTGGAGAAAGGAATAAAGGTGGGGAGAGACAAGAGCTCTCCCACCCTTTCAGGCTGAGGAGTTGGTGATGTCAGAAGTGGCCTGTCTATAGTAACCTAATGTCCCACCCTACTAAAGGTTCCATCACCCCAGAGCAGCACAGGCTAGACACCAAGTATCAGTGCCTGTGCTTTCTGGAGACACTCCTGACCCAAAGTGCTGGGAAGAAAGGGATGGCTCAGATGGAGGCCAGTTCCTGGGCCTTGCAGCCCGCGGGTTCTCGCCAGTGCTCACCTGGGCAACGCTGTGAACACAGCCCACATTCAGTATTTTCATTAGGATGATTAAAACCTTCAACGGGTGTCCTAGGGTGATCCTGCTGGAGGTGGAAGAGAATCTGAGCTCTTCTTGCATCCTGCACAGGCATGGGTGAGCACCGTGGTTCGGCATGGAGGCTGTAAAGTTCCTGAAATTGGGTCATGGAACTGGGGTGCCTTTTGATGTATTTCTGTTCAGAGCGCCCTGTTAACTTTCATCCTCCACTCCACATCCTTTAGAACCACAGCTGGGTGGCTCATCTTGTTCTCCCTTCATAGAGTGACCTCTCTTCTGCATTTAACGACATCATACTTGACTTACCAACAGCGTTTTTGTTTGGTTCTTCCCCTTCTCTATTCCAGCACTACACTGAAAGTTCACTTATAGATTGTTTTCCTTCTATTCCTGCGCATTGCAATGTCCCCAGAGCTTAGGTATGGTTGGTTCATGGCAGTGTCGATTAATGACTTAACTGGCTTTGGCCTCCACATCTGGATCCCATCAAAGCCACCAAAGCAGATCACTCTTGCTTCTGCAAAGACAGAAGAGTGTGATTCTGGGAAATAAAAATGATAGTGGGAAGAACCAGAAAATATCCAGGATATAGAATCCAGAGGATGTAATGAGCCAATGAATATCCAGGAGAGGAGAGAAAGAAGCCAAAGATGGGTAGATGGCCAGTTTTCAGAATGAGTGAGCTGGAAATGTAGGCGCTACAGACAGAAACAGCCAGGGATACTACCACCAAGCAGGCTTGGAACATCATAAAGCAATGGTCTAGAAACTGGTCAACTTTATAATCATCATTTCCTATAAAATATCACTTCTGTCCATCATACGTTATTTTAAAAAACAGTGAAGATGCTTGGTAAACTGTGGCGTTCCAAATCACAATGGAAAAGCCAACAGTGCACATGCAAGAGACAACGCCATATGGGAAGGCAAGACAGAGAGAAGCAGAACAAAGAAATACTGACTTGGATAGATTAAACCCTCGACTTGATAAATGGTCCATGCAGATCAGCAGCGGGAAGGCCTACATGCCAACGAGAAGAGCCAAGAATCACCTCATAGCTAAGAGTGAATGAATGATGCAGCCCTGAGTTTGGGAAGCCCTCAGCCGCGATCATGAAATATGTATCAGAAGCACTGACTGGGCGGCTGATATGTGAAATTTCCTCTCTGGCTGTGGTGGGAGTTATATTTTTTTTTCTGATACAGAGTGAGCCAAATTCATATTATGGATTCTACATTTTATAATTCTTCCAGCATAAATTGTTTCAAACCAAGCAAAAATCCAAGATACACTGTTTCTGGGTCGGTAGGGAGGTGGCAGTCTCTGGAAGGCCTGAGCTAGCAGATTTAGACTCTCATCACACAGGAAGTCACACTGCAAACCCCACAGCCAAAGAGAAAGCTGCTGCACATCACAGGGGTAGCCGAAAGGAACGGCACTAAGTGGAAATTATCTTTCATAGGAATACATACAATTTCCATTTAATTTCTCCACAATTGATATATATTATTCTCCAACTAGAAAAAAATAAAAGGCTTTTTTCTTTCAAAGAATGTTCACTGGTCCAAAGCTACTTTGAGATACGCTTGTGGGTTGTTTTAAGAAAATTTAACAGTACATCATCTTTACTGAGAGAAATCCATCCACGGGGGGTATTTTTTTATTTCATCCCAAATCATTCTGAATGTAAGCAAAAAAAGACTCGGTATGATCGCTTTGGAAATAGCTCAAGCCCAGGCAATCATTATTAACCAGACACGATGCCATATCAGCCTCAATTATTTTTAAATAAATTTATTTAATTTACACCCCGACTGCAGTTTCCCTTCCCTCCTCTCCTCCTAGTGTCTTCCCCCAGCTCACCCCCCTTAGTCTTCTCCCCCTCCATTTAAGTTTAGGAAAGGGTGGGCCTCCCGCGAGTATCAACAAACTCATAGAGCAAGACTAAGTACCTCCTCACGTATTAAGGCTGGGCAAGGTGACGCAGTATGAGGAGCAGGATCCCAAAAGCCAGTAAGAGTCAGAGACAGCCCTGCTCCTAGTCCTACCATTAGGAGCCCAACAAGAGACAGCCCTGCTCCTAGTCCTACCATTAGGAGCCCAACAAGAGGACAAGTTACACAACTGTCACATATGTGCAGAGTGCCTAGGTCAGTCCCATGCAGCTTCCCTGGTGGTCAGTTCAGTCTCTGTGAGCCCCACTCAGTTGAGTCTGACAGTTTTCTTGTGGTGTCCTTGACCCCTGTGGCTCCTACAATCCTTTTCCCCCTCTTCTGCAGGATTCCCAGAACTCCACACCTAAGGTTTGACTGTGGGTCTGTGTTTGTTTCCATCAGTTGCTGGATGAAGCCTCTCTGATGACAGCTGGGCTAGGCAATCTGGTCACAGGAGATGACCAGTTCAGGCTAAGCTTGGCTATCCTTGTAGATTCCGGGGAGATTCTTTTGAACCAGGGTTCTACCTGACCTTTCCAGTAGTCTCTTTCAGTAATCTATCCTTACTTTTATTAATTCTTTAAGGATTTCATGCAACATAATTTGATCATATCCATCCCATAACTCCTCTAGCAGATCTACCTTCTCCACCGTCACCTTCATACCCAATCCAGCTATGAGGGACAGTCCCCCCTCCCAAGTCCAATAGACACTTCTTAAGTGGAATCAACGAAGTCAAATGCTACACTTGGGATTCTCTAGTATCTTTTACTCTCTTAAATTCTACTTCTTGTCTCTATGCGTGTCTATAAAAGCCATTGTCATCCTTGCTTTGATCCCAAGGATGGTAAAAGAAGAGAAACAGCATGTAGGTATGAACTCAAAGGCTACCCAGGGAGCTGAGAGAAGTCAAAATAAGAACTGTCTGTACTAGATACATTCCCCAAACCAACATTCCCATGGGTTCTGGGTAACATTGTAGAAGAATAATTAGTCAATAAACAGTAAATAAAAACAAAACTTCTGGGTCCAAGAAGGCATGGGCACCATCCACACAGGAACATATCCGTGTGATCCACAAGCTTTCACACACAAAGATTTCACTGATGCAAACATGATTTCAAAACCAACCTATCAGTCAACAAAGCCTGCATACAGCAGTACGTGCATTCACCAGCACTGAATGGCTTCATGGCCATCATTTATCTATTTGAGAATTAACAGAAAAAGCATAGTACACAGTACGATACCTGCACTGCGCAGGTTCAAGTTGAGGGACTAAGAACAGGTTCTCTGTAAAGGAAGAAGCAGGCTCCTGTGTCCACGGCACTGACGATGGGAGACAAAGGCAAGAGATGGAGCCAGTGACTAGAGTGACTCTGAGAAAACTTCACAACGGAAGGTGCAACTAGCCAGGGAGGAAAGGTGGGCATCCACAGCACCTTGAAGGACTGGAGCTGGAGGAACTCACGCCCCAGAATGTAAAATTGGCTCGGTCCTCAATGGGACCGCCATCACTGCGTCAGCCCAGGCCCTGGTGGGAACAGGATACAGAGAAGAGGAAAAAGGAGGATGTGTCTGAGAGCCCTGTTTCACTGCACCTCTGCATCCACGTGATCCTTATGCTCAATCATGAGAGGGAAAGCCACTCTGGTACTGGGGCTGTATGCAGGGAGGCTGGGAAGAAGGTAAAAGCTTCATCTCCGCTGATGTTTAAGACCCATTCACTGGGCTGGTGACCCAGGCAGGGGCTCAGCAGGATGAAAGAACTCGAGCACCACCATCTTTTGAGACTTGTCAGAAGGAACAGGCAAACCTCTTAAGGCTAACTCCACCTGTGGCCTTTGAGAAAGACAACGCTTTGTGGTCCTAGATGTTTGCACTCACTAGGGACAACGGCTCTCAAGGGTTTCCCCAGGGCACATATATGGGCCACACCTCGCAATCCCATCTCACTGTGACAAAGCCCACTGCCAGATGCCCTCCATCTTACCTTGACTTAAGGCCCCACGATTGGCACCGGGGACAAATTTCTACAATGAATACTCTGCCGTAGAACAAATAACTGGACCAGACAGAGCAGCGTGGCCACTGGAAGGGAGCAGCATCCTTAACGGTGGTACTGAGTGGAGCCTCTCTGAGGGGATAAATTTTAAGGAGGAACAAAGGGTTCTGATTTATGTTTTTTAAAGATCTTTGAGCACATGATGGAATAGTGAGACTGTGGGCTGAGAGACGTGTGGAGCAGGAGATGGGTCTGGAATCTGATTGAAAACTAACAGGATCAGGAACCACAGAGGGCCAGGGAGAGTCCAGAAAGGTGAAGCGGCAGAAGCGGTTGGCACGCTCAAAGGCTCATGGATGATGGCTTACAGAGACACATCAAGGAACATACTAATTCTCCGGCTTGAGAAGCTGAAACGATGAGAGTGTGGCTCACAGGCAAAGGGAAACCATTCAGAGCATGTAGATAATTAAGGTAAGCACTACACATCCGAACAGGAATGTCAGCAGGCCGTGGGAGACACACAGCAGAATTCAGGGGAGGTCTCTGTGGCCCAGCCAGGCCTGTGCTACCACGGTAGGTGTGCTACCCACTGAGATGAGCCTCTCAAAAGACACACACACAAATACTAGGCAGCCCAGCCTGGGAAGGAGAGAGGGCAAGCCTCAGAGCCACCTCCTGCCAGGCACAGAGCTTAAGGACATGGGGCATGGGCGGAAGGGTGAGGAAAGGAGATTGAAGATTAGCCCGGAGCAGGTGAAGTGAAGTGGATCTGGAGAGTTCATCAGCCGGGAAGCGCAGGGGAAGTAGGTTAAGTCTGGGGGATTTAGCCGGGTTCTCCCTGGGTTCCATCATGGCTTGAGGTATAAAATTGTACAGAAGGGTTTAAAATGATTGAATTGGATGAGGTCACCTAGGAATAAAATATAAAGGGGCCCGAGCTCCTTAGCACTTCAGCAATTAGATACTGGGCAGAGGTGAAGAAGCAAACCAGCAAGCATGAGAAAAGCCAGTTAGAGAGAAAACACAGACGCGGGCAGCAGTTCACAGCCTCCGTTCATCTCAGCCTGTGAAGTAGGTGGCGTTCAGCTCTCAAAGGACCAGACAGTCGATGTGGTCGGATATTGAAAAGTAATGTCATCCAAGGGCATAGGAGGGACAACTGCCCTGGCCCCGTTGGTGTTGCTGATAAGACAAACTTTCAGTGTTAAGTTGGTGACGTGCAGCTCTGGGTGAAGCTCATTGGTAGGACAAATGCTTTGCACACACAGGTGTGGATTCAGTCCTCGGCACCATGGACCAAGTCCACTGATTAAACAAACTACACCTAAATAGTAAACACCTCAATAGTAAGAAGAACAAAGGGAGGGAGGGAGGAAGGGCTTGCCAATGGTCTGTTTGGTCACCACGAGATTCATGTTTCTCCACGTGCCCTTTCTGACTGTTGTCCTCTGAGTCAGGTTGGACTGATTGGTACTCTAGTTGCTCCTCCAAACTCCACAAAATTCTAATGCCACAGATGAAACAGTTCAGCTGAGCCCACAGGGGGTCAGTTCCAAGATGTCCCATGGATGTCAAAAGCTAGAAATGCTTAACAGTACCTTGCCTAAAATAACATAATATTTGTATATAGTCTATGTAACCCCTGCTGCAAGCTCTCAACAGTCACTATAGTACCAGGTTCAGTAGAAAGTCTATGTAAACATTGTCAGACATTATTGATTTGACACAATTTTCTATTTTTTTTTCAAATGTTCAAACCACAGTTGGCTAATTTCTGTTTATGTACTATTGTTTTTGGATGGCTGAAAATTATTACACTAAAGATCTTTTGCCAACCCCCCCATTTCCAGCCTCCTGAAAATCAATTTTCCCACCCTCTGGATATGACACTCCCATGGTTGAGAACTCATGCGTTATAATTATCTGCCGTTGCTGAATTAGATAAAAGTGTATGGCTCGCTCATTGTCATGGCAGTCATCAAACTTAGTGTACAGCTGATACGTTCTTTAGGAACACAACAGAAGAGCCCAGATAAACTGGGATCTGTGGTCTTTCTACTCATCCTGAACTCGGAACAGAAATAGACAATATTAAAGATAAAATTGTCCAAACAGGAATCTATTAGACAAATATGAAACCTGATTTGCAAAAAAATTGCCAAAGCAGGGAAAATATATAAATTATATATATATATATATATATATATATATAGTACATATTATATATATATGAAGCAGAAGACAAATCAAAGTTATAAACTAATATAAAAACATAGGCAATCATGGGTTTAAAATGCACCTTATAGAACATGAGATACTCTTTATAATAAGAAAATCTATATTAGAAGGTTATTTTCTGGGTATTTATAAATTTTAAAAGATACCAATTTATCAAGGAAACAGTAGTAAGAGAATCATGAAACTGACAAAGTTATCAATGAAATATCTCCAAAAGGAAATCAGATCAACAATTTTTTTTGAAAACATTTTCTGTCATTAACAGCTATAAAAAACAAACCTAGTAGTCATACATCATAGTGTTTCCAAGACAAACAAAAGAAAGACATTTCACTCACAGTGTATCCATCCAGCCTAAGCCTGATGCTGCCCATGAAGAGACGCCCATGACCCACCCTGCATAGTCAGTGCTCACATGTGAATACAGACATACATGTCCTGAGGGTCCTCTACTGGAAGGCTATATGGTGAGCTGTGAGCTGTAGGATGAAAATGGGCCTGCTCCTCCACAGCCGGTGGTCCTCCCAACTTACTGCTCTGTTCAACACTTCCCAGTCACTGAGCCAAGAGTCAGAAGAATACGAGGCTGCAAATTCTTCAGATTATGAAAGTGTGCCAAAGACCCGAGATGTGTTGGAAACAGCAGACCCAGGAGTATTTGCTGGGTGTCAGCCCCATCCATCCACACAACAGACCATGAAAACACTAGATAGTTCATGTTTTAGATGAAATAAAATCTTGATTTCAATACATGATTATAATTTTAACCCATGTTAGAATTGGAATAATAAAGAGACAAGCTAGATCCTCTTTTAATAAAGAGACCTCAACAAGCAATATAGTTGATTTTAATATTCAGGAATTGATAACTAATGCCTACAGGTGATCAGTGGGTAGGAAGAAACAAAACCATGTTCACTTCCTGCCTTTCTTGTTATAAATGTTAAGACAGGCTTCATATTTACCCATCTTATGATAATTCCCTTTTATGCAGGTGTTTCACTCCATAGCCCAGGCTATCCTGGAACTCCTGATCCTTCTACCTTGGCCTCCAAGTGTTGAGATCAGTGACAAGGGTCAGGCACCACACCAATGCTGATGGTTCTTGTTGCATGGGCTCCTTTGGTAGCACTAAGGACATCTGTTCCAAGGATGTTGCTCACAGCTCGAGCACTTCTGTGTCCTTACTCATAATCTTAAATATTTTTAGCTGTAGCTTTAAAGCAATGAAGGCTTAAGCAGATTTCTCGAACCTAGTACTTAATAAATCTTTTAAGTTATAGGCATGATTCACTATGTCAAACTCATTTTAAAAATCTAGATTTTGAGATGAGTTAGGTTTTGCTCTCAGGCTTTTTGTTGTTGGTGGTGGTGGTGGTATTTTTGTGATTTTTACTTCTTCGTTTTGTTTTTGAAACAGGGTCTGCGGATCCCAGGTTGGTTTGAAACAGGGTCTGTGGATCCCAGGTTGGTTTGAAACAGGGTCTGCGGATCCCAGGTTGGTTTGGAGCTCATCACACAGCCTGGGATGACCCTGAACTTCTGATCCCGCCTGCTCCTCTCAATTGTGTGGGTATTTTTAATAGTAGTTTTTAATTTTATCAAAATGAGATGGATAGCGGATACACATTATGCATCCATTATAGCTACGCATACGATTACAGTAGAGCATGTTGATGCAGCCACTTTATCTCTTAGTATTTCTGTATATGTGTATTTGCTAAATATTTCAAAACACATTCCATAGTCCATGATATTTCACAATGTGTGCCATACACAGAGAAAACAAAAGCAGTGTGCTTACAGGGCTAGAGAAACACTCCGCAGTTAGAGTGCTGGCTGCTCTTCCTGAGGACCCGAGTTCAGTTCCAGGCATCCACAAAAACCTGTAACTCCAGCTCCAGGGCGGCTGACTCCTTTTCTGAACTCTGCAGGCACCTTCACTCACAGGTACACTCTCCCCCGACACAGACATACATATACACATAAATAAAAATAAGACTTTAAAATTACTATATAATAGTTAGCCCACTATTAAAGCCTGCCTATCAAAGCTACAGAAATCCAGTTCACCGTTTTTCAGCTTACATGATCAAGTTACATACAAGCCTTGTAAACACTGAATATGACTGTAGATCAGAACACTGGCGGTGAGGGAGAGGAAAATAGCTGTGGGGCCGGGAGAGCTGCTCTGAGGGGACAGACAGAATCAGACAACCAAGCTTATCACTCAAACTGATCAATCAAAAGAGCAGAAAACCCAAAGCTGTAGTATAATTGCGTGGTTTTGAGAAGGAAAAGAAAGGTCAGCTTATGAGCCGAGCCCTCTTGTTTGTACAGAGGGCCATCAACAGCATCAGAAACTGATAAACCAACAAACAGGAAAACAAGGAAACAGAGGCTTCCTCCTGTATCACCTGTATCACAGTGTAGCATCCCCCAGTTTCCATTCCCTGCAGTCAAACGTGTAGAGAACCACTCAGTTACAAACACTATAAATGAATCTCATTTTCTAAACGACGTGCAGTTGTAACAGAAATCTTGCCTCCTCTAGCTCTGCCCCACCCAGGATCTGAGTCATACCTTGTCAATCTGTCCATATTGTACATGCTACCTCTGTCAGCTGTCTCCGTCATCAGATCAACTGACAAGGTATTACAGTGTATGACAGTTCATCTTGGTGATCAATTTGACTAGCTTTACAATCACCCAGGAGACACATCTGAGCACGCCTATGGGGTTGTTTCCAGCCAAGTTTAGCAGAACATGGAAGATTCACCCTAAATGTGAGTGGTATCATCCCATAGACTGGGTCAAGGACTGAATCGAAAGGAGACAAGGAAGTCAACATCACATCTTCATCTCTGCTTCCTGACCCTGGATGCAATGTTCCCAGCTGCCTCACACTCCTGCCACCACAGCTAGCCCTGTGGCGACCACCACAACGCCTGCGTCATTCAATCATAACCTCAAACTGTGATCCTGAGCAAACCCTCCCCCTCTGGTAACACTGTCAAGACGCTGCCGCAGCAATGGCTGAAGAAGCTAAGATCCCATATCGGGTTCAGGTTTCCCTCAGTTCTCTGAAGAACAGTCCCAAAGAACAAGACCAGAGGAGCAAAGGAAACACAGTGGAGCAAGCATGGAAAGACAGATGGACTCTGGCTTAAACAGCAATGATACAGGACATACAGAAAAACCCAGAGTGTGCATCCCTGGTCTCTAAGGCTGCCTTCGGGTTCAGCCTCAGCTGTGATATTGCAACATACCCCCCACACACACACACACAGGAGGAGACCACTCTTTATGGGAGGAAGCTCTTCTCTCTAGACATTAATCCGGGTCTTTCCTGTGCAGCTCCCTGCAGGTCTTCTATGCCATGTGTACCCTGACAACCTCTCTCCTCCCCTACAGGGCTTTTCTTCTTCAAGAGCCTCAAACATGGAAAGCCAATCTTAGAGAAGGCAAAAGGGACCAAGTAAAGAGACACCCCAAAGGGACACCACAGAAAACCTACACACATGTCACTACAGAAGGAATTTAAAGAGAGCTGTCCTCTGCTGTGGACCCCCACCCCCACCTTCGGACAAGGGTCTGGCCTTTGGCAGTTGTATTGGGAGAATCCCACGTGGAAAAGGGTGAAATTATGTTGGACCGGGGTGGAGTCTCCTTAGCAGTCTCCAATGAAAGGTCCCCCAGTAGTGTTTGACGTATTGAATGAAATATAAGTAGCCGCCAAAGAAGCGGATTCTCTGGTCTGGAGAAAACAGCCTAGGTGAGAAACTGCTTCTCCCTCCCTTCACTCTTAGGTTCTTTCCCAAGTATATTTGCTGCTTTTGTAAAAATTTAGAAAAGCGTAGAAACTAATGCCTTTAACTACTAAATTCTGGCTTCGAACCAGCCACTCTGATGGCTGCAATGACTGACTTGTGGCGCACATTCTTCAGAAGACCTAGTTTTGTACAGCCAGAGAGGAAGGCTCTTGGTTAGTTTAGTGAATGGGTTAATATGCAAAAGCACACAAAGCTGCTAGAGACTTCAGAGCTCAATCTCCCCCCTCCCCCGGCAACCGTCTTCCACATATGTGACCACGCTGCTTGCATATCAGAAAACTGGCACCAGCATTTTCAAAATTCTTGGTTTTCAGGAAAGAAAGAAGATGAGAAAAATCTATCACACAAAGGTAATTTCAATTTCTGCAGCCTTGCTGTGTCTTGGGAGATCTCAGTCTCCAGCGATTTGGAAGAAGAGAGGCTCATCCTGGCACAGAGAACCTTAAATTAGAGGGGATAAATGAAGACTTGGCGTTGTGCTTGTGAAAGGCTGCTGACTTCTGCTCAGCTGTCTTTTCTACATCGGCTCTCGTGTGCAGAGGAAGTCAGAGCGAGCAAGTTGCTGAGAACGACGCTTCTGCAGCCGAAATGTACAAAATTCACAGGTGGTCTCACAGACAAAATTAGACCTTCAGGGTAAATCAATAGGGTCAGCAAGAGCATGAGGCAATAAAACTGGACTAGACCAGCCATGGCTAAACCGTAAGTTATCTCTGCCAACATAGAGACTTAGATAACAGAGGCCATTTTCCAAGTGTCCTCTGCATGGGATTATTCTAACATGTGGGGGTGCTCTAGGAATGAAATTCCCTTCATGAGAACTCGGGGTCTGAGTTCCTAGGGCATTGATTCTGAGCATGAAGAGGGCGTTGTACCATTGCCCCCGCTATTGGCGGGGTTTTCAGAGAGTATCCATACCCAATGTTAACGGACCACTAAGTCTGATTCTAACTGTCAAGCTTCTCAAATAAAAAATCAAGCAGAAATTACAATCCATTAGGCACCGTGGATGTGACATCTTGCAGAGCACTTCAGAGAAAGTCCCCAATTCAAGATCATGTGACTTAAGGTCACTGAACGTTACAACAGAGTGTGAAGGCACTCCCATATGGCCATTCTCCTTTAGCAGTGTGTGTGTGTGTCTGTGTGGTGTGTCTGTATGTGTGTGTGTGTGTGTCTGTGTGTCTGTGTCTGTGTGGTACATGACTGCTAGGGCATGCATGCACGGAGACCAGAGGTTGAAGTTGGATCTCTCTCTCTCTCCATCCCTCCCCCCTCTCTCACAAAGTTTCTGGAGTCTCACAAAGACTGAACCTGGAGTCATCCATACATCTGGGCAGTGGAGTTCACAGGATCCTCCTGTCCCCACACTACTCAGTGCCAGGGTCCCAGGCTGCTGCCACCTTTCCGGGCTTTCTGAGCACTGAGGACAGAAACTGCCTAGAGAGGAAGTCATCCATGAGAACTCTTAAAAACTGTGTAGGATGCTGACGTGTAGCTCCCAACTGATGCTGCTGGCAGGGCACAGGTGGGGAAGGGCTCAGTTTTCTCTACGGTACTGGCCAGTGAGTACATGAGTAACACAATTGAAATAATTTCTTCTTCTTTCTCTAGTTTTTGTTTGGGGGGAGGGGTCACAGGGGTGGACCCGGGAGGACTGGGAAGTGAGTGTGATTGGGGTAGATGTGAAATTTCCAAATAATCAATTAAAAATATGTTGGGAAAAAGAAACATAGTTCCTCATGATTATATAGACAAGCAGCTGACCAAGGAAGCCATCTCCTGGCTCTTGCCATTTTTATGCAGTCCTCGACAAACTACATGAGACAGTAATGTATTATAAAACGGGCTCTGAGTCAGACTATCTACCAATGACTATAAGTAGTCTTCAACATTTAAGGAAGGCTAAGCTAAACTTATTCTGTTTTTTTCTTCTTTTCCCTCTCCTCCCTCACTCTCCATACATAGGGTATGTGGGAGTGTATACACATCTACATACATAGGGCAAAGGCATAGGGATGTATGTCAGCGATGTATTAGAACCATTTAAAAGGAATCAATAGGACAATGAAGTTAATTTAACAGATGATGGAAGACGTTACCACAGGTGAGCAGACGGACAGACAGACAGTGGGAGGGGTAGATGAATGGGTTGCCACAGGTGAGCAGATGGGCAGATGGAGAAATGGGAAGGGCCTATGAATGGATCCTGCAAGTGGATAGATGGGCAGAAAGACAAATGGGAAAGGTAGATAAACGAGGCGGGGGAGACTCAAGGAAAAGCCTTTCAAGTTACATAGCCAGAAAGCTTCGTGGTCCAGAAGACAGAATACCCCATGACTGGAGTTTTCTTGGGACAGTTAAGAGCCCTCTGCTACTGACTGGATTACAGTAATTTGCATCTTCATTCCCTGCATGCTAACACTTGCACTTCTCTGGGCCTCGACTGTCATCAATGGTAAATATCAAGCCAGATGAAATCCCATTGTCTGACAGAGTCAGGTGATCTGTAAATGGGCTCGTTAGACAATGCTCGAGAATGACCAACCATCCCAAGACAGTGAGAGCTTTAGCAAGGAGAGGGGGGTGAGCAGAGAAGGAGGTGAGGTTGTGTGGTCATGAGAAGCAGACATATTCCACGTGCTTGGCGATCTGTACTCAGCAGAGGTCCTTTCCGTCATCTGCTGTGTCATCCCAGGTGTTTGTCTGCACTGTGCTGTTTGGACCTCACAGTCATCAGAAAAGCAAGTGGAGTAAACCGGAGTAAACTTCCTGGCTTGCTCCCCATTCTGAGTTAACTCACTATAGAAACACAAGCAGACTGATGCAGGCAGCTGAAGATAAACCGGATGAACAAGCAGATCAAATCTGTCAGTTGTCAGTAACTGGTACGGGAAGAGAGCAATGCAGGAAAAAAGGATGTGGAGGATAGGTAGGGAGACAAGGAGATAGGAGCACTGTACTCAGAAAGGTTTCCCTAGGAAATGTGACCCTGTGAACCAGATATTTCTCAGTAAACAACTGATTTCATGAGGTCCCAAAACAGTCAGAGGGCAAACTTTCCACATCTGACTTGTGAGATGCAGGAAGGTCTTTCCTTGGCTCCTCTCTCTCATTGGTTCCTTCATCCTTTACGCTACTTGTGAGTGCTTCTCTACCATAATACCATGTCCACTTCCTTCACAACACTTCAACATTTCTGACTCACTCACATACTTACCGTCTCCTCTTGCATCAATATTATGCGTTCTGGGAGATCCAGGACAAGTCTCACCCCATGCTTGGCTCCTGTCCATTGCTTAGTTCAATGTCTGGCATCTAGTAGCTACCACAGCTCAGATGGATGGATGGATGAATGGATGACCACACGAAGCCAAGTTTCAAAAATGTCTTAAACTCCTGTATAAAGAGCCTGCTTTTCCTGATTGCCTTCATGAAAGAACACCAGGGAATCCTACATTCCCAGGGTAGCACACTTGCAGCGTTTTATGAAAATAAAAAGCAAAAGCTATCAAAGGGTCTGGGAGATAGAAGCACTCGTGTGGTCCATATCTGCGCTTTGTACTCTGTGGGCCTTTACTGTAGGATCTGGAGCAGAAAGGACCAGGACAGACATTTCTGCTGACCTTGAGGACAGGGGAGTGACCTGCACAGCAGGGTCCACAGCTCTTGCTCCCCGCCCTGGCTGTATGCCCAGTTATTTCTGGCTTGGACTACTTTCCAGAGCTCTCTAGGCTTCGGGTTTCCATGCAACTCATAGCTCACACCAACTTGACCCTCTTTGTTTTCATTTCTGCACATTTGGAGTTTCCCCTCCTTCAAGTGATCCTTCATTTCCATACACAGCCTCTCCATGCTGAGAGACAGCAGCCATGAAGAAACAGGAGGTTCTAGGAAGGCACCCCTGGGAGAGGGACATGGCTGGAGATGTCCATTTACCTTTGGTTACTAGGATGCAAAGTGAAAGCTGCCCTAGTCAGACAGTTTTGAGGCATTATTTGTCTTAAATATATAACCTCAATTTGTAACAATAAGTCTATCACATACAGACTCCTTGGCATAAAGAAGGTTGAGACACACTTCATCTACGACCAATGTGGGATATCCTTCTGTATATGTGTTACTTTTATTGGTTGATAAACAAAACTGTTCTGGCCAATGGCTTATCAGAGTAAAGCAAGGCAGGAAATCTGAACAGAGATATAGAGAGAGTAGGAGGAGTCAAGGAGACACCATTTGGCTACCCAAGAAGCAAGAGATAACAAACCACAAGACTCATGGTAAAATACAAAGTAATAGAAATGGGTTCATTTAAGATGGAAGAGCTAGCTAAAAATACACCCGAGATATTGGCCAAACAGTGTTGTAATTAATATAGATTCTGTGTGATTATTCAGGTCTGGATGATGGGGAAACAAACGAGCAATCTCCAATTTACACATGACCTTGCCAGGGTCAATATCTTAGCATCCTTTATTAAAAACTAGCCCATTTCCTGTGTGCCTGAGAACACTGTTGCCAAAATAACGTTCCTAATATTCTTACTGCTTGCTTTGGCAGAGCATGGTCCCACCAGGGAATTAACTGTTCAGGCTACAGAGCCAATGTCCTCCTGGCCAGGCAGGGGCCAAGGTCTTGGAATCACTAGATGACTTCTTCCCTAGAATGACCGTGTGCCCTTAATCAGTATCCTTGAGTTTATCACCCCTGAATGTTCTCTTCATGAGAGGGGACACATACCCCCAATGGTATTGTAGGGACCCCCATTGGAGCACAGAGTTGTAGGGAGCACAGAGTTGTAGGGACCACAGAGACAATGCTCTCCCATCACTGTCAAGCATAGATTGACCCTTTCTGGGAAGACACTCCCTTTCGGCCTCTATACTTGGGAATTGTTGGACAACAGCTGTTTCTCCTCACTCACTGTAAACAAAAGTAAGATCACAGAGCCGGCCCACTGATGCACACAGGAGCACCACAGCCACAACGACTAACGTTTGTTCCGTTCATTGACGTTCACCCAAGTTTTAAAGTCTCAGCCCAGCCGCAATGTGCTTATCAACATCCATACCTGCCTCTGGTTGTTGACTCTGCACTTGCTCCCTGTGGAGATCACAGCCTCTGCTGTTTCCTCTCCTGAGAACACTCTCTCTGCATGGCTAGCATCCATCACACTTCCTTCTTTCAGGTACCGGCTAACAAGCATCTTAGTGCACAATCTCTGCACATCCTGGCTCCAGCCCCCATGCTCATCTCTTAGGGACCATGACTCTCCTCGAGTTTGTCAATCTCCTGACGCTGGGTTAGAAGAGGAATCTATTCTGTTGTCCACACTCTACATCTCGTGCCTCAGACAGACATACAGAGGACACCCATCTATAGTAAATGATTATTGATAAGAACTTTAAATCTTTGAAGAAAGAAATTGAATAAGAAACCAGAAAGTGGAAAGATCTCCCATGCTCTTGAGTAGGTAGAATTAACATAGTAAAATTGGCAATATTACCAAAAGCAGTCTACAGATTCAATGAAATGCCCATCAAAATCCCAGCAAAATTCTTCACAGACCTCGAAAGAACAGTACTCGACTTCTCAACTTCATATGAAAAGGCAAAAAAAAAAAAAAAAAACACAAACAAACCCAGGATAGACAAAACAATCCTGCACAATAAAAGAACTTCTGGTTCACAATCCCTGACTTCAAACTCTACTACAGAGCTACAGTACTGAAAACAGCCTGGTAATAGCATAAAAACAGACAGGAGGAACAATAGAGCCGAATTGAAGACCCAGATATTAATCCACACACCTTCTAACACCTGATTTTTGACAAAGAAGCAAAAAATATCAAATAAAGAAAAACGAAAGCTTATTTAACAAATTGTACTGGCATAACTGGATATCAACATGTAAAGGAATTTTAAAAAATCCATATCTATCACTATGCACAAAACTCAAGTCCAAATGGACCAAAGACCTCAACATAAAGCCAGCCACACTGAACCTTACAGAAGAGAAAGTGGGAAGTATAGTTGGACGCATTGGCACAGGAGATCACTTTCTAAATATAACCCCAGCAGCACAGACACTGAGAGAAACAATTACTAAATGGGACCTCCTGAAACTGAGAAGCTTCTGTAAAGCAAAGGACACAGTCAACAAGACAAATGACAGCCTACAGAATGGGAAAAGATCTTCACCAACCCCACATCAGACAGAGGTCTGATCTCCAAAATATACAAAGAGCTCAAGAAACTGGTCATCAAAAGAACAAATAATCCTATTTTTAAAAATGGAGTTCAGACCTAAACAGAGAACTCTCAACGGAGGAATCTAAAATGGCTAAAAGACACTTAAGGAAATGCTCAACACCCTTAGAGAAATGCAAATCAAAACAACTCAGAGATTCCATCTTACACCTGTAAGAATGGTCAAGATCACAAACACTGATGATAACTTATGCTGAAGAGGATGTGGGGTAGAGGGAGCACTCCTACATTGCTGGTGGGAGTGCAAACTGGTATAGCTCCAATGGATATCAGTATGGCGTTATCTCAGAAAATTCGGAAACAACATTACTTAAGATCTAGCAATACTGCTGTTGGGTATATATCCAAGGATGCTCAATCGTGCCACAAGGACATGTGCTCAACTGTGTTCATAGCATCATTGTTTGTCATAGCCAGACCTGGAAACAACCTAATTTCCCCTCGACTGAAGAATGGATAAGGAAAATGTGGTACATTTACACAATGTAGTACTACTCAGCAGAAAAAAAAAATGACATCTTGAAATTTGCAGGCAAATGGATGGAGCTAGAAAACATTTTGAGTGAGGTAACTCAGACGCAGAAAGACAATTATCACATGTACTCACTCATAAGTGGTTTTAAAACATAAAGCAAAAAAAAAATAGCCTACAATTCACAGTCCCAGAGAACCTAGACAACAAAGAGGATCCTAAGAGGGACATACATGGATCCAATCTACATGGAAAATAGAAAAAGACAAGATCTCCTGAGTAAATTGGAACATGGGGACCATGGGAGAGGGTTGAAGGAGAGGGGAGAGGCAGGGAGGGGAGCAGAGAAAAATGTAGAGCTCAAAATCTAAAAAGAAAAAAGAAAACAATGTGTGTATGCTTGCTTTGTTTTCGTTTGTTTGCCTTTTTCAGTTTCTAGAAATTTCCAGAATTCATTAGTTAAAAGACCCATTCATCTATCTTCAAAACTAGCAGCAGTGCCTCTTGGACCCTTCTAACCTCCACTTAGACAGGCCTGCTTGGCAAATTGAGAACAACCTTCCTTTCGCAAATCTTGGTATCGTCAATCCTGAAAGACCCCATTTGCCATGAAAGGGAACATATTCACGGTTCCAGGGATTTCAATTTAAAAGTCTTTGCAGAGGATTATTCTTTCTGCCATTCTACACATGTGCACGCGTGCACGCATACACACACCTGATTAATAGACCTATCGCAGATTAGGTCTCCCAACCCCTTGAGGAGCCATCAAAACAACGAAAGGAAGGTCGCTGGTGACAGAGAAATCAGTGGTGTCTACATGTGGGGATCTGAATAGAAATGGCATTCAGAGGCACATATATTTGAATTTGTAAGGAGGGGCACTATTTGAAAGAATCAGATAGTATGACCTTATTGAAGTAGGTGTGGCCTTCTTGAAGGAAATGTGTCACTGGGGGTGGGATTTGGGGTTCAAAAGTCCAAGTCAGGCCCAGTGGCTTTCCTCTTCCTGCTGCTTGTGGATCCAGACATAGAACTCTCTGCTCCTTCTTCAGAACCACGTCTGCCTGCATGCCACCATGCTTCCCCGCCATGCTGAAAATGGACTAAACCTCTGAAGCTGTAAGCCAGCACCAATTAAGTTTTCCTTCATAAGACCTGCTGTGGTCATGGTGTCTCTTCACTGCAATAAGGATGGAGACGCCACACCACACTTGGCCCCTCCTTACCGCTCCTCATCTCTCAGTGACAACAGCTGTCCCCAGTTATTTACAGACGTCTCAACAAGGGGGAAACCATGGCAGGGAAAAGCCCACTGTTTCAGAGTAAACACACTCGGCCTACAGCTGGGAACAGGGATGTCAAGTCTCAGAGGCACCAAATGTCCAGGAATGTGGCATTCTGGCCGTCTTGTCTTTGTCCCCATTTAGGTGCCTGTCATTTGCAATACAGGACTCTGGCTGAAAGCACTCGGCTGCACTGAGAATAGAGTGTTTCCCTGTCCTGCTGGCAAAACATAATTAACCAGATGACAATGGCTTTCCCATGCACACTGATTCATCTAATTTCAGGTCTCCATTACCAGATAAATCAACAGCAGCATTTTATCCATCAGCAAAAGCCTCCTCTCCTGGCAGACATTTCGCCAAATATATTAATCCTAGAAGAGTAATACTTCCCCTCAGTTTTGCAAAGCAGTCCACCCATAAACGTGTTAATAGCCAAAGCATCGCTTGTGACTCCTGTGTTAATGCCCTACACAGGGCAGTTATTGGTTTTGCTGACTGTAAAGCACAATGCAGTCAGTAGCTGGTCCACTGAGGAGCATGTTGCCTGGCCCCTTCTAGGAGAAAAGGCTTGCGATGATGCTGTAATGGGGAAAACATGAACCACCTTGCATAGCCCTGTGGAAACGACAGAAGGGAGAACATCACTCCACCTCCAGTTTAGGGGGAAAAAAAAGCCTCACCGCCTATATTTTACTCAGACTGCAAATTATACAAAAGGGAGCTGGGGGATAGCAGAGTTGGCAAGGTACTTACATACAAGCCTAAGGACCCAAGGTCACTTCCCAGAGCCCACACAAAAAGAAACGGAGATGCATGCTTCTAATCCCAGTGCAGTGGAGACAAATAGGAGGATCTCCGGAGCTCGCTGCCAGTCAGACGAGACTACTTGGAGGCTCCATGTCAATGAGAGACCCTGTCTCAACCACCAAGGTGGAGAGTACCTGAGAAGAGTGCCCAAGATTTCCCTGTGTGCCCTACATGTATGCCCTCATGTGCACCCATGAAACCCAACACACACGTGTCTACAGGAACTCATATACACAAGTACAAAAAGACAAGGAATGGTCAAAGCCCCACTATCTCTCAAACCTCTGAGATTCTGGCAGAATCATTAACATTGCTTGGAGCATGGTTTTGCAAAAAGGCACAGTCCTGGGCCTTCTTGCTAAAACAAAGATTTTAATTAGCTAGGACTGGAAGATCACACTTCTAACCAGTGCCACATGACGTGGGCTTAAAGGGATCAAACATAAGAGCCTACTTTAACCACCTTAGCCTTAATACAGTTCACAGATCTCCCAAGAGGAGGCCACGGTGCAAGGGAGCTGCTGACAGCTCTCAGCGGGTTAGCTGCTTGCACTCCTGCCACCAAGGCCAGTGGCTCAACCTCTAGAGTCTTCCCAGGCTGCTTGGGCTAGAATCTGGCTACTAACCCAGTAACCAGAGCGCTGGGTATGCACAGATGACAGGATGATGGGCCACCCTCCAACTCGCTCAGCCTAACCTTGGGTTAAGCAACAGGAAGGGATAGATGCAGGCGACAGGCAGGTGAGTTTGGAGATTGGAAGTTGGGCTCTGCATGGAGGCCAATCAGTCCTCCAGCTGCCAGCAGCTGGGAACTGCTAGGGCTGAGAGACCTCAGCGGATGGCCTTGTGGAGCTGAGAAATGAGCCCTCCTTGTCTGTGGTCTGGCAGCACGAGGTCAGCCCGATCTGGTACTTCCTTCTATCACCAGCAGAGGTGGAAGGTGGCTGTGGAGTCTCAACATAGGATGGGGAAGGTGGGCCTGCAGCTCAGCTTCAGGAGATACCGATCTCAACTCGGATCCCTGGCTGTTTTCCTCTTGGACCTGGTCTGTGGAGCTCACTTTTCTCACTTCCTATTGATCTCATCACCAACTGTTGATAAATGAGCTCATCCCCGTGTGTGTGTGCCTGTGTGTCTGTGCACGCGCTACTTCACACGGGTACTTACCAAGGGATGGGCTGAGATCTTTCTGGTTAGCTCTTTTTATTTTGGACGGCTTAAGCTTTTAATGAGTCATTTTCCTTACCAACATAACGGACATAACCCGATGATTAGATTATTTCAGGACCTTCTAGCGGTCAAAGGATTGAACATTGTAAGTTGCCCAGTGTGCAGAGATATCATCAATGACAAGGGACCAAATGGAATGGTTAAATACTTTCTATATCAAAAGATACGGTTTCAAATTAGAGGCATCTAGGCTTCCTTGGGTTCAGTTATAAAGGAAAATGTGAGGGTATCCCCTAGCCTTAGAAATATTCTGTCTTGCAAGTCTATGTGATACAAAGGAGCATGTTGGGGATCAAGGTTCTATTCTTGAAATGCATAACTGATTGTCGGCATGTTCAAGATTACCCAGCTCCCCTTGCTTTCCTTGAGAAAATGCAATCCACCCTGTGCTCCTCTTGGTAAGCTAATGGTACTCTGAGGAAATCCACAGTGAGAAATTGCAGCCTCCTTCCGGCCTTCTGGGCCGGCTTGCACCTTTTAATCTTGGCCTCCCATCAGAGGGGTTGGAGAATGTGACCCCGCCCTCCACCCTTGCTTATTATCTTTCTTGGAAGCCTGAGTCCTTATTAAAACCCATGGGATCTGTTCAGCTGTTGGCACTGCTGGCTGGCCCAAATTGGAAAAAAAAAAAATGGAAATAGCAAGCAAGAGGAAAACAATTTTACATGGCTCCTTTGGATCAATAAAATTAATATTTTTGATTAAGAATAAATCATTCTCCTTGCAGCATGCTTGGAGACATGTGGACACCAGTGCAGCCTAGTGAAATATTTTATTACTGTAAGAGACACTTGTTCACTGGGTAAATGCTTTGGAGCAGCGACTGTGTGTAGGCAGTGTCGGTCCCTTGAAGCACCGTGAGGAAAGAAGTGCCGCAACTCTTAACCACCTGCTTCTCTGGGCTTCAGGAAGAGTTCTACACCCTCACGATCAGCTAAAACAACTGATGCCGGCATTTTGTCAAAGAGTAGAGATGAGAATTTCCTGGACAAAGCTAATAAAGTCATGAGAAAGCTGCCTATCATCGCCTGAAGCACACCAAAAGAGCCAGAGCCATCTCGTGACTGTGGATAACTACCGGCTGGCCACGTGTTAGGATGAAGCTGAGCCTTTCAACTGTACCCATTCCTGAGACACAGGCTGGCCTGTAAATGTGTGGTTCTCACAGAACAGGCTTAGTAGCATCAGCAGCATGTGGAGACAGCTACAGGGGTGACTCAAGGAAGGGCCAGGGCTAAGAGAACAAAGAGAGCAGGAGGGAAAAGGGGAAAGACCTATAGTAAAATGCACTGATCCTTGGCCATCTTGGTAAGGCTTCTCAGGGTACAGGTACCATTGACAAAGGCAGAAGAAATGGAAGAAGGGACTTGGATGCCCAAATGGTCAACCTGTCACAAACTTGCAGATCTTATATGAGGAGATGGTTCTGCAGACAAGTAGAAACATCATCACAGGCGATGAGCACAGAAGAGGGGGTTGCACACCTAAGTATATACTGACCGGCCTATTATCTCAGGCTTCTTATTAACTCTTATAACTTATATTAGCCCATAATACTTGTCTGCATTAGCCACGTGGCTGCATTAGGCAAGGCAGTCACATCTTGCTTGCTCTGTGTCTGGCTTCCTTTGCACCTGGGTGACGACTGCAGACTACCCTCTTCCCATAATTCTCATTGCCATGCCTCTACTTCCTGCCTGGTCACTGTCACCCCATCTGTACTTCCTCCCTGGCTACTGACCAATCAGCATTTATTTAAAATACAAGTGGCAGGGTACAGACCATTGTCCCACAGCACATGTTGGAGGATTGTTTTGGAATTCAGAATGACTTAGCATGGGTTAAGCCTTGAACAACACACACAGTGCGGGGAATTTAAGAACAGACAACCCTGGAGAGATAGACAGGTATTAGAGTCTATAATGAAATGGTCTCAAGAACTATGTGTGGATTGACTCACGACACAGGCTCTCATCTTGAAGCCAGCCCAGCCTTCGCCCACAGGAGCCATCAGCCTGAAGCACTCAGCCCTCCCTGCCCGGCAGAAAGCCTGATTCACGCTGGCCTTGCTTCTATCCAAGGGAGCATTATCGACTCTGCCCCAGAGAAAGCAATTGCAGAATGCACACAGTGAAGCACCTGGAGTCTGAACGTGGTGGGAAACAGGGCCACTAACCTCACAATTAGCCCCAACTTTCCCAAAGTTTCCAAGTCACTTTCCTGAGTTAGAACATGAGGAAAAGGGAGTGGGTAGAAGGAGGGTACAGCCCATCTCTGAACTTCAGGGAAGAGAAATGAAGTCAGCGCTGATGCCAGGGGCTGGCAGATTTCCCCAGGAGAGCATTCTAGCAGACTGGTCTCCCACAAGAGCTCTGAACCAAGTGCCTGTTCCCTTTGGGTGTCCCCATTGTCATTAACCAGGGTAAGCTCCATTAAAAGCTCTTACTTGGTGGAAGATATTCTGCCCACACCAAACTGAATTAACCCTGAGCAAGAGAAATTGAAAGTGCAAGGAAATTTATAGCACTAATGACTTTAACAAATCTAAGCCGATTAACAGGAGGCCACAAACTGAAATCCTCGTGTTCCAATCAATCTTCCGGGAAACGTCACGAGCATGCACTTAAAGGGACAAAATTCCACGTGATATTCCAAGGCAGGCATCTCCATAAAAGCAGAGGAATCATCAGAAAAGGCATGCCACACTGGCAAGTGGAGTGACTGTGAGCATGTCTCCTCACTAGTCAGCCTATGCTGTAAATAAATACCCACCTTTCGTTTATATCTATTACCCATAAGTCCTGACACCTTTACAAGTAAAAGCCCACAGCTCATTAAGTGTGAGCTCTGCCCTAATCCACTGAAGGTGGAAGGAAAACGGAGATAAAATATTGTCATGCTAGATAGCATTACTACTGTAAAGGGAACCATCAGGCAATGGGCAAACCAAACAATTGAGAGGAAGAAGTGAACACCATCTAGCCAGACTTTAAGTGGGTCCACTGCAGAGAACTTAGGAAATGATGGTCATGGTTAAAAAGAAACTCAAATGACGGAGCTGCAGAGCAGGAGAGTGGTGTGGGAAGTCCTTCTGTCTATGTGATGCCTTTATTGGTTAATGAATAAAGAAACTGGCTTGGCCTGATAGGGTAGAACAGAGCTAGGCAAGGAAGACTAAACTGAAGGCTGGGAGAAAGGAGGCAGCGTCAGAGAGAAGCTCTGTAGCCCCGCCAGAGATGAACGCCGGAACTTTAGCCGATAAGCCACAGCCACGTGGCAATACAGATTAGTAGAAATGGGTTAAATTAATATGTAAGAGTTAGCCAATAAGCAGCTAGAGCTAATGGGACAAGCAGTGATTTAAATGATTTGGTTTCTGTGTGATTATTTCAGTTCTGGCCGGGATGAACAAGCATCCCCCTCCAGCAGGAGAGCACACAAAGGCTCCACTGCTCAGGGCGCTGATGGAGGGGGTACGGGGAGGGCTGCACATCCACAGGGTGACTATAAATGGGAGCACATCTGGAAATGGCTCTCCGGGCATCTGTTTGCCTGATGAGTTTCCCATTAATATTCCATAGCAGAAACATCTCATCACCAGAGGAAGAAACATCTACTTCTTTCCTAGTCCTCTTCCCAAGATGCATTAACAAGCAATCCTTCAGGACATCAGCCTGTATGGTTGCTCATCTCCCCCTAGTGGTAAGTGAGACCACTGCATACTTGGGAGACAGGGTCACTGGTCAGATTCACAGGGGTCTCAGTTTTCTCTCACAGGATTACCACAGCTATTCCAGAGATCTTTGGTTGGCAGTAAGTTCCCACTGTCAGTTTCTCTGCCCCATCATGCATAGGAGAGGCTGGGAGTCTAACAGCTACATTTCCCAGATTTTCCTTGCCCTAGGATCTTGCATGGCAATTAGATGCTGTCAATAGGCTACGATCCAGTATGGTCTGAAATGCAGGAGGTGGAGTCAAGCTTCCTTATCGCTGGTGGATGAAGGTGGCCTCTAGCAACAGTAAGATTTTGCAACATTTTCATTAAATAGATACCAGATTCAAGATACAGCAAAGAATAACATATTTCCTGGAAGCCTCCTACTGTTATCTAAACTTAGGAAGTTATTAAATGCTCTGGACCCTGGGGCCGCCCATTTGTAAATAAGATTGAGACACTGACAAGAAAATGTTGGCTATGACTAAGATTCCATTTAAAGCAAGCGCTTGGCACAAGGAGGGACTTAGGCAGCCTGGGCTAAGATTATGATCATTGGAGAACAACAGATTGTGCCTGGTGACCGAGAGATTGGATTTTAGAACAGAAGGCAGCAATGGGGCATTGAAGCTCAGTGTCTTCCTTGTGCTTCATTTATTTAATGTTCTCTATTGAAAGTGGAGGGCGATGTATAGACCACAGAATTATTAAGTGTGTTACTGTTTATCTAGAAGTCCTAAAATTCAACAAGAAAATGTGTATAATTGTTATTATAAAATTCAATAACTAAATGTGTATAATCTTTAGTTATTATAAAAAGGACCCAAACAGTTCCCAGTACTGCTAAACAGTCAAATATGAACCCCAATAGCAGAAATGACCTTTTAACTAGTCTTTGAGAACTGAATTTATTTCCTAAATGGAAAGATGACACAGAGAAAACTGGAGTTTGTGCCTAAGTCAGGAAAGTAGGAAATGGCCTGGCCGATATGGACCATACTGCTATTTCTTGAACATCTTTGTCTGGCAACGATGCCAAATGCACTGTGAGAGACAGTTAGGGAAAGAATCCTAAGCGAATTCTCCTAATTGGCTTTCTGCATAGTTAACTTCACTTACAAAGAAAAATGGTTATGGGGGCAGGATGCATTTCAAGAGAAGGCTCTTGGGCACAATTACGTAGCCTACAGAATTTAAGATGCTTTCTTCCAATGCTACAAGCAAAAAAAATAATAATAGCAATAATAATAAAAAAGAAAGAATGGGGGAAAAGGAATTCCTCCCAGTGGCAGGAACATGTCAAGGTGGATCCGAAGGTGGCTATTATTCCTCTATCAATACCACACTGCTTTCAACAGGCACACCACCCCCTAGGAGGTGACTTCACCCCCAGCCTCTAGACGGGGTGGTAACAACAGACTCAGAGTACCTTATTTAATGAAAAGGAGAATGAGAATGCTCACCCTGGCTTGGAGAGCCAATCAACCACAGGCTCATTCGCGAGAAAGATGTGGGATGCTGAAGGCAAACAAGTCAGCTGACATCATGTGGCTCCCGGAAATATCAAAGACACACCAGCCCCTTTGAGGTAGCAGGCACACAATCATAAGCACTGGGGCCATTTGGCTCAGAGCTCAAAACTTAAATATTTGCTTCGTTTTGATGCTCAGTAGATTTCTGTCAAAGGATGTCAATTTCAAGCTAATTTAAAATCAAGAGTATTATATTGCCACATCCTACAGGCTCTTTAATTTGGAAAACTTAAACTGATATTTTTTTCACCATAAAACGCTCTCCCATCTGAAAGCCAAACAATTCAGGGAATTCAGTGTTAAAGGTTTGGTACAATCTGGGGAGGAACACAGTTAACCACCACACTGCTTTTTAAATAGAACTTAAGTAACTCAAAACAGCACCACTGCTTTAAAAAAAAAAAACATGAGGAGAGATACAGGCGGTCAAAGGGGGTTTCTGTAGTGACCCTACCAGTAGAAGAATGCGAAAAGGTCAGGAAATGCATAGGTGGCGCAGGTATGGTCCCCACTAAGACAACAGACTGAACCCCAAAATGCTCTCCTGTGTCCAAGTTTCCGAATGCAACACAAGCAACATAGGAGAGTGACAGGCAGCTCAATCAGTGCAGAGTGGGACCAGACTGCAGACTGAGGTCTTGGCCTTTTGTGAGCACGCTCTCCCATCCTCCCCACCTCCTCTTCTCTCTTCCTAACGGTGCTGAGTTGGGTTCAAAACTCAGCTTTGCCACTCTGAGCATGTGCGACTTGGGAGTTCTATAATGTAGTCTATTTTCCCAGCTACAGATGAAATTATGATTTTGTATAACCCAAAGAGAATGTGTGACAGGTTCGAATTCAGTGACTCCATTTAAGAACTGTAGGCTGTGGGAGGTAAGCTCGCACGTCAGTTGAAGTAAACCACAGTATGAGGTTTCTGGTCAAATGCTATTCTGGTGTCCATTAGTTTTTGTTCATGTGGTTGTGTGATAAAATTAATATTTAAGATGGCAGGCTTTATGTAAACTAGACCATATTATGTTGGCTGTTAATATCTGGTGAGTTGAAGAACTAAGAGAACAAGAAGAACGTCCAGCAGATTTTTAACTCAAGGCCGAAAGCTTACCAAGCCTCCAGCTTGCTGGTCTACCTCATCAGAAACTCACCATCAACTTCCCATGATCTCAAATGATCTTTCTCTCCAAATACACAAACTTACATACCTGTCTATGACATACATACATAATTTAACCACATATTTTGTTGGTATCTTTCTCTGAAGCATACTGAACAATACACGATGTGTGAAAACTAAATTAGAAAAATAAGGAACACCACCTTGATAAGTTCTGAGAGGAAAATCAAACAGATTTGATAACATTTAATGCATATAGCTATGAAGTTAATGCATATAGCTATAGAAGAATAATTTTTAAACTTGTAGATTGTTTCTTAAAATAGTAAAAACACCGAAGTCAGTCTGCTTTACACCGGTGACCAAACATCAGAAGTTCTCTCTGTACAACTTTCCATTGTTGTTTACTAAGGCTTAGGAAGCTGGCACCAATGTGGCAGACGTTGGAAAATAACACGGAAAAAGATCACTTTGGAAAACCAGGATTGTGTATGTATACCTAAAAAAAATCCAAAGTCACAAATCTGTAGCAAGATACAATAATTAAAAATACATGTATAAAAAGGTTGAAGCACCTATAAAACGCTGTTGAGTATAAGAGACAAATGAGGTGATATATAGAAACAGTGGGTGACTTCAATAGCCCACTCTCATCAATAAATTATATAGAAAAAATTTGACACAGAAACTTCAGCATTAAACTGTATCACAGATCAAGTGCACTTAACAGACATCTACAGAATATTGATCTAAGAGCTAAACATGATACTTCTTAAAAAATTTTCTCAGCTGCTCAGGAAGTTTCTTTAAAAAAGACCAAGTTTGGGGACATTATCTTCTATATTAAGGTCTTTTTAATCAAAATAATTATTAGTATTTTCTCAGTTCATAGTAGACTAAAAGTAGATGAACAGCCAGAGATACTCTAAGTCACTTGGCGACTGAATTATACCAATTTAAATAATTAGTGGGACAAATTAGAAAGGATGAAGAAAATTTTAAAGGCTTAGATTAAAATGAAGCCACAACTTGATCAGAACCTCCCATACATAGAAAAGAAGCAAGCACATAGATTTAAGCATTTCCGCAAAAAAAAAGAGTGACCTCAAATAAACAACAACAAACTTCATCTTATAAAAGCAAGAATGAGCTAAATCATTAGGTAAGAAGAGTAATAACTATGTGGAAGAAATCCATAAAATGGAGACGAAAAATAACAAGACAAGGAATCAATGAGACAAAGATCTGATTCTGTGAAAAGATAAATAAAATCCACAAACATCACTGTACTAGCCAACAGAAAGAGAAGACCCAAACCAGCAAAATTAGTGATGGAAAGGGGGCATTGCAACACACAACAGTAGCCAGAGGACCTTGAAGGAAGACGCTGAAAATCTATATTCCAGAAAGATAAGAAATGTAGAAGAGATAAATTCCTGCATACATACGACAACCGAAATTAAACCGGAAGGACCTAAGCACAGCTACACAAATGGAAGACTGAATTTGAACTAGTGAGATTCTTCCAACAAAGCCGCTCCCAGAGCTGGATAGATTCCCTGCTGATTCTACGAGATCTCTAAAGAGATGCACCAAGGCTCTGCCAATTATGCCACAAAATCCAAAAGGAAGGACACTTCCTGTGGTTGTTTTGTTAACAGGATCTAGACCCCCCTGGGATATGGGCCTCTGAGCATGTTTGTAGAGGGTCACTTTGATTGCTGTAGTTAATGCAGAAAAACCCATTTTAATTGTGGGCAGAACTATTCCCTGGGCAAGGGATCCCTCTAAACCGAGAGCTAAACACTAATATCCACGCATGCACTGCTCTCTTCTTTGGACTGTGGTCACAGACCAACCAATGGCGTCAAGCTCCCATTGCCTAGATTTCCCCACCAATGTATATCAGACCAACTGTGGGTTTAAATAAAACCTTCCTTCTTAAGTAGCTTTTGTTGAAATACTTTATTATACCAACAAACTCTGATCAAAGAACCTAACACACAACCAAATTCATTTTATGAGCACAGTATTACCCTGACACCAAAACCAGCACACATGCACACACACATGCACAAACACACAATGCATACACACACACACACACACACACACACACATATATATATGCGCACACACCTGACAATTATGGACCAATTTCCCTGATCAACTTAGATACAAAATTTCTAAATAAAATACTTGCAAACAGTTTAGCAACATGTAAGTAAACATCAAAACCATGAATGAATTTGTTTCATTATAGGATATAGTCTAATGTATGCAAATCAATAAATGAAACAAACGTAGCACATACACAGAGCCAGAGACAGACATCACATGATCAAAAATCTCTTGACACAGTTCAGCATGGACCCATGATAAAAGCCAGGTGCAAACTAAGAAAAGAAACATGGAAACATGTCAACATAATAAAGGCATATACAAACTGCCAACATTTAGTCAACGTCATACTAAATAGAAAAAAGTGACAGCACTGCCTATAAAAACAGGAATGAGAGGCGGTCGGAAAACCGGGCGTCGGAACGCGGCCGGAACACCGGGCGGTGGAACGCGGCCGGAACACCGGGCGGCCGCGGCCGGAGGACGCCCAGCGCAGCCAGCGGGGACCCACTGGGACCAGAGCGGCAGCAGAGGACACAGGCTGCTGGCGGCGGGAACCGTCCCAGCAGCAGAAGCAGGCTGCAGGGACCGCGCGCAACACCAAGATCAGATCGCCCCACTACAATTAAACGAAAGAGGTAGGCCTTCGGTTGGGGAGGTCCCTGGCAAAGGAGGAGCCGGGTCCTATTCCTGAAGACCTTTCTGACGGGTGAGAGGGATCTTGGCCCCCGGCAAGAACCAGGAAACAGAGCAAGGGCATTTTGTAAGAGGAGCCCCTGGCCAGCAGGGGAACCTGAACCAATTTTAAAAGACCCCTTAGATAGCATCGATAGGAGGAGATGGGCAGGCGCCAAGGAAAGAATTCACCCAATAATCTGAAAAACAACATGAAAACACCAGAACCCAACGATCTTACAACAGAAGGTCTCCAACACCATAACACAGAAGAAGCGGAAAAAAATGACTTTATGAAAGCTGTAGAGTCCCTTAAACAATATGTGAAAAATGCCCTTATAGAAATGGATGAGAAGTATAACCAAAAATTTGAAGAAATGAGTAAATACGTATATAATACCCTGGGAAACCAAGAAAGAACGATCAAACAGGTAATGGAAACAGTTCAAGAATTGAAAACTGAAATGGAAGCAAGGAAGAAAACACAAACTGAGGACCAGCTGGATATGGAAAATCTAGGTCAACGAGCAGAGCCTACAGAAACAAGCATAATCAATAGAATACAAGAAATAGAAGAAAGAATCTCAGATTCTGAGGACAACATAGAGAAAATAAACACTCTGATCAAAGAAAACTGCAAAGCCAACAAATTCTCATCACAAAACATTCAGGAAATATGGGACACAATAAAAAGACCAAATCTAAGAATAATAGGAATAGAAGAAGGAGAAGAGTCACAGCTCAAAGGCCCAGAAAATATTTTGAACAAAATTATGGAAGAAAACTTTCCCAACATAAAGAAAGATATTCCTTTGAATATTCAAGAAGCATATAGAACACCAAACAGACTGGATCAAAGGAAAACATCCCCTCGTCATATAATAATCAAAACACAAAATATACAGGTTAAAGAAAGAATACTAAGAGCTGCAAAGGAAAAAGGCCAAGTAACTTATAAAGGTAAACCGATCAGACTTACACCTGATTTCTCTATGGAAACAATGAAAGCCAGAAGGTCCTGGATAGAAGTACTGCAGAAGCTAAGAGACCATGGATGCAAGCCCAGACTACTATACCCAGCCAAGCTTTCGTTCACTATAAATGGAGAAATCAAGACATTCCAGGATAAAAACAAATTTAAACAATACGTAGCCACGAATCCAGCCCTACAGAAAGTAATGGAAGGAAAATCGCAACCCAAGGAATCCAACATTGCCAACACTGCTTACAATAACTCAGGCATCTAGCGACCCTTCACTAGCACAACTCAAAGAAGGGAGACACACAAATTCTACTTCCAAAAACAATAAGAATATCTGGCGTAAACAACCACTGGTCATTAATATCACTTAATATTAATGGTCTCAATTTACCTATAAAAAGGCACAGGCTAAGAGATTGGATACAAAAACAGGATCCAACATTCTGCTGTTTGCAAGAAACACATCTCAACCACAAAGACAGGCATCTACTCAGAGTAAAGGGCTGGGAAAAGATCTTTCAAGCAAATGGTCCTAAGAAAAAAGCAGGTGTGGCCATATTAATTTCTAACAAAACTGACTTCAAACTAAAATCAATCCGAAGAGATCGAGATGGACACTTTATACTCATAACAGGAACAATTTGTCAGGATGAAGTCTCAATCCTGAATATTTACGCCCCTAATATAAAAGCACCCACGTATGTAAAAGAAATATTACTAAAACTCAAGGCAGACATCAAACCACACACACTAGTAGTAGGAGACTTCAATACACCTCTCTCAGCAATGGACAGGTCAATCAGACAGAAACCTAATAGAGAAGTAAGAGAACTACTGGAGGTAATGAAGCAAATGGACTTAACAAACATCTATAGAACATTCCACCCAAATAGGAAAGAATATACCTTCTTCTCTGCAGCCCACGGAACCTTCTCGAAAATTGACCACATACTCGGAAACAAAGGAAACCTCCACAGATACAAAAAAAATATCAGTGTCCACCTGTGTCTTATCAGATCACCACGGATTAAAGTTAGAATTCAACAACAATCCTACCTCCAGAAAGCCAACAAACTCATGGAAACTGAACAGTCAACTACTGAACCACACCTGGGTCAAGGAAGAAATCAAGAAAGAAATTAAAGTCTTCCTTGAATTTAATGAAAATAAAGGGACAACATACTCAAGCCTATGGGACACTATGAAAGCAGTGCTAAGAGGAAAGTTCATAGCACTAAGTGCCCACTTAAAACAGAGAAAGCATACATCGGAGACTTAACAGCACACCTGAAAGCTTTAGAAAAAAAAGAAGCAGATGCGCCCAGGAGGAGTAGAAGACTGGAAATAATAAAACTGAGGGTGGAAATCAACAAAATAGAAACGCAGAAAACAGTCCAAAGGATCAACGAAACAAAAAGTTGGTTCTTGGAGAAAATCAACAAGATCGACAAACCCCTATCCAAACTAATTAAACGACAGAGAGAGAACACGCAAATAAATAAGATCAGAAATGAAAAGGGGGACATAACCACAGACACAGAGGAAATTCAGAGACTCATTAGATCTTACTACAAAAGCCTGTATGCCACAAAACTAGAAAATGCAAAAGAAATGGACATTTTTTTAGATAAGTACCACATACCAAAGCTAAACCAAGACCAGGTGAACGATCTAAATAGGCCTGTTAGTCGCGAAGAGCTAGAAACCGTTATCAAAAATCTACCTTCCAAAAAAAGCCCAGGACCAGATGGTTTCAATGCAGAATTCTACCAGAACTTCCAAGAAGAGCTAATACCTATACTCCTTAATGTATTTCACAATATAGAAACAGAAGAGTCATTGCCAAATTCCTTTTATGAAGCTACAGTTACCCTGATACCAAAACCACACAAAGACCCAACCAAGAAAGAAAATTACAGGCCGATCTCACTCATGAATATCGATGCGAAAATTCTCAATAAAATACTGGCAAACCGAATCCAAGAACACATTAGAAAAATTATCCATTATGATCAAGTAGGCTTCATCCCAGAGATGCAGGGCTGGTTCAACATACGCAAATCTATCAATGTAATCCACCATATAAATAAACTGAAAGAAAAAAACCATATGATCATTTCATTAGATGCTGAAAAAGCATTTGACAAAATTCAACACCCCTTTATGATAAAAGTCTTGGAGAGATTAGGGATACAAGGGTCATACCTAAATATAATAAAAGCTATTTACAGCAAGCCGTCAGCTAACATTAAATTAAATGGAGAAAAACTCAAAGCCATCCCACTAAAATCAGGAACACGACAAGGCTGTCCACTCTCTCCATACCTCTTCAATATAGTGCTTGAAGTTCTAGCAATAGCAATAAGACAACATAAAGGGATCAAGGGAATTCGTATCGGAAAAGAAGAAGTTAAGCTCTCGTTATTTGCAGATGATATGATAGTATACATAAGTGACCCCAAAAACTCTACCAAAGAACTCCTACAGCTGATAAACACCTTTAGTAATGTGGCAGGATACAAGATCAACTCCAAAAAATCAGTGGCCTTCCTATACACTAAGGATAAGGAAACAGAGAGGGAAATTAGAGAACCATCACCTTTCACGATAGCCACAAATAGCATAAAATATCTTGGGGTAACATTGACCAAGGATGTGAAAGATCTATTTGACAAGAACTTTAAGTCTTTGAAGAAAGAAATTGAAGAGGACACCAGAAAATGGAAAGATCTTCCTTGCTCCTGGATTGGGAGGATCAACATAGTAAAAATGGCAATTCTACCAAAAGCAATCTATAGATTCAATGCAATCCCCATCAAAATCCCATCAAAATTCTTCACTGATCTGGAGAAGACAATAATCAACTTTATATGGAAAAACAAAAAACCCAGGATAGCCAAAACAATCTTATACAACAAAGGATCGTCTGGAGGCATTACCATCCCTGACTTCAAACTCTACTACAGAGCTACAGTATTGAAAACAGCTTGGTATTGGCATAAAAACAGAGAAGTCGACCAATGGAATCGAATAGAAGACCCTGACATTAACCCACAAACCTACGAACACCCAATTTTCGATAAAGGAGCTAAAAGTATACAATGGAAAAAAGAGAGCATCTTCAACAAATTGTGCTGGCAAAACTGGATGTCAACCTGTAGAAGAATGAAAATAGATCCATATCTATCACCATGCACAAAACTCAAGTCCAAATGGATTAAAGACCTCAATATCAGTTTGAACACAGTGAACCTGATAGAAGAGAAAATGGGAAGTACTCTACAACACATGGGCACAGGAGACCACTTCTTACGTATAACCCCAGCAGCACAGACATTAAGGACCTCATTGAATAATTGGGACCTCCTGAGACTGAGAAGCTTCTGTAAAGCAAAGGACACTGTCACTAAGACACAAAGGCAACCCACTAACTGGGAGAAGATCTTCACCAACCCCGCAACTGACAAAGGTCTGATCTCCAAAATATATAAAGAACTCAGGAAACTAGACCGTAAAAGGCTAATCAACCCAATTATAAAATGGGGCATTGAGCTGAACAGAGAATTCTCAACAGAAGAACTTCAAATGGCCAAAAGACACTTAAGGTCATGCTCAACTTCCTTAGCGATCAGGGAAATGCAAATCAAGACAACTTTAAGATACCATCTTACACCTGTCAGAATGGCTAAAATCAAAAATACCAATGATAGCCTTTGTTGGAGAGGTTGTGGAGAAAGGGGTACACTCATCCATTGCTGGTGGGAATGCAAACTTGTGCAACCACTTTGGAAGGCAGTATGGCGGTTTCTCAGGAAATTCGGGATCAACTTACCCCTGGACCCAGCAATACCACTCTTGGGAATATACCCAAGAGAGGCCTTATCATACAACAAAAGTATATGCTCTACAATGTTCATAGCAGCATTGTTTGTGATAGCCAGAACCTGGAAACAACCTAGATGCCCTTCAATGGAAGAATGGATGAAGAAAGTATGGAATTTATACATATTAGAGTACTACTCAGCAGTAAAAAACAAGGACTTCATGAATTTTGCATACAAATGGATGGAAATAGAAAACACTATCCTGAGTGAGGTAAGCCAGACCCAAAAAGAGGAACATGGGATGTACTCACTCATATTTGGTTTCTAGCCATAAACCAAGGACATTGAGCTTATAATTAGTGATCCTAGAGAAGCTAAATAAGGAGAACCCAAAGAAAAACATATAGGCATCCTCCTGAATATTAACCTTCAGCAAGCGATGAAAGGAGACAGAGACAGAGACCCAAATTGGAGCACAGGACTGAAATCTCAAGGTCCAAATCAGGAGCAGAAGGAGAGAGAGCACGAGCATGGAACTCAGGACCGCGAGGGGTGCACCCACACACTGAGACAATGGGGATGTTCTATTGGGAACTCACCAAGGCCAGCTGGCCTGGGTCTGGAAAAGCCTGGGATAAAACCGGACTCTCTGAACATAGCGGACAATGAGGACTACTGAGAACTCAAGAACAATGGCAATGGGTTTCTGATCCTACTGCACGCACTGGCTTTGTGGGAGCCTAGGCAGGTTGGATGCTCAACTTACTAGACCTGGATGGAGGTGGGGGTTCCTTGGACTTCCCACAGGACAGGGAACCCTGATTGCTTTTCGGGCTGGGGGGAGATTTAATTGGGGGAGGGGGAGGGAAATGGGAGGCGGTGGCGGGGAAGAGACAGAAATCTTTAATAAATAAATAAATTAAAAAAAAAAGAAACAAGCATCACATATAAAAAAAAAAACAGGAATGAGACAAGGGTATTCCGTCACTCCACTTTCTTTCAATACAGGCTTATACAGGCTGAGAAAGAGCAATGGAACTGATACAAATAGGAAGGAAACAAGTGGAATTACCTATCTTTGCTGACGGCATCATCCTGTGCTTAAAAGACCCTAATGATCCTACCAGAAATACCTGAATAAAATAAAGATTTTCATAAAAACTGAAAATATTGACATGTGTCAACAGAAGCAGAAGTAGCTTTTCCACGTATCAAGCAGTGTCTTGCAGAGAAAGATGTTGAGGCAAAAAAAAAAAAATCTCATTCACAATAGCAAAAACAAACAACAACAAAAAGCTATGGAAAAAGTCTCACCAAGGAGGCAAAAGATCTCTACAATGAAAACAAGAGGGGTCCAGTGACCATGAAAGAAGGAGTCTAGTTGGAGGTGGTGGAGTAGGAGATAGGACAAAGATAAACCCCATGTCTTCTAATTATAGAGTATAGATTTACATGCGTATGAGAGAAAGAGACAAAAGCAGAAGGAAACTGTTTTGGAGGAGACAAAGCACCAGAGGGAGAGGAAATGAAAGGTCAGGAAGGCTAAAAGGAGGAAGGGCGAATTCAAACAAAGAGCAGCAACACATGAAAATGTCCAGTCATAATGAGTGCCATCATTCTGTATGCTCACTAACAGCTTAAAGTCAACTCCATCACACACAAGTCTTTCAGCATGGTATTTAGTTGTTAGTTCACGTTATTAAACGCAGCACACGAGCACACAGCACACACGTGCGCGCTCACACACACCCCTAAGCCTGTTTTAGCCATTTTTGACTAACAGTCAACAGTAGAGGGAGTTACCATGAGCTCCACACTCGGCTTCTCGGGGGAATGGATATAAACATTTGTTACAGCATGCCGCAGCACTGAATATCCTTAACTAAAGCCCGATTCAGCCTGAAGAGCCAGGTTCCACTGTGCTTAGCTCTGAGGTCCTGCCATGTTCCAGGAGCCCACTGAGGATAAGTTCTGTTGAAAGCCTCCTGGCCCCTGCAAGGTCACAGACTCTAAGCCTCTAAGATAGCAGCTACATGTTTAGTAGAGTGCCCCGCATCTGCTATTTGTCTGGTGTTTTTCTCATGATTAGGGATATGGGCTGTGAGGAAAAGGCTGAGGCAAAGGCTATTTCATGACATCTGCCGAAGAGTCATTCTGATGAACAACACACACCACGGTAGTCACAACTCCAGTCTCAGGGGAGCTGCGGTTTCTCAGGGGCAAGCTGTAAAAGTCACACTTTTCCCTCTTTGGGGAAGAAGATCATTACGAGTTGGAGAATACTCACTTTAAAGTATTATAAATAATATATTTATCTAGACAGACTACGTTTTTGATGTTTGAAATACCTCCAAGAGCATTTTCGTGGATAGATATTGCTTTAAAATATTTTCTAGTAATAAATGCATTACATTTTTGCAGTGGAAAAAAATTTTAAATGTTTATGAAAAGTATCACCACAGATTTAAAATACAGACATAAATTTCCAGTTAATATTCTGAGATACTGCTCCATAATCTACGTCTATCTTTGAAAAGTTGAAGTAATTCTGCACACCGTGTGTGCCCCTCTGTCAGCTTTACACAAACTGCTCTCGGCTTTCAGGGCAGGAAGCATTTCCTGCTTTACCAAGCCAAGGCTTAGCACATAGTGTACCCAGTCATGACCGAGAACTTGGGGACTTCCTGAACTGAGGATTCCCCGCCCCCGAGAAGGTGACCAGCATGAACTCAGTCTCTTCCCTTGCCCACAGTGTCACAGTAGTGACCTCGGGTGGTGGAAATTTAGCTAAACCAGTAAAACAGTCCTCGCTGAGGACTGGCGAACACGGAGGGTCACTTCCCGGGACCTCGGAGGTCGTTTATAAGTCCATTCTCATAATTTCCAGGTATTTAAACATTCTGCAAGCTATGTAATTTTGTTAGACTCCTGCTTCCAGGCTTTGATTCATCACTTTCAAGTTTGGGCACAGGCCCATGGTGACTTTATTCTGTCATCAAAACCAGGGGCAGTTTAGAATTCAGAACATTTCAGATTTGAAGACGACACCAGAGCAATAACTTACTGAATTATAGGAGCCCAGGGCAAGGTACTTGGTGTACTAGCTTCATATTACTGTAATAAAACACCTGAAACAGCTTACAGAAACAAACATTTCTTTTGGCTCACAGTATTGGAGGTTCCTGTCTAAGATTGTCATGACGAGTTGCCACATCTCAGGTTCCAAACAATGCATCACAACAGAGCAAACTGCTCGCCTTCCCCCAAAAGGTAGGAGGAACAGAGAAAGATACTTAGCTCACAATTTCCGTCAACGGCAGAACCCCAGTGACCTAAACACTTGCCATGAGGCTCCACCTCGCAGAGGTCCGGTGGGGACACCCTGGGAACTAAGTCTTTAACAGGTGGGCCTTTGATGAAAACACTCAAACCATGGCCCTTGTTGGGGAGGGTCTGTCTACTGGGCAAGAGCTCAGGTAATCACATGTGCCGTTTCTACAGCTTTGTTGGCTAGCTCTTAACGTGGAAACTGTGTGGTTACTTTTGCAACAAAATATTTTGAATCAGATGTTTTCTTTCATATGGCTTACTCTACAAAATGAGTAATCATAATTTAATGTCACCTACTTAGTGACAAATTATCTTCCAGACACTTACACAATTGTTCAATTGCAATTATGTAAATGTTCACGATTCTTAACAACTATGGAATGATCCTGTTATGTAAGACAGAGACTCAGCTGGCCTTCAGATTCAACACTCTCTAGATGGCATTGTTCCAGAACATGAGTCCTCTTCCTCGGTCAACTTCACCTTCAAATCTTCTTGAAGATCTTCGGCACATTTGGGTTGGAACACAGTAAGCACTCATTAAATGTGCTGATTGACTAGCACTCACGGTTAGGATAACTGCCAATGGATCGATCCTGTCTGTTACTCTGCCAGCCTATCAGCTCGAGGAAAACGAAATGAAAAAAACCTTTTAACACCAGGTCCCAGTTCTATCACTTTTTCAATCCTTTAATCAAGGTGAACTGTTTTGTTTTCCTTCTCTTATCACAAATGAAATAATATTTGAATTTCTAATAGGCCTCTCAAGAATGGTAACGTGACAGTTGGAAAATGAGCATTTCTCTACCTAAGGATCAGTAATGAATAAAATCTCCGTCTGTCTTCCTGGAGAAACAATTACTATATTAAAAACTATGGTACTAATGGATCTTTCATCCGTAACAGATGTGGTATGTAAAGTGAGCATCAATCTCTTGGGGCTTCTGATGCCTCAGCAATACCGACAGTTTTCCCTGATAATTGTATTATGACTGTATGATTTATCAGCTAGGCACATATGGCCAGAGATTCCGTAAGTGGTCAGGGTAGTCCAGACCGCGTCTGAATTTGAAGCCTTCATTCTCTTCCCTCCAAGAATCAGGGGATATACTCAGCAGCGTGCTCCTAGGCACACGGTCTTTGACAAAGACACTGACAAAGGCCAGCAGTGCACACAGCCTTGCAGCCACCGCAGCAGACTGGTGGGCGACTTCTGCTGTTTGGCATCCCAACAAGTCTGAGAGTTCAGACTTTGAAAGCTGGCTGGCTGTTCTCTAGAGGGCAGCTTACTCAAAGATGAGCTACTGGTCCCTGGTGTGGTTAGAAAACAACAATGCATTTGCTGTGTGTGTCTCTTGGCTGCAAGTGACATAAAAGTTAAAATGGAAAGCAGAGTTTATAGACTTCTCTACATAAAACCGCAGAGCTGCAAGACTGTTCTCCGACACGGCTGGGCTCTGGACCTGAAACGTCACCTCAGACTTCACGTCCCTCTACAATGTATTACTCCTCTCAGTGTCTTGGTCTCACTCTCTGTGGGAATATGATAGGCCACCCAGACACTCATATTCCAAATATTCTGCCACCCCAAGAAAAAGGGAGTTCTTGTCAACAGTGTTGCAAGAAAACTATAATTAAAATATGGGAATGGTTCAGAATGGCTCTTCCTGGGCCTTGTTCCTGTATCTTGCCCAATCGCTTCATTTTCTAATACTAATCTGAGTTTGTGGTCAGCCCTGTGCTCTGTAAGGGGGAGCTGACCACAGTAAAGAGCAAGCAGAGAGTGGACGGGCTCATGAGGCACTGTCATACTGTACAACAGGCTAGCATATGGATTAATCATTTTCTCACATAATAGAGAGTATATGGGCACACTACTACATGTTTGTATTTAGGAAAGTAGAAATTATTTAAACAGGTTCATGTATATATTGCACAATGCATGTAATACACATTAATATAGTTTTGTGAGTATGGATACATATATATTTTCCCTCTGTATGTACCACTGTTCACAAGCACAAGTGTGACCTATCCCTTTCCAAGGACCTCATATCCACGTCCTAGATCATCATAACACCTTTCTATTTCCCGTAGTCTGGATGACTATATAACACAGTTCATATTTCTACAACTGTACAGAGTATACTTGACTCTAGCAAAATCAGTCCGGGAGTTACCTAATGCATGCTTAATTTCCATCTCTGAAATATCAGAGCATCAGGCGTGCCTTCTGAATCCCTTGGCATAGCTGTGTCCATGTCAAGACAACAGAATGGAGCATGATTAAAAGTGACCACCTGTGTGGTCTGCACGGTGAAGGTACTCCACCCCAGAGCAGCAGCCCATCAATGGAGACAAACTTAGAACGGAAGGGAGTGGATCAATGAAAGCGAACCAGAACTATAAAATATAAGGCAACGTGATTATCAATACAGACGTCAGAGATCACTGGAGTCCTGGGAGCAGTGCCTTGTTCATGGGAGCAGAGACAGTGCAGATTCTTTCATGCTTGCTCTTCTCCTGGCTTCTCCAGGTTCTCCACCTGCTCCACCCTGCTCCTGACTACCTGTCTTAGATCCACTTCCATTTCTGTGAGAAAACACTGACCAAAAGCAACTTAGGGGGAAGGACTTTATCATGGCTGAGAAGTCAAGTCTGTAAGAGCTTAAAACAAGCTGGGTCACATTGCACTCCAGTCAAGAGCAGAGGAGGAGGAGGAGGAATGCATCCTCACTGTTCAGCTGGCTCCTTCTTTACAGGCCCTGACTCAGCCAACAGAACGTTGCTGTCCACATGCAGGGTGGGAGTTCCCATCTGAATTAACTCCATCAGGAAAACAGGCATGCCCGCCCACCACCACAATCTGGACAGTTCCTCACTGAGGCTCTCTTCAAGGTGAGAAAAGACTTGTCAGATTGACAGTCAAAGCTAAGTATCATGTTCCTGTGTCACGAGCCACAAGATCACCCTGGAACTGACTCCACCCTTGGTGCTGTCAATCCTCTCCACCTTTACATTTTGTCTTCCATTGTCCTGAGATGTTTCCCGATTGAGAGTTGCTATCTCACAGCCTGCCTGAGAAGTAAAATCGTTCCCCCACCAACTCAAGTCCTTAGAAAAATAAGTCAGGTTTAAAATGAAAAACCCAACCTGCATGTGTCAAATAAGCAACCTTTATTAGATATTAATTTGTTTCTTTCTGTAAAGTAACTGAAGAGTTGAAATTTCTTTATAATTACACAAATGGGAATACCCAAACTTTAATTAACAATTAAGTTGATCAGTTTAAAATTTTGAGAGCATACATCTGCATATAATTGCTCTCCATATACTTCTGTAAAATCTAAAGCCTATATATCCAAACATAAAAAATCCATTCATGCCAGCATTAGTTACAAGTGCACATTTATTTGAATGTGGTGAGCATGTTCTTTTATTGCCAAGAAAGTCAGCTTTGTTCCTTAATTGTTACAATAACCACAATTTAGGAAATTCTATTGCAACACCAATCTGTTGTGTGCATCTATAATTAGACTAGCATGGCCTGTCTATCAGAGGAACTGCTGCAAAGCCTTCGTATTTTGTCTCCTTGAGCCTTTCCGAGATTCTCGGGTTTTAAAAGAGATGCAATTCCGCCTAGTGAAATTGTTAAAGAGACTGAAAACACAGTCCTAGCCTTGCCTGCTGTGTTCTGGGTTCCTGAACATCATAGAAAGGGGCACTCTTTTCCAAACACCAGCCTCCTTCCAGTTCTAGCACATTCTAGTTCTCTGATCAGATCAGAGGAGGACGGCTGCCATGAAACTGATCACCAGAAAGTCTAGGTGTAGCCTCCCATGGTCATCAGTGACGGATTCTCCAGCAGCCAATGCCAATGCCCTATGGGTGGCTTGCCCTAGGTAATGTCCACCTTCACACCACGTCACATCACAGAACACCCACCACAGTGGCTGAGTCCATGGTAGAAAACTAAGATTGGAACCCAGCCCAAGGTGAATCTCTTTTCCCTTCATTTGCCATGACCTCAACAAGAGGAACAATGATACCTCGAACCAAATGGGGCAAGTGTCTAGATCCTTTATCCTGCCCTATCTAGTACAAGTAATTTAAGATGAATGCTTAGGAAATAATGTGTTTACAGAATAATGCCAAGTGTAAGTATGTATCGTTTTTTAAACACCTATGGATAACAAATTTTTCTAAAGTCATGTTCAATGTGTGTTGATAATTACTCTGCCCTTATACCACAGAATGGTTCCCTCATATTTACTCTTAATAAAAATACTTATATGTCATAATTTTTAAAATACTCTGCAGCTTTTAAAGTTCTGTTGTATTTTATATTATGATATTAACCATGAGATCTTGGTGACAAATAGGGAAGGAAAGGTTATGACTTAACAGTGATGTGTGTGTGTGTGTATCTCAAAATGACAAGAAGTGGATTGTGCTGGTTGGTTTTAATTGTAGATTTGACACAACTACCTGAAAAAGAGGGAACCTAATTCAAGAATGGCCCAGATTAGACTAGTCTGCAATATCTGGAGAAGATTCCTGATCATGACTAATAGGAATGTGGGCAGCACTCTTCTTAGGCAGGGCAGAGCTTCGCTGAGCCAGCTGGAAAACTAGCCAGTAAGCTGTGTTCCTTGGTGTTTTCTACTCCGGTCTTGCTCAAGTTCCTGTCCTGTCTCAATAATGAACTATAATCTTAAAGTTTAAGCTAAGACAAACACTTCCTTACTGAAAATCAAAACCGTTTTAGTGAGATTGCATTATGGATAACACGGAGATAGTAAGGGAAGCCTGAGAAGCTATGGATCAGTCATGAGTTACAGGAGATACAGCAGGGGCAGCCAGCAAAGACATCCAAGACTTCGGTCCTCACCCAGTGAGTGGCATTGATTTCACGACTGTCTCAAGACCCCCTTCTCAACAATCAGCTTGCTCGGGTTTGGAGAAGAAAGGGAAGTGGGAGGAACCTACTGTGTTCCATTCCACTCTCTGCAGCCACTCTCTGAAGAGTCTTCAGAGAACAAGAAACAAAGCTCTAGGCTAAATAGAAAGACATCTATTTAGCCTCTACACTTGGGTCATTACCTCCCCCCTCCCCTTCTGCAACCGCTGTCACCTCCAGAAGGCTGTGCACTGGGTCTTTCTAAATAATATCCTCCCAACAGTCTTTCCCTGGGATGAGTACATTAAGTATGAGGGATGATGAGAAGGCCTTCAAGAATCAAAGTCAGAGACCTGAGTGTTAGGTAGCGGAATCAATGTTCTGAGATCCTCAAGTCATGATACCCCCAAGAGCACAGACACAGAAGCAATTCCCTTTGTTGTCCCTTCAAATCCAGGGACATAACCAACACTCATGTTGATACACAGGCTACCCTAAGGAAAGCATAAGAAATGTATTTAACTGTAATTTTACATGGAGATCTGTCTTAGTTATTCTCATAGCTGTGACTGAATATACCTGAAAATAGGAAATTTAAGGGAGGAGATGTTTGAACTCATGGTTTACGAGGGTACAGTCCACCACAGGAGTGGAGGCAGGGCAGAGTCTATGGGCAATAGGAAGCAGAGGCTACTCCAAAACCTGATTCACTAATACTGAGACACATCACAGGGCTTTACAATCCAGTGGTACATTTCTCGTGGGCATAATTCATGAGGTACTTTATCCATACGCTCCGTTTTCAGCCTGTGACAGGCACTTGTGAAATGATTAACCCATACTGCAGAGTAACAGAATATTAAGTGACAGCCAGACATAAAAGTAACGAGAGACAAGAGCGAGGCGAGCTCTTCCATAAAAGACACATTTTGATACAGGTAATCAATTTATCAGGACACGCGACAAATTCAAGCAAGAGACTTCCCAAAGTTAATTTAAAACCAATCAGAGGGTGCACATCCAGCAAGACTCCGAGGAATTTGTCTATTATTAACAGTGCCTCCCCCTCAACTATAAAGGTCTAATAAACAGTCTATAAATCCAGGAGATACGAAAACAATGTTCAAAGAGTGAAATGAACAGGAAGCGACAACTCAGGCGCACCACCATCCACAGAAGAGCCGTCCTCCAGCAGGCTCTGGCCCCCAGATTCTCCTCAGTGCTGGGATGCACTGGTGACTGAACCTGTCACCAACAACTTCAAACAGGCTTGACTGAATCAACACTAGACATGCCTCCCACTTACCCCACCCCACGAAAATGACTTGAGAACAGCTTCAATCGTTCTGCTTGCTCCTCATTATTTCTGAGGGGTTTCTCCCCTCCTGTACTTCATGAGACAAAACTCTGAAGTCTTCTCCACGTGAGCATGAGCACCTAAGTTAGGGTCCTGAGAATTTATGTTCATAAGGGCAGACGGACTGCAGTGGAAGGCGCTCTGAACACAAAGGGCCATTGTACAGCAGAACTCAGAGGGCTCAGCACGCACAGATCAAGCCAGTGATACTCTATGAGGTTCCAAAGGACTACACGACGTTGGAATGGATCCAATCAAAACGTGTGAAATTCTCAAACAGAAAACAAATTGTCAGTTTGGTGGCGCATGCTTGTGATCCCAGCCCTGGGGAGGCAGAAACAGGTGGGTCCTGGGACTCCTGGTCAGTCAGTGTACCTTACATGGTGAGCTCTAGATCAGAGAGAGACTTCACCTCACAACCAAAACAAAAAGTGCACACACAGCCCGAGAATCTGATCCTAAACTGTCCAAGGCGTGTCTCCTGGCTTTTAGGCATGTGCTTGTGTGTCTGTGGGTGTGCTCGCGTGCACCCTTCCAGAGTAGTATACTCTTCCTAGCTGTCAATATACAGCCACCCTCACCTGGGACACCAATTGGTTACAAAGATTTAAAAGTTCAGCAACCGCAGGATTTAGAGGGTTTAAAACCCTTTAAATGTGGGAAGATGTTAAATCTCATTATTTCTGCAGCCACTGCAAATGTTAGAATTCAGCTTGTCCCGTTTTTTTCAGCTCTAGGTCTAAGGATGACAGAGTTATAAAGAGACAGATGCTTTTCTCCAGTTCTATAAAGAGCTGTCGGCCAACCAAGTGACCTACAGGAAATAAAGCCAGTCGGTTCTCCAGCTGGTCGCCACTGATCAGAGCATCTAAACGGAAAGATATGTATTTAAGCTTCAAGCCACCAGGAAAACAGGTAATTGCTTCCTCAACTCCATAGGAAGCCAGTGATTTGATGGTTTCATGTGGGAGGGGGTAAAGGATTTTAGACATGTGTCAAAAGTAGCTAAGAATAGAAAACAGAAAAAAAGTTGTCAGGGACCCAAAGAATCTCAGTGGGACAGAATGGGTAAACGCAATGGCTCAGAAGCCATCTTGCTCCTGCTGGAAAACAGTTGCCATGGATACTCTCACAGGTAACCCTCTCAAGTCTTACCTCTTGGGTCCTCACATTGATGTATCCATAGTGAATCCGAAGAGGCTGCCTGAATGTGTAGGGCAGTGGGATCCATTTTGTTTCGGGTTGTCCAAAGCAGCTCAGCAGCAAAGGGAAATTCATGTCATTGACGAGGCGCATGGCCAGCAGCAAGAGGCACAGCGCTGTGAAGCTCGCCACAACCACAGACTTCTTCTGTAACACAGTGGAGAAGAAGAGGACAGTGAGTGACCTTCAACTAGCTGCAGCCACCAGAGAGGGAGGGAAGGGAGTGGGAGAAGGAGTGAAGGTGGGATAGAGGTGGGGTGGGGCGGGCAGGGTGAAGGTGGGATAGAGGTGAGGTAGGGTAGGGCAGGGTAGAGGTGGGGTGGGGCGGGCAGGGTAGAGGTGGGATAGAGGTGGGGTGGGGTGGGGTGGAGGTAGGATAGAGGTGGGGTGGGGCGGGCAGGGTGAAGGTGGGATAGAGGTGGGGTGGGGAGGGCAGGGTGGAGGTGGGATAGAGGTGGGGTGGGTAGGGCAGGGTAGAGGTGGGATAGAGGTGGGGTGGGTAGGGCAGGGTAGAGGTGGGATAGAGGTGGGGTGGGGCGGGCAGGGTGGAGGTGGGACAGAGGTGAGGTGGGGTAGGGCAGGGTGGAGGTGGGATAGAGGTGAGGTGGGGTGGGGCGGGGTGGAGGTGGGTGTCTTTGAAGAATCAAAGGGTTTGGTCTTGTAGGGTATTTCAGTTGGAGCACAAACAAGCCATCCTTGGGTGAGCATGGGCAGAAAGTTTCTTGTACTCTCCCAGCCCTCCTCCCTCTTCCTTACCTGCCATCTTTTATCTTAAGAACTCAAACCAGACGCCCAACCATAGGAGACCCTTCTTGCTTCCTCAGCTCCCTCCCCTACCCTTCCACCACCAAGTTGCCAGCCCCAGCAGAGGTGAAGTCTCATCGCCCTTACTCAAGCCCTGGTTCTCAGGCTTCCTAACGCTGCAGCCTTTTAATACAGCTCTTCACGTTCTCGTGACCTCCAGCTGTAAAATTATTTTCATCTCTGCTTCATCACTAATTTGGTTGCTGCTCTGAATCATAATGTAAATATCTGATAAGTAACCCTCAGAGGGTCATGACCCACAGGCTGAGAACCCTTGCTTTAAAGGCCTCTTAACTGTAATTTTCTCAAAGTATAATTGTGACCATTTCCTTTTCTACCACGTTATTCTCAATTCCTGAAGCCACTGGATGTCCTTGTCACAGGACTCTCTGAATCCATGTCCTCTGCATAGTATATTACACCTTACATCATACAAGAAATACTGCAAACACTTGTGGGAAAAGGCATGGCTCACCCAGCTTCATTCCCACCTCACACTTCTGGAGCTGTACCCAGTGGGTTCTACCAACAGAAAGGCCACCTGTGCCCACCATGTAAACTCGAAATCTTAAGCACCAGATGGGAGAAGACCACACAGCAAATAGTCCACGAGCATCCCCTTGGATGGACTGCAAAGGAAGAAAGCCGGAGCAACTGCATCTGGCGGGGTGAGAGAGAGCATGATATACACTCAAGATGGAGCTTGATAAAAGGCCTGTTTTGATTGGTAGGGACGTGTGAGCAGATCTTTCTAGATGGAAGAAACAGGCAAGGAAACAAGAAAGCATGGGTTATCTGTGGGAATCCATCCCTCTCTGAGCAGAAAAAAAGCGGCCAGCACAGTGATAACTATGGCGGGCCACGCTGGGGACTGTGCTAAGATGTGAGCCCCGAGTCAGGGAGATGGCCGGAAGCCAAAGTGGACTTTTTGCTGGAGATTTCTAAAGACGAAAGCTATGTCATAGTTCAGCATGGCTCAGGGTACTTTGGAACAGGGAGGGCTTAGTTAGAAATGAGTAGGAGGCTGGTCTTTCGGTGCAGGTTTTGCAAACCAAGGACAGAAACCGGAGCAGCGGTGACAGTGAGTGAGATTCAAGAAAGATTCTCAGTTTACATAGAAGGGGACATTAGCGGCCGACACAAAACTCAGAGCTGACCTTGAGCCTAGATTGCAACAGTGTTAGAGCAGAATCCTGCTGAAGTCACTGTGGTTGCAACAGTTTATCCGGGGAGCCAGATGCTAACGCCCTTGGCTCTTTTGGTGCTCTTCTTGGTGGACCGGAAGCTCAGTAGTCATGAAGTCAGAAAGAAAGTCAAAGTGAGAGCAGGAAGAGAGAAGAGAATGGGAGCAGAGGCAGGAACAGCAGCTGCGACCTGCCCCTGCTGGCCCCTGACTGGGTTCGACTGTCACTGCCCCTGCTGGCCCCTAACTGGGTTCAACTTTCAGTTGGACTCAAGCTGAAGGAAAACCAGAGCTGCTGAGGATGAGTGGCTGGCCTTCCACCATCACTGATGGGTTTGGGGCCTGCTGCTTCCTGGGGGTAATTAGCTCCAGAACTTCAATGGAGAACAGAAATCTACCTCCTGGCTCACAGCTGAAGCCAGGCAGCAGAGCCAGCATCCAGAGTGACCGTCACTTCTCGATTCCTGCTCAGCTCCTGTAATTTGTAAAACCCACATTCCTCTGTCTAGCCAGCCTAATTTTCTAATCACCCCAGAGTCCCCTGAGCTCTGCCTCCTCAGAACCCCTTAACTCACCCACTAACTACCACAGCCTTCCCTCATTTAACCTTCTAATCATGAAGAAACGTTTTAATTTGCTCTTCTGTAGAATCATTATGTCCACAACCCTGCCATGTGTCAAGGTAACAGCGTAAATGAGGTGATGGATCTTAACAAGCTTAAAGGGGCACGGACCAGAAGAGACGGCTAAATAAAACCAAAGAGGCCAGTCACACTTTTCTTTCTGTCACCACTCAGACCAACAGCTGCTCAGAAGGAGCCCCAGATGTGATCTGTGCTCTTGTCTACTCCTGAACCCAGCAGGTCCTCTGCTTCCCTTAACTGCTGAACTTGCACAGCTGGAGGCCTAGGGACAAAGACACAGAAGTTCCTTCCTAATCCAACAACAGCAGCCACACCTACAGAAAGCATGCAGGAGACAAAAGTAAGCCAACCACTTTCGAGAGAGAAACTTCAGAACAGAATGAAGTCAGGGTAGCAAAAGCCTGCGCCCCTGGAATCCACGCCTGTCTCTGTGCTACTCAAGGTGCTAAAATGAGCAGAGTGGGTGGGCTACCGGGTGGAGAGCAGGCACCGCCCCTCTCACTGTACCTGGAACTGTATTCACGGGGCCGGGGGTCCTCTTTACATAGCTCAGACCTCCAGCCCCACTCCGCTACGTTATGGCAGCCAGGTTCTTTCTCCCTCTGTCTAAAGTGATGCTACCCTTGTTCTGCATGGGAGTAACGCACTGACACAAACCATCCTGGAACTTCAGAGAAGGTGTAACTTGAAGCTCTGTAAGGCAGGGACAACAGGCTCTGACACAGATGTGTGTTCCCTAGAAGTCACTTCTGCCACACCAGAGCCACAGTGAAGACCGTGGTTTGGGCACTCTGTCACACACATGGCTACATGCAGAGAGCATGTGTGTATATCTGCAGGAGACACAGAAGATGGAGAAGTGAACTGAGCACCAAAACACACAACACACCTTGGAATTCATACCGAGTTTGGACTAGGGAAGGTTCTGAGAAAGAAAATGAAATCAACCAGGCAGAACTACCTCAAAGAGTCACAAGAGTTGGCAGGGAAAGCAGATAATGAAATATCATGTGTCAAATGAGGTTAGGGGAGGCTGCATGGGTGATTGAGGCGCCCAGAGGAAAGGAGGTCTGGTGTTCTTAAGAGGGAGAGTTCAGGCCTTGCTTGTCAAATAGGGCACCTATGGAAGCAGGAGAGCAAGCAACCCTCAGGGCGTTGCAGCCACAGGAAGAGCAATTGCATGGGCCACTTTTGTCAGAATCGTTAGAACATTTGATAAGGAGGCTGCTATGTACACTAGGATTGGCAGATTATGCTAAGCTGATCATAAAAATTTATTCTGCAATTGCCATGTGCTAGTCAACACTCAGAAGATCAGTTTCACAGACAGTGGGGCAGCAGAAAACATCAGAACAACTTGAAGATAAAAGAACCACCAATTAGACTCGAGAAAATAAAAGTCAATACTTGTGAATACTTGCCAGTAGATGTGTGAAAGGCTTGGTCCAACAGATGTTTCCTGACGCACAAAACAAAACATATAAAAACAACCATTCCTCTAAGGTCAGACGCACCAAGATTACAATGAGTGAAAAACTCGAACACTGCCAGACAACAACGGACTGTAAAAATGGAAGGCGTTATTAGGTTGCTAGTGTCAGTTGTTAAATTGTTTTGTGTACATAGACGCATTCATACTGTGTACGTGTGTAAGCACTCGGAAGCCAGAGGTCACACAGTGTGATTGTGTGTTTGTGTGTAGAAGTCAGAGTGATTGTGGGGGGGGGGACATACAAGAGGAAGCCAGAGGTCACACAGTGTGTTTGTGTGTAGAAGTCAGAGTGATTGTGTGTGGGGGACATACAAGAGGAAGCCAGAGGTCACACAGTGTGATTGTGTGTGTAGAAGTCAGAGTGATTGTGGGGGGGGACATACAAGAGGAAGCCAGAGGTCACACAGTGTGATTGTGTATATGCACACACACAGAAGCCAGACAGGACATCTTACTAATCACTCCCCACACTTTTGAGACAAGCTCTTACAGAATGCAGAGTTTAGTGATTCAGCTGGGCTTGCCAGCCACAAGCCCCCAGTCCTCCCATCTCTGTGGTCTCTCCCCAGTGCTGGTACTAGGGGTTCATTCTGTGCGGCTTTGCTTTTTACATGGCTTCTGGGGACCGAACTCGAATGTTCATGCTTGTTACAAGCACTTTACCCAACAGACCCAACTTACTGGCTCCTAACTGTTGCCTTCTTGATGGATATTAACTAGCTAGTGGGCGAGAACTCATCAGGCCATGGGAAAAGCATGCTAAAGACCAGAGAAACCTTTCTCCAATATTCCAAGCAGCTGCAAACCCTTGAATTACTTGGGGCAACTTATCCTTATGAGCTCAAGAGGATGCCACTGTGCCCAAGTAGATCTGATGAATTGCTTCAGGGAAAGTTCATTCCTTCTTTGTTTCTCATTTGGGGGAAGTCTGAAGGGGCCTCTGGCAGCTGAGACATTTAGAATTTAATCCCCTGTGTACTTTAGAAATCTACATCAGAAAATGTGACATTCCATTTGCTCTTTCTCTAGAGCTGGAATACAAAGTATCAGACTTTATAGCAGAAACGCTTATTTCAAAACAGACTCCATGGGGAGTTCCTGAAGAAGGGGAAAGAACCCAGTCTGTGCCCCTACAGAACTCACAGGCCACATTCAGTGATGTCTTTATCCTTCCTTCACAGAATTAACCATTCACCATGCAATACAGACTTTATTAACCCAGTCAGATGCTAATTTCTTTCCAGGTCCCCTTCATAAATGACCATTCAGAGAATGTGTGTTTTTCTATTTAAATGGAACTGCATGATGATTGAAGGAGCTGAATTTCAGAAGTGTTCATTTTTCTCATATGCTGAAATTTACCTCCCAATACATTTAAAATGCAATGCCAATTAGATTATTTGTGACTGTCCAGTCATCTCACAGCCTGGTTTATCTCTCACTATTGCTTATTGGTGATCATGTCTAATGACAATTCTTCCCTCAGGTTGAAACATGTCATCAGAGTGGCTCAATTTTTCACCATTGTCCAGCTCCAAATTGGCTTCTTGATGAGCAGTCAGAAAAGTGGTAATAAAAAGGTGCAATGTCCTGGTGAGACATGATGCTCCACTGAACGCCCCTAATGGCCTTGAAGGTTCCAGTGGACAGCAGTGACAGTCACTCTGAGACCATCCTTTCTTCACACTCAGGGCACCCAGTGGGCCACTTAAGTCCAGGGCTGAGTACCACAATCTTTTGTTTATTTTTGTTTTTTGAGACGGGGTTTCTCTTGTAACAGCCCTGGCTGTCCTGGAACTTGCTTTGCAGAGGCTGGTCTTTGAACTCAGAGATTCACCTGCCTCTGCCTCCTGAGTGCTGGAATTAAAGGCATGCTCCCATAAAGCAGTTCTTTGAGTCTTAAGAGGATCTTAACACAGTCTCACTGCAGCCTGCTTAGGTAATCTGTTTCCCAGACAAGCATGAAGACCTGAGGCTGAGTGGCCCACCCGTGCACAAAGACAGCAGATTGTAAAACCGAGGAACTGAGATCCTAGTCCAATGGTAGAGCCCGAGTTCAGCGTGTGTACTAATGAAGTCTTTGATTACCATTGTCTTATTAACCTTCTATTGCTGTGAAGAGACACTACAACCAAGACAACTCTTACAAGAGAAAGCATTTGTCTAAGGATTGCTTACAGTTTCAGGGGTGTGGTGTAGTAGCAACAGGGCAGGAAACATGGCAACAGGCAAGCAGGCATGGTAGCAGACAGGTCTACATCAGGCTCTGAAGGCAGGAGACAGAGCCACTGGGCCGGGTGCGAGCTTTTGAAAATCAAAGCCCACCCCCAGTGACATACTTCCTCCAAAAAATGCCACACCCATTCCAACAAGGCCACATCTTCTAATCCCTCAATTAGCACCACTCCCTAATGACCAAGCATCCAAACAAATGACCCTATGGGGGCCATTGCTATTCAAACCAAACCATTCACACCAGCAAGGATGCGCTCAGAGAACTGGTCAGAAAAGAGCCAGTACCAGCCCTAAATAGGTTTTGAAACATAGTATCAATAAGCCAGATATCTAATCCATATGGAAGATTAAGAGACCGACATGAAGCATAGTAATTATACTTCCTTTGAAATCAGTAATTGTGGACAAATTATTTCATTTTCCCTAAATCTGGCTTTATTCCCAGCATTATAAAGACAGCAATAAGGAAGGCACCCTTTCTTACTTCAGGCACCCATAGGCACCATGTGATGGGACGGCTATGACTTCTCGCCTCGGCTGCTCAATCCTATAACTCTTGATCTTACTTAGAACATTGCTAGTAGGCAAACTGCTTTGTGGTGACACAAATAAAATATACTTGAGCACCTAAATGGATAATGAAAACGTGGTACTTACAGACTGGAATTTTATTCAGCCCTAAAGAAAACAAAATTTCAAAATTTTCAGGAAAATGAGTTGAACTGGAAATGTTACATCACAGTGAATAAAAGCCGGGGTCAGAAAGACAAACACTGCACAGTCTCGCTCCTACACAGAGTCCAGCTTCAAAAGGTTGTGGGGACGGGCAGCATGTGCAACCTGGGAAACTGGAAAGGGTCCATAGGACAGGGGGAGAGGCTCGAGGAAAGGCAGGGGAGGAGGGAGAGTGTACATGCAACATGAGAATAGGGAGAGGAATCCTAGAGTCAGAAGGGGATGGGAGCGGGAGGTGGGGGAAGGGGGAAAGAGGGAGAGAATAGGAAGATGAGGAAGAACATGAACAGCAATCCATGGGCTCTCTCAGAGGGTCCAGTGAACATCTGTTACTTCACATGGCAACTAAGAAGAAAGGAGGCCAGGCTAGAAGAAACGACACATTCATTCATGCCAGTAACCCCCTTTAAGGCCTGGGATGCTTGTCAGTGTGCCTCTACCTGACAAGGATTTAGTCAGTAGGAATTCAAAATACGGAAGGCAAAACCCAAAGTCAGAGAGTTCAAGGCCACCTCTGCCATTAACTGTTCTGGGCAGACGGCAAGTCAGAGAGAGAACAAAACATATATGACCACAGCTTTCCCCAGATGTCTGGTTTTACTCCAAAGGAGGCCTCTAAATGGCTGGAACATACCAAACATTCTGAGGAGTTATGTGAATGACGAATGAGGTGAGCACACACACAGTCTTCTGACCTGCTTTCAAACCACAGTGCAGAAACGTCCCCACAGTCATTAATATGCATGCACATTTTCTCCGATTTCCTTCCCCTTTGGGGGAAAACACCTTTAGGTTTTAAGAATTATTTAATAATTTAATGTATATTAATATATAATGTATTTTATCATATCTACCCCAACTCCACTCTAACTCCTCCCAAAGCTCCTACAAACTCCTCCCAACTTCATAACCTCGTCTTTTTAATAAACCACAGAAAACACAGATACTGTTTACAAGCACAAGGCTATAGACCCATTGGGTGGAGCATGGACGAACCATGTGAAGGAGGCCACACCCCTCAAGAAGAGCAACTGTCTGTCCCTGGGAACCTTTAGCTTCCATTAGCTCTCAGTCGGGATAGGGCCCTGGGAGCGCCTCCATCACCCAAGTCAGAATGTGCTCTGCCTTGCTCTGGTATAGACCACCGCAGTGTCTGGGAATTTTCAAAGCCCCTGTCATTGTCACAAGATGCTATTTCAGCTGTCTCAAGCTGCCTCAAACTACTCCATAGCTGAGGAAAGCCCTAAACTTCCGTTGATACTTCTGTGCCCACTTCCTGTGTGATGAGAGTATATGCATACACCTCCCTACTTATGAGGTACTGGGGACTGAACCCAAGGCTTCCTGATCACTACACAAGCACTCTAAAATCTGAGCTAAATCCCAAGCAAAGTACAGCCCAGGCTGGTCTTGCACTCACCACCCTCCCGCTTCATCCTCTTCATTATTTTCCTATTAGCAAGTGTTAGCATGGTACCAATGTCGAGTATAAGATTGCCAAGAGCAAAGGCCTGTATGGTTTTCTTCGCCTTGAACTCTTGTACACACAGGAAGAACGTTCTCCAACCCTGCCTAAGCTCCTCTGTGTGTCCCTGGTCTGAGGGAAGAGAGGTGCCACCAGGTGATTAAGCAATCACTGAGGTACTTCAGCTTCTTTCTCAGCCACTTATTATGGTCCATGTATCCTTACAGAAGTCCGGCCGAGAACCATCAAAACAACCCACACATGTGTGCATCTGGCAGTGATGTCATCACCTACTGGAACCTCCTTTTTCCGAATCCATACACCCTCACATAGTGCAGAATTGATCTTTTCATGACTCTCTGCTGTCCAGAAGAAAGGATAAATGTTGCCTCTTCCCCTATTCCTGGCCATGTTTCCAGTCTCGCTGCCTAGATCACACCTGCGCCACCATTCCACCCTGTCCCTTCCCACCACCTCAACTTCAGATGTTTCCACTATACAGTCCTCTTGCTTCACAGCCTGGCTCCTGGCATAGGAATGAGAGTCAGGTGGGACAGGGTAGGAGGCCAATGGAGAGTCCTCACGTGACAGCACAGAGCAGTGCCTCCAACTGAGTGGAAAGCAGCCGAGAAAACAAAGAAATGAAGGGGAGAAGGAAGAAGGGGGGAATGCTAATGTCTTCCCAAGAGGATGAAAGGAGAGAAGGATGGAGGGGGATGCTAGTGTCTGCTCAACAGAAAGCTAAATTAGCTGAAAATATTCAGATTACGAGGAGAAATGGATTTTTCCCTCAGAGGGAAAATTCGCAAACAGCTCCTTTCTCTTCCTCCTGCCCCAAAGCATGCTGTGGAGGTGCAGTAAGACACTGGGGGGAAGTGGGGAGCATTTCAGTGAGGACAGCGCCAGGGCGCTGAGTGGGACTTGTCACCAGCAGACTGCTCAGAGCAACATCCTCTCCTAAAGGGACCACGGGAATTTGTGCTTTTTCAGAGCTCGGCTCTGGGGGAAGCACTTGAAGGGAAACTCTACCACAGGAGGCACAATAGGGGCCACAGAGCCCACTACACAGAAAAGGGCAATCCGTCACTTTCTTAGGGGAGGGCACGGTGCAGAGTGCCGTGTGCCCAGTGAGCATCAGGCAGTACAGCTCACGTTTTTCCTGATGGAGACAGCTTTCCAGAGGGAACCTGATTACATACTCAGGATGGCAGGGTTATGTTACAGAGCCTTGGTCACCTTGGTCACCTGCTTAGGCTCCTTGTGCCTCTTTTCCCAACTGGGCAGAGAAGAGGACCCTGTACCAGGCTTTCTTCAGTTTACCACCCATCTCCCAAATCATGACACAGAGACTCAGTATTCGTTTTGAATGCTCGGCCTGGTTTAGGCTCCTTTCCAGCTAACTCTTTCCCTTAATTTACCTGTTTCTCTTTATCTACATTTTGCCTCAGGACTTATTACCTTTGCTCCTTCTGTATTTCTAACTTTCACTGCGTCTCTATGTCTGGTTGGATGGATGGCTTCTTTCCTTGGGTGCGTTCCTCATTCTCTCCTTCTCTTGCTCTTCTCTTTCCTACTTGAGCCTATATGTCTCTTCCAATTTATTCTGCCTGACAGCCCCACCTATCATCCCTCCTCTGCCTACCTATTGGCCATTGAGCTCTTTAGCAGACCAATCAGGTGCCTCGGGCAGGCAAGGAGCTACAGATGCAACACGTATTTACAAAATTAAACACACAGCCTTACATCTTTAAATGCAGCATAAACAAAAGTGACACAGCTTTACACAGTTACAGTCACGTTCCCCAGCAGAAACAAAAGTGACACATCTTTACACAGTTACAGTCACATTCCCCAGCAGAAACAAAAGTGACACAGCTTTACACAGTTAAAGTCACGTTCCCCAGCATAAACAAAAGTGACACATCTTTGCCTAGTTAGAATCACATTCCACAATAGTACCTACCCAAGATGATTACTTGAAAGTTTAAAATGAGTGGCTAAATGTCAAGAGCCTTTGGAATGCTTCCTAGCAACAAGACAGTGCTAATAAAATGTAGACTATTGATGTGGGAGCCCCCTCTGTGTGCTGTGATTACCAATAATGAATAAAGAAACTGCTTTGGACCTATAGCAGCGCAGAACTTAGCTAGGCGGGGAAAACTAAATGGAATGCGGGAGAAAGAAGTACAGTGCTTCAGTGGGGTATTTTTGCCACAACTACCAGAAAAGCAATCGCTACGATATATAAAAACAAAACGGAAGTCCCCTCCCCTTTGAACATGGCATGCAGGTACATCACACACACACACACACACACACACACACACACACACACACACATATATATATATATATATAGAGAGAGAGAGAGAGAGAAATGAGTGTTGGCATCTCCCAACAACCCTCTTGCAGGTCAAAGTTACCTTGGCAGAGTGGCACATGCACATTAAAAGGCCTTTCACCAAAACACAAGCAGAGTTTAGTCACGCATGGGTCCCGTGGCAGTAATGAGCAGTATTGTTCTAAGAATAGTTGAAATGTCTAAGTAGGACAGTGTGGTTATCGGGTGTGGATTTAATGGTGTGCTGACATTAAGTCAAATTGCTTGTGCATCTTAAAGCATCTTAGTGTGCTACTTCTGGATGTCTGAGCTCCAGCAGGAAGGCAGAAACCTACCCACTGCTTGGCGAGAGTTTCCTGCACCAGGGCTGCCGGAGTCAGTGCTCGGCAATTTTTATCACCGTCAGGTCAGCCCGTGTACAGTGTTCTCTTGTCATCTCTAGCTGGGTGTCTAAGGGCAACTCAGGCTGAGCCGTCCCAATTCCTGCCTTTCCACTCTCCCTCTTCATCTACATCATCCCTCTGAGTAGCTTGCCATGAGCCCACCTAATAGTCAAAACTTCAGCTCAACGTAATAGCTGCATGATCTTAGTTTGAATCTGGTTATTTCTTTGTAAAACCAAGGAGTTGTTGCAAAATTTGACCAGGGAGCACAGAGAAGGCCAGCCTCGATACACAGAATACAGCAGGCAGTTCACCACCACTAACGCCTTCCTTAAATACACACTCAGCTCCCATTAGAGCTGGTCCCCATGGGGCATCTTTCTTTTTCTCTATCTCTTGGGAAAGTTGTTCCTTATCCTCAGGATTAAACCCAAATGTCACTGTTCTATGAAGCTGCCCTGCGCCCCTGCCCCAGAGGACCCCAAAGCACTCTGTTACAGCTGAAGCTTGCTTCGTACCTGACAGCATTGATGATCAACACGCCATTATCACCCCCTACCCTATAGCTTTCCTTCCCTCCTTCTTCTCAAACAGACATCATTAATCAACCACAGCACCATTCCCCGAAACAGAATACAAACTCAGAACCCTTTCAAGACAATAACTTAGGCAGGAGGGATAGTCTAGTTTACCACTTAGTGTTGAACAGAAATAGCTTAAGGCCAGGGGCTATAACTTACACAAGCTACTACACAAGCCCCATGTTTCCTCTCCTAGGCTTCGGTTTCTCCATTTATATACTCACTTTTGCAGCATCTGGGGCTTCCAAAGACTAGCCGCTCCAATGCTGACCTTACTAACAAGGACTAATCCAAGCACAACCCAGCCCAGGGCTTTTGCTCTGGGCCCAGGCCCGGGCCTTATCCATAGTCAGGCTTGTGTACAGACACACTCACCAAATGAAGCTGCAGACTACCTGAGTGAAACAGAAATGGGGGTGAGGATGGGGATCTTGCACCTTGGCTGTGAGCAGCGGCCACTCAGCGAAGCCTACCCGATGGCAGAGATTTGGCACCTGCTGAGAACAAGTTTGGTCTAGAAGATAATTTGCCCTGGTAACCCTCGGACGAGAGAAAACCTCCAGGTATTTTCTACCTGGCTGTACAGTTCAGACTGGGGCGTCTCTCATCTACAGACAGACAGGGATGTGTCAACACACACTGCCAGGCATCTGCAGGGAGCCCTGACCATCACAGCGGGGCTCTGAAGTGTCTCTGGAGCCGGTTTCTCGGAGACATGATTTTGCTAAGAAATGATGCTGCAGAAGACAGAGTGCCTGGGAAAGTTCGCTGGATGCTTATTTTTCAAAACAAGGGGAAAATCTCTTTTCAGATCTTCCACGGGGCTGCATAAAGATGAAAATTTCTCGGGAGATTATTTCGTCAATCTTATAAGCCAAATATTCAGATTTATTCAGTATGCATCATCATGAAAATACACATGAAGCTGGTTCCCAGGGAAGAATGACAAACAGGTCTGAGGAAGAGATGACCATTTCTCCTCATTTAGATATCAGACCCAGCCAATGGCAGGTGAAGTAGTGCTGGACCTTGACTCATGTGCGTGTGTGTGCGTGTGTGTGTGTGTGTGTGTGTGTGTGTGTGTGTGTGTGTGCTCGCGTGTTCAAACACATGCGTGGGCACCCAATCATGCTGGGTGCCCTGTATAACTAAGTGCTGACAGGTTCTAAGAGGGTAACTAAGCAACAGCACCCAGGACCCGCTGCCCACCTCTCCTCACTCCTGTAGAACTTGCCAGAAAGTACAATTTGCCCACCAGAGCCCTGTGCACATAGCCTGACAAAAGCACCGCAAGCCCAGGAGCAGGTGTGCAGAGCTGAGTGTGAGCTCACACGGGTGTGTGTCCTGACACTCGGGTGAGAGAAGCCACCTGCACACTGGCATGCCTCTCCAGCGCCTAAGCACCAGTTCCCACGCTGATATTACACAACATCAATTTCTTGACTCCTTGGGAACATCCTTCCCCACACTCGTTAGGTAATTTTCCCCAAAGCACTAAGTTGGCCCATATTCTTAGCATATTTTGACATTTTCATGTGTTTTATTTTTAGGTGATATTCTGCAAATCAGGTTTGCTCCTGTTTTGACAAAGCCTTTTTCTCCCTGAGTGAAACAGACGAGCAGTTCAGCAAGAAGGGGCAGCTTTTATTCAGAGAAAAAAAAAAGAAAAGAAAGCAAAGAAATTTGCCTTTCAGCTGAGCAGACAATGGCAGCCAACGGAGGTAAACAGACGCAGCGTTTCCTAGATGTGAGTGGCGCAGCTCTGTCCCGTGGGACAAGCAAGCGGCAAGACAGTTTATTCCCGTGTGGCACCGCGAGCGGGTCCTGAATACTTCTGAATATATCATTTTTATTGCCTTTTACACTGAATTACTGTGAAAGAAAGAAGACTTTTGTGACGACTCAAAAATCAAAACAGTTTGCCAGCGTTTAGACTCCAGGACATAAAGCGAAGCTCAGGAAAACAAATTGCTCTGCTGAGAGTCCCCCCCCCGCCCCCCCGCCCCCCCACGGCGCCCAGCTGAGAGGGCCCCACCACAGGGAGGCAGACCTCATCAAACATTAACGCCTCTCGTGTTCCATCTGGGGTTCGGGAACTCGGTCCCTGTGGCTTTGGGACTAGCCCCGTCATCTAAGAAGAGATTTAACCTGGGGTGACGCAGGGCTATCCCAATCTCTCAGGCTCCTCTTGAGGTTTAGCTTACGACACTGCCTAGAGGACCATTTTGCTAGAAATCACAGCTTCCACCAATTATAACGATTCTTGTTCGATATATATCATTTCTTGGTATTCCGGGGGAACGGTTTTAACAGATTCCATCTTTCACTGTAAAAGGAATTTGACAAATCGTGATATATTATCTCAAGCCGTTCAATTCTTAGTCTGTCGCTTTCTCTTCAGATGAGAGGAGACTCTACGTGGTGTGGCAGAGTGTCTGAGGGTCACCCCAGGGGCCCCTGCGTGGCCTGACCTCACAGCTTCCCCAATGTTCTGCCACGGCAAACTTGCCCGGCTCCTGCTTGCGCTCCCGGCCGGGGCATGGCATGGGCGCGGACTCGTAGGAACTAGAAAGGTTTACGATTTTGGAAGTGTTTTCTTTCTACTATGCACACGGACTTTTTTTTTTAAGTTGAATTTTCAAGTGCAAGTAGTCTGAAATTGCAAGTGCTCCTTAAATTTGGAATTTAAGCATCATGCTGCTGCTGAAAAAGTTTTACATTTCAGAGTAGTTGCATTTAGAATTCATAGATGGAAGATACACCACCTTGGAGCTTGGAGCCTTCGCTTTCTTTCTCTACACAGAAGTCTGTTCCAGAGGAAACTACTGCTTTCCCCATCCATCCACTCACTCATGGACTTTTATTTTGAGCCAGGGTCTTACTCTGCGGTCCAGGCTGCCCCGGAACTCACTGTGTCGCCCGTCCACAGCCTATGTGGCCCTGTCAATCTTCCTGTCTCAGCTTCTTGAATGCCAAAAGTATTTCTTTAGCCTTAAAACTCCACGTCTTCCTTTAAAATGACTCCAGTACAGTACCATGTCATCACCCAGCACTAACTGAACACTCGCTGTGCCTCTGCAGTGACTCGAGACCCTTTGCTAACACCACCAAGGCATCTGATTCCAACCAGCCTTGTCCAAAGAGCTGTCTTTACAGTACTGATCAAGGATAAATTAGCCTATATTTGGTCACAAATCTGCCTAGCCCTATAAACTAACATGTCTAAACAATGCTTTGAAGAAAGAGACCGTATCTTGTACCCCTGTCTCAGTAAACTCATTTTTGGTACATATTATGTTTGGAATTGATAAATTAAAGGAAGATAATAATTTCCCCTTCGTGGGTATTATGAGGAGAAACTGAGACACACTGCATACTGGATGTCAAGTTCCCCTGGTTCTCAGAAGAAAGGACCACTCGGATGAGAAACTGGACTCAGGGTCCAGGGTCACACTGGACAATCCAAGGCTCCTATCTACACACTTCTCCACTATAAACATGGAGATGAGGAGAGCCCTCATCCTGTCTCACTAGCTGTGAAAAAACCTCTCAGGAGTCTGGAGTTTATCTACTCTTAATTCCCACACAAATGCCAACCGATGTCCACAGTCCACTACACCCAATGGTTTCCCCACAGCCCACTGACATCAAAATGTCACCTGGATAGTGGGTCTTGAATGTCAACTTGCCTGGATTTAGAGTGATGACGCCTCTCTGGGTGTGTCTGAAAGATTTACCTGAGAAGGGAAGACCCTCCCAGGACACAGACGGCCCCATCCCACGGCTGGCAGCCCACACTGAAGACCCTCCCAGGACACAGGCAGCCCCATCCCACGGCTGGCAGCCCACACTGAAGATCCTCCCAGCACACAGGCGGCCCCATCCCACGGCTGGCAGCCCACACTGAAGACCCTCCCAGCACACAGGCGGCCCCATCCCACGGCTGGCAGCCCACACTGAAGACCCTTCCAGGACACAGGCGGCCCCATCCCACGGCTGGCAGCCCACACTGAAGACCCTCCCAGGACACAGGCGGCCCCATCCCACGGCTGGCAGCACACAGTAAACATGAAGTGAACAGAGCTAGGGTACCCACCTCCCTCTGCTCCCATACCACAAGTGCACTGTGACCAGCGGCCTCCTGACCTGCCTCCGTGACTGCCCAGCACAAAGAACCTACATTGGGAGTCGGTGAGCCTTTCCTTTCTGTAAGCTGACTCTGTCAGATATTTGGTCACAGGGAGGAGGGCAACAAATGCTCGATTACTGTAATTTTATAGCACAGCCTGAGGATAAAGAGATTTGATATTTTCTACCAATCTGCACATTTGTGGAATGCCTGCACCACAGAAGATGTAGAGTCTTAAGCTCAACTTCTTTTTCCAGAACAAGAAAGTGGATGGAAGTGGAAGCTTCTACACACCGGGGCTGCAGGTGTCTGATGCTCCATCATGCTTTCCTAGTCCTCTCCAGACATCTCTGTGTATGCATATATGTGTATGGAACATACGTACACGTTCAGTTATATGCATGTAGACATATGTGTGCCGGCTCAAATGTGGAGGTCAAAAATCAACACCAGGTGTTTTCTTCAATACTCTCCACCTTATTTTCTGAGGTAAAATTTCTCACTGAGCCTGGAGCTCACAAATTCGGCCATGCTCGCTGGCCGATGAACACCATGTTGGACCCTTCTGTCTCTACCTCCCTGGCACTGGGGTGCGCCTCCTGGCCTGGCTTCCTATGGGAATGCTGGAGAAAGCAAACTCTAAGCCTCATGCAAAGCAGGCATTGTTGTGAGCAGCCCTGTCCCCAGAGCCTCCAGTGGCACTTACTGACCACACAGTAATAGTTTGTCGTTTGTCGTGCCTGAGAATGCTGCCATGGACGTTCTGGATGTCTAAGATAAGACATGCTCCAGAAATGGAGGACAAGAAGAAAGAAACACGGAGGGATGTGCATCCGAAAGTCAAACTATTGATGAGACACATGGGAGGTGCTGCGAACCTAAGCCCAGGAAAGCTGTGCAGGGCCAGGCCTCACAGAAACAACCACGTCCTTAGGAAGAAAAAGAATTCTCGACTTGTGCCATCTTAGGAGTAAAGCTTTTTCAAACCATGTCGCAGTATGAAACCCACCCCACCCTCCCACCCTACCCCTGCCACACACACAGACTTTCCCAAAGACTGTTTAGGCTTTCAACTTCTTTACTAAATCCCACCTGTCTCAAGACAGCTCTGGTAAGTTGCCACAGGCGTTAGAGAGAGCAGGGTTCACTGGCTAGGCGAACACACCATCCTCGCTGACGCTCCAATGTGGGGCGTGAGGAGAGCACCCCACAATTTCGGCAATCAATGGTGAAGCGATGCACAAGGAACGGTTTGAGCATTCAAAGCCCAAACTGTCTACTTCACCATCAAAATAATTTGGGGATGAAGGCACTCGAAACCAGTGCCTACAAGAAAATCAAATGGCTGTCTAACAGTTTTTAAGAAATGGATGAAGAAATTCTTACACAAAGGGCATATAAACAACCCCTTCCTTAGATTTAAAAAGAGTTCCTTTTTTTTAAAATCAGGAATGAGAAATGGAGAATGAGAGGACCCTGCACACATCTTGTTAAAGTTGCTCCGATCCTCTGACCTCCGGATGGAATTGTTTGCTTGCTCACAATTACTGATCCTTGTCCAATTAGTATCTAAGCCTTTGGCTCTGTATCTCCAGGCCACACTCTCGGGAAGGCTCCTGGGCCACATAAAACTTGAATTAAATCAATTTATATGTTTTCCTCGTTGATCTATCTTATAATAATTTAATTCTCAGGCCCAGTAGGGGAGAAAGCTCAAAAGAAGGGTAGAGATAAATGTGTATGTGTGTGCGTGTGTGTGCGTGCGTTTGAGTGTGTGTCTGTATTATCTAGCACACAGTGGGCTCAACATAATATTCCTTTCAGTGCTGCCTGCTATTGCTTCATCGGGGGGCACCAAGCCTTGGGTGAGCAGAGGTGAGGATGGAAAATACAGGGAGAGGGAGACAAAACTCCCCCCTTCTACTGAATATAGGAATGCTGAAGGCCGGTGTCTTTGAATAAAGAACAACGCACTTAGAAGAACATTAGAGAGTTTTCTAACTACAAAGGGCCAGGCTAGTAGCACCCTGAAATGCAACCTAAGTCTCTCTAGTTTGAAATATCTTCAAGAAGCTCTTTGATATCAAAGAACATACCTATTTTTGGTAGTCTAAAACTGTAATTGCTCAGGCTTCCTGGCAGGAAAGAAATAGTCTATCACAAAGAAAAACACCTCAATGGAGACCTCCAAAGGAGAGGGAAAGCTTTCGCTGGCAAGCAGAGAACTCAACAGGATTCTTCTGTAACTTGGACAAGGTCCACCACCAGAGAGGGGACCCAAATCACAGCCGGAGGGGCCAGGAGAGAGCAGTAGCGCCTGGAGCTGGATCAGTTCTCTGCAAGTTCAAGTGGCTCAGCACAAGTTACCGAAATCTAAATTATCTTCTCATCTACAAAGTGAAAAAAGGATAGCAAATAAGTGGACTCCCTTCCCAGGACACACTGCCTTCCTAGAATGACAGGCAGGTACATTAACTTCATATCAATTAGATGCCTAAGTACACCAGCCACAGCTGCTCCCATGAGCCACCACGCTGCTTCCCTTAAGTGGGCTGAACTTGACCTTCAAAGCCCTTGAAATGCAGAGAAGAAAGGTCCTCTTCTCTGACATTTATGAGTGCTTTTTTTTTTCTGCTTGGCTGCCTTTTACTGCCCAGAACAATAGTGGAAACATGTCATCGGGACGCTGTAAACACTGAAATCACGGGAGAGGCAGACGGTTTTATTCCAGGCAGGTTAGAGCCAATCTAATCAAATCTAATGCTCTCCTTCTCTGGAAGCCTACTACTATGTTCAATTTATTTTTTGATTAGAAGTGTAAGATGATAGTCCTCTGTTGGACCACAGCTAAATGATACTGAGGTTTACATTTTCCCTACAAACAATTCATAGGAAACATTAGATCTTAAAGATTTCTTTTTTAAAAAAGCAAACAGCAGCAACAGACTCTCTTACTAATGGTAAGTTAGAAGAAGATGCCAAGGGAGACATTCCCTCAGTACCCTTTGACTTTGAAAGCAAACTGACTGCTTATGTTCCAACCAATAATAATGTGCGCCAGAGAGAAAGTTGCCCTGAGTTTTGGGTTTCAGAAATTTGAGAAAAAGAACTTTTGAAAACACTAGTTTGGTGTGGGAGGTCCTTCTGGATATGTGTTGCTTTTATTAGTTAATGAATAAAGAAGCTGCTTTCGGCCAATGGCTTAACAGAGTGTAGCCAGGCTGGAAAAGTAGGCAGATTCAGAGAGACGCCATGTAGTCACCAGAGGGGAAAGACGTGAGCTGCCAGCTGGAACCTTGCTGGTAGGCCATGAGCCTTGGGGTAAAATAAAAAATAATGGAAATGGGTTAATTCTAGATGTAAGAGCTAGTTAACAATACACTTAAGTGATTGTCCAAGCAACGACTTAAATAATATAGTTTTTAGTGAGCAGACAGCAAGACCACACATACGGCTCCAGACCAGTCTGCATGACGAACCAATCTGCCTTCCTGTAGGAAGTTTTCACTGACCAAGCCACCATCCTGTTTCTCCCACTGTTCCCTGATAGTATGCATCAAAGGCTAGCCACCTCACCTCTGCACACCTACGCACATCTGTCTTCCTGGAGGATGTCTACTACTGTAGTAGGCCTACTACTAAGTAGTAGGCACCACATTTCAGGACTCTGTCACGGGGAGAGCTGTGCTAACTAGTCCCTTGACTCGGGTGGCTGGCCTATCACAAGGGCTTCAGCAGACCTGCTGCCTGCAATTTTGTGCTGCTGCTGTGAGAGCATTGTTGCTATCGCTGCTCCCTTCCTGCTGTGCCGCAACAGCACTGCTGAGAAATACTCTGAAGTCAGGTTTGAGACCCTTGGAGCTTCATAAGAGGTAGGAAGTTGAACACCGCCCACTTCTTAAAACATTTATTAATTTGTGTTTGTTTTTCCAAACAGGGTTTCTTTATGTAGCTCTGGCTGTCCTGGAACTCACTCCAAAGACCAGGCTAGCCTCGAACTCACAAAGAGCTGCCTGTCTCTGCCCCCCGAGTGCTGAGAATAAAGGTATGCAAGTCCTTGCATGTGAGTGCCACAGTACATGTGTGAGGAAACCACGCACCACCATACTCAGCTTATTTTATGTGTGCATGCACATGTGTGCAAGTGCCACCGCACACGTGTGAAGTCAGAGGAGCCTGTCCTCTCTTCCGCCATGCGGGTTCTGGTTGTGAAACGCAAACTGTAGGGAGGTGGCGGCAATCATCTTTACCCACTGAGCCATCCCACTGGCCCAGTGTCCACTTTTAACACTTCCTTCAGAATATTAAGTTCCTGAGACGGCCTAAGACTGATGCAGGCGATACTTGACAACCAGCTATAATGAACAACCATCTAAAGAACAACCTTGGAGGTATCTCAGAATAGCACTTTGTGCAGTTCCTCCATGACAGCGCTAACTCTTCCGGCGACAAATCTCAACCAACACCAGAGCTTGTTCAATGTAAGGCTGCAAACCCAAGCGAGATTATCAATGAGACGAGGTGTCCACTAGTCTGGGGGAGAACACAGGACACATCCTATCGTCCTCCAACTCTGGGCTCATCACCGCAAGTGTTATATTCTGTGACATTCACACATTTCTGAAGGCGTTCCCGGCACAGATTGCGATTCCACTAATCAGCAGATCGTCTTTCATTTTCCTGCAGACTTGAAAATTAATGATGCCGTTCCTTTTCATGAAACTCTTTAAAAAGCTCTATTAAATGAGAAGCAGAACAGGGGAATAGCGAGTACATCCTCCTGTTTTCCTCTCGCAGCTCCGGGCTCTTGCCCAAGCTCAGCCATTGCAGCAGTACCGGCAGGAGGCTTGAGGAGCAGCTACTGACTTTGTTTGGCTCCTGGGAGCTCTGACAAGCAACCTGCTCCCGCCACCAGGATCCAAGCCACTCTCCCCACTTGGTTCTTTCATGTCTGTTAGTCCTCTTTAACTCAAGGCTTGCAAAACACTCCATGCTATTTCCAAGCTGCTAATTGGTTCCTGGGGAGCACCCTGGCTGGGCTGGGGCAGTGAGAGTGAAAGAGTCAGCCAGGCTTCACGCCCTAGCCAGCACCAGCTCTGTCAGGGTCCCTGCAGCAGGGTCCATGGTACCCTTTGGCTGGAGCACTGTAATCCCAGATCAGCCCTGAGTTCCTATGAGCTGGGGATTTAATTAAGAAACTGTTTCAATATGCCACAGTAAAATATTCAAAAAGGCTCATCAAAAGAAATGAAGCTTTAAAAGTTTAAAGTTTTGGTAGGCTCCAGGACTTGCTTCTGTTTCCATAGATGGTGACAAGGGAGGCCATCTATTTTCCTGCTCAAGACAAGCCGGGTTATCCACCCACTCCCCTAGGCCTCTCTGAATAATTCAAGCCCTGTCCTGCTGATGTTTCTCAGCCTGACCTTCACATCAGCCATGGAAAGGAAAACAGAGCTGCTTGGCCACAGCAGGGGTGTTAAAAAAGTTGGGTCAGGAGCCCTGTGAGTCCATCTTCCCCATGTCACTCAAAATTACCTACCTCATGAAAGATGCCTGCTTCCTTCACTTCCTCACCTCCTTCCTTCCCTCCCTCCCTCCCTTCCTCCCTCCCTCCCTCCCCCCTCCCTTCATACGTACTCACTAATGAAATGATTGGAAGTGATACAAGAAACAACCACACCTAGTCACTTGGGAATGTGAAGACTAGGAGGGAAATGTGTTGTTGGTCACAAGCAAACCGACCCTAGGTTTGAAGGTAGCTATAAAGAGAAGGGAAGGAAAATGCCCAAAATGACCTGGGTTCCGACCCTGAGCCTGGTACTGCCTCCAGTGTCACATCTTTGGGTCTCAGTTTCCTTTGCTACAAGATCTGGGGTTCACAGAGTAATTGTAGAAACATCTGCCCCCTGAAGAGACAGGCCATCTGTGATAGGAAAAAAAAAACCACCACAAAATTGAAACAAAATTTCCTACCAGAAAACAATAAAATTAGCAGACTATTTGTTTCGCATGGCTGTAGAAGTCTACTAAAATAAAGTAGGCCCCTGTGCCTTATTATGGATGGAAGGATCTTTAAGATATATTAGATGAAAATAAGAAAGGGGGAAGGGAGTGGGGAGCCCTTTGGGTACAAAGTTGTCTACAGAATATTATTGTCAGCTATCAAAAAATCTGCTAAATAATATTGAATATTTTTTGTCTGACCTTTTTCTGTTTTCTAGATTTACCTGTATGTAAATAAATACCACCCCTCCACATTCATTAGTAACCAAGAAAGTCCTCCACAAACATGCCCAGAGACCAACTAGTCTGACCTGGTCAATCTCTCAACTGAGTGTCCCTTCTCAGGTGACCCAAGTCTGTATAAAGTGGCAAAGCTAACAAGAGCAGACCCCAAATGTGCCTTTGGTAAATAACTATTAAGTTCCCCATTGAATATTTGGGTTCAGTCTCCAAGATCTATATCTCTGTAGGGAATCCACCATTGTTCTGTTGGTTGTAATTTAAGGCACTTAGTTCTATTTCATCGTTTGCCAGTCACTTCCCCCCTCTTCTCAGTGATAAGTAAATAAACATCCTTTTCAGCTAATGTTTTTCCTAGTCATACCCTACGTTAAATTTAAAGTCTTACCCTCCTTGGGATGGTACCACTCCCCCCAACCGGGTCATGCTTAACGTTTTCCACCTGAATTAACATATTTAGACTTCAAAAGGCGATGAGCCAGAGTGCCCAGTGAATCAGCCCAGAGCAGGAGGCCCAGCAATCCTCTGACTTTCCTCTGTGTTCATGACCAGTGCCCTTTGCTGCCTTTCAGGAAAAAAAGTGTCTAAAGTGCTTGAGAGAAGTATCTGGCCTCACACAGAGAGATCAATGGAATCTAAGCCGAACGGAACTGCCAGCTTTTGGTAGTGCTCGTAACAAACGCAGGTGAGATGAAAGGTATGCACCTGAGTGCACGAGGCACGGGGCCCTGTAAACACAGGTTTCAGAAACAGGATCGAGAAAAAAGAATAAGCTGCCTGGATTGGAGTTTGTGGCACTGAAAACTGAGATTCTTAGATGAGATGAAAATATACAACAATGTGCCACACACCGTATAGAAGGAAGGCTGGTTCCAGACGCCACCCTGCGAATGGTTTTCAGTAGCACCTTCCTATACCAAGTGAACCCAAGAGGTGTTTCTCTGATTCCTATTGTGAACTGGGCCCCTTGCACCCTTCCCACCGCATGGCCATCACTCTGAAGACATAACCCTCCTCCCTGATGCTGCCTAAAGCTGTTCCTCACATCTCCTGGACCTCGCTAACTCATTTCTTCACATGGAGTGCCCTTCTCCCCAAGTGACACCTCTCAGATTGAACCTTACCCTCAACCTCAGGCAAGTCTATATCCCGCCTGCCTCTGAGAGACACCGAGCACCCAGCCAGACCTTCCTCCCTCATCTGAGCTTCTGCAAAACTGACTGTGAGTACCCCTCTCCAGACCCTCTCTACAGCACACAGGAAGCCATTTCTGTGTAGAGATGCCACTCCAATGCACAGATGTGATTCCTGTTAGAGATACCACTCCAATGCACAGATGCGATTCCTGTGTACAGATGCTATGCCCGTGCCTTGCACAGACACTGTCCCCATGTACAGATGTCATTCCCATGTATAGACTACAAGTTCCTTGGGGAGACAATCAGTACCTTTTAGCATCCAGGGACTTTTCTCAGAGCCCAACATTTAATGACACCCCATACGGCTGTCATGTTTAGGGGGAATGGTATTCAATGTAGTTTGCTGTTTTGGACATGTATGTTAAAACATATGTTTGGGGCAAAGGCATCATTTCATTCTCCTTACAGACATGATTTGGCACATTGGATTTCAAAACAAAAGATTATCAAGGCTTTAACATCAGAGTCAATAAACTCATCAATATTTCTGTGCCAAATTTCCATAGCAATCTTCACACTGTGATTTACCTCTTGCCATTCTCCAGGCCAGTGTTCTTCAGCATGTGTGTCATGACCCCTTTTGCAGGGGTCACATACCAGATACCCTGCATATCAGACATTTACATTACAATTCATAACAGTAGCAAAATTGCAGTTATGAAGTGGCAGCAAAATAACTTTATCATTGGGGTCACCACAGCATGAGGAACTGTGTTAAAGGGCCACAGCATTAAGAAGGCTGAGAACCCCTGCTCTTCACAGTGAAACCTGAAGCCACAAACACAGCAGATCAAAATCCTGATAACCAAAAGAGCCCACAGTTCACCAGGGAATTGTGGTAACTGATCCCCAGGCAAAGAGGTTGCTGCTTCCTAGTTTGCTGCCTCCACTTCTCCATCTATATAATGGGATTAATAGGCATCTTCTCCCGCAAAGGCTGTAGTGACTTAGGATACAATGTTGTCAGCTGTGCTGTGCTTTGCAAAAATGCATGAAGTCAGGAGAGACAGGGTCGGCAGACACTCTTCCTGAGTGTGCCGTGTGGAAGAGCATTCCAACACAAAGGACGGACTTGCAATCCTGCTTCAGTTCCTTAGCTGCAGCCAGCATGTGGCGTACTTTAAGGAGAGAAAGCTGGGGTTCCCCATACCATGCTCAGATCAGCTTTAAGTCTCATGCCTTCATTCACCAAGTGAATGCAATGGCTGTCGTTCTACCCCACATGACCGTCATCGAGCACACTTGCTTTGAAAATATCCATAACGTGAGCTAACAATGGCAGAGGCACTCTTTCTCCGTGACTCCCAGAAAATGCTAAGTGTGCAACGGACCTTCTAAACACATGAGCACCTCGAACCTTCCAGAAACAATTGCTCCAGAATAATTACTGGTTTGGAGTGTGAAGGAACAAGCCTCAGTTCACTGCGAGAGTGGCTCTGTTCATGATGGGAAGTACACACCACTCCGCACTTCTCTGACATCGACAGAGGAAAAGCATCTTGTGGAGGCTGCAAGGCAGAATCAGCAGCAGCTTCAGCCACCCCTTTGCTCTACTTGCGCAGGTCACCTCCACGATGCCCGTGGCTGCTATAACTGACTACACGGGCAGATGCACACTGTGGCAACTTGGGCAAAATGCAAACTCACTTTGCCTAAGAAACACTTCCCACAGTCACAGACAGGATGTGTGAGCAGAACGGAGCCTTGAGGTTGGCAGCCTGGTCACAAAAACCCACTATCTACAGCCTCCTCTCCAGCCTTGACCGCCAGCGAGGCCAAGGCAACACCAGGTAAATGATTTCTGCTTTCAAAATTATTATTGATTTCTTCCTACAACATCTGTGGCAGGATGTGCAGGACAGAATTCAGAGTAGATTGAAGTACATATGCTTTCGAGTGTGAATTATTTCATTTCTCTGAGTTTCTCAGAGGGCACTGTGAACAGAGTGTATCATTCTGGGGACACTCATAAACCATGTCTGCCACCCATCCACAACTGTCTAAAGACAATAAAGGTGGAAAGGAGCTGGGTGGCTTCCAATTAATTAATCCAGTCGTCCAGTCACTGTCCTGCTGAGCCCGAACTCAAGAACCATGAGTCCTCCCTCCCCCTCAAAAAAACGTTCTTTCTTCCATTCTTTTAAAAAGCTGATTTCAAACAGGAAATGAATGAACTTCAAAATGATCTCAAATGCATCATTCTCTTCCTTTCTCAGGGCAAGAGGTGTGAATGACCATGATGACCTCCCCCAAAACAGTTTTGACTTTACACTTCCTAGTTATTTAACTAAAATATGGCCATGAGCTCCGGGCAGCAGGTGATGTGCGTCGACGAAGGTTAAATCATGGTTTCACATTCACTGCAGAGGAATGATACACTTACTGCACCTCCCACCGCACAGTCTGGAAGCTTGGAGGTGCTGTACACTGTAAAGGTTGTCACTAGTACTGGTTTAATAAAACGCTGATTGGCCAGTAGCCAGGCAAGAAGTAGAGGCAGGGTGACCAGACTAGGAGAATTCTGGGAAAAGGAAAGGCAGAAAGTCAGTCACCAGCCAGGTGCAGGGTGAGCAAGATGAGAATGCTTTATTGGGAAAAGGTACCAAGTCACGTGGCTAAACATAGATAAGAATTATGGGTTAATTTAAGTTGTAAGAGCTAGTTAGTAATAAGTCTGGACAATTGGCCAAACAGTTCATAATTAATATAAGCCTCTGTGTGTTTATTCAGAACCGAGTGGCTGCGGGACGGGGTGGGACAGAAACTTCCATCTACATGAAGGCCTCACTCTCTTCCCCCTCACACTTTCCTCCAAGGCTGGCATAGAGAACAGACACAGAGGCCTGGAGGCTTTGAGATGCAAGTGATCTGAGAGGCAGACACTAACTAGAAGAAGCAGGAAGTTGTCCCCTTCCAGGAGAAATCCCCTAAGATACCTTGCCTGCACCTGTCTGTCTAGTTGCACGTCTCCATCTGACCTCTCTGTCTTACTGTCTCTGCCACTCTGATCTTGTCAGGATATATGTACAGGACTGCATGTGTTCCTCTACGGTGTGTACGTGTCTTGGTCACCTGCCACCTCTCTTCCACTTTGCATGCACCTTCCTGCCATGACTCTCTCAACACATTGTGGGGTCTCTTTGCCATATTTGAGTTTGTCTGTGCTTTTCTGGTGGCCATTCATTCTGGAAGAATCCCATTAATATTGTATAGGACCTGGGTACCTCTGCCTTCATGAGCCCTTTCTATTACTGAATTAAAACATGTTAAAGCATACTTAGGTTTGGTTTAAAGCAAGAATAACCCAGGCTGATTCCATTATTGTATACTTAGTATTGTAATGATAATTAGCTCATTTATTTCTCCTCATTTAAAAATATTTTAAATTAAAATTTTTTGTGGAACCAAGGCACTGGTCTATTGTGTTTCCCATGTAAATTTCAATCTCAATTTCTCTCTGTCTCTGTCTGTCTCTGTCTCTGTCTCTCTCTCTCTGGATTAATGCTTCCTTTCCTGGGCACTCTTTCTTGTCTCACATAGCAGTAGGGCTTGTCTCTTCCTTATACTGGGATGTTAAGGTCTAAGCCTACGGACAGGGCTTCAGGAGAGAAACAAGACAAGTGTGTGCTCTGCGTGTTTTAAATCCAGATGAGCCATAAGGAATTCTCCCTGTGAGCAGGTCTGGTCCATTGACAACTGACCCAGGATGCAGATGGAGAGCCAGAACAGACTCTCATAAAACTTCCTTTTTCCTGTTTTCTTTCTGTGTTCCTGAAGAGCTTTCTGGGAAAGGTGGCAAAGCTATATGGCCATCTGCTTGCTTATCAACAAACATGCACTAGCTCGCCAATGGAACACAAGTTAACCCATCATCAAGTCTCAGGGGATGGAATGGTGTCTCACAGGTGATAACACTGACATATCTGCTTGGAGGACAGGCAGAATGATAACACATGACGGGAGTCAGAAGCTATTAAACATGATCACCTGGAACTATAATCACGCAGGAGCCTCACGTGAACTCCTTAACAATGGCTCCAGTCATCATCCAGACTGGAACCTCAAGAGACAGATTCTAGGTTAGATATTGAGTTCTGTGATTTGTTTCTAGAATAGTCCTAATTAAAAACTCTCTCCCCTCAAGTCCCCAAGCTTTTTCTATCTCCCCAGGAAATAGAATGAAACAAAATTGATTTTCCTCTCTATCAGCAATGCTTGTAAACTGTACAAATCCCAAGAAGACAGTATATTAAATTTATCTTAATGTTGTTAATTGGACCGAAAATTTGTTTCGTACTAACACTTTGAAAAACAAGTAAATTCTACCTGTTCCATAGCTTTCTGATCTATTTCCTTTGGTCCCAGTAGAAGAGAAAAAAATGTGTATTGGGGCTTTAAAAAAATGACTTCTTGTTTGGGGAGATTATTTGACAGCGCCTGGCCCCATGCCTTCCTTCTGCGGGTTTTTCTTACAGCTGCGGACCCTTCCTGTTTGCTTTTATTTGCTAATGGATTTCTTTCTCTGATTATTGTTGTTACCTATGTACAAATGCCTTCCAACATCCTTCTGGGCTCAGACAACTGTGAACAGCTCACCTTATCCAAATCCCAGGAAAGAAGAAAGTCATAAACTGAATCATGCTGCCTGCATAGGGAACTGAGTTCCCTGACTTTGGCTTGGTCTCAGTCAGTCACAAAATTCTCATCTTCCAATGAGCAAGGGCACAGAAGGGATGGACAACAAAGAGATTAGCTGCCTAACAGCATATTCGTGAAGGGCCTTGCACAGTCACGGGAAGTCTGTAAGTTATGTACAACCTATGCGATTTCCAAATGTTCAAATACCCCGTATCTAGGAGAAGACACCCACAAGTTTATTTATTGCACAGAAGCAAACACTGATGCCACTGTTTCTTTTTCCTTCCTCTTTCCACCCTAGAATCTAGGAGGAAGACACAGAAGCCTTGGAGAAGTGGAGATTTGTTGTTCTAGGGGAAAGAATCCAGACACTTAAAATCATTACAAGTCATAAGGTTAATCCCCCACACTTAAACTTCGGTGGAAAATGCATAGGGTAAGACGTTACATAGAGAGGGACAGTTACACCAAACAGGCATATTTCCCCCCTTATTCCAAAATTCAAGAGTGTGCATTCAGTCATGACCTAGTGCATTTTCCCCAAACTTAAGGGACTAGAGATGCCAGCTGGCTCTGCTCATGAATGTGGTCGATCAGTTTTAATATACCCTTGAGTGGTCTCCCCGTCACATCATCAGACAGGAGGAGATCTTATGGATTCATCTCACTAGTAGTGCATTGACTCTTGGTATAAACTAGAAGGAGGAAATGTCATTTATTTAAGAATCAAATATGTATTACTGGGTATCGCCAGCAAATAGTAAGTGAATGCCTAATAGTTCTCACCTGAGTGTTCTAGAAATTCTCAGGTGCTGAGGGCACTCAAAGTCACTAGGGAAAGGGTTGAGGGGACAGGAGAGAGACTAGAGGACTGAAGTATCCAGTTTTATACATTAGCTTCTCCGTAAGACATCGGAACAAGAACGAGGCCAGATTAATTAGCTTAAAAAACAGGCAACTTCTCTAGACTACAAAACAGAAACTCTTAGGAAGCAGAGATTTGTGCCATTTCAACAATTTTGTTCTGTCATCAGAACACTATTTATAAAGGCAAAAACTGGAAAATAACTAGCAACCAAGATGTTGAGTAGTCTTAGGGGACAGCAAAAACAGTAAGACCAGTAAGATGGCTCAGTGAGTTAGCAAGCTCGCCACCACATCTGACTTGAACTGTGACTTCAGAAGCCAACTGGTGGGAGAAGAGAGCTGCAGCTGATTCCTGGCAGCTGTCCTTGGACCTCCATGGGGCACTGTGGTGTGTGTGCAAAAGCATGCATGCATGCGCGCGCACACACACACACACACACGCAAACACACATATACACATAAGCACACACACAAAATAAATAAATCAAATGCAATAGAAATGATACCCTGATTTTAAATGTTTTGACTTAGAAAATGTTGAAAGAACTAAAAAATGTTGTTTAATAGCCATTTTCATGTCTATGACATTATTTCTGTTACAGGGGCAGGTGGGGGTGCAGACTTGCTGGCGGCCTCTCTTCCCTTTCCTTCAGCTCCTGAGACTCATTACAGACTTTGAGAACCAGCTCCTCAAGACAGGACACTGGCAGGGAAAGGGACTGAGCTGGAGCGACCAGAGCTTCTTCCATGTGCTGAAGGAGTCTCCTCACCCTGAGCAATCCTGGGTTGTTTTCAGTCACCTAATGCTAGTGGTGTGAAGGCTTTGATTCTGGAAGGGAAAGGACTGACAAAGGAGGTGTCTGCTCGCACCCTTTCTGTTGTCCACAGCCAACTGCTGTGCTAGCCTTTCCTTCCATCCCTATGTGACAACTCCACATCACTGCCCTCAACAGCTGAGCACACACACACACACTCACATACACTCACATACTCACATATATAGACACACACACATACATACACACTCATATATATATATATATATATATACAGACACACTCACACACACAGTCACACACTCACTCACATACATACACACATACACACACTCACACATACACGCTCACACACACATACATACACACTCACACACACGCTCACATACACTCACATATATACACACACATACTCACACATACATGTTCACACACATACACACTCATGCACACTCACACATGTACACACACTCACACACACACATACTCACACCCCACTTGACACCCCGCGTCACCTCATTACACATTCCCTTCCTCCCTTTGCTGCCAGTCATGCCTAACGGTGTTCCACAAAGTCGACAAATGCAGTCCACACACACCCGCTTTCCCTCAAAAACGCCTAACTAGGCAGCAGACTGTGCAGCCAAGTGAAGCAAGGGCCTCTCCAAGGACCAAATATCTGAAAGCCAGCCAACACCCAGCTAAAGCCATGGCCATGGCCGGCTTGGTAGAGCTTTCTCTCAGGGCCTGTCCCACGAACAGCACTGTCTGTCGCCCGTGTTTCATTTTCCAACCCCTTTCCTGGGGTTCTTGGCCAATTCCCATTTGTGTGTTTTCAAACACTGTGTGTGGTCTGCACACAGGAGGAACACAGACGGCTGGATGCGTTGGCCACAGCCTGTCCTGCAAGCTGTGGGCATCTCTGGCCAGCATCACTACAGACCAGCACCGCAAGCTGAGATACATCGTGCAACCTGGAACCAGAAGAGAATAAGTTTTCTGTCATTTACCCTCCACTTCACTACATTAAAATGGAAAATGAACTCATAATTAACTGTGCTTTTGTAGAAGATCGTTTTATCTTACAACCTTGAAGACCAAGAATTTGCAGACTCAAGAGAAAAATCTGTATCGACATCAAGGCAGCATCTGAGGGCAATGATACCATCCATTGAATAAAATGAAGGAAACTCCCTTCATTCTGAATAACCAACTTTTAAGGCATAAGTTAGCAGTGCCCTCCCACTGACTCACATGGCTTTAAGCATGGTAGTAAACCATTTCTGCTTCGGGTCTCTCTGCAGAGCGGAATAAGATGAGGAAATTCTCAAAGGTCTATTTGGTACTAACGCATCAACGTTATGAAGTGCTTAGATGGGTGCCTGATACAAGGTCAGCATTAAATAAACGCTCAGTTGATAAATACCTGCAGACATGTCATTAGTGATGGGAGTCCCCTCACCCACCTCTGTGATCGATCAACGTGCAAACAGGTATCCCTGAACCCATGTGACAGAAACACGAGGCTCACACAGAATCAAGTGACCGGTGACAGAGGCAGAGGCGAGCGTGAGCTTTCACGCCACACCATGCCCATAACATTAGTGACAACAGAAGCACTGCAGCCAGCCCCTGCCATGCTCACGGGCAACCTACACAGTGCTTTATCTGTGATCATCACAACAGGTTGTAACCAAAGGCCGTGGGCCTCACCCTGGACCACAGCAGGGACAGATTTAGCTCTCTAAATGGTGCAGTAGGTGCTTGTTTATTCTAAGAAAGAAAACCTGAAATCGCTGTGCAAGGAACATAACCTATTGATCCAAACCGGAGAGGAAATAGTGGCTCTGCAGTGAAAATGGAGACAGGTGAGGGCGGCTGTCTCCAGGATTCCTCCGCTGCATTAGCAATGGATTCTCCGTTAAAGACATAATATAAAGAGGAGTCTAAAACTGTTTCCTTCCAATCTATGAGTGTGTGCAAATACGCATGTGTATATATATGCAAATATGCAAATGTATACGCATGCAAATACATATGTGTGCATATGCAAATATGCGTGTGTGTGCATATGCAAATGCATATGTGTGGGCACATGCAAATATGCATGTGTATGCACATGCAAATATGTACATGTATACATATGCCAATGCATATGTCTATACATATGCAAATATGCACATGTATACATGTGTAATTATATGTGTGTATGCATATGCAAATACACATATGTGCAACCATGTGTGTGCATGCATATGCAAATAGCATTGTGTGCATATGCAAATAAATGGGTGTGCCCTTGTCACAATACCTGTGTTGAGTACAGAGGATGCCTTCCTGAGTATGTTCTCTTCTTTCACCCTGTGGGTCATGGAAATTGAATTCAGATAATCAAGACTGATGGTGAGAATCTCTATGTGTGAGCCATCTCACAGACCTGCTTTCAACTCCCAACCTAGAAGGCCACTGATGTGCACTATAGTGATGGGGGAGATGGAAGAGAGGAACAAGGGAAGGGATGAGGGAGAAGACAAACTGTGCCTTGGATGTCCACCAGCAGACAGCACTCTGGACACCATGACTCTGAACTCAGCTAGCACGTTGGGCTCACTTCGTCACAGCCACTGCTCCGACAAGTCTTCAAGAACGCCAGTCATCCCTATCCCCAAAGACTCCTGCTTCCACTGCCACCCCATGCTCCACAGACCTGTTGGGAAGCACATGTGGAGTAATAGCAGGAGAGCCTTCCAGCAGGCTCCACCCTGGAGGATCACAGACCATGAACAGCTCGCAGCCTTTCTCTCACTGAGGAACACTGGGCTGGTGCTTCCAGGCCGCACTCAGCACAGAATCTCACAGAGGAGACCATTCCCAGCCACGCCGCACTCAGCACAGACTCTCACGGAGGAGACCATTCCCAGCACGAGCTTCCACGTATGCTGTCACCAGGGCTCTCCATCACTGCCTGCTTAAGGAAACATTAAACAGATCCACACAGGCGGCTGCCTGACATTCCCATTCCCTGTGGAGCTGTGTGCGCCAGCTGAAGCTACGTGTGCCCCTGGTATACAAAATCCCCTCCCTGGAGACCAGATGTCCTCCTCAGGCAGCAGCCCTGACAAGAGGGGATGGGTAGAGTAGTTATCCGACCTCTGCTGACTGTAGAGGTGGGAGGACACATGTACCAGGGTCCAGGACACAATGTCCTCCATCGCTGTATCCCAGCCTTCAAAACTGCCAAACACTTCTCACTTGAGGCAAGTCAGCATGAGGGGCAGAGCCCCAACTGCAGTGAAATATGGCTGTTTCTAAACCCTGCTTTACCATATGCATCGGCTTTGTGACTTTGAGTACATGGTTTGGTTTTACTGACCCTTGGTTTCCTTTTGTTAGAGTAGGAAAAATAAGTCAGGTAGTGGTGGCAGATGCCTTTAATCCCAGTACTGAGGAGACAGAGGCAGATGGATCTCTGAATTTGAGGTCAGAATAGTTCTCAGAGTTCAGTTCCAGGACAGCCAGGGCCACACAGTGAAACTCTGTCTTGAAAAACAGAAACAAAACAAGCAGCTAACTCCAAAGACTGTCCATCAGCGTGATGCAGGCATATTATTAAAACCACTTAAATTAAATTGAACAATTTAAGATTGCATTGGCCTTTTATTTTTCTCTTTCTGTTTCAAACGGGTATATAAAGTCTATTGTTCTTTGTCTCAGGGATTCCATCTCCTCAGAAAGTAAAAGGAAGCAGATAGCAAAGGTTCTTGATCATGGAAACACTAGTGTCCACTTAAAATGAATGCCAGACAGGAACTAAGCTAGTGTTAAAAAATCTCATCTATTATAACAACATTAAAGGTCCAAGTGAGGAGACATTGACACACGCAGATAAAAAGTCTCAATACCATCATGTTATGATGATATCAGTTCTTCCACAAATCTATAAATTTAATGTAACTCCATGAAGTCTTAGAATTTTTCAAGCCAGTTACAAAGTCATGTATAAGAGCCAAGAGTTGAAAAGGACCAATATGTTCTTGAAGACCAATGATGGCTATGCTTTGTGCAAGCCCATGGGAGGCCTGTTCCTGTCTGAATGGAGGTGGAGGAGGAGTGGATAGGGAGGAGGTAGATGGAAATGGGGAGGGGACAGGAGTGCTTTGCAGGAAGACTTCAGTTAGACGCCTAGGAACCACTTTTAAAAGTCGGCTGTATTGTAACGCCAGGGCTGGGAAGGTGGGACCCTGCACATCACTAAGGTTTACAGTCCAGCAGCCTTGTTGACTCATGGCATCAAGTGAGAGACATAAAAACTGAGGTGAATGACACCCAGAGAAAGAAACAGCCCCTGTTGAGCTCTGCCTTCCATGGGTATGCACAGGTTTGCACACACATCTGCATACAAACACAGACACACCCACAACACGGTTTTGAGCTCCTGCAAATCTGCACGAATAGATGCAAGATTCCAATCAGCAGCACAGAAAGAGCCTCTACCAAAGAATTTTCCAAACTTGGTCACCTCTATGGAGAAAGCTTTCCTGAACACATAGGCTAAGCAACAACCTGCCACACCCCGTTCTTCTGATTCAGATTGCATCTTAGTATACTGAAGCTATGCAATGAATCTTTCCCTGGGTGCCTCTGAACAAGGAACATTCTAGAAAACAACACCTGTCACAAGCTGAGACATGAAGACTGCCCTCGACAAGTGGAAAAGCAGTCTCCATGCAAGGTACTCAGTCCTGAGAGAGGCCACCACCCCATCGCCTACTCCACACTATAGAGATACAGGCTCTACTGCTGTAGCCTCACAGAGGGAGCGTTTCCGTGAGGTAATGGCCTTCTGCCATGTCTTTGCCACCCCAAGATAAAGTCTGACATTCCCTGGACTCAAGTGCTTCTGTTATCACAGTAGCAAACAGTGGGTGAACTGCTTTACAGAAACTGCAATCACAGGAGTTTGCCAGACAATGCTTCCAAAGTGCCCTGGAAGAGGGGCCTCCCCAGCTAGCATCCCTTTAAAACACCTGTGTTTGCATTAACTGTTTCCTTCGAAGATTGGAAATCAGCTGGAGAGGGCTGGGGCTCACTTTTTCAAAATAATGTCAGAATACTATGAAAAGGAAATAAGTTCACACGAGAGACGGGCTGGCATTCTCCGACTGATTGAAGAGCCTTGGGCTGCAGACATGGCACGCTCTCATGGCCCTCTCAAGCCTGCGAATTGCTGACGTGTGGATTCCTGATGGGGAATGATGAGACCTGGGAGACACGGCTGAGCAGAGGTGATGCTGACGTAGGGCAAACTGAACCACCGAGTGCCTGGAGACTGGGGGAGTTTTGGGGTAACCCAGGGAAGACCGCCTGGCTGCTCGGGCCGCCTCACTGAGATTTCACAGGGAAGCATTCAAGTCCTCAGCACAGAAATCTATCTGTAAGTGGGTAAATTGGAATTTTTTTAGTTTTAAAATTTCAAGATGATTAAAATAAATTCAGAGTTTAATATTAGGATATGAAACTTGTTAACACACATACTCACACATGCATGCACACACAGATCGTCCTTGTACACATATATGGACTTAATCTATTTGTTTGAAGGTTTCCATTACTCAGAGATAACAGCTGAGCCATTTTCAATGAACAGTTGGCTTCATTTTCCAGTAATCAGACAATATTAAAATATGGGCTATGCCTACTTTGCATGTTGGGATTTATAACTGGCCTTTTGCCTACTTTTAACTTTTATGCACACTGCAAGATTTCTGTGATAAATTGGGCTCACACCTCTGGGCCATATAACAGACTGTCACTGCACAAATCAGAGAGGGAATAGCCAGAGGCTTGGCAACAAGCTTTCAAAATGTCTACAGGACAAGGGTGGCAAGGGGTACGTGCAGATGACTGGGGACAAACCACTGGGCACATCATCCCAATGAAGTACAACAAAATTTGCCGACACGCAATAAGATTGGATATTTAGACCATTTCCATCCTTCTCCAAGATGTAGGTTTTGCTCAGACCTTAACATATCATGTTTCAGATTGCCCCCATATTTAATAAATACCTTAATATCAATATCCCCAGGCTCCTTAGCATGTCTCAATATTGTCTTTCACATCAATATGGCATCTAAAGTTTGTCCCAGGAGTTCATAAAAACGTGATGATCTTGCTAGCTGTAAGTACTAAAAATATATTTAACCTTGACTATTTCTTCTGTTTTGTTTCTCATGGAGTTGGGGATCTACTACTGAACTACACTCCCAAGACGCTAACTTTCATTAATCTGACAATAAAAGAAGCCATCAATTCTGTTTGATTTTTGTTTCCTTTTATTACTAGGATGGTTTCACCTTTCCTGGCGCGTTGTTGCTATATTTGTATTTATGGTTTGAGGTTTTATTTCTCTCAACTCCATATTCTATTGATACTTTGGGAGATTGGTTATATATGTATTATGTACACGTACACATTACATGTCTACTGCATATATATGTATTCTCTGTATGTGTTACACACATGTTACATACATGTGCACACATGTCATTAAGGTCACTAAGCTTTTGTCCAATATTTATTAAAAATACTGTTATGACACATGAGTTAATTTCGCATATAGCAAATGTTACCTGAAAATTTCCCTATTTATTCTTTGCTTTAAACTTTCAAAGTTCTTCCCTGCTCTGAGATCAAATAAATATTCACTAAATTTCCTTAGAGCCTTTTTTATGACTATTTCCAGTGAAATTCTAATCCGCGTAGACTTTTATTTTTGTCAGTGATATGAGCTAGAAATAAAGCTTGATGTTTCCCCAGATAGCTAATTTTCTCAACGTTCTTTTTTCTGGCACTTTCTTGGTTATCAAATATATTAAATTATTCCATAGACCAGGTTCTATTTCTTTATGAGGAGAGGAGAATGCTATCTTTGAGTTTAGAAACACAATGAAAGTCTCGTCATGGAAGGGACCGCAAAGAGAAGGCTGTGGACAGTTCTAAGTGCTCCTCTTCCCCTCAGACACACCATCGTCATCTTCGTGGAGGACTGACCCAACCACCCAAGGGCATAAAGCAAAATATCAGCCCTATATGTGTCTCTGTGAGTCTTCCTTACACTGCAGTGACATGGCAGACTAGTAAGGAGGCTCCGCTCTGCTCCCCCACCCTCCCTTAGTTCACTATTCTCCAGGGCAGAGACAGCAAGCCAGCCGACCCCCGAGAGCGGTCTGCAGAGCGCCTGGGACAGCTGAGGCTCAGATCTGACAGAGATGAAGAGCAACAGAATGGGCGCCTGCACTGCCCTAGTGCTGGTGTGGGGAGAACCTTCCACTTGCTGGTATTCAGTGACGTTAAGGCAGGACAGTTATTCATGGTTCAAGTGCAGACAGGGAAAGAACACTCGTTACAATCGAGGAGGCCTGACACCCTCATCCTGCTGACTTGAACGACCCTGGAGAAGTCAGTGAGCTTCATGGTGGGTTCTTGAGGCTCTCGTGTTTAAAACCAATGAGACCTGACCATTTAAGGATATGGTTTGGAGGTTCTCAAACCAACTGTGGAGGCATAGTCAGTTTGGCTGAAGTTGTACTTAAATTTTTCAATGGAACAGGGCCTTGTGCACCATCCCTTACTGTAGTCATAAGTTAGTCTCCGGGCATCAAAGTGAGTCAAGTGACTTCTAAGTCCCCCTCAACTTAACTGCTGTATCTAGCATCTAACAGGAACTACATTACCACTGCTTTCAAAATTTACCCCAAATTGCCACACCCACCGCTTCCACCCTGCTCCAAATGCCCCGAGGCCTCCTGCAGTGGGATTCTTAGTGGCTCACTGGTCTTCACCCTGCCACCCTGCCTTTCCCAGTAGACGCAACAGAGAGGTGTTTTTAAAGTCACACATAAAGCTGTCACACCACGTCTCTTCAGAGATACTTGCTCTGACCTCCCATTTTAAACTGCGGTACCCTTTCCCACACTCACACACACACATACACACACACACACACAGTTCCATTTCCACATAGAACTGTCCTATTCACACACGTGGGGGCACATTATGTTGCCTCATTTTGTTGAGTTCTGGTTGGAGGGAAAAGTGTAAGGTCTCACAGGATAGGCCTTTCTGTCAAGTTCCTTTGTTACAAAGGCTTAGAATCCAGCCTGGCAGAATATACACCCAATTAAAAACAAACAAACAAACAAAAAAAACCAGGAGGAACTATGAATTCATGAATCACTGGTATCTCTGTCTATAGTAGCTTCTTTTCTGTTCTCAGAACTTAAATCACTGAAACATGTGACATTTCAAAGGGACATGGGACATTCTTCTACAAGCCTCTCACTTCAACACACCTGTGCACACCCTCCCAGAGGCTGCAGAAACCCAAGAGGAGTAGAGAAGATGTGTGTGATAGCAGAGAGGCAGCTTCCAGACATGCTGTCCAGCAGGAGAGAGGCTCCCTTCCTCCAACTACCCAGGAAGACACAGGAGGGTCAATCTCTAGCACAAATGCAGTAGCCAGGACCCAAATGCAAACTCAGCAGCAGTCTCAAAAAGCAAGTCAGAGACCATGATCCAGGCTGTGTTCTGTAAGTCCCCCAACCCATGGTTCCATCCCCAGGCCCAGGTCAGAGGTCATGACCCAGGCTGTGCTCTGTAAGTCCTTCACCCATGAAGCCATTCCTGAGCCTATTTTTGCTAAATCCAGCCCCTCTAGCAAGTTCCTTCATTTCTCAAGATTAATATAGTTGCTCTCAAAGAGAACAGTCAAACTACGCAAACCCAGAACTGCTCACAAAAGCTTTTGAATGAATCCCTTTCAAGAGTGAACATGTGCACCGTGCCAAGTCTCACTGAGACTGGACATTCTCAGCTCTGTCATCTTTATTCCCCACCTCATATACCCGACTCCCAACCTGATATCAACTGAGAGGTGGCCCAATTCGTAAAATAAAGGGATGGAGAGAGATAGGAGGACCCAGTATAAGGTTGCTAGTTTGCATTTTGTTTAATAAACATACCCAATGGCAGGATTTAACACACAGGAAACAGGTACATAATCTCAGAACAAATTAATTTTAATTTCACAAAATTCTTTGTTCTTTGTATGTCAGAGATATTTACTCAGGAGCAATTCCTCAAGGAGTATTGATGGTAAAGTCCCTCAAACGTCTCGGCTAGAAGGATCCAGTCTCGGTGTGAGGCTTCTTGGAGAGCACAGATTTCAGTCTAGGGGGACAGAAAGGGACAGCATACTCCCTGAGTGTCGGGCGCAAGCATTTTGGTCCGTCCCCAAGGGTCTGGGATGGAAGAAGACTCACTAGCCAGACCTTCTAGACTGTGTTCTAGACACACTCCAGGATTCTAGAGAGTCTGCACCATAGTTGGGCCCTATGGGGCATCTTTAGAGACGGAGGCAGTGAGGGTTTTGACTTGCAGAACCCTTTCATAGCTTCTGCTGATCACAAGTGGCCCCTGGCAAGTGGCAGTGTATGGAGCCATGCAGGACAGCTACTCGGTGAGTGGGTGGTTGCCATACAAAGCCTGAAAGCAGGAGATGGTAGTACCGCCATAAAGGCCGGATATGATGTCAGGGTCAGCCTGGGGGTGGGGTGGGGAGCACCAGGAAGAACGTGGTGCTGGTTAGTAATGTGCTGGCCTTACAAACAGGACTAATCGAGTCCCAGTCCCATCCCAGAGACCAGGAGGTGGAAGACTGGAAAGGATAACGCCATGGTGTCAAAACAAAAGGTGAAGGGACAGGAACTATGTTATTCCATCCAGTAACACCAGAATGTGTGGCCAATCTAGTTTGCTTCCTGTGGTGACTTTTCCCTTTTCTGTGACAGATGCAGCTTGAGGAGGGGGCTTGTTTGGGCTTGTGGTTTAGGAGGAGAAGCCATATGGTGGAAGGCGGGGCAGAGTCTGTAGAGGTCGAAGCAGGTGTGAGACTGGGATTCAGGGAACATGGGGTTTCTCATCTCCGTTTCTCCACTTTCGTCCATGGGACAACGCTGCCCACATTAGGGGTGGCTCTTCCCCCTCGAAAACCTCCACAGACACGATCAGGGGCGTCACAAGATCAAGATGAAATGAATCAATCATCACATTTCCAAAATTATTTATCTTAGCTGCCGTCCAAATACCATGGGAACACTGAGCTAGTTAAAAGCCTAAGGCTGGAGAGCCGTGCCCAGGGACCTCGGCACTGAGACCCTGCCATCCAATTTCTCTTTTTCTCTTCAAGTCAAGATCACTCACACATGGTTGGCTCCAGACTCCAGTTGTTTCTTGAGGTTAGTAAGGAAAGGCAGGCTACTAGCCAGGCTCAGAAGGGAAAGGGCCCCTCACATTGTGACCTCTGTCCCCGGCATGCTGCAGCCCAGGGTAGGAATGGCTTTCCCTGCATCAAGTGTCATGGAGACAAATTCTAGCCGGCACTCAAACAATGCCCCCTTTATTTCTACATGTCTCTGCGGAGGCCTGGGCGAAATTAACGGCCAAATCCATTTGGCAAAACAAAACAAATCTTGAATTAACAAACAGCCCTGCTGCCACTCCATGGTTTATAGAAGGAAAAAAGGATAGAGTTTGTGCATTCGCTCAGTTCAATAGCGCATGGGTATCAAAATGAGGAACGCAGGGGTCTTCACATCAATAACGGAATTTTAAGCAGCCGTGGGGGCAGGACTACAATTTTCTCTCCTACATAAATGGAGATCTGCGAGTTCTGTGGGGAATAGACTCTTTCCAGACGAATCAATTAAAAAATTATAAAGCATTTTGGTTGCTGAGTCGGTGGACACAAGAACATCTCATCCTCCATCCTCTCTGGACCACAGAAGGTAGACAGTGAATCTTTTTTCATGAGCTATTGACTTCATTTTCATCTCAAAAGCAGCCTTGGCCATTACGGAGTCAGCTGGTGTTCCTGTGAGGACCCCTGTCTGGGGAGGACGTACACAAGATTGGCTGCCTTTGATTCGCAAAGAGCTATCTTAAGTCTGGAGTCTTGGCTGCCAAGATTCACCTCATTTGCATCTTGCACAGGCAGCAAAGCCATTTCTTAGCATCTGATCATTAGCCATTTTAGAGAGGTGACAATTAAGACAGCAGTCACTACAGGTGTGAGCCACAGGGCCTGCCCAGTTTATAAGGGAAAGAAGGAGACATACATCAAATGGAAAGATCATGAAAATCAGGGTCTTCAACCTCCGGCCAATTTTTCTTTCAAAAATGAGACATCTATGTCACACCTCCTCCTCCTCAAGAGTCAGGGGTCTTTATGGAAAGGGGGACAGAAAAAGTGTAAGAGCCAGAAGTGGTGGATGGCCACTAGGCTACAGTGTCTGGCGACAAAGCAGGGATGCTCCTGTTGAAGGTACAGTGTGTGCTGGGATACGGAGCCTGGGGATCCCTCCAAAACAAGTCATTGTTGGTTCTCCACCTTCCTTCCTGCTCTGTTCATCACTGTGTAGCCCACAGCTAAGAAACAGTTGGCCAGAGGGAAGGTACCCAAAGATGCTCCAGGATGGGTAAATGGTTCCTGCGATGCCCACTTCCCACAGCCACCTATGTGCACCTGATACAGTGATACTGACATTCTACCAAGTCTCCCACAATATATATAGAATCCACATGGGACTGAAGAACTCTGGAGACCCATGATCTGAGAACCCAAAGCACAAGAGTTCCAGCTGCCATCCTCAGCCTGACACACTGAAGACGGTGCAGGGCTCACCAAAATCAAGGACAGGGTGAGGGATGAACCTAAGAATCGGTTCCCAGGGGCAGCAGGGCAGGTGACATCCATACAGATACAATAGAGGACACCAACACACACATTGAAAAATACTGTTTTAGCTCTGAGTTTGAGATTTGTATACACTCTCGTTTAATCCTTAAAATAACTCAAGAGGCAAAAGTCACCTCTTTATTTTATGAGCAAAGAAACTGACAGAACCAAGGCCACACAGCCCATCAGAGGCACGGTCAGAGGCACGGCCAGGATCCTTCTCAATAGGCTTAATTCCACTTTCAAACTGGAAAGCGTCAGCAAATGCTGCCTCAACAGAGTATAAGTGTCTCATTTTTAAAATTATTTTACTTTAATCTTAAAGTATACATTGTGATGAGGAGTTCAGGGGAGCCCTGCTTCCAATTGGTGGTCACTGTTGTTCTAGCAGCCTATCAGCATGAGGATGGGTAGGGAAGCAACCAATCAGCATGAGGAGAGGTAGGGAAGCAACCAATCAGCCTGAGGAGGGGTAGAAGAGCAGCCAATCAGCATGAGGAGGGGTAGGGAAATTGGAAGGATGGAGTTAGTGCAAGCCATATTTAGGCACTAAAGTAAAGCATTTACTGAGTTTTGCAGACTAATTTTGGAATGGTTAAATGTGCTGAGTGCATTACATGCTTCAGACATAACAGTCTGCCAGTAGAGCCATCACGCATCCCATGTGATCACTGCCAGAGGGAATCCCAAGGGTTAAAACAGCCAGAGTCATTCTCAAAATATAGAACTTGCCCCTCACCGATGCCACAAAACCCACCCACCCCAACACGAAATGAGTTGATGGAGCTGTCTTGTCAGTGTGTGCTGCAGTTACTCTGTTGACATGGCCTTCCACCCCTCCATGGCATTGTCAAATATCTCCACGGTAAGTAATTCTAGAGCCAGGTGGCCCTGAGTCTGATTGTTGGGTTTGTGAAAGGGGTCTTGATGTTCCTTAAAGAGTTCATTGCCTTTTTTGGGCGTTTCAGACACTAGAGAGATGGAGGCTGTTTCTGAAACCCACCCCTAAGTGAAGGAAGACAGTTCTCTCCTAGCGTGTGGGGATGGGGTGGGGGAGGCATCAACTAGTAAGCTTCAGGCAGCAGTCATGGGGTAGACCCTATCACAATCAGGTGAACGCTTAAGGCCAGCACGGAAGGCTGCCCCATCTTGCGATAATCACCTTCCACAACACCTAGGGCTTCTGCATCAGAGGAGCTTGGTGAACTGTTATATCAATAAACACAAAATGAGCCGCAAGAGCACAGGCTCCAATGATGGACAAGGATCTTGTCTGTAACCAGGTTTTGGTTTGGAGTCTCGGAGCACCTGGGATGTGTCCCCACCTCCTACCAAGCCCCTCCCCTGGAAGCCACGCATCTACCATCTCAAAGGATGGGTTGGTAAGTGATTCTTGCAAGGTATTTGAGCAACTCACAGAAAGAGACATTTGAAGCACAAATTATTATTTTTATAGGTATCACAAGAGCGGGGAAGCAGTTACTACAATTACTATTCAGCGAAGAATCTGAAGAGCACACAGCAGACGTGTTTCCATGGGTCTCAAAGCTTTAAACTAATAACAGCTGTATGGTTCCTGAAGATAATGCGATGGCTATAATACAGAGAGATGGATAGGTTCATTACAGCAAATGAAGCCAGAGCAGTAGCTGGAGAGGCTGAAACCACTACTATTACGGAGATGTTGCTGCTGAGAGCTAGCCCCACCTCCTTCCTGACACCTCCCTGGCTTGCTCTAAGTAACTGGATCTCAGAGTGCTACAGACTTGCTAAGATGTTTCCCCATCTGTAAATTGAGGGAAGCCCCACTAATCTCTGCAGCCCTTTCCAGCCTAAGGAGTGGACAGTGGCCTTTGCAGTTTGAACAAAAACACCAGTGAGTTTCATACCCAACCCACACAGCCCTCTGTTAGCTCTGGGCTTCAGCCACCCCGTGGCAGTCGCTACGCTGATGTGATGTCACCAGTGTCTTGGTGGCTGTTTTTGCTCAGAGCTCCTGCTATCATCATACCACACATGGCTCATTCCAAGACCACATCCACAGATAAAGGATGTTGGGGAAGAAAAGTACTGCCCACATCCAACAGAAGAATGACCCTGGCTTAGACCATAAGTGATGGGTGATTCTAACTTATCAACAAAATAGAATCCATTGCCAGGTCCAAACCCAGGGAAACATGGTGTTCAGGTGAGCAAGCACATTTACCCAGCATTGATTACAAGAATACAATGCCAGAGTTGAATTGTTTCCATGGGCACAAAGGACTGTGGTATTTTGGGAGGTTGGGTATTTTGCCACCTTCCCAGAGCTTCGGTCTCATTCTCTGTATTAGGAAAAGAACCAATATCCATTTATAAAACAGTGACAATAAAATTAAAAACACAACTGATTTAAGTACCCAAACTAAACTAAAAAATATCTGGACAAACTATGGCATAACCAAGCTACACTGTCTAATGATTCAAAGACTGACAAATGAGGGCTGAAAGATGGTTCAGTTGTGGAAAGTGCCTGCTGCATGCATGTGAGGACCCGAGTCTGTATTCCCAGAACACACATCAATCGGTATGCAGGAGCACACGTCTGTGACCCCAGCACTCTGACAATGAGATGGGAAGTAGAGGCAAGAGAATCCCTGGCTAAACTGACATACGTATTAGCAAATAATAGAAATCCTTACATCAGTTCAAGGTTGTCCTATGAGTGCCACATGCCATGGCACACAGGCATATCTGTATTCACACACATGAACATATACATACATCACACATGCACACACACACAAGATTTTGCAGGACTCCGGATGAAGTCCATTGGTAGAGTGCTTGCATTATCATACACAAAGCTCTAGGCTCAGTCCCTAATGTTGCTTTGCTGGCTTGATCTCTGGCGTGGTCTCTCACAGCCTCAGGACCACCTCCCAAGGCATGGCCCTGCCCTCAGTGGACTGGGCCCTTCTACATCAATGGATAACTAAGACAAGGCCACAGAGATGGAATCAGTTCCTCAGCTGAGCTTCTTCCTTCCAGTGAGTCAAGCTAACCATTATGATGTCAAAGACATTAACTAAAAACATCATGTTGTACCCGCGGATATATGCAATTTCATTGCCTGTTGAAAAACCTTTCAAATTGGTCTTTAAATTCCAGTCATGCAGGCACTGTATTATATGAAACGCCTCCACATACTGTATGTTGCTGGATACATGTTGAGTAGATTCTGTCACCATCCTCTTCACTTCCCCACTTCTTACCCCACACCAGCCTAGGTGCATGAACAAGTTATAACGCTAAATTAAAAAAACAAAAAACTTTTCTTTTTAAAAACTGATTTTTAAAGTAAGCCAAGGGGAATTTAATATGAATTTGAATCTGGACCTAATTAAAAGCCTAGCTAATTTGTCTTCAAACTAAAATACCATTTGGTAGAAAATATGCCCCATGAAACACACGTGCAATTCTGCAGTGTGGTTCAGAGAATAAGCCTTGAATACATACTCAAGTTCGCACCTCCCCTTGGCAACTCCCTGTGACTTGTGTCCTCCCTTTCCCTGGTGACTCTGTCCCTACGCTCTAATGGCATGAACCCACAGAAAGAGAGCACAGAGCCCAGCATGCGGCCAGTGCTCAGGGAGTGGTGACTATGCCTTTCAACTATTATCTAATTGCCTCAGGGACCAGCCTTAACTAAAAACAGAAACCCTTCTGCAGGCTGACATTTGAAAGGCCACCGCCACAAAGAACACGCAGAGGCTTCCAGGAAGGTTCTTGTGAAAGCGTGGGCTGGCGAATCAGTGACAAGCGGCTTTCTCTTGCAACGTCTTTCCATTGAGACTTCTGATTAGCAGACACACGGTGCTCTCGAGCGCCCGGCTCCCCTCCCATGTTTTCAAGCCAGGATTATTCTGACAATGAAGCCTGGGCCCCAGAACTTCATGCTTGCCACCGTCACAGGTCACCCACGGGTTTTTGTGCTGTACGGCCCAGAAGCAGACGAGGCCATCTGCCTGACAATCACAGCCCAGTTATTTTACGCTTCAGCCTCAAGATAAAAACAGTCCCCACTCTCCCCAGGAAGAGCCATCTTAAGTTTGGACCAACTCTGCAAGGAAGGCAGTCATCCTAAAGGGAAGGGATTCTTGGGTTTGGGGACGGCCTCAGCTGCTCCATAAAGCAGAGCAAATGAACACAGCTTATTAGTGAGTGCGCCACACCTCTAATTCAGTCCAATTCCATGGCAGACCACACAGTACACAGCACGAACGTTCAGCCGCTTTGGGCTGTGTATCAGTAGGATACCTACCGGCCATGGTCCTCCTCTCCCTTTACAGTCTGCCTTGTGACAATCTATAAAGTGCTAGTATTTTTAGATGATTTTGAAGAGGCAGTGGTATTACGTTGTGGGCTTATCCGAGATAGAAGAGCTGCATTTCTCACTGGAGAGTAGTGGTGGTGGAGGGGGTGGTGAGAGGCAATGCCGACTAAGTGGTGTCCAGGCACCAGGAATTTCACTAAGTGCTTTACCGAACAGCCCAGACGATGGATATGGTCGGGAGGAACAGACACAGAAGAGTCATGGACTCGTTTCTGGTCAGCTGCGGAGCTAGGATTTACACTCAGGAAGCCCATCCCCCTACCAATGCATCTCTGTCCCCTAGGACCACAGCGTTTGGTCTCTTCACTAGGAGCTGCCCTTACTGCAGCTGCCGCTGCTTGTTCGAAGCTTTCAACAACCCAGAGGATTCCATTCTTATGCTTCTCACACACGTGTTTAATTTTTTTTTTCATCTCCTAAAAGAAATTACGGTCATTTCAGCTGAGTGTCCTAATTCCGTATTCTTTCAGAGCGTGCATTCATCTTTTATTTTCCAGAATGAGGCTTGGTTTGTAGCATATAAGATAGGAAAACAGGACTGAAAAGGCCGGGAGAAGATAAATCTTCCCTTGGAAACAAAATGCTTTCAACACATTTTAAAGACTTCAGAGTTCTTTGGCGTCCTCATTCACTAGAGAATTTTGGAAGAAGTAATCTCTCTCTCTCTCTCTCTCTCCCTCCCTCCCTCCCTCCCTCCCTCCCTCCCTCCCTCCCTCCTTCCCTCTCTCTTTCTCTCTCTCTCTCTCTCTCTCTCTCTCACACACACACACACACACACAAACTTTCCTGACTTTAAAATCAGCCACGTAGTCTGGTTATTCCAATTTCCTCAGTTATACCACGTATAACCGATGCGGAATGCTAGAATCTTCCACCTGCTCTGTTTTTATAGTCCTGTTTTCTAGCCAAACTGCAGATACCTTGAGGACCAAGTTACACCCTACCCATGCCACGCTACCCCTACCCATGCCACGCTACCCCTACCCATGCCACGCTACCCCTACCCATGCCACGCTACCCCTACCCATGCCACGCTACCCCTACACATGCCACGCTACCCCTACCCATGCCACGCTACCCCTACACATGCCACGTTACCCCTACACATGCCACGCTACCCCTACACATGCCACGCTACCCCTACCCATGCCACGCTACCCCTACCCATGCCACGCTACCCCTACCCATGCCACGTTACCCCTACCCATACCACGCTACCCCTACCCATGCCACACTAACCCTACACATGCCACGCTACCCCTACCCATGCCACTCTACCCCTACCCATGCCACGTTACCCCTACCCATGCCACGTTACCCCTACCCATGTCACGCTACCCCTACCCATGCCACGTTACCCCTACCCATGCCACGTTACCCCTACCCATGCCAAGTTACCCCTACCCATGTCACACTACCCCTACCCATGCCACGCTACCCCTACCCATGCCACGTTACCCCTACCCATGCCACACTAACCCTACACATGCCACGCTACCCCTACCCATGCCACGCTACCCCTACCCATGCCACGCTACCCCTACCCATGCCACGCTACCCCTACCCATGCCACGCTACCCCTACCCATGTCACACTAACCCTACACATGCCACATTACCCCTACCCATGCCACGCTACCCCTACCCATGCCACGTTACCCCTACCCATGCCACGCTACCCCTACCCATGCCACGTTACCCCTACCCATGCCACGCTACCCCTACCCATGCCACGTTACCCCTACCCATGCCACACTACCCCTACCCATGCCACGCTACCCCTACCCATGCCACGCTACCCCTACCCATGCCACGCTACCCCTACCCATGCCACGCTACCCCTACCCATGCCACGTTACCCCTACCCATGCCACGCTACCCCTACCCATGCCACACTAACCCTACACATGCCACGCTACCCCTACCCATGCCACTCTACCCCTACCCATGCCACGTTACCCCTACCCATGCCACGTTACCCCTACCCATGTCACGCTACCCCTACCCATGTCACGTTACCCCTACCCATGCCACGTTACCCCTACCCATGCCACGTTACCCCTACCCATGCCACGTTACCCCTACCCATGTCACGCTACCCCTACCCATGCCACGCTACCCCTACCCATGTCACACTAACCCTACACATGCCACATTACCCCTACCCATGCCACGCTACCCCTACCCATGCCACGCTACCCCTACCCATGCCACGCTACCCCTACCCATGCCACGCTACCCCTACCCATGCCACGTTACCCCTACCCATGCCACGCTACCCCTACCCATGCCACACTAACCCTACACATGCCACGCTACCCCTACCCATGCCACTCTACCCCTACCCATGCCACGTTACCCCTACCCATGCCACGTTACCCCTACCCATGTCACGCTACCCCTACCCATGTCACGCTACCCCTACCCATGCCACGTTACCCCTACCCATGCCACGTTACCCCTACCCATGCCACGTTACCCCTACCCATGTCACGCTACCCCTACCCATGCCACGTTACCCCTACCCATGTCACGCTACCCCTACCCATGCCACGCTACCCCTACCCATGCCACGCTACCCCTACCCATGCCACGCTACCCCTACCCATGCCACGCTACCCCTACCCATGTCACACTAACCCTAGACATGCCACATTACCCCTACCCATGCCACGCTACCCCTACCCATGCCACGCTACCCCTACCCATGCCACGCTACCCCTACCCATGCCACGCTACCCCTACCCATGCCACGTTACCCCTACCCATGTCACACTAACCCCTACCCATGCCACACTAACCCTACACATGCCACGCTACCCCTACCCATGCCACGCTACCCCTACCCATGCCACGCTACCCCTACCCATGCCACGCTACCCCTACCCATGTCACACTAACCCTACACATGCCACATTACCCCTACCCATGCCACGCTACCCCTACCCATGCCACGTTACCCCTACCCATGCCACGCTACCCCTACCCATGCCACGTTACCCCTACCCATGCCACGCTACCCCTACCCATGCCACGTTACCCCTACCCATGCCACACTACCCCTACCCATGCCACGCTACCCCTACCCATGCCAGGCTACCCCTACCCATGCCACGCTACCCCTACCCATGCCACGCTACCCCTACCCATGCCACGCTACCCCTACCCATGCCACGCTACCCCTACCCATGCCACGCTACCCCTACCCATGCCACGCTACCCCTACCCATGCCACGCTACCCCTACCCATGCCACGTTACCCCTACCCATGCCACACTAACCCTACACATGCCACGTTACCCCTACCCATGCCACACTAACCCTACACATGCCACGCTACCCCTACCAATGCCACACTACCCCTACCCATGCCACGCTACCCCTACCCATGCCACGTTACCCCTACCCATGCCACGCTACCCCTACCCATGCCACGCTACCCCTACCCATGCCACGCTACCCCTACCCATGCCACGCTACCCCTACCCATGTCACACTAACCCCTACCCATGCCACGCTACCCCTACACATGCCACGCTACCCCTACCCATGTCACATGGGTCAACTAAGTCAAAGATCATTTCTTGTTTAGGCAAGTTTCAGAGCTCCACTAGCACTGGCATCTAGGACACAGCACCTTCTCCATGGCTACATCGTGCCAGTGGGGACTTCATGTCACTATAAAATGAATTTCTTTACCCAGTCAAGCTGGGGAAAGAGTCCCGGACAGCTCTGGCATAGTCTTCTGGATACAACACCCCTGTTCGAGGTGTAAGCTAAGGAAGCAAGGGCCTGAAGGAGCGGGATTTTGATGAGGATATTTAAAGATGGGCGGTTCAGAAGGGAGATGGATGCGCCATGTAAGCACAACAGTGTTGTCCCCAGAATGTGAGAGCAGCTGCCAAACAAAGGGCTCCTTCCCCACAACGAAAGACAACTCATCTCATTTTAAGGGAATTCCCCTAGAAAAGACCGAAGGTGCAGGTGGTGCTGTAGGAATTCCTGCAGCCAGTAGCCTTTAAGTTACCCACCTCTCGTGGGCGTGGCCTCATAAAATATACACGCCAACGTAAGGCGTGCCTGCGTCCGGCCTCTCTTTTCCAGGCTGCTGGATTTGCCTCCTGTTCCCAGTTCTAGCAGAGGATTGTAATCTGTGAGTCTACCCCTAAATAAATAACCTTTTATTACACTCAGTTCTGAGCTACTGTGGGATTTCTTTTTTAGCGTCCCTTCATGGTGAGGATGCAGAGACAGCTTAGTCATTAAGTGAAGTTACTATTCTTTCAGAGGACCAGAGTTCAGTTCCCAGCATGCAGCTCATGACTCCCATTACTCCAGGGATCTCGTACCTAGTGTTGGCCGCATCAGGCACCCACACACATACACAGACATACACACAGAGACAGACACAGACACACACACACACAGAGAGAGAATAATAAAACTGAAAATAACTGGAGATGGGTGTATATGCAGACCACTTCAGATGACGGCAATCATTTAAAAGGAAGAGCCAGTGGTCAGCAGCTGTTGCCCTGTGTCCAGACAAGCCTCCTCATATACACATGCCCGTCACACAGGACACAAAGGCATAGTTAAGAGTCACACCAGTTGGATTGAGAAGATGGCTCAGTGATTAAGGTATTTGCTGCAAGCATACAGATTGGAGTTCGGATCCCCAGAAACCTAAATGCCAGGTAGGCATGGTAACCCACCTGTAATTCCAGCAGCAGAGGGCAGAGACAGGGCATCCCAGAGGAATGCTAGATAGGCTAGCCAAGAGGATGAGTTCTGGGTTTGTCTAAGAGACTGTGCCTCAGTGATAAGGTGGAAGATCAATGGAGGGCGATTCCTGACATCAGCCTCCAGATGCATCCAACACGTGTGTGTTCACCCACACACTAGGCAAAACTGCGTCTGTCAACACAGGCACACCGCTTATGTGCACATCAGTAATGGTCGTGGGTGGTCACAGCAGCTGCAGGTCACATGACACAGATGAGCCTGGTGACGGCAGTGCCTGCACAAGGGAAGGGTGGGTCAGAACACACGCGTGTCCTGTCTGCTTTACAGAGAGGGCATGTGGTGAGGAGGAAAGCGACAGAGGCCGTCAGGACAAAATCGTTTGAGTTCAATCACCCTCTTTTCCCCCAGAAAGCAGCAGGAAACCTGTCGTTCTTTCTCAGTGCGGTGTCCTGCTTTGCACTGTGGCTTTGTTGAAACAAGCCCCCGCCACGCTGCCCTGGCTGGCCAAGAACTTAAGTGACCAGGCTGGCCTAGAACTTGCTATCCTTCTGCCGCTGCCTCCCAAGCGCTGCAACCTTAGCCCTGAGCCTCCACACCTGGCTCTTCCTCAGTCTGAATCATCTGTGAGACCAGGGCTCATGCTAGCAGCCCCTGCCTGGCCTTAGTAGATAGGGAGTACAGACCAAAGAGATGTGGACCGCGAAAATAACCAAAGCGGTGAAAGTGAAAGAGGAACAGAGGGGAGATGCCTGTGGTACGATAGCGATACCAGAAGCTACTCATCCTGAAAGGCAAGCCACAGACACTGACATTTTATAATTAAACTGTTCCTGCCCAAACTACTGTTTTCCAACCTAGCTGTGCTCCAGAATAAGTGGCGAAGACTGTAGATGTCTGGATTCCACCCACAGCGCCCATCCAGGCCTTAGAACCATGCTCCTCAGCCACCTTGCTGTCATGGTGCAGTCTCAGCTCCATAATTCCTGTAAAAACGGATGTCTGTAAATGAAGAAATGTCAAGACACACACTACAACCATATTAAAGAACCTCTGACATCCAAGGAAATGAAGTGTCATTTTTTTTTTTCAACTTGAGGATTAAGCCAAGCTCTCTGAAAGCTTTATAAATAGGATATAGCCATGCAACCCTCCCCTGCATGGTTCTCTATTCACGACAGATAAGAAAATCCCTGGCTTTCTCATAATAAATAGCTGATTTCTGACAACTGTCAAATGTTCTCATTGCTTAGATTTGGAGATTCAACAAAGCCAGTCGCCAGGCAGACATCAGGTTGTATAAGGCTCCAAGGGTCATGAGCCTGAACACAGACGGAAGTTCAATACCAGAAGATGCCTCAGACGATCCCAGCGTCAGTATCTGCAGTCAGAATGCCCATCTGTGAAGATATGTTGGGTGTGTCCTGTCTATAGCTCATGCACATTGTTTCTGAACCTCCTGGAGACACATTCTCGAGTAACTGTATGTGTGCCTACGGCATGCACTCTGAACACACACTCCTTCCTTGGAGATACCTGCCAGCCTCCTATAAATCCCATGCTAAAATACTAAAGAATTTCAAACATTCTACTCTAAGCATGCGTATCCTACAAATTGTCATGTGTGTGTGTGCATGCGTGTATGTATATATACATAAACATGTACACACACACATATTAGTTTCTAGTTCATACTTGGTTAACACAACTTAAACTTACAGAAGCAGCCAGAAACCACTCATGATACTGTTTTCACAAACACCAACCCTGTTGGAAGGCTACTTGCTTGGTAATTCCTTTTTATTTCCATTGCTACCCTTTGTGCCCATAATGGGGTCTCTTGCTGTCTCTGAATTTCAGCACTGTTTTGTTGTGAACAAGAAATAATCCATATGCACAGGCTTCTCTTGCATAAGGACTGTCTTTTAAAATGACTACAATTTTGAAAAGTGCCATGATTTTCAATCTAGTTAACCATGGCTCTTCCTAAGAAGCAGGATTGGAGGGAGAGAGAGCCATTACCTTTTCCCTTCCCTATTTCAAATTATAAGGGTAATTTAACAATTGTCACAACAAGTCAACCCAGTTCAGACATACACAAGGTAGAAATATGTTTTACATATAAGGTGACTACTTTTTACAGTTGGAATATTATCTACTTGCAGGTGTGCTGGTTTAGAATCAGTACTCAGTCATAACTTCTCCCAATTATATCTATGTTCACAGATGGTCTTTTTTAAAAAAAAAAAGACAATTTTGATTGCTACCCTTGTATCTGTTTACTAACCATTTTGCTTATATACTTTCTCTTCCTCAAAGTGAATTTGATATTTTTTATATTTCCCCTTACATGGTGGTCTAGATGAGAATGACCCCCCTAGGCTTATAGATGTGAATACTTGGTCACCAGGGAGTGGTGTGATTTGAAGGGATCATGAGATGTGACCTTGTTGGAGGAAGTGTGTCATGGGGTGGGACTTTGAGGTTTCGAACAGCCCATTCAAAGCCCAGAGTCTCTAACTGCTGTCCACAGATCTGGAGGTGGACCTCACCCCTGCTTCTCCAGCACCGTGCCAGCCAGCCTGCCATCCTGCCAGCGTGCCCTACCGTTATAATAGTGGACTAAACCTCTGAAACTATAAGCAAACTCTAGTTAAATGCTTTCCTATATAAGAGTTGCCAAGACCAAGACAGAAGTTGGTACCAGGACTGGGGTATTGCAGTGATAGGCCTGCTTTTGTTTGGAGGACTATGGAATCCTTTGGAACTCTGGACTAGAAAAGCAATCAGATGCTTTAACTATAACATCTTAAGTAGGAGCATGAAAGACAGTGGTATCCAGGATGATGTGAGATGTAAAGGCCCTGCTCAAGCGATTTCAGAGGGGAAGAATATGGGAAAGTGGGCTAGAGACGGTTCTAGTGATATTTTGATAAGGAATGCAGCTGCTTTCTGCCATTGTCCAAAAATCTGCCAAGGCTATATGGAAGAGTTGTAGGATGGTGGTGTTGGCAGAGAAGATTTCAAGACTTCCTAGTATTGACTCTGTTGTGTGGTTATTAATGGTTTCTCCTACACAAATCCATAATGAAAAGGAGAAAACTGAGGAAGGAAAAATAAAAATAAACAGATTGAGGAGGAGTTCCAGGAAATGTAATGAAATTAAGTCCAGTGTCCAAGGAAATTTAAAAAAAAAAGTTTAAAGGAAAGCCTGATGCTAAACAGAATAAAGGGAGTCACGACCTCAGGGCAAGACCCCATCCAATTAAGCTTTCAACTTGCAAAAAGTAATTAGTGAAAGTTTAAGAAGTACAGAAAGCTGATACAGATGTAATTGAATGAGGGGCCATGCTCTAGCCCCAGCAAATAGCAGAATATGGCAGCTTCAGCCAGCCACATGGTTCTGGATGTAGACTCACAGATACAAGAAAGGGGTTATAAAAATCTCTCTTTTTGGCTAAGGGAAACTGCTGAGACCAGGCATGTGTCAGGGATGTTCCTGCATGGATGTCCAGAGAGGCCACTGTGTGAAGCTATGAAAGTAAAGCCTGGATTATAGTGGAGATCCCATGATTTCAGAGATGCCAGGGTTGTGGGAGAAGGGAAACTGCCTGGGAGAGCTGCTAACAGCGAGTGGAACCAGCCCAAGAGAGAGAAGTGTGTTGCAGCCAACAAAGCTGAAAGGAGTTGAACACCTGAAGACGTCAGACACTGAGATGCAAAGCTTGGAGTCTTCCCAGATAGTTTTCTGTTTTGCTTTGGTTCAGTATTTTCTCCCTACCCTCCCCTTTCTCCCTTTGGGAACTGTAATGTCCATCTGGTGCCATAATGTGTTAGAAGTGTGTCATCTGCTTTTTCATTTTGATTTTACAGGGTTTACAGTTAAGAGCTGCTTGAATTTCAGAAAAGGCTTTGAACTTTGGGATTTTAAAGAATGCTGAGACTGTGATGGACAATGAAGATTTTTTAAAAAGATTGATTGATTGATTGATTGATTGATTGATTATATATATAGTGTTCTGTCTGCATTCATGCCTGCAAGCCAGAAGAGGCACCAGATCTCATTACAGATGGTTGGAAGCCACCATGTTGTTGCTGGAAATTGATCTCAGGAACTCTGGAAGAACAGCCAGTGCTGTTAACCTCTGAGCCATCTCTCTAACCTGACTGTGAGGATTTCTGAAGTTGGACTGAATACATTTTGCATTATGATATGACTACAAGCCTATAGGGGCCAAAGAGTGAGAAGTGGTCATTTGAATGAGAATGGCTTCCACAGGCTCAGAGATTTGAATATGTGGTCACCAGGGAATGGCACTGGTTGAGAGGAGTAGGAAGTGTGGTTTCATTCGAGGAAGTATGTCACTGTGGGTGGACTCTGAGGTTTCAATAAGCCCATTCCAAGCCCAGAGTCTCTCTTCTCCTGCAGCCTTCAGATACAAATGCTGAGTTCCCAGCTCCTTCTCCAGCACCAGGGTTGACTGCCTGCCTGCCACCATGCTCCCACCATGATAAGGGACCAAACATCTGAAACTGTAAGCCAGCCCCAACTAAGTACTTTCTTCTGTAAGAGTTGCCATGGTCATGGTTTCCCTTGACAGCAACAGAACACTAACCAATGTGGCTTATTTCCTGATCTTCTGTTGCCACTGTTGTACTTCTCTCCATTCCTCCCTCCTTCCCCCTCTCCCTCTGTCCCTCTCTCTCTCTCTCTCTCTCTCTCTCTCTCTCTCTCTCTCTCTCTCTCTCTCTCATGTGTGCACACACAAGCATGTGTGCGTAGGGCAAAGAAGGACACTGTCATTCCTCACTCAAAAACCACCCACCTTGGTTTTCTCAGCTATCTCACTGGCCTGGGACTCAACCAATAAGCTAGACCATCTGACTGGCAAGCCCCAGGGATCCACTTCTCTCTCTCTCTTTCCAGTCTAGAATGCAAGCATGATACAATACCCAGCTTGTTTCATTTGGGTTCTGGGGACTGAACTCTTGTCTTCATGCTGGTGAGGCAAGACTTTACCGAGCAAGCTGTCGTCCAGCCCCAGTTTTCATTTCTAATTAGTGTTCTGGTACCAAACAATAACAGTCATGCAGGTCCTTAGTGTGAGCATCCACAGGTTGGGTAGCTGGTGTGGCTCTTCACCCCGGTGTGGCAGCTCATTGTCCCTAGAGTCTAAGTGATGTAGGAGGTCCTTCTGTCTTGGTTAATGAATAAAGAAATTGCTTTGGCCTGTCGACAGGACAGGACTTAGGTAGGCAGGGAAGACATAACTGAATGCTGGGAGAAAGATGGGCAGAGGGAGAGAGAAAGACATCATGGAGCTGCAGAACCTTGCCAGTAAGCCACTGCCACGTGGCAATATACAGCTTAATAAAAATAGGTTAAGTTAATATATAAGTTAGCCAATAAGAAGCTAGAGCTAATAGGCCAAACAGTGTTTTATTGAATATGGTTTCTATGTGATTATTTTGGTTCTGAGCAGCTGGGGCAAACAAGCAGCCTTCCTGTTACAAATTGGTACCCAACATTGGCTCAAACCCACGACCCTGAGATTAAGAGTCTCATGCTCTACCGACTGAGCTAGCCAGGGACACAGCAGTGAACTGAGAAGGCAGAACAGTGAGGAGCAATAGAGACAGCAGCAAATTCGATTTGAAAATCTCCTAAATGCATTTACATTTAAATTTGTGCCCCTGGAACAAAACACATGGAAGGGGCACATTCAGCTTCACCGGCCAGTCTGCAACTCGGCAACATTTTATTCCCAGTGGCATTTCACTTCTTTCTCCAAATAACGCGTTCAATTGATTCATTTTGATTTGTGCTTCTAGAAAAGTTCCACTGTGCAGATAATGTACAGAGAGCAGATAATCCAAAATTTGCATGCAGATGGTCTGAGTGTATCGCTTTCTCTACGAATTTGCCGTTCAACGATCATTTTTTCACACTAATCTTGCACTGAGATATTTTTGTATTCCTCCTGAAGCACAAACAACCCTGAGGTTGGGGGTGGGGAGCCGTGAATGGGGACAGGTGACACTGACATGGGGCACAGGTGACATCTGCTACACCACATTTATAGGGACCATTATTTTTGAACTGACTGAGCTTCTGCAATAAGCTCCCACAGTACAGACCCACCCAGAATGTCGGCTGCCATGCAACCTTCATCAACAGGGCAGTTTTCAAAATGACAGGCTGGTTCCGGCAAGGAGACCCTCCGACCCCTTTGCCTTTATGAAGCTACTAACTGCAAGTTGCTGGTGTTTCTTCTATTGTTGTTGGCCATGTGCTTTCTTTGTTTCAGCTCAATTACCGTACAAAGGCAGGCCCTCCTGCCATGCCCTGGGGAATAGCTCTCTGCTTCATATGTTGGGCTTTTGGATTCATCTGTGAATTGCTAATAAAAGCCAATCGTATCTTTAAACTCAATATGTTGAAATTTTATTTTCTGGTATATCACAGGGCAAAGACAACGGAATGAGAATGCAGGAGCATGCTAAGGCTCGAAATCTCACTGGCACATGGAAGCAATAACCAGTCTCCCAAGGTCTGGGGGACAGCCTTGAATTTAGCTTTTGCTGAAGGCTGCACCTGGTCAAATAAAGCAAGCTATTGTCTGGCCCCTACCACGGTGCCATTATCAGGAGGGAGCCATTTCTCACAAAACAGCTTTTGAAATTTTACCCAATGCAAGCTCTGCCCACTGCTTACCAAAAATGGAAACAACACAAGAGAAAGATAATTGTCATTTTCTCCTCTCACAGAAGAGACTTCTAATAAAGTGAACTGTGGTGGGAGGTGGGGGTGGGATCAAAAACTCGGCATGATCTGGCTCTGGCATTCTGATGAAGTTAGCCACTAATCCCCCGATGGTCCCTTAATTGCAGCTAAACACATCACTATCCAGCTTAACATTCCTCTCCTTCTGGGCGCTTCACAGCACTGCTCCGTGATCTGCTCAGGTCTAGAAATAGCAGCTATCCTAAGAGCACAGGAGAGACACACGCCAAGTCCTGCTGTTAGCATCTCCATAGCACCTAATGTCTGCAAGATCTCCTAGGGACGATCTCAGGGTCCCTTCCACCTACAGAAGCATTCACCAACATTATCATGAGCAAGGGCTCCATCTAGAATAAGGCTTCATTCACAGAGAGCTCTTAGTTCATTTGCCGTCATTTTCCTCAACCACTGACTGGTCATGGAGGGGTCTGGGGAATTATTTAAAGGCTCCTGGGATCTGCACATTGCACACTATTCTTCCACAGAGTTCCACTGAAGACACAAGTCAGTTCAGGGGAACTAGCTAGAATCAACAGCCCATGCCCTGCCAGAACACTGCCAACGACAAATCAGAGGACTCTGAAGAACAAGATCAAACGGCCTGAGCCTTAGTTGAGTGTGCCTGGCTTCTAGGCTTACAGTCTTTATAGCTGGGGCATGGCTAAGCATGGGCACTACAATGGCTGGGGTTAATGTAATTATCCTAATGACTTGTGGTGGGGGAGGGGATGTGTCTTCTCCAGACACCTTAAATAAGAATCAGGAAAAGACTTCTGTGTTTCAATAGAAAAGATATTCTAAGGCCAAAGAGATACTAGCCCTTGACGCTAGCCCTAGCCCTTGCTTAAGTAATCACCAGGTAAGCAAGAGAACCAGTTTGATCCCTAGCAACCAAGTAAAAAGCCAGGTGTACTTGTAATCCCAGTACTGGGGCAGCCTATAGAAGTGAATCCCTGGAGCTCCCTGGCCAAGTGTGAGCCTGCTTGAGACCAGACCAGTGAGAGACCCTGTCTCAAAACCAAGGCAGACATTGCCTGATCTGATAATCACAATGAAGCTGACCTCTGGCCTTTATCACACACATGCGCCCTCACATACATGTGCGCACACAGAGACTAGATGAATTTGACCTGGGTCAAGGAAAGCTGTAAGAAGGCTGGCACTTCACAGTGGTCCTGAGATCTAGCATGCTGACATGATCACCCTCCCTATTACACTCTCAAGAACTTTGCTTCCCCATCCATTCCCATGACTGTAATGGCAAAGGCTTCGTATGCAAATGAGCCCTCCATCTGTAAATGAGATCCATCTTTGGGCAAGATGACCAGAGATTATTTGAGACTTCAGGGAACTCAGCAAATACCACAATCTCTTTTTTTAAGAAAAATATAAAAAAGTTAAGGCATCCTCTTTGTTTCCAACTTCCTAAAGGAAGAATGACACAGAAAAGTCTTTGATAAGACTGGATCCTACAGAAAGAATCCTACATCCTTTAAAGATCAAGATTGTACCCTTCCCTATTTTCATTCACCTTCCTGATCATCCAGGGTGTAGATCTGCACCTGCGTCTCTGTTTCCTGAAAAGACACTGACAGACAGATGTCCCAGTCCAGTGAGCCCCCAGTACAGCCAACACCAGGAAGCAAGCTGCGAGACGGAAACGGCCAGACTCTACTCAGTGTCTCATCTTCTAACATCCCTACAACGCGTGCGAAACCATGAAAAAGAGAATCCGATCGATCAGCTCACGACAAGGGACAGTGACTTAATGTCTGACACTCCACAATAAGGCAGCCTTCCTCAGCAATCTCGGCTCCAGGAGAGGCCGCCTTCTCACTCTCCTCTTCGCAAACCTCATTTCAATTGAACGCTATCACGGAGCAGCTTACCAATTAAATCAAAATGTCTCAATATTACAGAAGAGAGATTCTTAAATGCAATAACACCACTCCTCGGCTGTGTTTACAGCCTTGGACATTGCCAGTTAAGCACCCCTAAGGAGAAATTCTAGGAAGAATTTCACTTCGCACAATTTCAATTCACTTCTTAAATGACACATTTTTCTCAGCATGAATATCATCATGCAGGAATGAAAGCCCAGTTAGTGCCCAACCCAAGAAATAAAGAAAAAACACCATCCTTAAGAGAACTGGTCAGATATATTAGAAATATCATTGGTGGTTTTTTCTAAACCTGTTAAATATATGTATAGAATAAGGGAATGTATGTATACACACATACCACATATATATGCCATACACTCAGCATGAACCAGAAACAGTTCCCATTGGACAGACACTCTGCTGACTTAGCCAAACATAGCATGTGTCATTCTGCTTGTTTTTTTGCCTACAAGGGCCTCCAGGGAGGGTTTTGTTCCTGTCACAGTGGTTGATAGCATGGTTTTGATAAACTGAGCAGATACATCAGCTGGGGCCCACACACTCACACTTAAATCTCTTGTGACTAAAGCCAGGATCTATGTAACAATCAAACTCCAAGTTATCTCTCTTGATAGGTACCACCACTGCTTAGGACCAGATGAGCCCCTCTGGGCTTTGTCTGGCTCTGGGTGCCCAATTCAACATCACTAAATTCTTCATATTTAACTCCTCCGAGTCTCACAATGACATCACCCTCAAGCAGCTGTGACAAACTATCTCATGAAGAACACTCAAGCCACACCCGACACTAACTCAACATTGGGATGCTGGCTTCTAGGAAGGTGAGTTTTGATTATCCTGGGCTCTGTGAGTACAAAGCCATCGGCTTTTCAAGAAACACCTCTTCTGGGTAATGCATCATGCTAGGCAGTCACATGAGACCTGCCTCACTTACTTAAGAGTCCTGGTTTGCAGGCAGAGACGGAGAGAGCTGGGAAAGGGAGCACTGTGGCAGCAAACAGTGTGGGGGAGGAAGACACTCACATTGGGGCTGGAGAGCGGGGCCAGCAGCTGCACTTGCTGCTCTTGCAGAGAACCAGAGTTGAGTTCCTAGTACCCACATCAGGCAGCTCATCACTGCCTGTAATTTCAGTTCCAAGGGACTCATGCCTTCCCCTTATTGATAGTCAGACTGCACACACGCAAACACACACACACACACACACACACACAGATGGAGATTTTTTTTTTAATTAAAAAATGGCAGAAGTCGACACATGGATCTCAAAAAGACTCCCCAGTTCACGTGGGGTCGGGGAAATTACAGAGAGGGAGAACTCACTGAGTCAAACAGAGAAGGGACACACCAGGTGTGAAAGAACAGAGAGCGAAGATTAAAGACCCAGGTGCAACGAAAGAGCAGGGAAAACTACAAAGCTGGGACCCAAGGTTAAGGGAAGCAGGATGAGGCAGCAGTCACAGGGTCACAGAGCCAAACCTAGATCCACCTCTTTCCCAGGCCTGGGGAGTAACTTAAGATACCTAAGCAAGGACTGGCAGGATGCAGTTTTTGGCTTTGAAAGCATTTTGTCAGCGATACAGACAGAGGGCTGGGAGAGACACCAGACACAGAAAACACCTTTTATGGTGACTGGCAGGTAACGGATAAAGTCAGAGCAAGGCAGTATGGATGGAAAGGACAGACAATGACAGACAGCGACTAGAGATGGGTGTTCCTGGGAGGATGCTCTCCATCTGAGGAAGGGAGATGGTGAGAGAACTATGGAAGAATTCAATCTATTTCAGATGTGCGAACCTCCTGTGTCCACGAGGAAATCAAAGGCGTGCGGCATGCAGGTGGCCGTGCAGAGCGGAGCTGATGGGAGAGCCCAAGAATCTGCAACTAATAGGGCATTGGTGGCCAGCAGTATTCTTTGAGAGTCATTTAAGTAGCGTGGTTGACTAACACCAGGGTACACTAGGCAAAGGGGCGAACGGCAAATGCCTGACATCACTAGGAAGCGATTTCTAGTTCTCCCATGGACTGTTTTCAATGCCCAGGGCAGGAATGCAACGCTAAGCCTCAGGGCCAGGAGCCAGGTGCTACCAAGCAAATCAGTGCACGGAAACTACAAGGTTGAGAGAAAGCCCTGTCAGACAGAGCCCTGTCCCCACGTCCTTGGGAGTGCACTTAGAAGGTGCTGGGAAAGATGTCAGCTCTTCCTCTTGAACCCAGAGCTGTGTGGGAGCACTCAGGTTTCCTCCTGGCTGAAGGCCTCCGATTATTTTCCATGGATTAGCGCTTCCAAGTGAGTGAGAATCGACTTGCCAAGTTGTCTAATTCACTTGGCTGGTGCGTCTCGCTGAAAATCCATTAACAAGTCAGACTAGAGGGGTAAAGAGCGTCCAATTAAAGCAATGGCTGCCGTGTCCAAATGCCTAGCAGCTGCGCCATCCTCACACCGTGGGCTAGCTACAAAAACACGATTTTACCACTTCTTGGAGAGTACCACCAAAACTTGGTCCGAAGCCATCGAGGCCTGAGAAGAGCGGAGAGAAACAGCAAGCCACCAGCTCTGTGAGCTTCCATGGTGGGGGCTCTGAGTTAGGTTGAGATTCCCTGGAGGCAACTCCCAAAGCGGGATCATCAAGGGAAAATGGAGTAAAGCTTCTCACAAGGGAAGTTCGTAGGCATCCCCTCGGGAGTGGAAAAACAGGACACAGCGGAGTAAACATTTGCGAGTCTTGTGGGTAAATAAAGGAGATATATGGATGCTTTTATAACAAAAAAAGGAAACTAAAGCAATTTTGAAAACGGAAAACTTGAATAGACATTTATTTAAGGATATAAAATGATCAGACAAACATTTGAAAAGGTGCTCAGCATTCTTAATCAGCAGAGAAATATCAGTAAACCCCACAGGGCGCCACAGCAGAACAGACAATAAAGAGCGTGGACACAAAGGGAAGAACTGGCACATCTCACAAACTCCTTGAAGGATTGTCAAATGATGCTGCCACTTTCGGAAACATTTTGGCGGTTCTATAAGAGCTCTGATCTCAACTATACACCCCAGAGAGCGGGACATTATCAGTAATATCGTAGCGGTGCCAAGCTGAGGATGAATAAACAGAGGATAAAGTCATGTAAAGGAGTTTAAATGACAACGGACCAACCAGGCAGGGACTGAGACAGCCAAAAGCACGCTCTTCTTTGCAAAGAAACCAAGTTCAGTTCCCAGCACCCATGGAGGGTCGCTCACAACCACCTGTAACTCCAGCTTCAGGGGAGCTGTCACCCTCCTCTGCCTCCCAGGCAACTGGCTCTCACACACGTCCCCGATGCATAACTAAACACTGATTTTCTTAAAAAGCAAAGACTGAAGCGTCGACGTAAGCTATACTATGCATTAGCAAGATATGTTGCAAGAATCTAGTCACAGAAAGCCGCACAGTACATGATTTTATCTGTAGGAATTATCCACAGCTAGCTGCTCTCTGGTTATGAAACAGCACAAGTTCCCAGGGGCTGGGGAAGATTGATAATAGTGTTTAGTGTTTACATGGTCAAGGAATATAGAAATTAGTAGTGAACTATATGGTTTAAAGGGGTGAATTTTATGGTGGGGGAGTTATATCTCAATTTCTTATTTTAGGAGAGGGGGGATCACGTGAGAACTTAGCGGCCTCCTTCCAGAACATAAGAGGGAACATAAGACTAAAGAGTCTTGAGACCCACATGGAGAGGGAAGCCAGTCCTTGAAAAGAGAAAGATAAAAGCCTGTCGCAGCCACTTCCGGCTCCTAAGAGGCCTCACAGGAGGCAGCTTCTCATCTTCAGGACCTGCCATCCTCTTTCCGTCTTTGTGTTCATGAACACACAAAGGGAAGCCAGGAAGAGAGAGCAGAGAGGGAAGCAGGCACAGAGGGGAAAGGAGAGACCCAGGAGAGGTGGGAGAGGGGGTGGGGGAAGGAAGGGAGTTGAGCCTGACGAGAACAGAGCTGGGAACGTGCCTTCTGCAAGCTGTCAACCCAGGGTTTCTCTGCCACAGACAACTAACAGATCCCTCAGCTGCAATCTTCCTTCAGAGCCCATAGGCTAGTGGCTTGATTGGAGGAAAACATCAACTAAAGGGCTTCTTGTGGAGATGGCCACGCTGGACACTGCCTCCCTAACATCCTGAGCTGAGCCCAGGGCCCTTCCATCAGGCAGAGGTTGCTTGGCACACACACTTGCCCAGGGAGGTGGAGGCCTCAGGAAGGCTGGAAGGCAGAACAAAAGCTGAGGCTTTCGCAGTGCACACATCTTAGAAGGGCTGACATTCTTTCTCTTAAAGGTGAAACAAAAGCATTTATTTCTAAATGAAGAAATTCAAAGCCACTGTGGCTAGTGGTTCTGCAAGCTGCTTCCGGATGAAAGAGAATGGCCGGTGAGGAACAATGGCTGCCATTTGCAGAACAACTACATCCCAGATCTTCAACCCAGTAAGAGCCCGGCAGTATGGAAAACATTACCTCTATTTCAGGAAACCTTGCCTCTCAATTCCTACTACCTAGGCTGACCCACATTCGGTGGAATTGAAAGACGTCTGTGCACACTAAAACGTAACATTTCGTGTTCACAGGAGGGCATCCTACAGGAATGTAAGTGAGACACAGACATAACTTTAATTTTTCCAAGATCCTGTGTAGAGATGAAAAGGCAGGACTTTACCAGTAGATCAAGTTGCTTGCCAACAACCGGACAACTTGAGTTCGATTCCCAGGACCCACATATATATATATATATATATATATATATATATATATATATATATATATAGAGAGAGAGAGAGAGAGAGAGAGAGAGAGAGAGAGAGAGAGGAGGAGGAGGAACTATCTCCTACAAGCTGTCTTTTAGCTACCAGGTCTGCACGAAAGTATGATGCACCCACAAACAGAACAAGCAGATAATCTAAATTTTAAAAATGGAAAGGAGGAATATACTTTATTTTGCCCATTATATCTAAAGCATTTTCATTATGGCATGAAGTCAATATCCTTCGTGTAGGGAGTCTGCACAACCCAAGAGTCTTCCAGAGGACTGCAGCGTAAAGCAGCCCTGTTTCAGGTACTCAACAGAAGCACCTCTGTGGAGAGCGAATTCCAAGGACTCTACAAACTCAAAGTTCTAGCATGCAGTCAGCTAAGCAACCCTCACAACCACTCCAAGACACCATGTGCTGATGCGAGGTTCTTGACCCACTGAGTCAAAGAGCCAAAACAAAATCACATCAAATACATGGTTCCCCCCTTTCAGGGGAAGGGGTGAATGGATGATCAAAAAGATCATGTAGCCCTAAGGAACAAAACCATCTTCAACTCTGAAATGTAGTCATGTCTCTAAGCTCAAAAGCCCCTTAGGTTCTCCCCAACTATCTCAGTCAGACTTGGAGATGAGAGGGAAAATCAGAACATGGGGAAGAGCAAAGACCAGAACAAAAAGACCCAGTGTTTTGTGGTTAGTGTGGTTCAAGGGGGTTTGTTTACAAAAATATCATTTTCACTTTGAGTATATGTACAGATCATGCTCCTTCTGTCCCTCCCTCCCTCTCCAGCACCCCCACAAACAATAACAACATCAAAACAAACAAACAAACATGTTCATGTTCCTGGGAGGGAAGGGGACTTGGCTCACAGATCATCTAGAGACTTAGGCAGGTGGAACAGTTCAGCTGACCGGAGGCCAAAGCTACTTCAGCCATTGAGATCCCCATCCGGGGCCAATGAGGACGAGGGCTCAATAAGCCAAGGGAAACTAAGGAGCAGAATTGGGTGCGGCAGCATCATGCTTCTTTGTAACTCACTGACCAAACCCTTAGCGCGGTGAGTCACTAGGAACACTGGGAAACGAAGACAGTGAGACTGAAGAGGGGACGAAGTGGGCTTGAGCGGACAGCCAGCTGTTTGTTCTCGCGATGCTAACTGGACGCGATTTGGTGAGGCTGAGGGAATCCGTGGTGAAGAAGTAAAACTACTGAGACGCCACACAGACCAGAGCGTGAAGAGGTGCTTATGCTGCTGGCACACTGGGGTACTAGAAAAGAGCGCCATCAGTTTCTCCTGTGCTCCTCATGAGACTGCTGCAACGGATACCACTTTCTCAATTTAAAAAAGGAAAAGCAGGATAGGAAGGAAGGAAGGGAAAGAGGGAGGGAGGGAGGGAGGGAGGGAGGGAGGGAGGGAGGGAGGGAGGGAGGGGAGGGGAGGGAGGGAGAGGAGGGGGAGGAGGGAGGGAGGGAGGGACGGGGGGAGGGAGGGGAGGGAGAGGAGGGGGAGGAGGGAGGGAGGGAGGGACGGGGGGGGGGGGGGAGGGAGGGGAGGGAGGGAGAGGAGGGGGAGGAGGGAGGGAGGGAGGGCGGAAGGAAGGAAGGAAGGAAGGAAGGAAGGAAGGAAGGAAGGAAGGAAGGAAGGAAGGAAGGAAGGAAGGAAGGAAGGAAATAATTTTCCCAGAGACACACAGCAAAGAAAACACATCTTGCCTCCCCCTGAACAGCTTTTTCAAGCATACCTTACCAACTAGCCCGGAACAAATGGGGAGAAAAACCTAGCTACCATTTACTGATGGGCAGGGCGGCAGCAGGTCTTTGTGTTAGTTTTATCCGATCTTCCCAACAAATCTACAGACGCATTTAAGGAATCTACGCAAAAAGTTGAGGTAACCTTGCCAATGTCATGTCACTAGGCAGGGATAGTTCTTGGATTTCAACTCCCATGGGAGTAGAAAGTGTTGATGTTCTCCTCAGAGTTAACGGACCAGTGAATACCTTGCTAGGGACAGACAGAAATGGGCCAGAATACAAAAACTTGAGGCTAAGAGGCAGAAATTATTCTTAAGGACAGGGAGAAAATACAGAAGGAAAAACCAACAAAACAATATTACAGGTAATAAAAGACCTTTCTCTTAGACTCCACCCCAGCCCTACATCTAATTTTAGAAAACTATTGTGTCTGGAGGAGAATCAAGGCATCTCTATTTATGTCTACCCCCAGACAGAAAAGGTGTACCCCGGAAGGAGTCTTCTCTGGTCTGCTCTCCGGCGTGGTCAGCTAATCTTTCAGATTCTTCCTCCTGGGAAGCAGGAGGAACTGCTCCAGGGCTCCAGGGGTGAGGACACCTGAGTAGGCAGCTGGGCCAGCCCTGCCCATGCCTGGGGCTCAGAGTGACCTTGCTCACGTTGAGTGCTTGTTAAAGACTTTCTGAGCTGGGACTAGTCAAAGCTCATTAGCAACAACTCCCCCATTGAAAGACTTTCATACCCAAATACAGAGTCTAGACTAATGAACCCACGTTAGGTGGTTGCTACTCGACTCAGGCGCACCTGCAAGGGCCACATTCTGCACTTGAAAGTCTCCTTTCTCCCAACTGCTTCAACCCTCTAACCTGAAAACACTCCAGCTCCTTCAGAGCTGTTGTCCAGTTAGTCTCCTTGGCAGCTCCCTTCCCTCTCTGAGCCCTTGAACTCTGTTTACCATCTATAAACACAATGACACTGTCTTACAGCTAGCCTTGCTCTCTCACCATCTCAGAACATCAGCCTCAGGCCTGGCACGGAAGAGACACCCACAAAAATCTGCAGAGTGCCAGCAAAGGGAGGCTTCCATGCAGTTCGAGATGGCCTCCTTAGTTGCTGGAGGCCTGTGACTAGCTTCACGAGGCGAGGCAGAGCACTCCTGGCTGAAGGTTGCCTCACGCTGTGCTGTGGGCATCCTCTCGTGCATTTTTCATTCTCCATAATGGCCTCTTCTTATCATGCATTTTATTGATCTGTCTGAGCAATGAAATTTATTATTTATTAGATTTCTGTAATAGCTTTGCTCTAAAGAGCAAAGTGGGATATGCAGACAGTCCAAGGCATGGGATGTGCAGAGGCCGAGGCGTGGGATGTGCAGAGTCTGAGGCAACACGGAACGCACAGAACACAGGGAGCTTGGCAGAGGAGAATGGAGACCAGGGGTCTATGGTGGAGGCTGGGAGAAAGCCACAAGGAAGGCCACTGCCCTCAGAGAGATGGCAGCCAAGCCTAGTTGCAAGAGCCTGTGACAACCTATCTCAGGCTGGTCCCGGGCTCCCGGTCTCCTCTGCCTGACAGGGAAAGCACTCTGAGAAGCTAGGAGCGTGTTGCAACCAGAAAGCAGTATCTTCCATTATCATAACCAGCTCGGAAGTGACTCACGGCAACACAGGAGTCTCTAATATCCAGGGATGAGGTTCAGAGTTCACTGTATCAACCCTCCTCTACTCATGACAGTGTCCGCTAAAGACCTGGCCATATTCCATCTTTGCAACAGGATAGGGGCTGAACAAAATTTCCCAACAGGCTACAAACTCTGAATTCCCTCATACAATGGAACACATTCATTTCATCTCAATTCCTAGCTGGTGAGAGGGAATTCAACCTGATGTAGGGTTCCCCTCTGTATGCTGTGAATATCATTGGTTAATAAAGGAACTGCTTTGGGCCTATAGCAGAGGAATAGGGGGACAGAGCCAGGTGGGGAAAACTAAACAGAATGCTGAGAGAAAGGAGGCAGAGTCAGAGATAAGCAATGGAGCCGCAGCCAGAGACAGACGCCGGAACGTTAGCCAGTAGGCCACAGCCACGTGGCGATACACAGATTAATAGAAATGGGTTAGATTAATATGTAAGAGTTAGCCAATAAGAAGCTAGAGCTAATGGGTCAAGCAGTGATTTAATTAATACAGTTTCTGTGTGATTATTTCGGGGTTGAGTGGCTGAAAAGAAAACATGCGGCCTCCTCCAACATCAACCCTCCAAATTTCCTTCCATACCACCCTGAGAACTTTAGAAGAAACTGATATTGGTGGATACAGGATTCACTGGACACCTCTGGAGGGGTTCCACGTTCTTGGGGCCTGAATCAATGAAGTGCTAACCTCATTTTCTGGTTTGTTTTTGTTGTTCTCATGTCGTTTACACAGAGTCGGCTCCCTTGAACACACTCTGTTACACTTGCTTCTCATAAAACTTCAGGCATTGCATCTCATGAGCATCTTAAACCCCACCCACAGGTGCCTTTTCACCTGATTGGATGAGCCTCAGGCTGCAGCAGGGTCCCAGCCGGGCTGGTCACCTCTGCCAGGGCAGGAGTCCCCCTTCCTCTGACAAAAGGTTTTCCTTTCATGATAATTTGGCAGCCTTTGTGTTGTCCTGGTGGAATTTCTGTTCCCCTCTGGCTTGGCTTAGAAATAGCTGGCTTTCTTCCAGGTAAGGCGCTCACCTTGTACCTCCGGAGGCTCTCATACACATTTAAGCTCTGCCCTGTTTCTGAAAAACCAGGCACACTGCACACAAGCGGCCCTGTTGAGTGGTGGTGAGGACACAGGCCTGTGTCTACCTAGTCTTCCTCCTGCAGGGGAAGGAGGAACTTCCCCAGAACACAAGAGCACCTCTGACAGCCTCCCAGGTGCCAAGACCCAGACTCCTTGTCCAGGCTCCAGCCTCATCACACCCAGTGCCTCCTACACCCTGCTACCCACCCTAGACACTTCCCTGGGGGCCCATCCTCTCAACCACCACCCACAAGCCACCACCTTACTACCCAGTCCTCTGCCCAAATGCAAGGGTGGGTTCTGAGGCAGCAGCTGGGTTTCATTAATCTGGAGTCTCATACAGGAACCAGAGACTAATCACTGAATTAGGAAGCGGCCCCTATTTTAAAGGAGTTTTTTGCCAAGATCAAAATGACTGTTTTGTGTCTGTTTAATTAACAATTCTTATGCAACAACTGAGCTTCCTTATTGAAAAAAATTATGGTAGAAACTTGATTACACAAACTTAATACTTTATACAGAAAATCGCATTTACATACAGAGGCTAAAGTAAAGAGTTATGAATTTTTAAATATTCTTTCATTATTCAGAGAGTTCCACAATCAGGTTGAGATTAAAGCCTTGTTTACATTTATAAACAAGTTTGGAAGGCTCAGCCACACCAAAATCATTCCCACTCTTATGCTTTGGTTTATGGCTTTGCAAACGCTGTGCACTAAACATAAAGAACTCCGTAGTCTTCTAGGGGATGAGAGGGCCGGTAAGACATGCTCAGTGGTGATGCTGTGATTGCTCTGTCTCCCTAAGACTCAGCCAGAGAGATGAGAGCCGACCTGCTTTCACAGTCCCCGCTCCATCCACTGTGATAAACCACACTGCCGAGAGCAACTGTACTTTAGCTCACAATCCCAGGCTACAGCCCATCCTAGCAGGGAGGTCACAGTGGCAGGAGACAGAGAGCAGAGTGGCCTTGTACCCACAGTACACACTAGTGCTCAGTCCATTCCTCCGCTCTTAAAATGCTCAGACTTCTCTGCCTAGGGAATGGTGCCACCAGTAGTGGGTGGAGCTTCCCACCCCAATTAATGTAACAAAGACCATTCCACACAGACGATCTGACCTGATCTAAATGAGCCTGATCTAACCTGATCTAAATAAGCCCTCACTGGATATCTCTTTCCAATTGACTCTAGTTTGAGTCATGTTGACAGTTAAACTAACCACCACAACCTCAAACAACACACGACGTTCTAAGTTATTCTAAACCTCCCCCTAGAAGCTGAGGATGGACATTGAGTTGTACTCTCTCCAAATGTATATAGTAAACCTGAGCACTGCAGAACATGGCCTCATTTGGCAGTGGGATCCCTAAATACTGCACAGTCCTCTAATTCAGGGCATCCGTGGTTCTCATAGCAGGGGGATGTTGAGACATATTGAAGACACATGGAGAAACACATGTGACTGTGCAGACATGAACACCAGAGAGTGTTGGCAATCCAGGAGATGACCTTGCCTGCACTTTGACCTTGACTTCTGACATCTGGAACTGAGAGCCAAGAGAACTGCTACTTAATTCACCAGTTTGCAAGACGGTGGAAAAATCTCGAGCAAACAGAGAAGGTCATGTTCTTAGGGTCCCATTTTCAAGGTGGAGAACCTGGCCTGGGATAAGACCCTTGGCTGCTATTTCAGAGGACATGGGTTTGACTCTCAGCACCCACATGCCAGCTCACAACCACTTATAATTTCCATTCCAGGGGATTCAGTGCCCTCTTCCAGCCTACCTGTAACCAGGTACACATGCAGCATACACATGCGCTACACAGACACACAGGTGTATTGTACACACAAACGTGCATGAAAAACACCCAAACACACAAAATAGATATAAATAAATCTTTTTAAATGGGGAACCTGAAGCAAGGAACTTACTTACCCTTTTTAATCAATCACTGGTACCACTCAACTCCAGCTAAGAAACCCAGGTTTCACGGGAATCTCAGGGACAGCATGTCACTGATAATCACAAATGTGCATCCTAATAAACCTTATTGCTCATAATGCAAAACAGGCTTGCCCTTCCCTTGAAAGTCAGCAACCGTCAACTGCATGACGAATTCTTGGCACCTCCTTCAGGAACAAGCCAAGGCTCGGGCCCTGATATCACAGACTTGCCCACCAGCATCTATCTAAGAAGCTGAGGCTAACATGACGAGGTCCAGACAGCTGCATCTGAGGCGGTGTTAGCATCTGATGGACCAGGACAGATCCTGCAGGGTAGTGATACAGGGAGGTTGTTTAATGTAAGTTTGATTGACTTGTTATTGCTGTTTCCATACCTCATCTTCCGTGGGTCCTTTGGGAAGAAGACAATGACAACATCATCCAGAATCCTAAAAATTTAGTCCCAGAAACTCTAGTTTAAAAACAAGTCTGACTACTCAATTCTTTCAAAAATAATCTTTGAAAGCAACGAAGTGTTTCTCACGGATGCCTCTGTTTACTACAAAAATGTACTTTGTAGATTGAATTTTCTTGGAATTGCTACACAGGGAAACTCAGGTGTGGAGCCAGCTTATAGACTAACAGCAGGGATTCTGCGTAGAAGCCAGGAGAGGATGCCGAACACAGAGGGCTCAGCAGCCGGGCATCACCAGCCCTGCTATGCGAAGCACAGCACCCTGAATTGCTTTCAGCTCCCCACTGAGAAAAAGCAGCCCAAGGCACGTACATGGACCATATAGCACACTCCTGTGTTTGGGTGTGCCCCCACCATCAGTGGTTTGACTGGTTTTTGGATTGGGGTACTCTTCAGTCCTGCAGGTCTCTCTAACCCAGTGCCTCATTTGGGCTAAGCAGAAGTTTATCCCAGGGCATTCAGCAGAAAAGAGTGGAGTAAAACAGCAGGGTCTCTTCTCATAATTAGGAGGCAGAGCAGGGTAGGAGGCAGTCCCAAGCTGCCACTAGGAGACACTGAAGACCAGGGCGAGAGGAGGGCGGCAGAATCCCACCTGGGGCCAAAGGAGCAGCAAACAGAGGTACAGAGGTGCAAGGCCGGCCACACGTGGATCTCAGGGTCCAAAGGAAGAATTTATGCTCCTGGACAAACAATTTCCCCTCTACCATCTACTTGGACAAGACAGAAATACCAGATAGCAGTCTGTTACGTTGGTCTGATACAACTCCCAAGGAGCCTTTCCAGACATGCTGTCACTCATTCAGGATCCGTGCTTTTTGCTGAGTCTGCTTACCGCCTCTGCATATAAAAGTTAAGATCACTTCCCACCAGGAGTTGTTCTTGCCCTTGGGGAAAATCCTGCCCCCAATAAAAACGAGTTCTCAAAACATCTTAATCTTTGAGCTGTGATTTGTATGGGGATGTGAAAGTCCTGGCAACAGTAGAAAGGTTTTGGAACATGAAACAATAAAAAATTAATTCAAAACCAAACACGTACTGAAGCTGAGTTGTCTGGAGCAGTGCTTGCCTGTGTTGTATCCAGTGACGTCAGTGCAGCTTTGGTTCTGAGCACACAGCACCTGCACTTGGTGCTGTGCATGCCGCCACGCCACAAGTGCACATTGACATGGGGGTGCATGCCTTTTGTTTTTAATTGATTTTACTGAGCGACACATTTTTCTCTGCTCATCTCCTTTCCTCTCCCCTCCCCTTCAATCCTCTCCCATGGTCCCCATGCTCCCAATTTACTCAGGAGATCTTGTCTTTTTCTACTTCCCATGTAGATTAGATCCATGCATGTCTCTCTTAGGGTCCTCATTGTTGTCTAGGTTCTCTGGGATTGTGAACTGTAGGCTGGCTTTCTTTGTTTTATGTCTAAAAGCCACTTGTGAGCGAGAAAAACACACAAATTAACATCCCCAACAACAAAAACTAAATTAACAGGAGATAGCAATCACTGGTCATTAATATCCCTTAATATAAATGGACTCAACTCACCTATAAAAAGACACAGACTAACAGATTGGCTACAAAAACAGAATCCATCCTTCTGCTGCATACAAGAAACACACCTCAACCTCAAAGACATCACCTCAGAGTAAAGGGTTAAACATTTTTTTTTCTAATCAAGTGAACCTAAGAAACAAGCTGGTGTAGCCATCCTAATATCTAACAAAATAGACTTCAAATTAAAATCAATCAAAAGAGACAAAGAAGGACATTTCATATTAGTCAGAGGAAAAATCCATCAAGAGGAAATCTCAATACTGAACATCTATGCCCTGAATATAAGGGCACCCTCATATGTAAAAGAACCACTTCTTCTAAAGCTTAAATCATACATTAAACCCCACACACTAATAGTGGGAGACTTCAACACCCCACTCTCACCACTGGACAGTTCTGTCAGACAGAAAGTTAACAGAGAAATAAGGGAACTAACAGATGTTATGACTCAAATGGACTTAGCAGACATCTATAGAACATTCCATCCAAACATAAAAGAATATACCTTCTTCTCAGCACCTCATGGAGTAGTAAGTTTACCATATTAAGGGAGCAGAATCTGGGAAGGAAGGTGGCTTCAGAGGTCACCATGGAAGCAGCGGAAATGGAGGGGACATTGACACTACACCAGGTACTCTCCGGGTCCAATGGAGACTCTATCTTTTATCCTATTCATGTGTGTATTTTATGTCAAATACAGGCACACAGTGCCACGGGGCATATGTGGGAGGTCAGAGGGTGGCTTCAGGGGCTGTTCCTCACCTCATCTTGTGTGGCAAAGGGTATCCTCAGGGGCTGGTCCTCACCTCACCTTATATGACACAGGGTATCCTCAGGGGCTGGTCCTCACCTCACCTTATATGACAAAGGGTATCTATCTATCTTTGGTGTCTCTTTGCAACATATGCCAGGCTAGCTGGCCTGCAACTTCTGGGGCTTTCCTGCCTCTGTCTCCCGTCTCTCCACAGGAGCAGAAGGATTAGGCATGCACACTAAAGCATCCCTCTTGTATACAGGCTCTGGGGATTCAAACCCAGCTCCTCCTGCTGGCACAGTGACAGTTTTGCTCACTAAGCCCATCCCCAAGAGTTTGCCCCCCTTCAGCTGAGACTTGTCTACAGGAAGAAGAGGGAGCTGGGGAGCTATGCACTCACAGTCAGAATCCCTCACACCCTAGGCAAGAGTGACCCAAAGGATACCCAGAGTGGCCTTGAGGAAGAGCTCCTCAGGTCCAGTCAGATGTGCAGACACACTCCCCTCTGCTGGACTAAGCAGGAAAAGGTCCCTTACATGTAGATGACAGAGCACAGACTTGGTGCCATCTGAGTGGAGTGTGGACTGAGGTTTGGCGATCATTATGTAACCCAGCGAATGCCTTGGTCAGGCACAACTGGCCCAATGGACCCCAGAAGCCCTAGGGAAGGGAACACGGATATGCTTGTGAATTCCTTGGCACACTGGGCAAGCTTGCTGGCAACAGAAACAAACTCAGTGATGACCTCAGGATGGATAGATAATCTCAAATTTAAGATCCAAGCGTCCTTGGCCTATGTTAGTCACAGACAAGGCAGCTTCTAGTGATGTTGGCTACTGATGCTTCTCTTTGCACAGCATTGACCACTAGAGATAAAACAGAGCTGGCAAGGTCTTTCTGTCCAGTCATACAGTCTATGAAAGAAACTGGAGTTTGAAGCTGGGGAGATGACTTCGGTGGTTAAAGAGCTGGCTGCACAGGCGTGAGGACCTGAGTTGGGATCCCCAAAACTCACGTATAACCTGGCTGTGGAAGCAAAATTCTGTAATTCCAGTGCTAGCGTGGAGGGTCCCCAGAGCTTACTGGACAGCCAGTCTAGGGGAAGCAGAGAGCTCCAGGTTCAGTGAGAGACCGCCCGTCTCAAAAGATGAGCAACTGAGAACACTTGATATCAACCTCCAGCATACACAAACACATACACGTGCACGCACACACACACACACACACACACACACACACAGAAAGCGGGGGGGCAGACAGACAGAGACAGAACTAGAGTCTGGTACCAAACTTCCCGGTATCAAAGTCAGGCCTCATTCTGTACAAACCACATAACTTTGGAAAAGTCAGCCCCTCCCTCTGTAGAATGGTAATAATAGGGTCTACCACCAAACACTGTCAGGGCACAGTTAAGTGTTTCAAGTATTTCTCATTATAGTAAATCACCTCAATAATTAATGACTTAAAATAACCATTTCAGGAAATTAAAACTCAATTATCAGTTTGGCTTCTAGATACGAATCTGAGAGATATTTATACACTCATGCATATGCCACATTAGTCCCAGCAAGCCTTCCCATGGATGCGAAGCAAACGTCCCTCGGGAGATGAACGGATGCACCCAGCACAGACACACACAGTTACGTGTGATTCAGTCTTAAACACTCAGGACATGTTTCAGACTATTGTTCAGTTCTACAAAACGATGAATTCTGAGGAACTCGACATTGAGTGACGTAAACCTATCACCAAGAGACAGGGACGGCACAATCCCACTTGCCTGAGACATGTAGAGTAGTAATTCATATAAACAGGAAGTGGAATGTCTGCAGCAGAAGTGGGTATGGGCTGAGGATTGTGGGTAGGGGAGCCACATCATCTCGGAGATGATGGAGACTTAAATCTTGAGTTCCCGTGAAAGACATTCAGTGCTCAGACTGTCTCATTTGCAATCCCAGTAACTGCTTATTAATATCTCTAAAATATATTCTTAACAGACTGCAGCTAACACCGATCTGAAAGCTAAGGACACCATCAAATGACATCTGAAAACTCCTTACATGCTACCAGTTCAGGGCATTCGCTAAACACTTGCTCTGTTACGTAATATGAGACTTTCTCTGTTCTGGAACTAGTAAAATCTCAAGAAACCACTTCCACAGTGGAGCACGGTATTTGGGGACCCGAACCTGTGTTCTGGGTCATGGCCGCTCATTTCTGATTCCCGTATAGACTATCCCTTGTCCCCTTTGAGGGAAGAGCTGTGTTTCTGTGTTGATGGGGCAGTTTGGGAGTCATTGGCGTAGAGTTTCATTTTACAAGACAAAAAAAAGCTTTGGGGGTTGGCTGCACTTCACTGTGAATATGTGTACCAGCGCTGAATGATGTACTTAAAAATGATTAACATGGTAAATTTTATATTATGTATGTTTTACCACAGTCAAAAATAAAATAACAATAAAAAATTAAATTAAAAAGCAACCATTATCTTGGCTCATCAGCCCATGGAACAGCAATTTGGACAGTGCCTTGCCTATGGCCATCTGGTAGCTCAGCTGGGCCTGTGCTCTTCAAGATGGCCACTGTTGCCGAGCAGTGGCTTGGCTGGAGCTCAGGGACAGGTCCCCCCTTCTAGAGAGTCTTTCATTCCAGGAATGGGAGAGATGAAGCAACAAAATCTCTTGAGACCTTTTCTTCCCTTGCAAATGACAAAAGTCACACAGTTGGTCAAAACAGTCACAATCCGAGCCCGGACTCAGAGTCCTCTCTGACAGAAAAGCAGAGGGAGTCGCTTCCTGGAGAGAAGGGCAGACTTCAGGCTCACTCTGCAAAGGGGTGTGCATAAACCTGGGAGGCACGGCAGGGTCAGGCTCACTCTGCAAAGGGGCATGTGTAAACTTGGGAGGCACTGCAGGGTTCTTACAAACGCACAACCACTTAAGTGACAGGATTGGAGTCTGACACAGGGTGCACACTTGAGCAGCCACTGTTTGGTATTTGTAGATGTTACCATTCTTAGGCTTCCACAGGCTGGGATGTGGGTCAGAGGTAGCGTCCTTGCCTAACACGAGGAAAGGTCCTCGATTCTGTCTGAGAAGGAAGGACAGTGGGATCCCGAAACATTTGCCAAATACCAGGCTGGAATGGGTTCCTATGATGGTGAGTTAATTGTTAACAGACTCTAGAAGCACCGGGGATAGGTAAGGTTCATCTTCACTGTGGACAAGACCATTCCTCAGGGACGGATTCTCAATTGCATAAAACAGAGAAAGCAGACTGAACATTAGAATTCACTGCTCTGCCTAACTGTGGGGCTGACAGGACCAGCTACATCAAGATCCTTCTGCCTTTCTCCTCTGCCATGATGGATTGACCTTGAAGGAGAGGTGTATTTGTCAAGGTCTTACCATTCTAGCAGCTTGAATAAGGATGCCTGCCACATGCTCGCAGATTTGAATACCTGGTCGCCAAGGAGTGGCATTATTTGAAAGGATTGGTGTGTCCCTGGGCTCTGAAGTTTCAAAAAGCCCATTCCAAGCCCAGTTTCTCTCTTCACTCTGCCTGCAAATCTGGATGTGCAACTCTGAGCGCCTTCTCCAGCACCATGCCTGCTTTCATGTTGCCGGGACAATAAGGAATTAAATCTCTGAAACTGTAAGTCATCCCCAAGTAGACGGGACTTTATAACAGTTGCCATGGTCATGGTGTCTCTTCACAGCAATAGAACTGGGACTAAGACGATCATCAACAGGAAAGACGCCGAGATAGTTCTCACCCCCCCCCATCTCACTCGCACCCCAGCACGCGCACCCGTCCT